>NC_064410.1:47695416-48315000 GCF_023375975.1 Astyanax mexicanus | reverse complement strand
ATATATATAAATGGATAAATAATAAAATATTAATATTCCTCCAAAAAGGGGTGGTGGTGGCAGGCCAAAAAAATACATTTAAAAAATAAAATAAAATAAATAAAATTAGTTGTAAAATGCTAAAATTGAGCATTATATTAAACATTTTTATATGTGCAGTTAGGGAGCATTAACGGACATGAATGGACATAGAAACAAACAAAGTCAAAGACCAAGTGATAGATGGACAGGTGAGCAAACAAACAGGCGAAATGGCAAGCAAAGAAGTAGACAGATAAACTGATAAATGGATGACAAGCCAACAGAGTGATGAACAGGTTTATATAGCACGTTAACTTTGGTTATTCTGGTTGAGTTAAATAGAGATATTTTTCTTTAAAGCTTTGTGTGAGATGTGCAAGATTAGCATCTTCCAGGTAATAAAAAGGAGACATTTAATTAAATGCTACTGATGCAGTACACTTGTAGACATACTTAACTGAGTCCCCACAAGAGAAAGGTCAACCTGCAGATAAAGACTGCAGATTCAGGACTCATGGACAATGGGATTGTGGTTAAATAAAAATGCCGGTGCTGTTGTTCCACCGCTTGCATGCAGTCAGGCTGCCCTTGTGTCTATTATGCTTGGCTAAACACACCTTGTGTCAGTTGTGGCCACACTCTTTCTCTGGACAGTCAGGCTCCAGCTACACATTTCCTTAACAAACAGATTTACATCCCTAACATCAATTCTATAGAGTGTTATTCAACTGATTTGATCTCAGCCCTATCCCATTTCACCACTTAGCCCTACCACCTACCCCTACCTACAAGGGGAAGGGGTGAAAACCTTATAAAACCATATAAAACTTATACAATAAATAACCTGTAGCAAGAACAATGTTCATTTAAATCAGTTCTCTAGACAAAGCTACAATTATCAAACTAGCATTACTGCTTTGTTAGAAGTCAGCTATGACTGGCTGATGAGCCTGTTTAACCCTGAACTGTGTCCTATGCCATACACCACAAGCGCAAGAAGCACTAATCAACACATTACCATGATCTGCACCATCTAATTCCTCACAACGTGATCATGCAATGGGTGGCATGTCTTAAATATGCCCTGACCTTGAGATCTAACTAATTCAAATCCTGTGACCTCTGGCTTGAAAGCGAAGCTAGTATGTGGTCAACACGCACATATGCACATGATGTCCGGCGTCTCTAGAGCAGTCGTTTAAGTTCTGAGCGGCTAATCATGAGCAGACGGCACGGGGTACGGTCTCAAGTGTGCTGCGGCTGCACGTCCCTCTGATGAGATGAAGCCGTCGGCCGTCGGCCGCTCCCGCGAGCCGAGGCTCATTCTCAATGCATCCTAATGTTGGCGTTCACATGTACTCACTTATCGGCAGACGTCAATGCAGCCCATCGCTGAGCTAATGGAGAGAATTAATCAAATGTTCCCTTTCCCTTTCTCTATCAAACACACCCTGCTCATGGGTAGTGTTCCAAACGAACGGGGGTTCACCACACAGCATCCAAAACATGTCGTCCAAGAGGTGATGAAATCTGTAAACATTTAACAACTCTAGTCTTGTCAAAGGGAGCACATAAGTTGCCAGTCTTCCTATTACATATTTTAAAGCCTGGTGGTCCCGCTGTGGAGGGCTATGAACAAAAATAAACCCAGTTTCTTACCAACATCCACTTATTGCAATTACAAACAGGGCCCTGAGGATCTCATGATCAGTGTTTAGTAAACTCAGAGAAAGAAACCAGAATAAAGCAGTTTATGCAAGAACACCCTATGAGATTTTTCATATGTGCTAGCCATGCCAGAAGAATTCATAAATTGGACATATGCCTGATGCATTTAGGAAATGAGTCCTGCAGATGGAATAGGTTTAAATAGAATGTTTGAACAGGTTTGGAAACATATATACCGGTGCAATATATTTTCAGAAATGATCATTTTTCCAACTGTGCAACATGAGAGTGGTTTGCGATGCAGAAAATAGCACAAAAACATCTCACTAGTGAAGGGATAAAACAAACTTAATTAAATACCAGCAAACTAAAAAAAAGGCATTTAACTAGATTTGGAGCATTACTGTGAGAATTACACAGCAATTAGGAAAGATAGATAGATCCCAAACTTACCCCACACTGATCCACTGCACCTCAATACTGGGTTCCACTGCTCTACACCTCAATACTGGGTTCCACTGCTCTACACCTCAATACTGGGTTCCACTGCTCTACACCTCAAAACTGGGTTCCACTGCTCTACACCTCAAAACTGGGTTCCACTGCTCTACACCTCAAAACTGGGTTCCACTGCTCTACACCTCAATACTGGGTTCCACTGCTCTACACTTCAATACTGGGTTCCACTGCTCTGCACCTCAATACTGGGTTCCACTGCTCTACACCTCAAAACTGGGTTCCACTGCTCTACACCTCAATATTGGGTTCCACTGCTCTACACTTCAATACTGGGTTCCACTGCTCTGCACCTCAATACTGGGTTCCACTGCTCTACACCTCAAAACTGGGTTCCACTGCTCTACACCTCAATATTGGGTTCCACTGCTCTACACCTCAATACTGGGTTCCACTGCTCTACACCTCAAAACTGGGTTCCACTGCTCTACACCTCAATATTGGGTTCCACTGCTCTACACTTCAATACTGGGTTCCACTGCTCTACACTTCAATACTGGGTTCCACTGCTCTACACCTCAATACTGGGTTCCACTGCTCTACACCTCAATACTGGGTTCCACTGCTCTACACCTCAAAACTGGGTTCCACTGCTCTACACCTCAAAACTGGGTTCCACTGCTCTACACCTCAAAACTGGGTTCCACTGCTCTACACTTCAATACTGGGTTCCACTGCTCTGCACCTCAATACTGGGTTCCACTGCTCTACACCTCAAAACTGGGTTCCACTGCTCTACACCTCAATATTGGGTTCCACTGCTCTACACCTCAATACTGGGTTCCACTGCTCTACACCTCAAAACTGGGTTCCACTGCTCTACACCTCAATATTGGGTTCCACTGCTCTACACTTCAATACTGGGTTCCACTGCTCTACACCTCAATACTGGGTTCCACTGCTCTACACCTCAATACTGGGTGGCTTTACACCTATCTATCCCATATCTGGCATTACACATGGAGGTAATAGGTTTATCTGTTCCAGAGGGTCATATTACCTTGTGACGGTAGACATAATACTGTATGCATTGTGTTTGAAGGTTGCCTGTTGAAGGTTGGTGTTAACAAGTGACTTAAATTTAAGAAATGCAGAACAAAATTCAAATAGGAAGAAATAATCAGAAGCTACACAATAATATTATTAGTTTGTTTGATAGTGTGAGTCTTCAGATCATGCTCACAATACACAGCCACCCTTTGAATGTGCATCAATATAAATTTTCAAGTCAAATTGACTTGTGTTTGATTGAGTGTTCATTGGGCAAGGTTAAACCACATTTTCATAATTCATGTTTTGCTTTTAAATGGTCTGTTACTGAATCATGTGGTGTAAGATCTGGTATCTAGATCGAGATCCAGTAAGAATACTGAAAATGTCATTCATTTTTTTAAATAATTTAATTGATGAGGCAAATTGGTCAAATATTGGCATAATTTATTAAAGAGCAGCTTGGACTAGATTTGCAATTGCATATTTGAACAATTTTAGAGTATATAGTAGTTCAGAATATTTTAGTCTTTTTGTTTAACTGGGTGCTGTTGGCTGGTCTTTGAAGTGCATGTGGTGGGATCAAGTTTTATGGTACTGTTGTATTGTCACCATGCAAAAACCCCTAAATAAAAAAAAGAATTTTATGCTTGATTAGTGGTCATTTGTGTATAATTTGGACACATATTTGTAGTCTACATCCTGGGTAATTTTTGTGTATAATATGAATGTATCCCCACATATGCCACAATCCTATTATACTGGCAATACTTCTCTACAAGGCCTAGACTTTGAAGTTGTGTGTGCGCATTTGCACATATGTGTCAGGTGTTGGTGCATCTGAAACTGGCTAAATGTACACTCCACAAGTGTAAATTTACAGGTACAAAAGCTGTATTATGTAACCTGTTTAAAGCTGGCCACAAATAAGAAATATCAGTCATCAGAAGAACAAAAACAACAACAGTGAAAACTTTCTATTTTCCTGAGATGAAGACAGTAAACAGCAAATCCCCGTGTTCCTGCTGTGCCAAGCCACGATGTTCAAAAAGACAAGCTAACCTTCACGACTGGTTTTCTAATAAAGTTTCATGAATGCAGCAGCAGAAGGAGCAGATATAAAGCTGTATTTGATCATGGAGAGCACACAGCAACATCCAGAAGTTATATCAGCAAACAAAAACAAGCATCAGAAACCCCACAGAGCCACAAATTAATCTATAACTGCCAAATAACCCTGTGAGTATTTATGGGTGTGCTCGGTTCCCTGAGGTTAGTGGCTGATGCTTCCCCCAGGGCAGCTCATTAGCTGAGCCCTATTGAATGCAGCTCATTTAATCGAGCTCACCTGGTGAGAAGTTATCCACGCTTTAAACGCCTGCCCTGGGAAGCCTTATTTGGGTTTGGCTACTAAAGTAAGCCTAGTGTTTTCCTGCCCCCAAGGCTTGTATAAAAGCGTGTACAACAGGCAGCAAAAGAAGAAAACGAAGGCAAACACAAACAAATCTTGATCAAATGAGAGCGCAGGAAAGTGCAATTTTCTCTCTCATTCTTCCAGCGTTTGAAGCGTTTTTGTTTTGCAGGCCTGTTATTCAGTTTTGAGTTGTGTAGGTTGTTTTGTTCGTTCTACTTTGTCGCCTACTTCCCAGTGGTGTCTCTGCGAGACCCTTTTTATTATATAAATGACCCATTTTTTTTGGTCCCCAACCCTCAGGGTGAAAATAAGAGGAACACTGCTATCAAGAGGCCAGTTGCAGTGAAGAAAGCACAACAGGGTGTAGAAGCTGAGCCACACAAGGATCTAGGGGTGTAAAGATTCACTACATTTATAATGTGTCACAGTTCAATACAGTGTCTTGATTCAAAGCTATAAATGACCACATTTTTGAGCTATAATAGCTTTGACAAAATACCCCACCCCCATTAATCAGTGCTTTTTATATTCTTTTTACTTCATATTTAGTTTTTTTTTCTGACACTGTTATGAGATTTATACTACTGTTTTTATTTTCAGCAGTTAGAGCACAGAGTTATTGATGACAGTTTTGGGTTTGATATAGTTCGGACATCTGCCACCTTGTGCAAGGCACTGCTATATATAGCTTTGGAAAAAGAAAGCACTTAAAATTGATGAGTTTCTTTGATTTTACCAAATTGAAAACTTCTGGAATATAATCATGAGGAAAATGGATGATCACAAGCCATCAAAACAAACTGAACTGCTTGAATTTTAGTTATCCAAAAGCAGTGTGTAAGACTGGTGGAGGAAAGCAATGAAAACCAAGGTTATTCCACCAAATCCCACCTGATTTCTGAACTCTTAAAACTTTATGAATATGAACTTGTTTTGTTTGTATTATTTGGAGCTCTGAAAGCTCTGCATATTTTTTGTTATTTCAGCCATTTACTTCAAATAAATTCTCTAAATGGCAATATTGTTATTTGGAATTTGGGAGAATTGTTGTCTGTAGTTTATAGAACAAAACAACAATGTTCATTTTACTCAAATATATAACTATGAATTGTAAAATAAGATAAACTGATTGAGAAACTGAAGTGGTCTCTCAATTTTTTTCCAAAGCTGTATATATAATTATATTAAAATATATTATACAGATTTTTAATGCATATTTTCTTATATCATGTTAACAAGAACACATTGATTGCTTCAAGTAAACAGCTATAAGCTTTGAAAACACACTTTAAAACTTTGTGCATAATGCTTTTTACCAGGAGCTGTGGAAGGAAATTGTACCTGTATTGTAGAATGACTTCTATCCTATCTCAAAAGGTCAATTTTGACAATGACGGCATCTCATCTTCCCAACCCTGCTCTTTTTTCCCCTCACTATTTTAGCACATCTACCATTACTTGGCAACACAGGTGCATCTGATTTACCTCAAAACATTATCAGAATCAGTTCAGGCAGGATCAGACAGGATAGAACAAAGGTTTTAATGATGCTTCTAAACTTTGACAAGGCCCTAAAGGAGGCAATATGAATGTGCCTTTGTTGTAATTTATACTTGTGCAGTACAATTAAAGTCTTTTTTTATATTCCAGCTGAGAAATGAGAGTCAGAGTACAGGGTCAGTCACGTTACAGCTGCTCTGAATCACAGAGGGTTAAGGGTCTTGTTCAAGAGACCTTAAAGATATCTTAATGGACCAGGGTATCAAACACTCAACCCTGTGATCAATAAGTCAGAACTCTAACCATGGCGCTTCATTCTCAGACAGCCTGTTTCGTCAGAGACATGCACTAATCAAAAGATTTCATGAAGACACTTCATGCAAATTGCCTAAAGCTAAAGGGTGCACAAACTGACAGCATGAAAGCAAACTGTGGCTCTGTTTCCACACCAACATTTGAGCAGAGCGTGAAAAAGAGGACACAATACCATGCAAATAAACACTAAAAGCAATTTCACACAGCAGTGTGTGTGAGCTGAAGAATCAAGGTTAAAGTTAAATGTGTTGAATTTGAATAGTCTGACTGTGCATTAGCCAATATAGTGTGTAGCTGGCTTCATTTAAGAATTGAATAATTAATAATAAATTATTTATTTATGTATTTATTTATTTATTTATTTATTTATTTTTACAAGGAATTAGATTTGTCTCCCTGCTCTTTATGTTTGATTTGAGGCATGATTAGCTCAAACTGTGAGCCCATTTGTTTGCAATTTACTTGCTTAATTCTAACTATATTTTTACTGATTTGCTTCAATCTATTGCTTGTATGGCTCCATATCCATGAATATTAAATATCTAAGAATCGTACATAGTTTTTCACTTCTACATAATTTAGGTTTGGCTATGTTTTTCCTGTGCCAACATTTTATGATAAACAAACCAACAGAAATGTTTCAGGGTGACTTGGAATAAGATCCTTTTACATTATCCTTGACCTTCTTCTGAAAATTGAAATAAAATTTGAGATACACATTTTTTGCTACATTATATTTGTTATAATATTAAACCGCTCATGGGCATGGTCCAACCAGTGACATTTACCATTGCTGGTCCCTGGTTAGTATGTTCCCACCTGCGGGATACAAACATTTAGCTTAGAACCGAACCAACATAAAGTGCATCCTTTAAATGCTGTTAAAACTTAACTACACCTGCAATCTCGGTTAATTGATGTAAGACAGCCTCTTATACCAGGCCTGACATTTAAAAAGGTTGTGCAACTCCAAACAGCAGCTGAGAGAGTCCATGAGTTACCATGCAGAACTTCACTGTGGAGGTCAGGGTGTTGTTAGCTCTCTTTTCTAGCTCTGCTATAAGGTACAATCTTAAGAGGGGTATCTGGTTAGTGGTTTTAAAAGCCTTTACTATGTTTCCTTCATGAGACAGAGTTAGCTTTTTAATTTCTACAAACATGAGAGTTTGAGTCACATGCATGAAAAAAATTCCATCAGCAGTCAGAGCGAATTTCAGCACTGGTTATAATACAGCCTTGAGTGAGGTGAATATTGGCATTTATCAGTTAATCAAGGAACTGCACACAGAACTGATCATGTAACTTATTATATCTGATCTACTATCAGGAACGATTAAATGATTGGCCAATTGATAATCACATAATTAGCCCGGAAATCACTTAAAAGAACTTGCGCTTTTCTAACTGTTACCAGAACTCACTTTCTAATGGGTTAAACAATACAACATGGTTCACTACATCAGTTGTGTCACAATATAATTTGACATAATATATAACAAGTCCATACCAGCTCATTTCCATGCAGCAGGAACCTTTATCCATCACCAAGGCTAATTCATAATAAGGCTCATAAAGTGCTTTACAGCGAACAATACAAGCACCGTAAAGGTGAACAGCACAGCGGTGACAATTAAGTTGAAGTGCCACAATTAGGTCTCATATGTTTGTCATTTGGAGGCTATAAACAGATATATGTGTATTAGTCAGCAAGGTCTACAGCAGGGGCGGTGGAACTGTTGCACCTCTTCAGCTTCACTCAGTCACACGTCACCCAAGCTTAGCGCAGGACAGGAGGGTGGACGAGAGGTCTGCAGAGAGAGGGCCGGCTGTGGGGTAATGACGCTTTCATGCAAAATTCATGTGCGGCTCTGCATTATGATGTGACCTTCGGAGCATTTCTGTTACGTCAAATTTTAATTCACGCAACTGGGTTCAGGGGTCAGCCCAGAAGTGATTGCCATTAGCATAGCTTCCCTTCGTGTTTATTTTATGACCGCCGCTGCTGAGGGAGAGACTGAGCGAAACTAGGGAGCCTGACAACCGGATCTTTCCTTCCTCAGGCTGCTAGAGATGACCACAGTCCCAGTGCGCAGAGATGAGAGTCCAGAGACTCGCTAAGAGCTGACATTAAGCACATCTCAAATGAGGATTTTTCTAGTTCCCGCCTCCGTTACAGATCAAAAGGTCTCATATTTGAAAAGCAAACTGAAATGAGCAGTGGGGCTTCCTCCATTGAGACCACAAAGACCGTTTTCCTCTTTTTCTAAATCTTTTGATCTCAAAACAATCTGCCTGCCGGGAAGAATAATGAGATTTTACTGGCCAAGCTGACACGTCAAGCTGTGCAGGTTTTAGCAGATGGGCGTTTTTGGACGCACAGGGCAGGCAGCTTCGATTCGGAGTCGTTAACATGCACAGGGCTCCCAGAGCAGTCGCTACATGACGCAATCAGTCATGCAGGTGATGTGAAAATGATACTTTGAATCAATTCAGGCTGCCTGGGTGTCAAGGTATTCAACACAGCACAGTGATAAGTTGGTGAGGCATAAATGAGAGCAGGGTTAACCCACAGCCTTCAATGCTAACATATGGACAGAACAGAAAAGAGCAAACAGAGAAGAGCTTCACAGAGCACCCACAGCTGATGAAGATAATTACTGAAAGTGTAAATCTCCTCAACTCAAAAAAAAAAAAAAAAAAAGATTCCTTAGAAAACAATTCAATGCGCTGGGATTTCAACACAACACAGCTTTATTTTAATCCATTTTAAATATTACAGCAAAAATATGAATAGTTATACACTCACACCACACACAACTATTTCTTATGATAAACTAAAACTTCTGTTAAATCACTTCTCAACTTCCAAACGAACTGGTTGCACAAAGAGAGCAAAACATGCTTCACACTTTTCCAAAACTTTTTCAAGTTTTCCAAAAACAAGATCATATTCAGAGAGAGATTTCAGCTGTATCACATCTCAAAGCTTCTCTACTGGATTCTGATATAGTGTGAGAGAGAAAAAAACTAAATTCATTGTCATGCTTATGAAATCATTCTTAGATGACTTTTGGGACATGCCGCATTATCACGCTGCATATAGCCATAATAAGAACTGAATAAATTGTGACTGATTGGTATTAACAGGCACAAAGTGGGCCAAGAAAATGTTCTCTGCATCAATACACAACCTATGCCAACCAAGACGGGTGACACAAGCAGGGCCGTTCAGAGACCTTCGGAGGGGCAGGTGCTCAAAGTCAAAAGTGGGTACATTGAGCATGAACGTAAAACACTATACAGAAACATACCTTACAATATAACTGGTTGGTTTGGGGTCTTACTGTGGTGTTACTGTAAACCACAAATGAACAGAAGTCAGGTTAGATCAGTGTTTCTCAACCCTGTTTCTGCGTATCCTACTGCATATTTCTACTGCTCTGCATATTCTAGAGCTTTCTCTGCTTTAAAGGCACTTAATAAAGTAAGTGGTGGTATGAAGTGTCTAATACACTGCTGGATATATATAATGATTGATTTATGATCCATAGGGGGCTAAGGGATTTTAACTGGTAAACTCAATAAAGGATTGTTTATTAGCTGATCAGTTGGATCAGGGTTAAGAAACTACTTTAAACTACCAACATTACCTAGAGTTGTACTAAATTCTGAATATCCACAACATTCAGCTTCTCGTTAACTAGTTAGTGAAATGAATTTTCATTAATTATAGCTTACAGTAACACCTGCAATCCTAAATTAATAAACAAACTCACTCACACTAACTCTCCTCCACACTCCGCAAAACCAACAAGCTGATTGGCTGTTTCTTTTGAAAGGCGGGACTTTATCCTTGAAATGGCACCATGATTGGCGTTAAGAGGTTTCCCATTCACACAGCAGTCAGCGGTCTGGTTAATACTGTTTTGTTTAGTTTTTTTTTTATTTAACATAATAAAGGAAAATACTAATACGTGAAGACGACGGGAATGAGGGGCAAATGCAGTAGCTTCCTATCAAAAACGGGTATAAATTTCACACATACACTTACAAAAAAAAAAAGGGCCAAATGGGCAGGTGCTCCAGCCCCCTCCCTCTGCACATGTCTGGACACAAGACAGTTTGGGTCCATAGTATGAAAACTGCTGACCACATCTTTGTCCCTAAGCAGAAATTTATAATACAACACTTTATTTATATGGTATTCATCTGTTCAGTTTTAAAGAGAAGGTGCTTACTGCAGCCTCAGCTTTCTGTTCTTGGCTGAAAGAAGTGGTACCTGACGTGTTGTGTATTCTGAGGGACTTTGTCTGATCACTCCACATGTACAGGGAGAATATCTGAGTTGCCATTGCCCCTTCATTAACTCACCTAGTAAATTTTGTGCTTGAAATTTCCAGAAGGTCAGAAGTTCCAGGAATACTCAAACAAACCAATCATATCACCTTAAAAATTCCTGTCACCACACATTTTTCCCATTCAAACTTTGATGTAAAAAATAAATAAATCCATATGATTTTATGCACTGCACTGCTGCCACAAGACTGGCTGATGAGATAATTGCACAAACAAGCTTGTGTAGAGGATTTCCTATCAAACTGACAGAAGAGTTTACATGCCACTATATTTGTATGCACTTCAGTTACAATTAGATGGCTATACACGATCTGTCACAACATATAAAACAGTCATAAAAGTGAATGAGTAAACTCTGAACTTAGTATCATCTAGATTTATACTGCTGGATTTATCTCCTGCTTACAGGCAGTGGCAGGGCCTATCTTGGGCAAGGAGAATCATGTTCAGTAGATCAAATGTTCTTAATCACTAGTGTTGTCCAATTCCTAATTGACTTATTGACAACAAAGTATTACTGATGATACACACCAGATGTGAATAGGCAAAATATTTAGATTTTTTTATGCTGCTGTTGCTACATCTAAAAGCAGCCCAGGGTTTAGGTTTAATTTTTGAAGTTTTTTATTTTGAAATGTTGATCCATGTTTACACTGTGTCATAAAAATTCCTGGAGATATTTCAGGAGCACATTCACGCTCCTACCATGTCCTAAATGTTTTATTGGATTCTGATCCAGAGACTGGAAAGACCACTAAACCACAGTGAACTCACTGTCATGTTTATTAGATGGGACATGCTGCTTTTTCATGGTGAAAGTAGCTGTTAAAATGTAAATTGTGGCCATGAACGGATGCACATGGGCTGTGGCAGTCAAGCAATGAGTAATTGCTATTAACAGGCCCAAAGTTTGCCAAGAAAACCTTTACTACACCATTAAAACACGACAGGGTGGGGTCCTTAGATTCTTTAGACCAGGCTATGTTTACCCAGTCTTCACCTGTCTAGGTTTCAGGCCTCACTTAATTATTTATTATTATTTTTATTGACCTACTAGTTATTAAAAGGCTATGTTCACACAGAAAGGAATAGTGGTCTAATTCCTGCCATTTGTGTATCAGTGCTAATGGCAAAAAACACACTGAATGCATTTTCATATCTGACTTGGGCTACTTTAACATTTGGTATGGCAATGCGACTCAGTCTGAACATCTAAACTGGAACTCTTGCATTTTTTATGTCAAGAAAAAGGAGGAAAAAAGCAGTGAGGACAAGGGAAAATAAACAATAGATGAAAAAAAAAAACAATAGTGAATGGAGGTATAATGAGATAAAAGACCTTACAAATATGTATCCGCTCAAATAAAACTACATAGCTTGTGTCGCAAATGCTCAGTGTTTCTAATAAAGTGGCCAAACAAGATGTCACTGGACAAATAGCATGTTTCACAGTGACCAATTTTCACTAAGATGCCACTGCCTGAAGTTAAAACCTGAAATTAAATTAAACCAAAACTTCAGAAAAAAGCCAGATTTGGCTCACGTTAAAAAAAGATTGTTATCAGCACAAAATAAACATTGGATTTGTGAGAAAATCAGATTCAAACCACTTTTACCTGCTGTGTTAATGTAGCTTTCTTCGACATATCCTGTGAGTACCGTACTTCTGGCTGTCTAGCTTCACATCTATCAGAGAAGATGTGCTAATCACCTCCTAGTGCTGGGGTATTACTAGTGATGGGGGGATGATTGGTAACTAATCTTTCAAATCGGGAAAAAATGGGGTAAAATTAAAAACAAAATGATCAAAAAGTGATATACTCATAGCACACACCCGTTTACTGCACTGGCTGAACCTAAGAATCAGAAAGTATGCTTTAGCTGAGATCAGTTTAATTCAATGAAATCCCTTTTGGCACTGTTACATGACAGGTCCAGGTGTAGACCTAAAACCACGCCAAATATCTAAACTCGTCTGCCAGTACCAGGACGTGTAGAAAACTCCTACTCATCGTTCCAGTTTACTATGCCAAGAACAGCATGTATTAAGACCTCATAATCTGCAGCCACAGATTGCTGCTCAGCTCTTAAAGGTTGTAGAGTTTGAACACATAGCACTTTTTACAGCCAAAGCACCAGTAGCTTCCTTTCATTTTCAGCACTAAAGCTGCTCATAGAGGAATCATGGTAGGATGACCTGAACGGCAGTTGATGTTTTGTTAGAGGCTGGTGCATCTTAGTAATACCTAATGTTGCTCCACCTATTGGCTGTTATTACCTCCACAAAACACACAGATAAAGCTGCTCGCTCCATTTCAGAATATAATAAAATGGTCTGACGAGGACAACTGCTACTTCGTGATGTACAGCCTCTTTTCTGCTTGATGCAAATGAGCCTTTAAGAGGCTGGGCTAAAGAGCTGCTCCGGCTGCCTTCAGAGCAGAGAAGCCACTGAGGTGATTCGCGAGGACTCCATTCCTGCATATTAACTCAAATTAATTGCTCTGCGACTTGCTCATGAATGAGATTGCCTTCCCCTTCCACAGAGCAACGTGTCAGCGCTTCTTTCTCTTCTCACTATATCTAGACAAATGTACCATCCCTTAAGAGGGAAAATAGAACATTTTAAGCTTGTCATAAGCACAAAAGATGGAGCCTTTAAGCATGATCTCAATGCTTAACGTCCAAAGCTCTTTGGGGAATTTAGGAGATTACCTTTAACTCAGCTTTGAGTGAATATAAATAGTGCTGGAATTCAGGTACAGTAAACAAATGCTGTAAAAATTGTCCTCCTCCCTAAGGGATGCCATTTATGGTTTCAGGAAGTTACAGTCATGAGGCTGGTTGGTTGGCTGTTGAGGTTTTATTGCCACATCAGCACACACTTGGTTTTATATGTCCAGACAAAGCAAAGTTGTCCTAGAGTTCTAGCCCAATAAAGGAAATATAGTTCGCCACACGTTTTAAATTAGGTTTTTGAGTTTAAGATGCGATACAAACTTTAAAAAGGTCTATTCTGTTCTTTTCTTGGTAGTAAGATTGTCTTTCATGGTAACAGGCAGGGCAGTCGATGAGGATGTGTTTCATCGTTAGCGGGATGTTGCACGGTTGACAAGATGGTATTTCAGTATTCGTTATTAAGGGTCCATGTGTTAGATTTGAGTGACCTTTGCAGCACCTTGTGTAGATTGTCTGTCTTAACAATGGCTGAATTTTATGCAGTTTATTGCTAAGCTCTCAGCCTCACTCCTCTTGCCATTTTGATTTAAAGAAAGACTTTATAACGTAAAATGTGTCCAAAAGTGGAATAGAGAATTTGGTGAGCTCTTTTGTTGCGTCTTTTTTGACGAGATTCACATTCATGAGACATGTTATTTATAATATATATTGGGAAATCAAATGTAAAGATGATATATAAAGCTGATTTATCTTTGCAGTGTGTAATTATGTTAAAAAAACACCCAATACTGAAATAAACACTACTACTATTGTGTCATGTTCATAAAGCACACTGCCACATTTACCACATTGATAAACAACATAGTCATGCCAGGACAAACCGAGAAGTAAATGTTCCAGTATGAAAAGGAAATGGATTTAATTATCTTTTCTCATATCTTATCTAAGCTTTGAATTACTTCAGATCACACAAGCTATTACGGATGTAGGTACACACTCATCTGGCTCATCAGATGTTCTTAAAAGCACATTTTTATTTGTCTGAATTGAGCCTCATGACAGCTGAGAGGAAATTGTCTTGGTTGGATGTTCTTGCGAATTTCAAAGCACACTATTCCAGAAAGGTTTTAAAAAGCCATGCTAGTCTAATACATGTATAAATGAGAAAAAAACACCCATACAATTGAAAAAATGCTTCTAATATCTAATATACACTATAATGACACAAAAGCATTGTATCTTTTGAAGAAACATTTTCCTAGATTGTGAAGCATTCTTGTGAAGATCTGATTGTATTAAGTGAAAAGTGTGAGAGTGAGGTCAGGATGGTGGATAATCATTACTCCACTTCAACCCCATTCAACCCCAACTTATCCCAAAAATATTTACAGCTCAGCACCAGGTAGATTTATACCCTCTACCCAATGCCTGGCTTTATACATGGTGCCAAAAGCTTCATGATCATCTGATCCAGGGAAGCTTATTCTACTGGCAAAGCTTTTCTTTCGAAAATAGACATTTAATGTGTCTGTTATGTGCTTGATCTTTTCTACACATCCCCTTGAGGACATGCATTATTTACAGTTACCATACAACACATCATTTATCTAATCAATGGTTCATTAAAATAAATCAGATTAACTGAAGTGCATTTATTCAGTCAAAGAGCACATTTAGCTAAAGCTCACGCTGTTTGCTGAAGGAGCTTGTCTCAAAGGCATTCTCTAGGTCACAGTTATTTAATTAAACTTTAATACAGTCCAGGCTGGAGAAAATGTTCTCAAGCCAAGGTCCAGAACATTATAATTTCTCATTTGCATTAGGATTCATTGCTAAATCTTGTATATTAATGTAGCCTAGACATTGTATCACATTGCATATATTATATATACATTATATATATTTGTCAATTGAAATTACAATGTAAGTACAATAACAATAAAACTTTGTGTAAATGAGCTTTCTTTTCATTTCCATTTCTTCTATTTCTTTTCTCGGGTATTGAACATCATACACAACTCATCACACACAAAGTAGGACTAAAATAGAACACAATTTAAAAAAAAAAGGAAATCGCTTCAGATTTTTTACATTTATTTTGTATTTTTTTATGTAGATAACTGGCTGTGCTTGTATGGTTCTCCAGTGGAACTGAGCTTTTAAATTCTAAATGTCTGATTGTCTGACCTGTGTTTTTTTAGAGACTTTTTATTGGTTAATTCATTGTTAAAGTTTGTATTTAAATCAGGATGGTGTTATCTATTGTCTTTTAACTCTGATTTAAAGGCCTCAGTTGCTTGATGCTCTGATACTACCTTGTATCTTTAATAATAAAATCTTCAAAACACATATGGTTGCTCTGTAAGTTTCCTGGGTCTCTAAAGCTGCATTGTAAATCTAGAAAAGTTGCACTGGTTAAAAAAAAACATCTCTAGTCATCTCTGCTTTAGTTGGTTGTACAGATAGCATAGACTTGCTGATATTGTTTAATTTTTGTGACTTGACTGAAAACACAGAGAGCCATCAGTTACAAATCAGATTCACTCCACCTGCAGAACTCAAGCATCCAGTACTGAGACTACATTTAACTGAATATCATTCTGTTCCTGCATTTGTCTGGAATAGCTTATATAAACAGGTTTAGTGGAAGAAAGAGTTGGGGCTTACCGTGCAGAGATCTTTGTACTGCATCTTCTGGAACTTGGTATCTGCGTTGCCAGCACACAGCTCCACATAGCCCAGCACCACCTGGAACACTGTGTTGTGAATGGCCTGGGTAAAGTGCATGTGGAGCTGATCCATAGCAGTCTAAGAAGATATTGAGAGACATAGAGAGAGAGATAAAGAAAAAAGAGGGGAAATGCATAAATTCCATGTTTCCTTTTTAATAGATTAAGTGATAACATTAAGTATTTATTTCAGTTAATGTTACTACGGGTTTTATTTCTTTAAGCCATATTCTTCTCAAACGCAACAAAGTGAGAAGGTCTCTCATCGTTTCTTCCTCAAATCACATTCACTTTCTTTCCCACACACACATAATCACACATTCAATAATATCATGCCTCACAGTGAACACAGCCTTCTCATCATGTGAGAGCACTACTTCAGGCAATGCGAGAATCCGTCCAAAGCTGCACAATCAGTGCCAAACAGAAGCACCACTAGATCCTGTGTCCAAAACACAAACGCACAAAAGAGCC
Organism: Astyanax mexicanus; assembly: GCF_023375975.1. NCBI lineage: Eukaryota > Metazoa > Chordata > Actinopteri > Characiformes > Acestrorhamphidae > Astyanax > Astyanax mexicanus. The sequence goes on along the minus strand of NC_064410.1, from coordinate 48,298,338 downwards.
TCATTCACACTTAATCTTTATGCCTAGGCGGCTACAGGTGACAGATCAACAGAGGCTGAAAAACCCTAAGTGACTTCTTTCCGTGCTGCTTTACTCAGGGGAAGCTGACCCATGCTTGGCACCCTGCTGGAACACTTGCAGGGTGCCACCATGTGTGGACTCTAGCTCAGCCCACATGCTCTAAAGAGATAAGTCATTAAAGAACAACAGAGTCTAGTGTGCTACAAGCCCACCAGAGAGAACCAGCACTTTCCGACAACTTAATTATACTGTTCTCTCCCAACACAGCTCTGGAAGCGCAGCCCTCCCCAGCATCCAGCCAGACTCAATCAAAAGCAGCCATCAAGAGCACTGTCTTTTCTTGGTTAGTGTATTTGATTCACAGCCGGAGAGAAAATTCTGAGGAGTTAAGGGCGAAAGAACAGACTTTCTGGTTTGGATTAGAGCCTTAACGTCATTTGCAAAGGGCAGAGATCTTTCAAATGTGACTAATAACAGCTAATGATGACACCTGCAACTCGACATGGCATGGCATGATAAAAATTGGCAGGTGCTTATTAATATAGAACGACAAAAGGAAAAATCCATTAGAAATATTATAATGGCAAGAATAACAAAAACAGTCATCACGAAATGGGGGGTGCAAAAAGTCTGCTCACTCATTAGGCTAATTGCAAAGTACAAACAACTCAGTCTTAAAGTGGGTAATTTTTTCCTGCAGAAGGACAGAGGGAACTTTTAATGAATTACGTGCTCTGGTTCAGGGTTTGCGTTTGATGAGCTTTTAGCACTGACAGCAGATGCTAAAGATGCACTCTGTAAAACACTTAAAAGCTCTTATCCAGAAACGAAAGCAAGACAGCAAGAAAGAGGTTGATGGTGAACAGGCTTCCGTCTACAACCAAATCCAGCCTAATGTCTATTCTTGAAGACGACAGCTCGAGCCTCGAGGGCCGTTTACCCACAAAAAGCATCAACACCACACCATGCGCCTAAGCAGCCACTGTCACTTCCTGTGCGTCAGTTAATGGATGTCAAGAGTGTCTCCACCAGCATCTGTCATTGATCATCCAGTGATATGTCTGTCAAGGAACCAGGGAAAGGTAGGCAAGCAGCAGAAACTCACGGGTCAACAATTATGGGTATCATTTTCGTCCACCTACATCCATCCAAGATATAAAAAAAATATTTTTGTTTTGAAAATGTTGACATCAAGCAGTTAAGTTCTGCATGATTAGTGCTTAGTCACAGTGAGAATTAAATGCTGTGGGGAAAAAAACGAATAGTTTGAATTAAAAAGGCAGCGCAACTGAGCTTCTTCCAGCAGCGTTTATTACGGTTAGCGGGAGAGACGCTGCGTGAATCAGCTGTGCTCGGGGGAACCGGTGTTCTGTCGAGTTACGCTACCCATCGATATGTGCTTCTTTACGATATGTGCATGCCCCGACCAACATTTTTTTTTTTTGTATATTTTCATGTTTTTCATGATGATTCCTTAAGTTTCATTGGGAACACTAACCAATCTGCTTGAATGTTAAAAAATAAAACATGTAAATAGCAGTTAAATCATAGCAATGGCAAGTTAAAAAATAATAACGAAATGTAAAACTATAAAAAAAAAATACAGGTCCAAATTATTTAATTTACTGTACTGTATTTAATGTACTTTTTACATTAAATAAATAAAAGTAACTATGTAACTTTTACTCAAAGTACATTTTAAATTGAGTACTTTTTTACTTTTACAGGAGTAGATTTTTAGATGGGTACTTTTACTTTTACTTGAGTATAATTTTAGCAAAGTAAAGGTACTTTTACTTAATTACAATTTCTCAGTACTTTTTCCACCTCTGCCCGATACTAATTGTATCCATTTTAAGTATTTTAAATCGATGCAGCTGAATTACCACCTTTAAATCAATGCATTACTGAGCACTGATGCACTCTTCCATCTCTAACAGCAGCTCAAACAGACTCAAGAACAGACTCCGCTTCTCTAGGGAACAGTGAGCGGGTCAGGATGTATGGCACTGGACAAGCTCCGATGACAAGTAGATAGCAGTATACACCAGGGGCCAGGAGTCAAAAGAAACAATGACAGCACTTTCTCCGTCTTGCAGTGTGGCTGTACTTGAGTACTGGATGGCCTAGAGGCTGCTACTGTTTGAAGAATGTAGATGAGTGTATCTGTGAGCTCTAAAGTAATTTGTGAGTAAGCTAATGAGTGCTAGGTGTTAGCTCATTTGCCTAGAGCTATAAAAAATAGCCAGAAGATGCCTCAACATACACAAATAAACATTCTTACAACTGCAGGTCAAATTGCTGAAACTCAGCATGCAGTTCTGTCTCCAGCAGATATGTAAATGACTTAAGGTGTAGTCTAATTAGACACTGGGAAGAACATCATTGGACTGAGAAAAACAAGATGGTCGATCCTCTATGGAGTATGGAGGCCTTGTGGTTAGTGCTTTAATTGTGTTTTCGCTGTTAAGTGACACAAAGTCCAACTGCTGGTGTGATAATCAGGGGAGATATTGAATAAAATAGTCAGTCACTCCTGGTAGTGATGCTAGTGCCACTAAATGCACCGCAATATGGGCAAGACATCCTGCAGCTACATGTTCCATGTGCCTTCCAAATGGCATTTTCAGCAGGATAATACCTGCCCACACACAGTAAGGGTCTTCCAGGAATGTCTCGAACAGAGTGTAACATGTGCTTCATGTCCAGCTGTTTCTTATACTTAATCTTAAGCTTCCTTTTAGTGGTTATGAGTGATGATGATTATGAGATTCACACATATAAAGTTTAATTTTATGTCAACAACTTCTCAAAGTGTTATTTATTTATTTATTTGTTTTAAACTTGAAACATCTAACCACCTTCAGACAGCCTGTAACTGTTTAAGTAGATTTTTTTTTATTTACCTTGTTATTTATTTTAATTATTTTGTCTTTTTATTTATCTAATTTTATGTTTTACCTTTTAGCCCTTTTATTTTATTTATTTATTTTTATTCATTTCATCCTTTAGTTTGTTTACTGCTTTTACTTTTGGCCTTTCACCTTTTTATTGAATTTATTTCTTCCTTTTTTATTTATTTTTTACTTATTATTATTTTTTATTTTAGTTCCATCATTTACTTTTCTAGAATTGTGGTTATTGTAGTCTTTTATTTTCTTTTAATTGTGTTTATATTTAATTATTCTACGTATTTATCTCCTTGTTTTATTGCGCTACATTTTAGCCTGTTTGCATATCCTTTTTACTTTTAATAATTTTATTTTTTTCTTAATTAAATCTTACATTGTTTGCTTGTTTTTTTTGTCATTTAAACTTCATTTTCAATCCCTTTAATTTTACGTATTTACCGAGGGGGGGGGATAAGTGAACATGCTAAAATTGAATTAAATAACAGTGGAAAGAACAAAAAGTCTTTAACACCATTATCTCCCTCTCTCCACACGCTTTTCTGCTTATCAGACAGTTCTATGATCACACAAGTATGTCACAGATAGATTTGTGAAATCTGTGGATGTTTGATGCTCAAGATCAATAGGAGGGTATTTGAAGGGGGTGGGCAGAGGGGGTGGGGGTCTTGGAAAGCAGCTAGCTCTGTTCATGCACTGCTGAACTGGTGCAGAGAGAGATGGGCAGTGATGTGAAAGCTTTATCCTGGGATTTGAACTCCAAGCCCAGATTTTTGTGAATCTGTGGAAGGAGGTGAAAAAGAGGAACTCCTCTCCTGGGTGAAAATTCTAAACCAGAAATGACTCATCTTATCAAACTGACACAGATTTTTGAGATTTTTTGGGGGATGTTGGGATGAACACTGAATAAAGTCTGATGACTCACTCACCTGCGTCTTGCCCAGGAGTGTGTATGCAAGCTGAACTTTGGTGTAGTGCGAGACATCAAAGTGCTTGCAGGTTTTGGACAGAGCCACATCCAGTTGCTCCTGTGTAGAAGAGGGGAAAAAATAGGAGGGTGAGGGGGATGAAGGTGAGGGGACAGAGGTATTCCTGCCTGTCTGACATGACTGATGAAATGTAATCTCCCAACAAACAGCAATAAGTGGATTAAAGACAATGTAAAAAAACAAATAAAGAGAAATATTATTTTTTTATTTAGTCAAATTTTATTAATAAAACACACACACACAAAATGTAATTTAATAATAAGAAAATAAATTAGTTAATAATAATAAAAAAATAAAAACAAAAAAAATGTTAGGTGCTGCTCTAGTCTTTGCAACCTGTATTCATATTTAGAGAGGAGATAAAAGGTTAAACACTGATATTTAAAAAAATACTTTAGAGCAGATTCTCATTTGTGTAATTAGAGATGAGTTAAAAGGTTAAACACTGATATTTAAAATATGTTAGAACAGATTTATGACCAAAATAGAGAAGCAAGTCGTTTGATGCAATTGTAGGAGGAAGAAGAGAGAGAAGATGGGAGAAAGTAATAGTAAGAGAACATGTGGAAAGGGAGAAATAAAGATGGAGAGAAAGACAGAGCAAGAGAAAGAAAAAGAGAGAGATGGAACAAGAAAAAGAGATAGAGAGTGAAAAACAGACACAGAGAGAGATAGAGACAGAGATTGTGTCGAAATAATGGATAGAGAGAGAAAAAGAGACAGAGAGTGACAGAGAGCAAGAGAGAGACAGCGAGACAGAAAAACACAGAGAGAGAGAGAGAGAGACAGAGAAAAAAGTGAAAGGGCCAGGCTCCTTTTAATGTGATCTCTCCCCGGGCTTTATTTACGAATTCACACGCGTCATAGACAGACGGCACTGCTGGAGAAGTGTGTGTGGGTTTGTGTGTGTGCATGTGTGTGTGGCTGTATGTGTTATAGAGTATAGAGTGTGAGCTCTCATATGCTTCTATACAGTCACACACTCCTCAGAGACAGCAATGTATTCAGGGAAAAAAAGACAATCCATCTGCCTCCGAGCTAAAGGGACAGAGTACTGGCACACCCACCCCAGAGCGGCATTCTGAGACTGCTGGCGAAGTGAACAATTCTGTTTAAGATGGAAATCTTTATTTATTTAAAATTCAGTAACATTCAAAAAACTGATTATTTGGTTAAGTAAGGAAATCCTAACTCTGTGTTCACATTGAAAAGCCGATCACGTTGTCCCAAGATTGTATCCTGTGGGTCAAATGCTTGTGTTGTCACATGGGTGTATCAGTGTGGCCAGTTAGCATATTGAATAATCTAGCAAGTTTGAGTCGTCATTTTTTCCTTCCACACTTTCCACATTTTTTCTTTGAATTTCCCTGTATTTGTGCATCACTTATAGCAAAAAAATCAAAAACATCCTGATAAGAACAGAAATACAAAACGCATTAGGAAAAAAAAGTGGAAACTTCGGACTTCCAATTAGTATGCAGAATCTGTAGGACTACCAATTTATGTCACTTTACTGCTTCATAATTAAATAATTTTGCATAAAGTTCATAAACCTAATTTCCCTATGTTTCTGTATCATGGCTATATCAAGTCATATCGTCGCTGTCCAATGAAAAACACATCTCCATTTTTGTTGATTTTTAGTTTACTTCATAATTTGAACAGACAAACTGTCTCTTACACTGTGCCAAAATTTCTTGATGAACGGGCCAATAGAAACTTTTTAAAATGTCCTGAAATAAACTCTCTTTACATTGACTTCCACTGAAAGTTTACAAGGTTTTTTCTCTCTCCTATAAATTTGCTGTTTTGGAGAAAGTGTTTTTCATTGGACAGTGACGATATACGGATGCTTTGTTACCCTTTTAGTGTAAAAGCAGGGTTGGGTGTGTATTTCTTAATTAACAACACAAATTAGATTGCTACACCCTGATCAGGTATCAGCTGATTAGTGTTTTAGCATTCTTGGTCTTTAAATACTTCCTCAAAAATGACATAAAATAAGCATGCCACATACCTCAATCTGTTCCAGGGTGTCTTGCAGCTTTGAGTTTAGCTCACTGGGAGGAAAAAAAATGAAAGTTAGTTTATTTGTGAGAACAGTAGTAAGAAATCCTTCCCCAAAGTCCCAATATCATGCTACTGTGTGCCAGCGAGACACGTAGCAGTGTAGTTTGCTAAATACAGAGGCAGGAGACATGCTGGTGGTCTCAGGGTATCTACTCGAGCATGCAGCAGCATCAATATGGAGGATGAAGAGCTCTATGAATAGATACCACAGAGAGAAAATACTAATAGCTTTGTAACGTCCAAAGGGACTGCACAGTTCCTGGCCACACAAGGCTTACTTTGGCCTATCAGTCAGAGGACAAGAACATCTACTTTTAAAACTGACAATGCCCAAAGGCACTCTATTTGGACAATAGAGCACCAATAGCCTGCAAATATTTTGCTGCTGGCCAAGAGCCACTGTGGGGGGGAAAAAAACAGTATTTTTTTTTCTCTCAGTAAACAAACTTGTTTTGACAAGAAGAGCAGCATTACACACACTGTGCTGGCATCATTAGAAAAAAAAGTACAAAATTTCAATTAGAAGAACTCTCTTGATCAGGGAGCCCTGAGAGAGTAAGTGCATCAACCTCACTCCTGTTGGAGAAGTAAGAGAGGAGTTTTCTCATATCTGAGACAGAGGTGAGAACTTCACTCCTGCAAAAAGGAACAAGAAAAGATTTTCTTCTGCCACACTCTTGAAAAGGAGGGAAAAAGACATCTCAAACCTCACTCCTGTAAGAGGATAAATACAAAACTTTTTCAGCCTAAAAGCAAGGCCTCATCTGCCTTAATCCAGAGAGAAAAGCATGACAGGTACCTCATCTGCCTCAACCCAGAGGAAGGAGCATGACAGGAACTTCATTAACCTCCCTCCTAAAAAGAAGCAAGAAACAGTTCCAAAGAGAAGAGCATGACAGGAACCTCATCAGCCTTATGCCTAGGGAATCTCATCAGCCTTACTCCAGAGAGAAGAGCATGACAGGAACCTTATCTGCCTCACCCAAGAGGAAGCAGCATGACAGGAACTTCATCAACCTTACTCTTGAAAAAGAAGCAAGAAACAGTTCAAAAGAGAAGAGCATGACAGGAACCTCATCAGCCTTACGCCTAAAGATTCTCATCAGCCTTACTTCAAAGAGAAGAGCTAGACAAAGCCCTCATCTGCCTTCTCCAGAGTAAAGAGCATGACAAGAACCTCATCTGCCTCACCCCAGAGGAAGGAGCATGACAGAAACTTGATGAACCTCTTTCCTAAAAAAAAAAAAAAAGCATGAGGCAGTTCCAATAAGAAGAGAATGACAGGAACCTCATCAGCCTTACGCCTAGAGAATCTCATCAGCCTTACTCCAGAGAGAAGAGCAAGACAGGAACCTCCTCAGTCTTGCTACTGAGTGAGAACCAATACAGGAACCATATCAGCCTTACTCATAGGGATTCTCATCAGCCTCAATGCATAGAGAGAGGCAAGCCAGGCTCCTTATTTGAGTCACCAGAGAAAAAAGAGCAAGCAAGGACCATCATCAGAGTAACTGATGATGAGATGAGAGAAGAGAAGAGAAGAGAAGAGAAGATGAACACTTCGTTTTCACTTCAGTGAGAAATCAACAAAAGAAGCCTTGTGAGGCTCAGAGAATCAAGACTGGAACATCATCAGATGTACTCCTGAGAAAAGAGCGTTAGAAACGTCATCAGCTTAAATCACTAAGAGAGGAGCAAAAGAATAGCTTTCTTAGCCTTGGATCCTGTTGAAGCCTCCTCAGCCTCACTTTTGAAGAAGAAGCAATAAAAAACCTTCTCAGCCTCACTCTTTAAAAAAAGCAAAAGAGGAAACTCATAAGCCTTACTCCTTATCAGCCTTAAGCCTGAGAGAGGAGTGAGAGGGAAACCTCATCAGCCTCACTCCCAAGTGAGAAGCAAAAAAAAAAAAAAAAAAAAAACGAGCCTAACAATTTATCTTATCTGTTTTTGCCTGAACTTTAAAGTTATGAAAGAAAGCAGAGCTAAATTGTTTTTTTCTTTATACACTTTTGTGAAGCTGCTTCCTGCTTCCTGGTTTCCTCCGATCATAATACAATCTGATTCCCTTAAGTATCTTTCTTCCCCCAGAAAAATAAAGTATAAGTATAAGAAAAAACACCCTGGTGGAAGCCCACCATCACATTAAGCTCAACTGTTACTTCAGCTTAACTTCCGTCATGAGTGCTTGGGGCTCCACCCAAGCCTTCTGGGAGGCGACATGTAAATCACATTTTAATGAGTTTTCACAACAGGACCCCCAACACTAAGCTCAAGCGCGGTTTCATTATTCCTGTGCCAACAGCCATGTGAACAGGAGAAGAGAACAAACCCACACTACAAAAAAGCCACGGGTTTCTTTTTTCTTTTGTCCCCATAGATATGAAAAGAATGTTTTTTTATATTCTTTTTAATCTGTATGTCACTGCTAATGCATGTGCTGCCTCAGGAGACCTACAGGGGGTCACAGCCAAAAGAAGGTGGCACAGTGGTGAGGAACATGTGGGTTTTCAGGGTATTGGGCAGCAAAGCCACTAATCTGGCCCTTCTCCCAGCTTAGGTCACTCAGTAATTAACTGCTCTGTCCTGCACCTGAATGCACAGATAACCCGAGTCTCCATTACTGCCAGAGATGAGAGCTGAAAGATAAAGCGACTCACTTAAAAGCTGAAAAGGAAGCAATTACAAAAAAAGAAGAACAGCGCTGATATTCAAAACAGGTTTATCGCAGAGCCCAGGCCTCTGCAAATGGAACTAGCAGTGAGGAGAAAGAGCCTTCAGCCTAAGCCAACACAAGTTCAGAAATAATGGCTCTTAAAGTGAGTGTGCCAAGGATGGAGACAGAACGGTACATGGGATATACAGGAAAATACAGAGCACTGCACATATTCGCCACCAGTTCTTAAGCATTTTTGTAAACAGCAGCCACGCTTGATGTTATTTTTGAAGAGATCAGTATAGACCTGTTGAAAAATGTTAGTGAGAAACTGTTTAAAACATGAGGAGCTCTTACTTCCTCAAGCATTTCCAGCAGTCCTTTTACAGACACTCTGCTTTACTGGCAGTGCTCTAATGTTAGCGGAACAGTCAGAAACAGATGTGGAAGACTCCCTATTGAACGTTCAGGTCATGAGCCAGTGTGTCAATTTTGTGTACTCTCAGCAAGAGACATTTTTAAAGGAAATCCACAGCTATGAGAAAAGTGTTTAAAAAAAAAGCATCAGTATGTAGTATTTTTTTTAAACCAAAATAACAGCTTTAAAATCATGCCCACTGACCTTAATCCATATTAGTGTGCCAGGTCCACTTTCAAGACTTTTTACACATTTCTGTTAGAATTTCTTAGCATTTCCTATCAAATGACTTATGGTGACATCTCATTCAAAGTAAATGTTGGTGCTACTGATTCTAGCAGGTAAGAGGTTAGGCTAATTGCTAACCTAGGAGCCTCACAAGCAACAGACACATTCACTTTACTGAGTTCTCTTGGTAAGAATGTTCTTGTGTTGGTTTCCCATCCACAAAATATGGATGGATGTTGGATGGAAGAATGGATGTTTGAGAAATGTCCTAGAAATAAAAAGAAATATGTAACTTTGTAACTATAAATTGAAGAGGATTTCATTTGTGAAAAATGTGCAGCTTGAATAATTATGAATAGCATCCTGTAATTCTACTCAACCATATCATTCCACATGCTTTTTTCACTTTCAGCAATGGGGAAAATGGTGGACCTTTCGGCCCTCTATATGCGAGCCTTGAGGTAGTTTTTCCATGCCATTGTTGCTCACTGGAGGTTCCATGGTCTATATTTTATGGGGGATATTCCTAGCTTTATTTCTATAGAATGGACAAGAATGGAGCTCCAATGTCAATGTTTAGTTACAATGAATCAGTGGTCTGGATTTTAGAAAAAATGCTTTGAAGCTATGGCTACTATAAAAAACACTATTTGGTTAAACCAGAGCTGACAAAAAAACGTGATTTTCTTATGTGCTTATTTGTCTTCTTATGATGCTGTAATCCTTTGAAACAATTTGAAACCCAAATTCCATCCCCTTTTTTGACCGTTTATATAAATATCTCTATAACTAAACTGAAAAGCATGTTTTTTATGAAGGTCAGTGATACAGTCCTTCTATTCTGGTTCAAAGCCTTTGAGAAGATGCTGTAACACAAAGTTTAAACTGATAAGCACAGAGAATAGCTCTGCTTTCTCCCTTGGAAACAGATATGGCCACTCAGGAACCCCTCCACACTGATCACCTCTGCATCATCTCTATCAATATCTTACAGAAGAAAAGTGACTCTCTGCATACAATTACACATCTAAATCACATCCTCCTGCAAGGAAGGGGACAGGTAAATTGCAGAACTATTAACATTATTCAACCATGATTCAGTCCGAATGGCTTTTATTAAATGGAGCTGTGGCTGCTGAACAGACCTCTGCTCCCGAGAAGCGGAGCTGTGAATTGTAAAGCAGGAACAGCAGGAAGACACTGAATGCTGATTTGGATGGCAGCAGCTCAAGCCAGTGGCATTTGGTCTTAACAAGCAGAGCAGGAGGATACCCAGCGGGCATATGCAGGCAGATGGAGCTATGTCACAGCAGTCCCAATGCAGCAGGACTTGGACTCAGTGGAAATCCTTTAAAATGTTCAAAAGCCTGGGTCCAACATAAAAAAAAAAATGCTTCTGTACAGCTCTCTGAGCACTTGGCCCACGGCAGCTCAACAGCTGTTCATAAACAGTCTGAATGAAACTCATTCACCATAGATTAGACATAGGCAAAAAAAAAAAAAAAAAAACTGTACAAAAAAAACACAAAGTTTTTTAAGATCTGTATTGATGATGCACAATCAGGGGTCTCTTAAATCAAATACATATGTTATTCTCTTGAACAACTAACTCATAGCAGCATAAACCAGTCTGTTAATGTTCAGCTTGTTTGGACAAAACATAGCAGTGTTTTGAGTTTATGGAGTGTATTATAGTCACAACCCCACTTTACTATACAACTATACCAGTTCTATAATAGGGTGGGTAGTGTCTAAGGTTGCCACTCTGGTCTTGGCACTCTGCTAACCAGTCTATTATCCTTAAGCTTTGGAGCGAAATTGCACATTGTTTGGGCAAAACACAGCAGTGGTTTGAGTTTATGGAGTGTAAAATAGTCACAACTCCACTTTACTATACATTTTTATCTCCAAGAAGCAGCTTCACAACCATTGTGATGCTCCCCAGTTCTATAATAGGGTGGGTAGTGTCTACGATTGCCACTCGCTGGTTTGGCACGCTGCTAACCAGTCTATTATCGTTAAGCTTTGGAGCAAAATTGCACATTGTTTGCAATTGCAAAACACTGCAGTGGTCTGAGTTCGCAAAGTGCAATATGGTCAGTCCCAATTTCTCTTTACAATAACTGGTCCTAATCAATATGTCAGCCAGTACCTGAACACAACCAGGTCATAATCACTGCCTTGTTTGATCTGAGGCCTCACGTACCTGTGAGTGGTCCTAATCACAGTGTCTCTAGTTCAGAGAGGTATTAAAAACTCCATTCAATTTCTTTGCTTTGAAGCTGTATTATGCAAAACTTGACATTTCATTCTACTGTGTTCCCCTTAAAGTCAGAGAGTGTAATTAACACTTTAAGCCACCGAAAAGGACATTTTTAACACAACATTTCTGCACAACATTTCTGTATTCTGCACAAGCTGCAGAATACAGAATCACCACAGAAAGTTAAATAAGCATGCACTGACGTCTTTTTAAAATGCAGATTGAGAGTTTACACAAATGGCTATCAAATGCAATTTGAAATCAACTCCAGATCTTTCATGTCATTAATGATGGAACATGATCAATAATGAACAACACTTGGCCACTGGTCATTACTTTAAGGTCAGTAAAAACTGTGCAACTATGTAATATATAGCTCTACTTCAAAACAGGTTAATGCAATAGCATTGCAAAAGTCAAGACTAACTACAAAAGCAAGAAAAAGCAAAAAAAAAAAAAAAAAACAAACAATGATGAAATCTGAAAAAAAAAAAAAAAAAAAAAACACATACACACATGCTGACGTAAGGCCATCCTCATAAGAGCTTGGCAACTACGTCAGTGCAGTAGCTAAATAGCCACTCCATGCCAAGCCTAAAAGGGCTCTGACGATCGCTGGCCATCAACACAACTGAAATGAACCGAACATCAGAACACACTGTGCATCATTTCATGGTCAGTAAATATGAAAGTGCTGTAATTATGGAAGAGTGCCAATCAGCGTATTGTCTCCCAGTCCCACTGAAAACTAGCAGCATCTTTATCACAGCATACAGTCTGCCCAAATGTTCTTGCAGAAGACCTCATTATTTCAGCAGTGGCTGAGACAAAACCTGCTGCTGAGGAGTTGTTCAGCTAGTCAGCAGGAACTGTCACAACAACAAGCGAGAAAAAAAATAAAAACAGCTTTTAGGAGCTTTTCATAGACACTGACTGGGCTCATGCTGGCTTAAGAAACTCTACAGCCTACAGGTTTTGAGAGATGTCCAAAGGACTGAGAGAAACAGAATGCCCCACAGGACTTCCCGCACAAAAAAGGGAAAAACACCCTAGAATATGAGTCGTCTGCTCAAAGTCCCCCATTCGACGAGGACTGAGCATCTGGGCAGGTTTCCACAAACTGCCTGAGTTTTACACAGACGTGTGTATTTCCCTGCACAGAGAGGCCATGCTGGAACTTGATAAAACAACAGTGTGCCAAATGTGAAAACAACAGGCTAAACAGCCATCACAGGTGATATTGACAGAGTGATACAGAGTGGAATGAAGAAAAAAGGAGAAAAAAAGAAAAAATATCTGTAAACTGAAAGAAGGAAGGGGTGATAGAATGTCTGAATGTGTTTTTTTGGGTGTTAGGTGTGTCTGCTTGTGTGTGTGCCGTCCATTCAGATGAGTCTCTCAACAGACAGCCCCCGGAGGAAATGTCCTAATGAAATAATGACCACCCATTAGTCCAGGCAGTGGGTTATTGATCAGTACCCAGCAACTGGACCCACCATCCTCACCAGTGAGAGAGAGCTCATTTAAGAGGCACACCATGAACGTTTGTGTGTGTTTGTGTTTGTGTGTGTGTGTGTGTGTGTGTGTGTATTCAAGCAAAAGATATTTATTTACACTATTTATATACTGTACTAAATATGACTTAACTAAGCACTAGTGATCTGATTTAGTAACTCAGGATCAAGGCTAATGCAGGCACATTTTAATGGATCAGGTAAAGGCTATTATAATCCCAACCCAGTTCCAAATCTTTGTTTTAAACACAGGGTTCAGAACTCCATTTGGTGTCATCAATGCACCAGTAATGAACATCATTGCTCAGCTAATAGTGAACTATTTTTATATATATTTATATCAGATTGGGTGCTATTATTATGCTACATTGGTGGCAGCTGGAAAAGAGACAGTCGCTGACTTCACATGTACCAGAGGAGATGCGTCTTCTCCCTCCCCTAATGTCAGGTGCATAGCAAGTAATATAGAAAGCCCTAGCAAATGAGTGGGTGGGTAACTGGATCAACTAAATTGTGGAGAAAACGGTTAAGAAACTGATATGAAAATTGTTTGCTTATTAAAAAACTTTTTAAACAGACACCAATGCAGTTTAGTGTAAATTGTATGGAGCAAACGGAAAGTGAATGGCAATAGTGTTTATAAAAGTGTGTACATCAAAGTACATCAGACTCTCTCATTCAAAAAGTATAAAAAATAAATGAACTGGACCCTTTAAAAGAGTACACTATACTTCCATGCAAGTGCACAAAAAAAATCATATCAAATATCATTTCTTTACTGTCAGCTCCAAAAAGAATACAATAACAGCAGGAAATATAATAATGCTATGAAAAACTAAGCAAGCAGCAGCATTTGTTGTATTTTTTTTGCTGAAGAAAACTAAAGGGAAAAGTCCTATTTTGGTGCATGCAGAAGCCAACTGTAATTCAAACGGCTGCTATGCAGTCTTCAAGCCAAGCTGTACTCAACGTACCTGATGCAGCTGTAGTGCTTGAAAGTGCTGGCAGCCTTCTGGCATTCCAAACACAACTGGATCGCACCTGGATAGTCCTCCTCCTGTCAGAGCCAAATTATCAACATTTAACAATGTTTAACAAAGTAGGATTAATTCATAAACTGTGCAAATGAGTTCAGGAAACCCTATCAAATGGCATGACAAAGATTTACCACTTTTTATCAAAATTACCAACATAGACGATGCAGGCAAAGGTTTACATACACTCATTATAAAGGTAATCGTCATTCCAACTTTGGACTACCACCACCACGTTTAACATATTTCTGGTAATTACGGCCAAAAACACATTATCTTTGTTTCAAGTTCAACTTTTGTCAATGTGCATATTCTCTACCTGTTTTTTTAGTGCATGAAAGTGTTGACTATAAATCAGATGGTATCCTTTTAGTCTTTGACATTGACTCACTTGACTTTAGACAATTATATTGGTGTTTCTTCAGCTTCCAGTTAATGGTAGGCCTGTGTTTCGTAGGCTCTTGGGGTGTGCCTAACCATTCAAACAGTTGTTTATTTGCTTTTTATGTCTTCTGTTTAAGATGTATGCTGTCATTCATTCTTCCCCAGAAAAAAAAAACAGTTACACTAAATCCTATTACCATGACATTCATGTGTGTGATAAGTGTATTAAAATCATCTGACCACATCTGTATGCAGCAGATCACACAGAGACCTTTGATATTATAGCAGAGGCATGAAATAAGGAAGCAAATAGACATTATGCTTGCTTTGCATCCAAAATGTGACTGACATTTATCAGATTTCATGCAACATTTTTAATAACAGCACATAATGGACAATTTTGCACTGTGCATTCACACATTACAGCAGCAAGCTCTCAAAATGGAAAAACTTTAATTAAAACATGTCAGAATCTGATGTGAAAGAATGGGATGTATTTTCAGTCTCGAATGTGTGAGGAAAACTCACCTCCAGCATCTCACTGAGTCGAACATCTGTTCTTTGCTATGTGAGGGGAAAGAAAGAGGAAAGCTGATTTCAGACTGGATTATGGGACACAAAGGCTCCCAAAAAGGCCACATTTAGCCATTAATTCATTGATTACCAGAGTCTTTATGGTTCTTAACGACTTCAGCAATCCTGTCAACAGCTGTCTCCGTCTCTGGTTGGCTAGGAGCCCTAGACTAGCTTCTGTGAAGCCCTCTTTAGCAGAGCTCAGCTGCCTACAAAAAGAAAAAAAAATCATTTTAATTAATGTCTTGGAATCTTCACGGGTTTGTTTACGACTATCTTTTCTTGTGAAAACATTTTTATTTTTTTGCGCATAGGTCTCAGTTAGGCCTGCCATAATTTTTTTGGCAATATATTGCCATATATTGTCCCTCAGCATAAGATATAACAAGAAGAAAATACAAAGAAAATACAAGTTTTGTCACATTAATGTGGTAACATTTTTTTTAAATTGTGCTCATTGGTTTTAAAATGCAAATAAACCATTTTACCGAGTTTTTCCACAATTTCTTCAATAACTCAATTATGTATTAGTGGTTTATTTTGCAATGTAAACATGGTGCTGCTACTGTTCAGTTCAGAAGTTAGATTATATCTTGTTTATACAGAAATATGAATTAAATCGTATAACTATAACCCCTTTTTCTCACCTCTTCCTCCTTTCTTTATCTCCTTCTATCTCTCTCTCTCTCTCTCTCAAACCCACTCACCAACTCACACACACTCAAACACACAAATAACTAGAAACTACACAACGATTTTGTCTCACTCCCAAAAATACAGAAAAATACCAACATTTAAACTTTTTAAATCATGATTTTACTCATGACTAAACACAGAATACTGCTGTAATTAATCAGATAATGGAATCTAATTCCATTTTGTAAATCTTATATTCATTCATTTATTTATATTCAAAAAATAATCATTAATAGCTTTCATCTTAATCACACCTTTTCTTTTTCTTAACTGTAATTAAAAACAGAATAATTTTATAATTAATCTATTTTTTTTTTTTTTACATTGATTGACATCGCGAATGAAAAAAAACTCTTTTTAAACAGTGGTATTCAAGTCGACACATCCATGATAATGGGTTCTTCTTGCTACGTTACTAAAAAGAGCAATACTGACACAGAAGTCAGTAAAAATGGCTCATCATGTCCATATATTATACAATAAGTTGATAACATCATTATCATGTAAGGCCTGGTCTCTGTGGTTATACTGTGAGATAGCAGTGAGGAAGAAAGGGTCTCAGACCTCCTAGCGTTGGTGCAGATGACTGCGGCCAGCTGCAGGTTGGTCTGGAGGGACGTAACTCGTTCCAGCTCCTGAAACACACCACCACAAACAGTTTAAACAGGATTTAATCAGCGTATAGATTACTTTTATATAATGGAGCAGGTAATGGGATGTGACAGTGTCCTCAGCAGACAATTGATTAAAGCAAGCAAGATGTTTTCTTAAAAACAACAGTCTTTCTCACGGGTGGCTGTGTCAGTAACCCTCGCCACAAAAAAGTTCAAGCCCTTATGGACAGAACATGCTGTTCCACTGTACAGTGCCAATATGAGGAAAAACATTGCGCTGTAGACACTGCGCTGTGTTATACAATGTCCTTTTAACAGGCCCAGCGCAATGCCAGAGGTGTCCCCCATCCCTTGAAGTCACCACAGGGAGAGAATGCAGAGCGGCAAAAAGCTTTGATTAAGGCAAAGAGGTCTGTTAGTGAGAAAGAACGAGGCGGTGCAGAAAGATTCCCCTGAGCTCACACCACATCTCCTAAATTAATCGCTGGGTGGAAACTGAGGCTTCCCCCTCCTCCTCCTCCTCACTCCACATTCCTTTATTTGAAGTGCACAGCTGTCACAGCCTGAGGTGAACACACACTGAGTGACCCAGTGTTAGGACCTTTAGCAGCCTTTAGCACAGAGGCAGCCTTTAGTGGCAGAACATCATCCCACTGTCACGCTAAAGATAATTATTTGGCAAGAGAATACGAGGTGGAAAAAATCGATTCCACAGAGAACACACACTCAAAGCTTCTTTATACCCAACATCACAAGGAACAGCACTGAGCTGTTGGGAGATAGCATCGGTTATCTGGTATTTGTAAAAACCCCTGAAAGGCTTTTGATGAAAGAGGGTATTCAGCAAAAACTGCGTGTACAGGGCGATCTGGAGAATATACAGTCAGTTTAAATAAAACACTTCAATAAAAGGAGACATAAAAAATGAACGTTTTAAGTGCATTATGACTTCAGTCAATAAAATACATGTAAAATTAATTCTATGTCTAAATACTTGTGTTTTCACATTCTAATGAACACATTCAGCTACCAATTTCTGATACAAATTTGCAAATTCAAACACACAGACCTTACAGCTCTGGAAAAAATTAAGAGACCACTTCAGTTTCTGAATAGGTACATGTCTGAGTAGAATTAGCATTGTTGTTTTATTCTATAAACTACGGACAACATTTCTCCCAAATTCCAAATAAAAATATTGTCATTTAGAGCATTTATTTGCAGAAAATGAGAAATGGCTGAAATAACAAAAAAGATGCAGAGCTTTCAGACCTCAAATAATGTAAAGAAAACAAGTCCATATACATAAAGTTTTAAAAGTTCAGAAATCAATATTTGGTGGAATAACCCTGGCTTTAATCACAGTTTTAATGCATCTTGGCATGTTCTCCTCCCCCAGTCTTACACACTGCTTTTGGATATGTTTATGCCACTCCTGGTGCAAAAAATCAAGCAGTTCAGCTTGGTGTGTGATCATCCATCTTCCTCTTGAGTATATTCCAGAGGTTTTCAATTTGGTAAAATCAAAGAAACTTATAGTTTTAAGTGGTCTCTTATTTTTTTCCAGAGCTGCATATAGTCCATTATAAATATGTAATGCTAACAGAAGGATCCCGGGAAGATGAGCACAAATCTATTGACATCATGCCTAACGCCAGGGGTGTGCCACAAGAGTAGAATTGAGGTGTGCAGCAGTGGAACTGTGTTCTCAGAAATGATAATTCTCTATCCAATACTTTTAAGATGAACTAAGGAGATGGAGATGATGTAGATAATGATAAAAAACCCTGACCTCTCCAAAGCTATAGTTGCTATTTGCAATCCAATCTCACAATCTAATGTTCCTTGTACAATACAGTAAAAAGCCTTTCCTGGATATTATAAGCAGTTACTCATTTGATTACTTTTTTTTTAAACCACTGATTACAAAAGAATCAATACAGGTGTTCCAATGCTTTGTCCGTGTTTAGTGTAAAAAGACACGGCACCATCTGCTCATTCATAAACAAGGATTACAAGCAGTTTTACAAAAGATTTTGTTTCTAAAAATGTGCCATATAAATCAAAACAAAAACTACATCACACATAAAAATACTATATGCATGAACAGATTCTGCTGCTCTTTAGACCAAATATTAATTCTGTATTAAGCACCCAAATCTAATAATTTAACTTGACACCCTTTCCCTTTTTATCTTGCTAAAGTGGACAATTATTTTCTTTTAATTACATCCAACTGTTTTTCTGTTGTAGTATTTTACCACACAGCACTTCAGCTCCGTTTACTAGAACATATGACTGAGAGTTTAGGTTCACTGTGACATTGAAACAGGTGCTGAGCTAGGGTCGTTAATATGCAGCACTCCTTAACATGTCAGATTTGATTAGCTGTTCCTGAGGTCACACAAGAAAAACACTGCATGCTGCAATGCTGAGAACCTTTATCATTTATAAGCACATTATAAATAGAACTCAAATACGCTGATCATCAATTCCAGGAATCAGGCAATAAATGTTTAACCCAAAGAAATGTAGTTTTTCAAAAGTCACAAGCTTACTGAAAGAATTTTAAGAAACTTTTGGACACTTTTAATTTTCAACATTGTGATCCATATGTATTTGAATGGGGCCAAAAAAAATGTGGCTCTATACATCATCGCAATTACACAAATGACTGCACAAATGTAGCAATAAGAGTGCAAATGGGAAGATCTGGAATGTAATCTGTGCTAGGTCTGTGTTTCAACAAACTCAAAAGTGATTTGAAAATTAACTGATAAGCTGAAACTGATAAGTTTCATGGGCAGGTGAGGTCTCATGACCAATTAAGTAGATAAAATCTGGAAATACCATGCACTGACTTTTAGGCTACACAATTATTATTATATTGTTACAGTGAGATTATTGCAATATGGAAAACTCACAAGATTTGATTGTATACACACTCTTTCCCTAACATATTTGCCCAATATTGTTTATTTAACTGCAATATTGATTACACTATTTGCATTATTAATATTGATTGCTTTTAGAATCATTGACTTTTGTTGACTATTGGTGAATTTTATTTGTTCTAATTTCGTCTAGACCTACTTGAATTGTATAGCTGTTCAATAAAACTCTAAAATTGAAAATGACCATTATTAAACTGAAAATGAAAAAAAAACTTTTAGGGCAAAAACTTTAGTAGTGTCCAAAACAACAACCCTGCACATCTAAGCCCTTCCAACAAATAACCCTTGCGTTTGTGTTGGGAGGGATTGGTTATTTTCTTTATTGTTGTAAGGTGTAAGAATAAAAAATCATAAACCTTAAGAAAGCACAAATTCATTTTTTTTATTGTAACATTTTAAAAAAGCCATTTAAAAAAAATTCACATAGGAAAAAATGGTTGATATATGTTTTGGTAACACTTGGTAATACTATAATAAGCAACATTAATTCTTTTTAAATTTACAATTTTTCTTCCCAATTTACAAGGCCAATTACCTTGGGGAATCCCCCTATCACTAGTGATGCCCCAACACCAGGAAGTTGAAGACTAGCACATGCCTCCTCCAATACATGAAGTCAGTCACTGCCTCTTTTGGAACTGCTGCTGATGCAGCATTGTCGAGTAGCATCACAGTGCACTCTGAGAAAAGCACAGCGACTCGGTAGCTGATAAATCAGCTTACAAATGTCTTGTGCTGAGCGACATCACCCTTTGGAGTGATGTGGGGAAAGAGTGTCATCTACCCACCCAGAGAGAGAGCAAGGCCAATTGTGCTCTCTTAGGGCCAACTACATGAACAGGATTCGAACCAGCGATCTCCCGATCTTAGTGGCAGCGCTTAACCTGCTGGACCACTCTGAGCCCTCTAAGTGACATTAATTAACAGTACTGAAAAGAATGTCTCAACTAATTATCAATTAACACTAGTTCATACATTATTGATCATTAACATTTGTCTCAGTTCTTTATTAAGCACTAAAAATCGTAGTCATGTTTAATAAGGTCTTAACTAGTGTCAATTAAACCATAAAAGGCCTGGATAAAAATTAGAAACTTAAACTGGAACCCAAAAAACCTGAAGAAGACTATGACTGGAGTGGTATAACAGCAATATCACTGCACTATTTTTCACTGCTATGTTACTGTTTTTTTTTTTTTAACAATTTCTCACAATTAGCTGCAATATATCACCATACTCAGAATATCCCGAATCTAGCAGGGTTTGACCTGAGAACCACTGATGTAAACAAGTTTCTTCCTCTGTACTTATGATTTGATTAACAGGCTCCTGAAGTGCCCTTGCTGATGGAGGTTTCTGGCCCAGCTGTAGCCCCTGTGACTCATTTGGCTTTTGTTGCTGATGGGCTTTTTGACTGAAGGTCTGCCAAAATGAGTGATTTACAGCCTCATGTGTGCGTAGGCTGATTTGGTTCAGGTCAGTATTCCAGCCAGCTATCTATCCACTGCTTAAAAGTCAGTCCTTGTGCACCAACGAAGCTAACAGAGAAAACATATTCAGCCGTACTCACTACTGGCTCATTAAGCTCATTAACTCAAAGCTAAGCCTCCACAGCTGCCAGGGCTGGCCAGAGAGGCCACACGACAGTCAGGCACCTGGACGCTAACGTTGCTAACCTTCAAGCCGAACCAGCCCAGTCTAAATAACTTGAGTCCACCTGTTCTGCCAGCCTGAGTGCAGCTAGACAGGCTGCGGTGAGCAGAAATCCAGAACACACATCCTGACCAAAGCTCAGCGCCACGTCTAGATCAGAGAGAGGCGCTCACTGTTACAGACAGCTGCCTGAGGCAAGACGACAATGCCTTCGCTCAGTGGGTGAGCTATCTGCTCACACTCGCAGTGAACAAGGTCTATAATAAATGCTGAACTGTTGAGAGAAGAACTACCAGTGTGCTTGACTGAACGAAGCTCCAGCAAGGAATGTGTCAATAGTGTTTATATAAAAGGTTCTCAATATTCATGTTTTTTTTTTTTTATTATATCTCTCGTCTCCTGGCTATTACTTATGGATGAGTAGAAATTTCTGTATAATGACCCATGGGGCAGGTTCTCTAAGGCGGTCTTGCAAAAGTAACTTATACGATTATTCTCAAACAGTAGAGAAAATGGCATAGACACTGCTGTTATCTGAGATAAGTAAACAAAATGGATGCTGAAGGAAGATATATTATCTTGAAATATCCCACAAAAAACACACAATTCAGGAGAGCATACGACCCAATTCAGGGAGTAAAATAGCAGCCTGGAAAAGAATACAAAGGTAGACAGTAGAGGAGGTATGAATTGCAATTATTCACATAATCATCAGATTTAGACTTTTTTGAGTCAATAGGTGTACACTATTTATCCAATGCTCAAGTGGACATACCAGTATCCATAGAAACAAATTTGCTCTATATATGTTTAATATGGATACAGACAGAGCCTTCTGTCTGTACTCAGTGTGCATTTTAGTGACAGTGTCACCAATAACCCATCTAATATGGACCTGACTAAGAAGAAAGTCTGGAACAGAAGAAAATTAAGGTACGGCACATTTTTTACATAGTTTACAGCCATTTATGCTGCTAAACCCTCACCATGTCTGTTGTTGTTGTGACTTTTATATTTTTTCTAAACTGATATATTCATTTTTATACATAAAGAGAGTATAAATGAGCCTTATGATTCAAGATATATTGCTTTTTCTTTCGAAGTTGCAGAAGTCATGTTACAGCAGGCAAAACAGTAAAATCTGCAGGACAAATCTGTCTAAGTTATGAGGTGTTATCTTGTAAGTAAGGTCTGATAGTGGGTCCAAAAGGATAGGACGGACATTGCTTTTATGAAGTTGTGTGGGCATTTAACATTCCTTTATCCACAGTGTCATGTGTGTACCTGAAATATGTCATAAAAGGCATAGACAGTCAGACGCTGTAGGTCCAGTGTGTGTGGTAATGATCTTGACCTGCAGTGCCTGACTGTAACTGTCTGTGTTATAAATCATATCCACCTTCACTGCAGGAGACCCCACAAACATATTTTGTAGGTCAATGCAACACTCTTTTTCTAAAAAAAAAACAAAAGTATGACTAATATACTATGTAAAGATTAAAGAATTTGATCTACTCTGTGAGGTTAGGTTGCATATAGTGCAGATTGCGGTCTCCAGCTGAGCTAATTAATGTTTCTGAATGATCAGCTTTAGCAATTTAGTTTTACTGCAGAAAATGAGAAATGGCTGAAATAACAAAAGATGCAGAGCTTTCAGACCTTAAATAATGCTAAGAAAACAAGCTCATATTAAAAAGATTTAAGAGTTCAGAAATCAATATCTGGTGGAATAATCCTGGTTTTTAATCACAGTTTTCATGTATCTTGGCATGTTCTCCTCCACCAGCCTTACACACTGCTTTTGGATAACTTTATGCCACTCCTGGTGCAAAAATTTGATTTGATGGCTTGTGATCATCTATTTTCTTCTTGATCATATTCATGGTTTTCAATTTTTTAAATCAAAGAAACTCTTCATTTTTAACAGGTCTCTTATTTTTTTTCAGATCTGTATATATACGATTTATTTGCCAATGCAGGCTTTGAGCAGTGAAATGAAAGTAGCAAATGAAAGGCCAGTGAGGTTTACTCAAGGGTTTTAGAAGTCAGCTTCAGCAGCATTAAAAACTTAGTAGCCCATGGCACTATACACATAAGATGCATCAAACTGATAGTACTGATCAAGCTATGTTGTCTTCTTTAGTTTGATCGCTAAATCATCAGGGAATATAGGAGTTCTAGCGCTCTAGCAAGTTAACAAGATCTATCTATCTAAGATATATCGAATTAGTGAAGAAATCTTTGATGATGCAGTGCTCATGTAATCATTTCATCAATGTGTTGGTAACATCTCATCATATTTGAAGTTGAGGATGTGGTTATCATTTGTGATGACCGTGAGCATGTGTCCTGCAGTGTTAGGAGACACTGCAATGGCAGTGTCTGTTTTGTGTAATGTCACTGAAGTCCCATGGTTTAAAAGGCACAGTGCACCTCTGAGACAGCAGTACAACAGTACATCATCACTGATTATAAGAAAACTGTGATCCACTCCACTAAACAGAAAATGTAATAAGCCAGAAGCAGATTGCACACACTACTTACTTCATTAGAGCAATTAAACACTGACAAAGGAATTATTATTTTCATTACCAGCATCATTAATCAAATATGGTGTGCTCTTGGATATCTGTAGTTAAGAGGAAATTGCTCCTGAAATTTAATGTTTTTGATTACAAATAATACATTAAAGAAAAGAAAAGGAAAAAAACAATTAAATGTGTTCCTCATGCCACATTTTCCAGACCTAGCTAACAACGGCTAGTGAAGTTAAACTAGTTAACAATACAAATCACATGCCAAAC
This sequence comes from Astyanax mexicanus, assembly GCF_023375975.1. Taxonomy (NCBI): domain Eukaryota; kingdom Metazoa; phylum Chordata; class Actinopteri; order Characiformes; family Acestrorhamphidae; genus Astyanax; species Astyanax mexicanus. The sequence continues at coordinate 48,274,561 of NC_064410.1, read as the reverse complement.
TAATATCATGTCCCATGACTTCTGTCTTGTCACACTAAAGGTAAGAAATGCTACACAGACCTGCAGGATGTGTGGGGTCTCCTGTATTGAACATGCATGTGATTTTTGCCAGAACCTCTTGTTTGTTTGTAAGGACAGACAATGCCATTTACAATCATTGCCATCCACTATACTGTACACTGTGGTAACACAGTAATGCCTTCAACGACATATTCATGGTACACGCTCACAAGATATAGCCTTAAAACCTGAACAGGTTCAGGTGTTTCCAAGCTTCATGATCAATTTACTTAATGCTATTCCATGATTTTTGGAATATCTCTGTAAATACACACTTTCTGAATTAATTTCATAATAAAGTCAGACAAAGACTGACTTGTTAGGAGACAATTACCAGAAGTAGGAAGATGATGGATCCAGTTCAAAGAACCTGTTAAGCATGGTGGTGGATGGATCAGGCTCTATTACTGTTTTGCTGCCAGTGGAACTGGTACATAGCACAAAGTGGATTAATTAATAAATTAAAGGACTTATTAAAAGCTTAACTTGTGCACCAATGTTTGCTTATTAAAGATGTATATATTGCGATTGCTAGTGCATGAATAGTCATAAAATACAAAACTAAACTCAATATTGTTTGTTTTAACAGAATTTCCAATAGTAGTGTGTCACTGGCCAGGTTTGTTGCCCTTCAGTAGCTGAAGGCAATCTACTTCTAGAGACTTTCCACAGTTTCAGGAGTGTTTTGGGGAGAAATCTCTTCTACTCTCTCCATCAACAATCAACTGGCTGGCACCATGTGCAGGGTCAAGCCCCAGGCGGCGTATCAGCAGGGAGTGCACATCAGACCAGCCTCCCCTGCCGAGCTATTGTCCAGAATGAGAACCCAGGCTAAATTCCAAAAGGGGAAAGACTAAGAGAAGGGTTAGCAGAGTTAAAGTCCAGAACTCAGGGCCAAAAGGACAATCACAAGAGAAAATAAAGGGCACAAAATGTAATTCTACTAAATCTTGACACAATTCACTACCATTGACAACAAATCTCTTTTAGTGGGCTGTTCTACACAGGGGAAAGTTTATTAACACAAAATGAAGAAGCACTTGTCAGGTTTGCTCAATTTTGTGGTCCACAGGCAACAATCAGTAGCTCAGTAAGTGGACAAATAACAAGATGCACAATAGCAATGTCTGGCAACATATCAAAAATAAGAGTGGACAGGAGTACAATCAAAATGGCTGCAAAGTATTCAGATTCATATGTATTCTATGCAGCATGGTAAAGTCGGATAAAACAGGAGAAAAATGGAAATTCTCTTGCTATTTAATGCTATTTATAATTCTTAGTTTAATAAAGACAACAGGGCAATGCAGGCATACGAATGCGCAATACAGACATTAAAAAAACAAATCCAAAATGTATTTTCTTTCCCAATAAACTTTCTAGTCTTTGTGTATTTGAACAATACAGCCACCATTTCTTACACCTTGATGCAATATACTGATTATGAAATAAAAGTGCATAAAAGTCTATAATACTTCAGTCCTCACGTGTTTCACATTGTTTCACATTTTTTTAACCATGCAAATTGTGTTCCACAAAAAAATAAACATATCTTGAACATAATTTGTTAACAAATGTCTAAAATGTGCATGTATATTGTGAATTTTGCTAAATTATAAAACAAACTAAGAAGACATTCCTGTAGTAAAAAACTAGGTACTTGTGAACTGTTACCACACTACTAGAGGACACTCGACCAAACTAAGTAATCCCAGAGCAGAACATCCAGAGTCCTAAATTATGTCTACTGAGTAGGCAGGCGCTGGACTCAACAATGGGCCTGACCTGAAGGACATGCATTTAACATTTATAGCATTTAACTGAAGCGCTTCTCCAGAGTGACATACATTTTAAATCATATTACACAGGTATGTAATGCAGTGCAGACAGTTCACTTTATATACATTTAAATTGGGTATATCCACCCTCAAATGCAAGATAGGGGGATGGCATTGAATTTGTAGAGGAGAGGCTTACTGAGGAAGGGCAACATATAAAATCAGCCAATCAGAGACATTTCTGCCTTTATGGTGAAAAATTGAAGTGCCAATGTTCAGAAGGTCACTGCCCACGGCTATATAGTTGGGGGAAAATCCCCACTATTCCTTCAACACATGAGGTAGGGTTACAAACTCAGCAGAGCTGAATATTTAAACTAGCCTGGATTTAAACAAACACTACATGGAGCATATAGGTAAAAATGTTTGTAGATAAAAAAAAAACTTGCATTTTTCTATTAGAAAAATGGTTGTTACAGAAACCAAATGTGTTTCTTTAACAACAATAACAGTAAAATAACCTTTTGTAGCACTTTTATTTATACTGGTGTACCCCAATATCAACATGAAAAAGCAAACAGCTGACACACTGACTCTGACCTTCAGATTAAAAAAAAAAGTCTGAATCTCTAGGTAAGGAATGGAAATAGCGATTCTTTCATAGATTCAGGGAAGAATCCACAAACTGGTCTATGCAGCAATGTGAAAATACTTCCGTTTCCTGATCAAAGTCTAGTGAAGCCATAAATAACTTGTAAGAGAAATCCTGTTAGGAACGTAGGGGGAGAAAGAGCCTGAAGCGGACACAGCTACTCAATTCTTTCTTCTCACTTCACTTTGATCCCCAAAACACACGGAAAAGATCGTTTGAGATAAAACACACTTTCTCACTAACGGCCCAGTCAGTCACACCATCTGTGAATCACAATGAGCAGGGTTTATGTTTACACTGCAAATCTCCAACACTGAAGAAAATCATTTCTCCAGCCAAGGTAAAGCTTAGAGCTCTTATTACAGCAGAAATTGCAAGCCAGGTAAAGAAGAAAACTACTCAATTATCCCCAGCTTGATTGACATGCTGAAACCTGCGGAAGGTGTGCAATCTGCACGAGCCGGACAGGGGGTCATTCTCCTAATGATGGAGTAAGAAGAAAGGAACAAGGTAAGCGGTGATAGGTTAATTACCTAGAAAACATCCAGAGGATTCAAAGGGTGAAAATCATAGTGTGTGTTAAAGTCTCATAAATTGGTGCAATTTTTTAAAAAGGGTTTTTCATTTTTTTTCTGAAAATTAAGAAAGGATGTAGAGGAGAAGTCTTACCTTCACATAGGATGGCTGCTTCTCTAGAATGAGGTCTGCCACTTTTTTCGACACCTGTATGAGCAGAAAAAAAACAAGCAAAAATGAACAGATGACTATCTTCCCTTCAACAGGATAGAACATTCATTAAAATTCATTCTGAACATCTTAAGCCTCTTTCATGCTCCATAAACATGCCTCTCTCTACCACCACAATCACTCAGCTGCTACAAGTACACACCGGTTTTCTGATGTGCTCAGGGTGATTAGTATCATCAGTGACAAAGTGCTGCATCTTACCAATGTCATTCTTATACAAAATGGTGGCAAAGCACAAATAGAGAACAGGGTGTGATACTGTTTTAGGAAAAAAAAAAATGCAGTAAAATGCTGGTATTTCCCTGTATTTTTTGGGGAGTGGAAGATAAATATGTAGTATGCTGCATCTGACAGACTAGAGGTGTTTTTACTTTATTATAATAGTAGTTTTAATGCTTTGTTAATTAAAATATTTTTTAAATGTAGAAATTGAGAGTTTTAAAGTAGAAAATTAATGCTGGTAAATTCCACCTTCAACAACTTTGTGGGATGTATTAAAGGGATTCTTGATAATTTTGATGATGATTTGTAATTTCGATAATTTAAGATCTTATTGAATCCTTTTGGCAGACTCATCTGAGTCTACAAACTTTTTTTCTGAAGGCTTCAGAGAGCTCTTCGGATCTGGCCATGGTGCTCCACTTACTCCAAGAATTAAAAACAAATTAAATTAACTCTCTAAGACAAGCTCATCCAAAAATCATATTGATCTGCTGATTTGCTGATATGCTGCACCTGGTTCTAATTTTAGGCATTTTAGTAGTAATAAGTGTGTAGTTATGTATACTGCCTTCATTTATTTATATTGTTCAAAGAAGATAAAAAGTAAAAAAAAAAAAAAAAGTTTATATATATAAAAAAAAAAAGTATAACCTGATATAGTCAATTTGTACATACGGTCAGTTAAATCTTAAGGATGCTTAACACTGGGAAGCCATGTCTACATACCAGTATTCTAGGCTTCACAGGGAAGTACTTTATTTAATACCTTACTGTGTCGCAATTGGTGCATCTGTGTTTTGGTTTTTGCACTATTTTTGAATAAGAAAATGTAAAAAAACAGTGATTTTAATGGAGTGTCCTCATTTCAGTCGGCTGAGCAGTAATAAAAAAATTAATATAAAGGACTGAAAAATACTAGTAATCACCCAGTGCAGCCAATATTCACCACATCTGAAATGTCTTCAAAGGTAAAACTTTCAAAAGAGATCAAGACAGACATGTAGACTGTCTCTGCAAAACTGACACACTGTATCATGACAAGGTCAGTCAATTACAGCCTTCAGAGCCTGTCAATGTAGGATCAGTGAGCTGGTGTAAAAGGCTTGATGGAAGACGTGACTATAGAACAGAACTTCCTGTAGAAGCACAGATCAATAGCAGCCTCACTCACAGAGAATGACAGACAAGCATGACGGCGCTGTGTGTGTGGGAGTGTGTGAAGCTGTTCAGAGAAAAGGAAAGAAATAAAGTAAAAAAGCAAAGAAAGTACAGGAAGGCTTTCTTGGAACATGTTTTTCCCCAACAATAAATGAAAGACTACTCTTATAAAGCTCACATGCTTAAGAAAAAACATCACAAGCCAGATCACAAGCAGGAAGGTGGTCATCAACTTTGATCAGACTCGTTGCTCCATCTATTGGTCATTTATATCTAAATGAAGATACGTTGTTTACTGACTGAAATAAGAAATTCTCTCATTCAACACTGAAGTAGTCCGTCCAATCAGGTCTGTGCTCTTTTGTTTGTTGAGCCATTTACATTTTCTTTTTAAAGGTGACGTAAAATAATTTTCCTGACTAATTTAAGCTGTTCTTTGATGTATAATTAGTAAGTATGTGACTTTAATGACAAAACACGTGCAGATGCTGTTGTACAAGCCTTTTTAACAACTGTTATTTGTCTTACATGGTGAGCTCAAATACTTTGATGAGCTCTGATCAAATTGGCTATCCTCTCAGCATGGCATGGTCAGCTAGCTAAAGAGACACTAAAGGGTTTAGCTGAACACAAATACAAAAGCGTTTCCCCAGCTTTTACTTTTTGAGGACAGTGGCACAGGCAAAACCTGTGCTCACACTGTGACCTGTATTCCCATAATACCCAGTAATGCAGAGTCTTGCACATACTGTGTTTAAGTGCACCTAATCATAATCAGATTTTAGAAAATATCTGATTATTCAAGTAGTCATGTAAATAGCATACTCCAATATCTAAGTTTATAAATAGTTATTCATTAGTCATTCATTATGTTCCTTAAAAACCATTAATAGGCATTAATAGGCCCAAAATCGATCTGCATTTGCCAAATAGTGAACTTGCATTCATTTAAACCATCAAACTTCAGATCTTTCTAGATATCAATCAAATTTTGTCTTTTTCAATCACTCAGCATTAAATTAGTCATATTAACATAGGTAAAGAAAAAGACATTTAAATATAAATGTATTTAATTATTTAACTGGTAATGATAATGTGGTAAACATTAACATATTAAATGACTAAGCTAATATTCTATATTATTCACTGTTCATTGTTTGGCAACTGACAGCTCACTGTTGCCCTTTCTATTCTTTTCCAAGTAAATATAATCAATCAATTTATAAACCATTAATGACCAGTTTATAAGGGAGGCCTTGTTTTAAAGTGATACTGAAATCTGATTTAAAAAATTGTTTTTATCAGCTTTGGAAGTTTGAATCCATTAAACATATCAAAAATGAAGTATAATATATGAAATCTGTAAGCATGGCAGCTTTAGATACTATTAGACATTGTAAAAACGATCTGGATTTCCTGGTAAACTCAACCCATGTTTACTACCTACCTGTAGTAGGAGATCTGAGGTTTACATCTTAAGGTTCTGTGAGATCATTGGCTGGTTGCAAAGCAGAAAACAGATTATTATGACCCACTATCTGATTAACCAAGTACATGTGAAGGTGTTAATTGCAGAAATCAGGCTTTGGCAGCTATTTGAATCATGAAGTGCATGCAAATATTGTGTGCTGCTCTCCAGGATTACCGAAGCATAAGCGAATCCAGCATCTAACAAACCATATTTTCCTAAAGATCTGCCATCTTTCTGCACAATGTTTTCTAGTGGACTTAGTGTCAAAGATGAACAAAAAGGTTCCAAATTGAGAACTTTTTCTGGCTTAAAATTTTACAAACAATACATACACAGAGTAAATAAACCAGAAACTATTTACATTTTATATTTGATATCTAGGCAAAGATTGAGAAAGTTAAGTTTCCATTTCCCATATCCCTGAAATAACCTGATACTAATCAGCAGTCTGTCATGCTTCTAAAAAAAGAAATGAAATAATATCCGGCTCTAATGGACACTGTAGGTTGTGTAGGCTGGATCAGAAAGACTTTGAACATTACACAACATAACCTCCATCTCATATCTGAACCGTCTCATTACTCAAACTCAAACTCATCCGTTACAAACGAGGCTCAGACTCAACTCCCTAAGCATCTCTCTGCATCTGACAATGAGACTCCTAATTAGAAAGGATGACTAATCAGAAACAAATGAAACACAGCATGCACCACTGGCCTGCTAGCTATACAGCCACACTATACACACACACACATATAAAGCAAACATACATGCTAATTCTAACCATTCTAGACAAACAAATTAATTACAAATCTAAATTGATTTCATATACACACACAGAGCGAGCTGAAAATACCTCACATCAAAAAGACTTTCATAAGTACCGGGTCAATAACGCCGAGCACTCAGCGCATCACAGGCTCTTCTTCATTGGCTGATAAGAGTGGATCGATACACATTCATTGCAGGCTGGATTCAAGAAGGGTTGAGTGGGTGTGTTTTTGATTAAAGTGTATGTGTGTGCACGTTGGATTGTGTGTGTTTTCATGACAAAACCCGCCCAAAAAAGAAAATAAATAAGGCCAGCCAAAAGTGCCAGAACTAATAGAACAGTTCTGATGTCGTAAAGAGCTTTTTACTGCTCAGAATTGGCAGACTAAGACTGATGTGATTACTGTGGCTCATTAGAAGAATGAAAACACCACTATTCAAACCCTGGTGTTTACCCCTTCAAGACCCCTGAGCAGGTGGATCAGCATCCAAATGAGTTCCCTTAAATATATAAAGAACAGGGACCAAAAACATGAGAATAGACCCAACCTGGACAAAACCGTGGTTTTCACTTTACATGCTTTGAATCAGGCTTTGCTGATGACACCTTCTTGAGATTTAAGGACATTTTTAAATTCTAGTTTCAATATTGGATTGAATATCTATAGAGTATAGTATGTAACATATATACAATATTTTATAGATTCAGTATCGCTTTCAAAAAATCTAATTGATTCAACATGTTATGTTACATGAATTCATTATGTAAGACTGAATTACTAACAGATCAATATTTTGTACATTTACACTGGAATTTACACTGTTATACAAGCTGTACACTGACTCATTTACATTGCATCAAAGTGTTATATCTTCAGTGTTGACCGATGAAAAATATATATATAAAAAAAAAGAATTACACAAAAATGTGAGTACTCACGTTTGTGAGATACTGCATTACAATATTTTAAACTCTATTTAAACTATATTTGATTTATTAGTAACTGGTTATGCCATAATATGTTAGATGTTGATCTGTTGGATAATAATCTATTACCTACTGAATGTAATGCATGTAAAATAAGAAATTGATCTATTAGGTAATTAATATTAAAATGTAATTAGTAATTGATGCTTACATATTGAATCTAAAAGGAATTTAATCTATTAGATAATGAATCTGTTAGATATGTAATCTATTATATAATAATTCCATTACATTTTTATTATATTATGTTTTAAATTAATTAGATATTAAGTATTTTATAAATCAAATTGTTCTTCTAGAAGATCTGTTAGCTATTGATCTCTTATATGTATGATCTCTTATATATGGAACAAATACTTTCATGTTTATTTCATGTTAAATGTATGAAATATTGATCTGTTTGTAATTCAATCTTAAATAATAAATACATAACATGGGCTTTCAGTATAGATCAGGATCTAACAGATTTGATATGAAATATATCAAATCAAATCAAATTTATGTAGAGCTTTTTACAACTGATGTTACTGAAATGTGATCGCAGGACAGAGTATCAGATAAAAACTTGATGATTCAACACAGGAAAAAAAACTCCCTCAAAACTGCTGAAGAAAAAAATCCTTGGGAGAAATTAATGCTTACATGTACCTTATATAAATCACACCACATATATTTCATATATCAATATCTAACATATTCAGTATAAATTATGTTTAATATATTAATATCTAAGATTAAATTTTCATTATATATAATGGACAAATGTGTAATAAATCAGGGTGAACACTAATCCTACAAGAACATAAAGGCATCTGTGTCATGTGTGATGCTTTGGTCTGGATGAAGGTAACTGAACTACATGTATAAATGCAGCCAGGCGTATGTAGGCTATCACACCCCGACAGTGTATAACAGCAAACCTGCCTGTGCGTGATTAGGCACACCAACGAGCGGCTCTGACAGAGGCTAAGTGCACAGCCAGGGAGAGCAGAAGCACAATCTGCACAGCAGAGACGTTTCTATTATTCACCACTCTCACACATGAGCAGTTTCCTGCACACAGTCAACTTTAATCTGACTGTTTCACCTATAGAAACGACACTGTGCACAAAATGAAACAGCAGCAGCTATCAGCATACTAAACACCCTCAGTGATTCCTACACTGGAACGCTCAAAGGTCAGGAGTGCTCTAGAGGTGCCCGTGTACTGATATTTAATTTTCCGTAAATTACTGCAAATGTGTATAATCCCCTTTAGGTACAGCAGAAATGACATCGCAAGCCTCACTAGAGGCCTGCAGGGAAGACGGGCTCCCCTCCCACCTAAAACAAGCCTCTGACGAAGCTAATCTCAGAGACAGTCACACAGCAGACAAGCAATTAGCTCACTGATGAGCTGTTGCCAGAGAAGTGTCAGAAGTGTCTGTTAGCTTTGCTGGAGGAAAGGCTTCCAGCTCCCCTGACTCACACCTTTCCCTCAACTGACGCTGTCCCACAGAGGCCCAGCAATCAGACACACATCAGAAAAACATCAGAAATGTAACTTCTGATGCCTTTATCCCCAGTCAGTTATTAGTAAGATATTACAAAACACACAGCAAGACGTGGGAATTTAGAATACAAGTGAGTCAATTTAGATTAAGGATTAAATAGATATTCAGCACTATGCCAAGTCTCAAAATCATACGTAAAGCCATTTGTAAGGGAAATAATTCATTGTAATTTCTGTGTGTGTGGGTGTTTGTGTGTGTAATTAAATTCCAAACAACCCCTTAACAAAGGAAAGAAAAAAAAAAAAAAACCAATTCACTCAAACTTTACTTACATTTTGGGGAAATTTGATTACACAGAGCATAGAGAATACCAGGAAGAGTACCTTTAATGCAGGTTAATATAAATAAAATACTGTGTGGAATACTGTGTTTGAGTATACTGTTTTGGTAATTTCATTCATTTATAACATTTTGTCAACGTGCAGAGAGCATTTCCTAGGGTGCCGAGTGGTCCAGCAGTCTAAAGCAATGTCACTTTGATCAGGAGATTGCCGGTTCGAATCCTGGTCATGTAGCTTGCCATCTGCTGCTGGAGCCCCAAAAGAGAGAACAGAGAGAGCAGAATTGGCTTTGCTCTCTCTGGTTGGGGAGATGGTGCTCTTTCTCTTCATCACTATTAGGGTGATGCTGATCAGCACAAGGTCTGTGAGCTGATGTATCGGGAACCAAATCACTGTGCTTTCCTTCGAGTGCGCTGTGATGCTACTCTGCAATGCTGCATTAGTAGCAGTTTAAAAGAGGCGGTGACTGACTTCATTCCCCACATCTTCACACTACCACATGAAGCTACAGAGGTGTCCCTAATAAAGAGCTCAGTAAGTGGAGTTCTAAACAATTTTCATGACTGCCTGAAGCCTTTGTAGACAGACAGGCAGACAGAAACAGATATTGGTTATAATAAGTCTGATCCACTTCTATTTCTTACTCACTTTTTTTCCTCTTCTCACCCCCCCCCTTTGGTAGAAGACATTAACCACGGCCTGGAGAAGTGCAGCACATATTCAGTAGTTAGCAAAGCAATTTAAAACTCTTTCAAATGCAGAGTGCAGCTATTTTTTAATGTGGAATTTTTTTTTTACTTATTTTGTCCTTTTGATTCTCAGGTCAAGACTGATTAAAATGTAAATATATAGAAGAAACATTGTGCTTTACCAGCGGCAGCACCATACTCTGCATTCAGAGTTAATTATAATGTTTGCAATGCTGACAGATAGAACATCCTGAAGATTCAGAGGTTTTGAAGTTTGATTTGTTGGTGCTGTCCGGGTCAACCAGAGTAGGATGGATTTCTCTTACTGAGTCTTAGTTTGAGGGAGTTTTTCCTTGCCATGGTTAACACCAACATTTTGGTACTTGCTCATAAGAGGCTTGGACCTGTAACTCTGTAAAGCTGATTTGTGACATTTGTTGTAAAAAGCGCTATATAAATATAATTGAACTGAATTGAAAGATTCTGAGGTGACAAAAAGCTAATTTATACTCCCTTTATATATGAAAATGAACAGTCACTACCCACTTATGTCTATGTATTACTTTAAATTGGCATTGATGTTGAGCAACACATTCACAATTCAGCATTTCAGAGTTAAAAATGGTGGCGGAGGCTTTGAAAATGTACTTATGACAAAGAAGACAAAAGAGGCAGCGGTGTAAATGATTGCCCTGCCATTCATTTCTTTTATACCAGAGCTTCTTCTTTTTCTTTATACAGACAAATCAAACAAAAGGTTCCATCCATATATATATATATATATATATATATATATATATATATCCATATATCCATATTCACTGTTGACTGTGAATTAAACCTAACTCTATTTGTCACTTAATAAAAATACTACAATGTACACTGTTAAACCTTGACGAGTAGAATAGCAAACAATTACTTTGTGTTAAACTTCTGCCAGCCAGGAGCAGAAAGCTGAGGCAATCATAGATTCACCACAACTTGACAGTTGTAGACTGGAAAAACGAGTAGCCAATTCACAAATGGTAGGGTCAGTCTTTGACACCAATAGCATGAATCCAACCTGTCCTCTCGTGGTGCATTTTCTTGACCCACTTTGGGTATACGGATCTGGGAGTCTATTGGAGTACTGTTGTAAAACATGTGCATTCCTTCATGGCCACAATTTACCCATATTTTAATAGTTACAACCAGCATGAATGATGCACCAGAAAGTCATCTCAAACTGATTTTATGACACTGAGTTGAGTGTTCTTCAATGCCCTTCATAGACATCCAGCTCTAAATCCATTAGAACACCTTTGGGATGTGGTAGAACAAGAGATTCACATAAATCATGCAGGAACTGTGTGACTCAATCATGTCAGCATGAAACAGAATCTCTGAGGATTTTTTTTTCTATATCTTGTTGAAGGAAGGCTTTTCATGGCTTTTCACAAGGCTTTCAGTGCTCTTCAGTGGCCTTACCTGTCACCAAGAGAAAACTCTCTGGGATGTTGTTGACAGAAGATGGATGTAAAAAATCTGTAGGAACTGTATGACACAATCATGTCAACTCAAAGGACTTTCAAACCTTGTGGAATCCATCCCACATAGAATGTAAGCTGTTTTGAGGGAATAGGGAAGCCCTTTAAGTGTATTTTACAGAGTATCTGAAGAGTCGGATCTTGTAGTTGACTTACTGGATTGCAGAGAAATGGAAAAGATTGAAGACCTGAGCTACTTTCACAAAGGCCAAACATCAGAGCCACAGAACTGGGTCAGAACATCTCTTAAAGCTATGGAAAAGCTTACACACACTGGACTGCTACGGGCTGGAGAAGGATCGTCTTTAGCAAGAAATCCAGGTTCCGTTTGGGATCTTATCTTGTGTCCAGACTTGAGGCAGTCCAACAAGAGACTATATAAACTTGCGCCAAAGAAGTCACCACCTGGCACTAGTAAATGATGTGGGGTTGACTCTGCAGTTGGTCAGGTCTAGGTTCAGCAACAGTATTGAATATTACACATACAAAGATTCATTCCAATCCAAAAACTCCTCCTTGATGCATTATTTTATATCAATATGTCAACAAAACTGCATGAAATCATACCCATGTGGTATTTGAAGGTGAGTTACTTGAAAAAAAGTAAAAGTGGAGTAACTATAGTATGGTATTCCACCCTGACTTCTTATCAAACCCTTCATATACAACTGCTCTCAAGCCTGAACCGTCTGCTGACATCAGAGCACACCCACACACACACACACCCACACACACCAATGGTGGCCCTGCGGTCTTTATTCATCATCCAGCACAGAGCTGACTGGACCCTGTGATGACAGCAATGTGTGAGAAAACGCCTCGGACGAGTAGAAGCCAGAGGGAACACTGAGATCACCACTCTCCCGTACCCTCCTCCCGTCCCATAGACTAATCTACACGACTCATCCTCAGCCGTGATCCACGCAAGCTCAAACTGCCAGCCATGATTGAACTCAGGATAACTCTGGATCAAAACAAGAGCCATGATTGCCCTATACACACACACACAAACGTGGCTTGGACACACAAAGCCTAGAGTGACAGGCCGAGACTCAGTCAACACCCTAACAGGGTATGACATGTACAGCATGGCCAGAAATACGGTGCACGGAGGGGCCACTTCACATGCAGCAGATGAAGACTCAAGCTGAGACTTAAAGAGACTGTGAGGACAGAATACTGAGCATGATCTAGTGGTAAAAGGCCGGGTAAAGGTGAAAAAGTGGAGCTTCAAGTTCATACTGCCCCCAAGTGGCCCAACTGGTGAAAGTACCCTCTGCTAGCACTCCAGTAATGCTGAGATGTGACTTTAAATTCTAGATACGCATGAACAGCTCAAGAAGCATGCACTGAAAAAAAAAAACATACAAATATGGACACACACGGACATCTGTAACTTCTGTTTAAATGCGAGACAAACCAGAAACGCTTTTGCTTTCATAAAGCCCGGGAAAATGCATTGCAGAAAATTTCAGTTCTTCACGCATGGCATGTTAGACTGTAACGTGCCTCACGGGTAAATCATCATCCCTAACCTGACGCACACTGAGAGTCCAGTACACCAGCAACCAGCACAAAACACTTTTTTTTAAATGGCAAAAATAATCAGATAATCAGATATGTGATGGCAATTTTGGGGATCTCTGAGATGATCCCAATAATGCGATTGAACTTAATATGTGATTTATTTTTTCAATTTACTTTATTTGTACAAAAATGTGAAAGGTGCAACAAACCATGGTTCAGATAAAAAAAACAAATTTTCTTTTGCTAAAATATTGCTCCCTTTTGTGAGCATGCACATCATGCAGAAGTATTGTCCCCAAAGCTTAAAGTAGAATTTACTATAGCTAGATTAGCCTTTATTTATGCTCATTCTGCTGCATGAGAGACGCACTTGCAGAAAGCAGGGAATTTGGCAGGGAGGAACAATTTACACCTGGGAGGCATCTTTCCAAACTGACAACTTTCTACTAACCAATCTATCAATATCAATAACCAGCCTTTGTGGTGATCAGTATATCTTATACTACTGACTGCAACAAACATTTAGATCTGCATTTCTATGCCTCTATATATTTAAAAAAATATTATGTGACAGAATGTGACAGAATTCCTCACAGAAATGCCTTACAGTTACTGAAAAAAAAGTGACTGAAGAGCAAACCAGTTCAACAGCACATCCGTTTAAACGCCCCTGCACACATGGTGGCAAGCCAAAACACATCAGATTGAGCAATTCTTCTGAAGAGACAGAGGCCAGGCTGCCAGACCGCCTCTATAGAGTGAAATAACAGGGAAGATCTCTCTGTATTCAATGGAGAGGCAGAAGTTCCGCATGATAAGAAATGCATTAACAGACTGCAGCACTTTTGTTAAAGTAATAAATGCGAGTCAGAGCCTCCTGAAGCCACAGGCATACTACTGAGCTGTGTCAACAGAGTACTAATGCTTCTGAAAACAAAGAAACCACTCCGAAACATATTTACTTTTATTTTTGAAATCCAAAAATAAGGTACCATCACACTGAGGTTAGAAAAAAAATCTGAAGGATAATTTCCAGCAATTATCCATTTTTAAGCTACACTGAACATACAGAGGCACTGTACAGTTCAATAATTACAGACTGTAGTCAATCTTTTTCTCTGCGCACTGAACCACCACAGAGCAACTAATATTAGGATAGTGGTGAGTTATTCTCAGCACTCTACAGGCACTTACAGGGTGGTGGTGAGTAAGTAGTGTGTGTTGTGCTGGTATGAGTGAGTGGATCAGACACAGCAGTGCTGCTGGAGTTTTTAAACACTGTGTCCTCTCACTGTCCACTCTATTAGACACTCCCACTTAAGTGGTCCATTTATTTATTTAAAGCCAAAGACAGAGGCTCATCTGTTGTTGCACAGATTGTGCTAGTCATCCTCTAGTCTTTTATCAGAGGTCACATGATGCTGCCCACAGGACGCTGTTGGCTGGATATTTCTGGTTGGTGTATTATACTCACTCCAGCAGTGCTACTGTGGAGTTTAAAAACTGCAGCAGCATGGCTGTGTCTGATCCACCAGCACAACACACACTACTTACACACTACCACTATACATATATATATATATTCACCAGTTAGAATGTTAATCAGGCAGCTCTGGGCGTGGGCGAGCTTCTCCACTTATCCGCATTTGACGTGCAGCACTGTGTTTAGCTGTTCTTACACATTTTTATTAAATAATAGGTCTATGTTCCTTTAGTGTTGTAGTGTTCATTAACATCATTCTGAACAGATTTTGCTCATTCAAACAGCCCGAAAACAGCCAGTTTATGGTGGTATGGAGAAGGAGGAGCACTCACTGCAACCATACATATACATATATATCAGTGTCAGCGCACTTCTGAAAATGACTTACCATGCAAATAATACATGCTCTGTGGTCTCTTGTGATGTATAATCTTAAATTATATGAAAATCTCCTATATGGTCAGTGGAGCTAATAAAAGGGAAAATGACTGTAGAATCAAGGAGATATTATTAATGCTATGGATTTAAGTATAACATTTCAGAACATTTTTTATCACGATGGAATTATCTTGAAACGGAGATAACAGTAGAAACCCATACTTACGGCTGCTTGCTGCTGTTTCAGCTTATCTCTGTACTCTTCCAGTTCCTGCAGGTTCAGTTCTGGGGGGAGTTTCTGCAAGCACACACAAAGAGACATGCTACCTGGATTATACTAAATTTAGAATGAAAAGGCAAATCTGAAAGAGGGATTCGCATGTTCTCTGAGGGAGAAAATGAAATGGCAACCTTCAAAATCTACCAAAATGTTTAGTTCTCCGAAGGGTGACAGAGGCACCATTTAATGCTCAGTGATTTGCAATAATTCTGGAGTATTTTGTAAATAATATGAAGCAAACGGCGCACCTTCATCACCCCAATGACAAAAAGAAACAATAAAACAAGGGGAGGATGAGCGCTGAATAAGAATAATTACTTTCCCCTCGCCTACAACTCTCGTTTCTGGTGGCTGGTGCGATGCACCACCAAATCTAATGAGATTTCACACCCGCAGTACAGGAATAATCCATCAATCAAGGTTTGCCCACACCCACACACATGTATATACACACACACACACAGCAGGCTGCTTGACTGTAAGGACTCGACTTCAGTCCAGAGACGTTTAGAGGAGCATGCAGTGAATATGCTCCATCAGTACAGGGGTAAATCATTGACATGGACTGATTCTACTTCTAATGCTTGTAGCTTAGTTCCCTTCCTCGGTTCAGATCAAGCAAAAAAGTCATTAGGGGGAAAATATGTGAAGAGTAGTGGGGAAATGTATGACACAAGGATGCATATAGTTGTACGTGTTCTACAAAATAGCAGGGAAAAAAAGACTCAATCACATTTTGATTAAATGTACATTTGTTAATTTATTTAGCTATTAAACATTTAACATTACCATGGCTGCATCACAACTCACACACATCCTCCTAACTTTTCTGGGGTAGCTATACAAATGGTTGCATTAACAATGGTGATAAATAAGATGTGAACCACTAGTGTGGTGGTGTGTGATTTGGGACAGAGCCCATGAAACTAAAGCATTAGACAGAAGAGTTAAAGGTCAGAAACATGAAAGGGCTCACCTGTGCACCACTCTTGCTGAAGAAATGTCTATAATACAACTATCTTAAGACATCACACCAGATGTTTGGTTGGATTAGGTGCTTTTAGTTGAAGTTATGTGCCAATTTCAAGCAAACCACACTACAATACAATGTGTTTAGAAAGAGGCCGAGACCCTACTGCTCCGGCAATCTTGGTGTGCTTGTTTTCTGCACACCAGAGTTCAAAAGGCAGCGTTCACACTTTTGCTAACAAACCACAATAAAAAAAAGCAAATGCTCCAGGTTCATTATAATTAAACCAAAGCTGACTAGTATAACCAAATCTCTAAATGCACATTGTTGCTCAATAGAGAAGGTCATGGCTTTGACCTGAATGGTCTTTAGGGGGATTTAGGCTAAGAGGTAACAGCAGAGAGTCACAGTTAAACATGTCTTACAACACCAACTCACCTCAAGCTCATACTGAACCATGTCAAAGGAGTCGTTGGAGAAGTAAATCTCCTCTATGCTGTCAATGAGCTCCTGCTCAGCCTGGGGATCGATGGGCTGCTCCCTAAGCTCCCTTAGCTCCTCCTGAGTGAGAGAGAGAAAGAGAGAGCTTAATTAAACCATTTGTTAGGCAGCAATTCATTCACAAATGAAGTTGATGATACACATTCTGTCCAAATGTTTGTAGTCCACCTTTTTAAAGAATGTATCCAGCTATTTCTCAACCACTGCACCTATTAAGCACTGCAGATATAATACTTTTGAGGTGATGTTGTGATCATCCAACATCATGACACTGTATTATGTGCAATGCTCCAAAATCTAGTAGAAAGTATTCCCAGGAGAGTAGAGAAAGTAAAGACAAACATGTTATAGTATTCTTTGATACCCTTGATTTCAGAAGAAACAAGGACTGAGCAGCTGTCCCAGTATTTAGTGCATGATGAAAAAGTTTCGTTTTAGAATCACCAGTGAAATAACAGACAGCCTAGAGGTTACATATCTACAACGTCCTTCACACCCGATCCCAACCTGAAGGATTTCCAGATAACTAGTTTTGCTTGTTACAGTGAGACGTTTACGAGAAACCATTTAGAGTTTAGGGTGTTTGAGTATTTGCAGAAAATCTGAAAAAAGAATGATGGAGGGTAAGAGAGATGGAGAGAAAGACAGCGTTTGAAAACTCAATAGGAAACAGAGAGAGTGAGAAAGAGAAAGACAAGCAGAGAGATGACAAGAGAGATGAATATAATGTGAGACCAGGAAGAATATGAGAGACTAAAATGAAAGAAAAAAAATCAGTGTGTAACAGGGAGCAAGAGGGCAGAGAGAGAGAGAGAGAGAGAGAAAGAGAGAGACAGAGAGAGAGAGAGAGAGAGAGAGAAAGAGAGAGAGAGAGAGAGAGAGAGAGAGAGAGAGAAGAGGATTAATATAAGAGAGAGAGTGTATGTGAGTGAGTGAGTGAGTGAGATAGAGAGACAGAAAGAAAGAGAAAATCTGAGAAAGCCAAGTGTTGAGAGAGAGAAAGAGAGAGAAGAGGATTAATAAAACAGAGCAAGAGAGAGTGGGTATGTGAGTGAGTGAGTGAGTGAGTGAGTGAGTGAGGAGAGATAGAGAGACAGAAAGAAAGAGAAAATCGGAGAAAGCCAAGTGTTAAGAGAGAGAAAGAGAGAGAGAGAAGAGGATAAATATAACAGAGCAAGAGAGAGAATGTTTGTGAGTGAGTGAGTGAGTGAGTGAGAGATAGAGAGACAGAAAGAAAGAGAAACTCTGAGAAAGCCAAGTGTTGAGAGAGAGAGAGAGAGAAAGAGAGAGAGAGAGAAGAGGATAAATATAACAGAGCAAGAGAGAGAATGTTTGTGAGTGAGTGAGTGAGTGAGTGAGTGAGAGATAGAGAGACAGAAAGAAAGAGAAACTCTGAGAAAGCCAAGTGTTGAGAGAGAGAGAGAGAGAGAAAGAAGAGGATTAATATAACAGAGCAAGAGAGAGAGTGTATGTGAGTGAGTGAGTGAGTGAGTGACCGAGAGACTGAGAGACAGAAAGAAAGAGAAAATCTGAGAGAGACAAGTTTTATAGAGAGAGAGAGCACATCCAGTGTCAGCAACTGTTTGTGGGACTTTAACCGTGGGAGAGGACGCAGCCTTCACCTTCACCATCTCCTTTACACATCTGGGTCATATTCCAGTTAAGACCACCACTTAAGCAGTTAAGCCGTCCACCCTGAGGGGAATTTTCTCAGAGACCTTAATGAGGATTAAGACAGGAACATCAATAGCAGAGAAATGCAGGCAGAGGGAGAGGGAGAAGCAGGAGGAGCTGAGGTCTTTCTGAAACCTCTGAGGAGAGACACCGAGATGCAGAGCGAGCGCATGATTTCACATGACGTGATGCAGTCGTGCTGAAAACCCACCGCCAGCAGAAGGTGGAGAGAGCACGAGACAGACTGAGCCAAAAGCAGCTCAGAGCTGAGGCGTGATCAGCAGCAGAATTACGAAGCTCTCACACACCTCACGCACCTCACACTTCAAGAAATGCAGCGGTGGGCAACACGTCAAAAACACAATAATGCAATCCACAGACACATTCACAATCCACAAAAGTACATAGACGAGAAGGGATGTACCGATATGATACTGGAATTATGTGTGGAAAATATAGCCAAAAATATATAGAAATATTATTGGTGACATGACAAATCACTTTATAAAACAACAGAAATTTCAACACAAAACCACTGCAACAAAATTATCGTTACAGTTTGATTTAATATAGATATAATAGTTTTAAACTTTCAATAGAAACAAAAAAGCTGTAACCTGTTGTCTATTTTGTAAATAACATGTAAATAACTTACCAAGATTTGACCATAATATGACAAAATGCATTATGTAATGTTACAAAAATATCTACCACAATACTAAAGTGTAGAATATTTAGTGCATGCAAATACTGCAAGAATACATCATTATTTAAAACATACAAAAAAAATAATAATAAATAAATAAGTGCTTTCTACACAGAATAACCCAATTTTCAAGATATAGATTTTTTTTTACTTTTTAAAAATATGCTGATATTATTGCTCACAATACAATATGACACACCCATAACGGCCAATGCTGATATACACTATAGGGCGGTTTTCCAGACAGGGATTAAGCTTAGTTTTGAACTACACAGCATTTTGAACAGACATTTTCAATTAAAGGTCTAGGACTAGGCTTAATCCCTGTCTGGGAAACTGTCGATATATGTCCAAAGGTTATGGACACTCCTTCAAATGAATGCATTTACTGGTGTTTATATAACTTGCATCTATTGCTGACACAGATGACCCAAGGCACAAACAAAGCTTGTTTAGTCACTATAGAGAAGTAATGGCAATATAATAGAACCCTCTAAAGCAGATAAACATAAAACAATATTGGTTTTGGGGAGCTGGAGTATTAATTAAGTCTGCATTATCCACAGCATATACATGTAAGTCAAAAACATTAATTGAAATTGGGTAATATGGCAAAAATAATACTGCATATATATTTTTTTTTATTCCCAGGAAAGCATGACCCAGTTCCGAATGCTTCAACACAAAATAAGCACAACCCAGGTAGCGTAAGCAGAATGCTATTTTTAGATACACTCTGTTGTAATGCCATGTAATGCCATGTTTACTATGCTAACACAGCTGAAGCTGGCTGGACTCCATCAGGAGTTTGTGACATTAGCAATGTTTCCCAGTGTTCCCAGTTTATAAATAAGCCCTGACTGATGTGCGTGTTTACAGGTTGTGACTGCTGTTTACTAAATCTGTAGATTTCCCTGAATGTCGAGTCCAGCTGAGGATATGACTGGAGGTAGATAAGCAGCTGGAAGGTATTCCCCTTTTTATACTGAAACAATATAAAAGGGGAAGCATGTCAACGAGCAGCTGGAGATGATGCTGGACTGAGAGGGAAAACTTCCCTCAGCAAAGAGAGAAAGAAAGGAAGCCAAAACCAAAAGGAACCTGACAAATTCCTTTACAATAAGCTCAATATTAAATGCTTGACATTAGCAGAAACAGAGATGGGCAATATGACAACAATATTATTGTGATACTTCAAGAAATGTTCACAATACATATACATATGTCACAATATTTGTTTCAACTAGTGCTGGATGATGGCCAACATTTATATCACAACACAAAGCTCTGGAAAAAATAAGAGACCACTCAAGCCAAGCTGAATGGCTTAATTTTTTACACCAGGAGTGGCATAAAGTTACCCAAAAGCAGTGTGTAAGACTGGTGGAGGAAGCATGCCAATATGCATGAAAACTGTAATTAAAAACCAGGGTTATTCCAACAAATATTATACAGTTTTAAGAGTTCAGAAATCAATGACATTATTTTATTTAAATTATTTGAGGTCTTATTTCAGACATTTCTCATTTTCTGCAAATAAATGCTCTAAATGACAATATTTTTATTTAAAATTGGGTAGAAATGTTGTCTGTAGTTTATAGAATAAAACAATAATGTTAATTGTACTCGAACATATACCTACAAATAACAAAATCAGAAAAACTGATTCAGAAACTAAAGTGGTCTCTTAATTTTTTTTCAGAGCTGTATTTCTTAATTCTGATATCAATATAAACATTACTTAGGCTACCACCTGGGATCTGGGCCAACTTGTATAGCTTTAATGCTTTTCAGAAATCCTAAACTACTCAGATATGTCTAAAATAGTATCAACACTCAAAGACAAATGTTTTGCTCCGTAAAAATAAAGTTGGTATATGCGATCGGGCCAAAGAACTCAAGACTCAGGCAGATTAGCAACAGTGGAGCTGGCTAACAGCTAACTGTTTTCTGAGCTGGATTATTCACTGTTTTTTGATAACAGATGGATGGCACTGCACTGGTTAGATTGAATACGTTCTGTGGTTTGATACAACATGTTGATTATGTCTAAAGTTATTGAGTTCGGAATACAGACACATATCTGTTGGCTCAATGCTAGTTGGCAGCCAAACTCAGCAGCACACTTGGGCAGAGTTAGCCCCGGTGATGATTTCACAGCACTTTTTGAAGCATGAAAAACCTGATGATTTATGGAAAAAGAGCCTAGTAAGAAACGTCAGTTTTCTGGGGTATCCGCCAAATTCAACCCCCTCTACTCTCCACACCTGCTGCTGAGAAAGTTCAACCAGTCTTATACTTTACTCAAAATGAGCTGCAAAGTAATAAATACCCTCTGAGGATCTTTTATTGGCTGGTATGCTACTGTACGATTTTACGATGTGCAAAGCAACCCACCCAGAAACCGCAATAAAAGCAGGAATAAAGGCTCTGCGTGAGTAAAAACCTCTCCTCTTTGATAAGAAAAAAAATATATAAAAGACACAAGAAACTCTAAAATATAAGTTTAGGAGATTGTGTTCTGCACTTTGAATCTGTTTCAGAATCTTAAATATGCAGAAACCACACTTCTGTACCTTTCGCTTTTAAACTTCAAATCATATTTACATTTATCACTAAATAAGAGCACTCTGAAACTGATCATCTATTACACATAATCACAAACATTTTATTATTATATACTTAACGCAGCATTTGGGTAGAGCAAGGGATTTGTTTAATAAAACCCGAGCATTGCACCTCCTAGTGGTTGAAAATTTAGATGTATTGCGTTTGTAACTGAATAAATATTTTAGTCATATTGTCCAGCTCTACTCTCATCTGCAGAGCAGGGCCAGGACAACAATGTTATCGTGGACACGGCCATTAAAACCTAAACAATATATTCCTCAGTCTGTTTCACTCCATGAAAAGAGAGACCCTCTTGCTAAGGGAGAGCGAGTGCACGACTTTTTGAAAAGTGCGTGGGTGAGCAGTGGGCGCACGAATGGGAGGAGGACGTGGGAGATGTTGGAACTGAGGGGGTATAGAGGGGGTGGGCAGGAATGAGTCACCGCTCACTGGTACAGATGCAGGAAAAGGCAGAGATGTGCACATTTTCAGACAGCTGGCTTCCTCTCATTCTGCCTTTACCTTCAACCTGCTCCTCTGAGCCTCATTTGAAGTCCTAATCAAAGTTTAAAAACAGGGAAGCGTGTGCATGATCTGCTTCCAGGGATTAGTTTAGCAAAGAGTCAAATGAATGTGCTTGATTACTGACCCCAGCCAATCAGGAAAACATGTTTGATTTCTGACATATGTGCCTCTTTGGTTTAGAATGGTATACGCTACAGTAACAAACACTAAATCAACCAAAAGACTACTGATATCAATCTGCATTTAGACTGCCACACATCTCATCTTTGTAAATGCATAAACAATTTATCATTTATTAGCTTCTAAATCTGTTAAAATATTACAAAAAAAAAAAAAAAAACAATTTGGTGGTACTAAGAACTGCTAAGCTATAATTGCTAAAAAATAAATAAATAAATAAATAACTCAGCAATCTCATCTTGGTAAATACAAGCCTTATCTTGCAACTTTTAATTTACTTCAAACACATATCAAAATATTACAAAAACATTGACAACAATTGAAAACAGCATGGATAGACCTTATTTAAGCAAATAAGTAAAAACTATAACAGCCACTCCATTCAGCTCTCTGTATGTACATCAAATTATCTACATATCATACTAAACTACATCATTTTATCTGCTCAGAACACAAGAATATCAGGATGCTTTTTTCAAAAAGTTGAGCGATGTTTTATTTGTATTTGGCAAAAATATATATAGAGCCCATCCCGCTCTATTCTAAAAAGTAATGTTGGGACACCCAACCTGTTTCTGCTGACTGACTGTGAAGTGAGGGGTAAATAGTGTTAATTATCTTTTTTTTTGCGAAACTATTCCTTTAATGATACTGTATAATTCTCTATCAACAGAGGTTCAGAGGTGCAACACTTCATCTTCTTTGCAAACGGACAGTCATGCAAATAAAGTCAAACAGACAAGGGAGCTAATTAAAATGGTCCATTGTAGCCGAACAACATTGCCTTTCCAAATGAGCACTCCTCAGCTCTGTATTCCCCCCCGTGCACGAGGAGAGGAATAAACACCTATTGGCGAATAAAAGCAGGCCGCACAATGTGCCGTCAGCTCTATGAATCAAGTGAAGCTTTGGCTGTTAAAGTGAAGTGTTATTAAACAGATTCGATCAAAAGCAGAACACAACTCAACTGTGTTATGCCAAAGAACATTGAAAGCACACATGTGGAGAAGAGAGGTGATGATGAAAATAAATAAATAAATAAAATCAACAAAACAATTGTGTCCTTCCCACTCACAAAGCAGCCGCTGTGCTCGTGTAGCCAACTCCGTCATTCACACAGCGCTTCAACACTAGTGCAGAGGCAGGAGTGACCTTCAGAGGGTTTCAGATTGATTGTAGGTTTGTTTTGGCAGCTGAAGCTGCTGGGATGATTTTTGCATTTGTCATAACGAGCGCAGTGCCACCTTGAATCTCTTCAGGGTTTAGAATCACATTTATTCAGCGAGCATCTAGGCTGGGCAGCACTGAATTAATTAAACTACACTAATCTTTATTCATAGTGGAAACTGCTTCCAAAAAGAGTTACCTATCCATTAATGGTCTCACTGTCTCTGCTTTTTTAATGGTTTTTAAGAAATGGGAAGCTTAAAACCATGTGAATTTAGTGCCATCTACTGGCCCTGTTAGAAAAGAGCTGAGACTTGTGCTAATGGAATGCACCTGATTTCCCAAGTGGACATCCAATGTAATGTAGTGTTGTTCCCTGCTTGAGATCAACTGATTCAATTAATCTAGTTCTTAGTAATGAGCTGAGGATAAGAAAATGTATCTAAATAAATAAGTGTTGCAGGATTCATCAGTTCATCTTCATTTATACACTGAAAAATGCTTTTTGGTGTCATTTTGGTTGTCACTATATGAAGATTATTTTATGAAATACTTACAGCTTTGGAAAAAAATAAGAGACCACTTAACAATGATGAGTTCCTTTGATTTTACCAAATTAAAAATCTCTGTAATGTACTCAAGATGTACCAAGCTGAACTGCTTGAATTTTTGCACCAGGAGTGGCATGATGCTATCCAAAAAGCAGAATGTAAGACTGGTGGAGGAGAACATGCCAAGATGCATGAAAACTGTGATTAAAAACCATAGTTATTCCACCAAATATTGATTTCTGAACTCCTAAAATTGTATAAATATTAACTTGTTTTCTTTGCATTATTTTAAGAAGCTCTGCATCTTTTTTTGTTATTTCAGCCATTTCTCATTTTCTGCAAACAAATGCCCTAAATGACAATATTTCTATTGGTAATTTGGAAGAAATGTTGTCTGTAGTTTATAGAATAAAAAAAAAACAATGTTGTCTCTTAATTTTTATCAGAGCTGTATATAATCTAGAGCTGCATGATATTTGAAAATAAACTGACTAGCAATATAAAGACTGACAGATTTATTCAGAAATGTTATTAATAACGCCCATTGTGTATTGAAGACGGAACGGAAAAAATTATACTGGACATATATAATCAGCTTCTAGTAGATCTGAGATGGAAAATAACAAAAAGGCAAATTATCCTTATGTATCAAGTTACCGCATGACCTGTATGATTTAATTTGCCTTACTTGATATTGCAAGTCCTGCAATGTGATTTTTGCACGTGCACACATTGCAATAATAATGCTGAAACAATTTATGAGCAGCCTTAACACAATCCTAGCTGTATAAATGCCTAAACTTCTTAATAAACTGACATACAAAAAGTCATGGGATGTAAATTGCTTATGAAGTGCTATCTTGGGGGATGGCTTGGGAACATCCACACCTGTGATGTGAGGTTGAAGACTGGCCAGCATGCTCATGGTTATACAACATATACACAGAGAGTTTAAGTAGGCATTTAACAATCCTCGATCCACAGTATCACATGTGTACCAGAATTACATCATAGAATACATTACTATCCACAGTGGACTGCACAGTTGATGGTAATAATTGTGGCTAGAATTATCTGTGCAAACCATCAACAAAATGGACCCAGTGATCCTGCTGTTTCCAGTGGGGCCAGGTGAGGCCAACTGTGTCACTTTCTAATAAGCATCTTCTCAGGCGTTAACCAGGAATATGACAGACTGTGCAGGTGCCAGCATTATGCAAAAATTAGGTGTGTCTTTCACAATCATACTGTTTACAGAAGCTGCACACAACAATTTACTCAAAAATGTTAAACTGAAAACTGGATTAGATTTCACTAATATTTACTACTACTACTAATAATAATAATAATACCTTTTATTTGTAATGCACTTTACATTTCAAAGAAGTCTCAAAGTGTAAATAAAATCAGAACAAACATTTAGAAACAAGTGGATAAAAACAAAAAAAACAAACAAAAAAAATTACTGGGGAATATTTATGTTCTACTCATAAACTGGCTATAAAATTTAAATTTTAAAACTCTATATATAGTAATTCTGACAATATAAGCTAAAGCTTTAATCATAAACTATCACGGCTCCCAGAGGTGGAAAGTAATTAATTACATTTACTCAAGTTACTGTAATTTAGTAGATTTTTGAAGTAGTTTTTAAAATAGGTAATTTTACTTTTACTCAAGTACATTTTGACACAAGTAATTTACTTTGCTACTTTGGAAAACTCCCCGTTACTGAGTAAAAAATAAAATGCTGGGGGAAAAAAAAAACAATTGTCTGAGTAATAAAAAAAAATTGGGACGGATGCTCGCACGTGGAATAACAAGGCAATAACGTCCTCATGCAATGCAAAATGTACCTGTCCCACCGGACAGAGCTGTCAGCTTTCAAAACTTCCACATCAAACCTAAGAAAGCATGTGGTGTAAGTACTTTTATCAGTAAACAATCTGCTTAAATGTTAAAAAAATGTAAATAGCACTTAAAGCACAGACATGGCAAGTTAAAAAATAATAATAAACTGTAAAACTATAAAAATACAGTTTATAGTCACCTATATTACCATAAAAGTTTAATAGTTAAGAAAAAATGGATCATAGAAACCTATACCACTTGTTTTATGGGGTGGTCTGAACTAGGAGTGGGCGATATGGCCCTAAAATAATATCAGGATATTTCATGGTATTATCGCGATAACGATACTCTTGGCGATATGACAAAAAAATACACTACTGCAACAAAACAAAACTTACATTTTATTATTGTATATAATATGATATTGCACACCTGAGATATGATATTACACTAAGTAAGATATTTTAAAAATACAAGAATTTTAGAAGATTTGTAACAAAACTCCATATATCCAGGATTAAAGTAAAGTAAATGGTACTGAACAGATATAATATGTCTCTAGTAGATATTTAATAGCAAATGAGAAATGTGTGATTTTTTTTTTTTTGCTTAAAACAGCAAAAAAGTAGAACCCTGAAGTGATAATTAGGGGTGAGTGTTATGTCACGATATTTCAGGGTATAATATCGATATTATCACGTACGATACGATATGGCACACCCCTAGTCTGAACAAATACTGCCTGAAAGGTCCAAATTATTATGTGGAATAATAGTTAATTAAAAACGATTTAATGTATGATTTGTTTTTACTTTTTTTACATCAAATCATTAAAAGTAACTATGTAACTACGTTATGTAAAGTACATTTAAATTGAGTACTTTTTACTTTTACTCAAGTAGATTTTAGATGGGTACTTTTACTTTTACTTGAGTAGAATTTTAGCAAAGTAAAGGTACTTTTACTTAATTACAATTTTTCAGTACTTTTTCCACCTCTGATGGCTCCTCATAGCTTGGATAATTCTTAATTCTCACTGCATTTAAGAGATTTGTTGAACCAGACATTGATTCTTCTTATTTACACAATAATGTGAACAGACACTGACTCTGTACAGCACACCTTGTTCTCCAGTGGTCAGGATCCAACAGGACCAACACAGGGCAGGATATGCCAATAAAAATGGATCAGACACAGCAGTGCTGCTGGAGTTTTTAAACACTGTGTTCACTCACTGCCCACTCTACTAGTATATAGATGTAAATTCTGTGATGAGTCATTTTCTATTCTTTAATCATTGGTCACAGGACGCTGCCCACAGGATACTATTGACTGTATATTTCTGGTTGGTGGTCTATTCTAAATTTAGCTGTGATGCTAAGAGTTTTATTGTTTGCTTTTTATCTGATTTTTATCTGGCTTTCAAAAGACAATATGCGCTGTAAATGTATAGACACAAATCTAAACATACAGAAACACAAGATGCTGAAAGGCCATGTAAAGACCAGACATGATCCAAAACAATTAGCAATACCCACCCCTGTGACAACGAGGGAGAGAAATAAAAGATGTCAGCTCCCTAACCAATAATAACCTTCTACACGATCAGAACACGGAACAATCTGTTCACAACACAAAACATGACATATTTTATACAGTTTAGTGCTGAAAGTCTATTGTCCCAGTCGACAACATGAGTACAAGTCTCTGCACTGCCACTTTCGAGAGGCATCTCCATCACTTTCTACAGCAGAACAGCAAAAACACTGCTCTCAGCAGGTGCTGCGCTAATTAATCAGCTCAAGGTCCCACTCAAACACAATCTGCCTGGATTTGCCAGGATGCTGAGCAAACTGCTGTGGCCCCACGCTGGCCCGCTGTCAGACAGACGTGCTGGCTGGCTGTCTGCCTGGCTGACACACAGATACACAGCCCCAGGCACTCATTCCCTGTCTCCTTGCTTTAACCTTTCAGCCTGAGGGTGGCTGAAGATGATGACAAGAGGGGCAGTGGACACAGCTGACCGTAGACTCTGCCCACTCTCATCACAGAGCTGACATTTCTCGTGAAACAAAAGGGATTTTCAAAAGGTTCCAAGTATTTGAGTGAGATTATACTTCACACAAACGGGCCGAACGTCTCTTTTAGAAAATAGGCTCCCAAATATGCCAAAGCGGAACAGAAAATGTCAGCATGCATTCATTTAAATACATTCCGTTTATAGCTTGTTTTAGATAAAACCCCCCTTTATGTACCAAAATTACAGCGTCGTTACAAACTGCACACATTTCTTTGTGTCCTTTGTTTTTGAATGGATGTTAAGCAGTACATTCACTAGAGGGCAATTCAGAGTCAGAGGTCTTGGCAAAGAAAAGACAATAATAATGTTCAACAGTTCACCGTCATATATTTCTTTTCTGCCAGAGTTCCTTCTTCTTTGTCATGTCATTATGTCAGTGGTCATGCATGCACCACCACAAACTACCACTAATCTTACTGGTGTATATTTGTTTTGCCCACAAGCTTTTAAAGAACGTACACAAACAGGGACAAAATCAATGCAGAGAACAGACAGAAGGGTTTATCTGTATCCGTATTTGGCTTTGGTCATAAGTGAGCTTTTACAGCCATCATCAAAATTATTAAAACGACTGACAACAATTAAATACTAAGTATTACTGCACTTGAGCAATGACAATGATATTATTTTCCTTTAAAGCCACAAGGGGAAATGGATGTCAAGCACTTCTCTAAATAAAAAAATTCACCTTAAAACACAAACCTTGCTAACAACTGTGCTAACAAACCTTAATCACATTATTATAATCACATAATATTCATTTCAGGCAGAAATCTTTTTAATTCATTGTCTTTTAGAGCAATTTTAGACTGACAGCAAAAACAGCCTTAACATGAACATAAAGCAGCACTGAACCAGCAGTGAGAAATAGCACACCATGACAACAACTGGAAATAAGAAAGACACTTCATTATCCCTGGCTTTTTCTTTACATAATCACATTATTCTCTCTTCACAAAAATGTCAAAATGTCCACATCCTCAGCTAATACTTACTAAACAGCAACTTATGGCATGATCCAGAGCACATAAACGCTATTATATTATTGCATATTAATGCACATTAATGCATGTATGATAATATCTTGAACAGTGGGGGGGGGGGGAAAAAACAAAAAAAAAAACAATTACGAGACAAAATTTATTTTTAACCAGGTTTACTGACTGCATAAAATGTTCTATAGCCTAGTGGCCACTGCTAGCTTACAGGCAAATAAAGTACTACAGTTTAAATGATATATACTGTTTACAGTATTGACACAGAGCAGATGAATGCTACTCAGTCAATCATATTTCTATGAACAACTTGTGGACTTTCATTAAGTTAAAAGAGAGAGAATGATGAAAGTCTGTAATGTCAAGAGGTTAACCCACAGTGCCTCATAGATACAGTACTGTTCAAACATGCAAATTATCATAATAGTCTTCACAGCTAATTGGCCATGGTCTGACTTTACTCCCACTGCTGCTGCTCCGAATGGCTGAAGCAGCTTAACCTCCTGCTGTGTTCCACCTGTACCTCATAACAAAGCAAGAGAGACTGAATACCACAGAACTCTATACGGTCCCACACAGCTTTTCTCATGTGAGTGGTCCAGAAGCAAAGACAACTAAATAATCTACACATACTGAAGTGTTACTTTGCAGTTTATATTTATGCTTTTTTTTTAACATTACCTTATTTTGTCACGCTATTATTTTTTAATACAATTCTTAGTAAGTTACTTTTTATGAAATAGACAAAAATATTTATAATACATTAAACTTTAATGTTTATTTTGTTGCAATAGTATATTCTTAAAATGAATAATAAAAATATAAAAAATTAAATGTTGGAATATGCCATATCATCCACCCCTAACTCCCACATACAATAGAACAGTGTACTGTGCAGGCACCATTCACCTTGTGTGTCAAAAACCTTCATCACACTTTCCATTGTATAAGGTGAGACTACCCTCTAGCTGCACAAATAACTAATGCCATTTACTACAGCATATATATATATATACTAAAATTATGCGAAAAGAAGTGTACACGTACAGTATATGCATATATTGAGGTGACACACAGCGTAATGGGTAAATTATTCTTTTTGACACTTACTTCCTCAGTCTCTAAAGCAGAGTTCTGAAAAAGCTGAAGTAAAACTGTGGGCAAATCAGGCCAAATGGTCCTAAAAAAGACTTAAAAACATCATAGCATCCTTTGTAACTAAAGGCTGGCATGATTAAAAAAAGCACTTCCACTGGCAAGCAGGACTGAAACTGTCCCATCATATACCACATTGAATAGTTATTTAAGGGCAAAATAGAAACAATAACATAACACTATATACTGGACAGCCATATGGACATTACTAGCTGTTTAAACAGCAATGGCAATATCAGTAGCATTATCTCTATGTAATCAGTACTTTGTAGCCTAATGCAAAGAGCTCAGTTCTAAGGAGATCTGAGGGAACACAGGAAATTATCATATGGAACAAAATACGCTAGTGCAGTTGATTTAATGCTTTCCTCTATCAGCCATATCAGATAAAAGGGGCTAGGCCTCAAGTTGTTTACTCAGTCTAGAGCTACGTGAAAGCAGACTAGAGCAGAAAGCAACTGCTGAGTTTAATCCGTTAACAACATGTTCCTATTTTCTAGATGACAATTCATGTTGCATTATGGTGATGAAGTAAAATGCTACAGTAAAGTGCAACTGTAACTGTTACTATGCACAGTCACACTTCCTAGGTTAAGTAATCTGTATGAAGAAATACTTATCCAACTCACCTTGCTGGGGATCCTGAAGTTCTCTACAGGGCTCATATCTGCCATACTCTCCTGAGGGCTTTTCAAGCCCTGTTAGGGAAAAACACAAAATCACCACCATCAGTTAATCGGTTAGCATTTACATTAAATTATTCATAAACTAATCACTAAAATCCCTAATGCTGAACAACTGCATGTGTACCGATACAGCTACAAATAAACACAATGCTAACCAATGTATACTTACTTATTACTATGCTGTGAGAGGGATAGAGAGAGTAAGAGAATGAGAGGGAATGTGTGAGAGAGAGAGAGAGAGAGAGAGAGAGAGAGAGAGAGAGAGAGAGAGAGAGAATGGATGGGAGTAGGTAGCTAGCATAAAAACTTCTAAAATCCCTAAAGCTGAACAACTGTATATGTCCCCATACAGCTACAATTAAACACAATGCTAACCAATGTAATATTGATGCTGAGAAAAAGACAAAGTGGAGGGAGAGAGCAAGCTAGCATAAAAACATTGACTTTCTTAAACTAACTAACTGAGCAGATCTGAATGTGTACCACTACAGCTACAAATTAACACAATGCTAACTTAGGTAATATATGTTGCTATGCTGTGAGGGTGAAATTGAGAGAACAAGAGAGAGAGAGAAAGCACGAGAGAACAACAGAATATGAACAATTACAGCTACACAATAAACCCAATGCTAATGTAATTTTTAATACTATGCTGTGTGTATAGCAAGCTAGCATGAAAACAGAGTTTCATTTCTAAACTAACCTAAAACCAGAAACCCAAGCTGAACAACTGAATGTGTACCACTACAGCTACACACACAATGATAGCTAATGTAGATAAGGTTTAATACTA
The DNA here is from genome assembly GCF_023375975.1 of Astyanax mexicanus. Lineage (NCBI taxonomy): Eukaryota > Metazoa > Chordata > Actinopteri > Characiformes > Acestrorhamphidae > Astyanax > Astyanax mexicanus. Next base: position 48,242,553 of record NC_064410.1, on the reverse strand, counting down.
TGCTGAGAGAGAGCGAACAACTGAATATGAACCAATATAGATACACAATAAACACAATGCTAACCAACGTAATGTTTAATAATATGCTAAAAGAGAGAGAGAGAGAGAGGGGATAGTAAACTTTCATAAAAACATGAAGCCTTTCTATAACTAAACAACTGAGTATGTACCTCTACATATACACAATAAACACAAGGCTAATGAAATGTGTAAAGCTAACATGCTGTGAGAAAGACAGGAGAGGGATAGTAAACAAGCATTAAAACAGAGCCAGAGAGAGAGAGAAGGGGGTAGCAAGCTAGCATAAAAAACGAAGGCTTTCTTAAACTAACCCTAAAACCCAAAACCCCTAAAGCTGAACGACTGAATATGAACCACTACAGCAACAAATAAACACAATGCTAACATCTAATGTAATGTTTAATACTATACTGAGAGAGAGAGAGAGAGAGAGAAAGAGAGAGAAAACAACTAAATATGAACCACTACAGATACAAAAAAAACACAATGCTAACATCTAATGTAATGTTTAATACTATACTGAGAGAGAGAGAGAGAGAGAGAGAGAGAGAGAAAGAGAGAGAAAACAACTAAATATGAACCACTACAGATACAAAAAAACACAATGCTAACATCTAATGTAATGTTTAATACTATACTGAGAGAGAGAAAGAGAGAGAAAACAACTAAATATGAACCTCTACAGATACACAATAAACACAATGCTAATGTAATGTTTAACAGTATGTTGAGAGAGAGAGAGAGAGAAAGAGAAAGAAAGACAGAGAGAGAGAGAGAGAGAGAGAGAGAACAACTGAACATGAACCTCTACAGATACACAATAAACACAATGCTAATGTAATGTTTAATACTATGCTGAGAGAGGGGGAGAGAGAGAGAAAGAGGAAGGGGATAGCAAGATACGATAAAAAACTGCTTTTCTTAAACTAACCGCTAAAACTCAAAACCCAAGCTGAACAACTGAATATGAACGACTACAGCTACACAATGACAACCAATGTAAGTTAACTAATTAGCTAATGCCTAATATTAGGCAGACAGATAATTATTGTTGTTGTTGTTGTTGTTGTTGTTGTTGTTGTTGTTGTTGTTGTTGTTATTATTATTATTATTATTATTATTATTATTATTATTATTCCTCTGCTGGTTAAACGCAGTGGAAGCCCCTGAGTCAGCTCTACTCGCTCCTCTGCTCACTCACACTAAAGCTAAAAGCTTGTAAACAATTCCAGGTTGTTTTTTATTTGTAAAATCAGATAACCGCATGTTTATAAACATGCCCGGCTCTCTGCTCATGCCCGGGTTCAGAGCTGCACCGCTGTGCTCTCCGCCGCTAGCATCATCTGTTTATCACCTGGCTAACTACACTTCCGGTCCTCTCTCATCTCTCTATCCCTCTTTCTCTATATATCTCACAGACTGAGCTGTACCGCTGTAGCGCTGCTCACCTGGCGGGACATCAGAGACTTGATCTTCTGCATCTTACAGCTCAGCACGGGGGTAAATCCAGCTCCGCGGATCCTACTGCACTAATGTTTCACACAGCCTCTCAATACACCTCTCTCTCTCAGACCGCTGCCATGTTTCTCTGTGCTCACGTGACCGGGCAGGGTCAGTGGTGCATTCTGGGTTGTGTAGTTTAGATAGCCCAGAGACAGCGCAGTCAGGTAATGAAGCATAAACATTAGAAATACAAAATTAGAAATGTTGGTTATATCTATAACGTTACTTTACTGGAGTAATAATTCTACATCTACTCCTTACATTTTCACACAGTTATCTGTAGTTTCTAACCCTTACATTTGAACCCATTGTGATGTATGTGCCACATATTATTTAAAACATAGATATATTAACTGTAGAAGTTTATCATTTGCTTGAACACACATGTTCAAATTATTTAACCATTTAAATGCTTTTAAATGTTTTAGGTTCCATAGAACTAGTTCTGACCTGATTTTTTGAACAATAAGAAAAAAACATGAATGTTATGCTTACTGAATTTATCTAATTTAGTTTTGAATTTAGCCTCTATATTCAGAAATTTATTTGGATTCTTATAGGTAAAAAAAAATACCTAGTTACTCCTATTTAAATTTCATTTGTTTTCATTTCAGCCTGTCATCTTTAAAAAAAAATCTTTCCAGATAAATCTCTTCATCTGGATATAATGAGGTTACACTAGCAGACTCATGTAACCTAGGATTAAGGTGTGTGTGAAAGGAGTTCTAGAAGTGCTGAGCTTTTGTTAGCTGCTTTTCCTTCCCAAACTACCTGGGCTGGGTGATTGACAGTGACAATACAAACCAATAATTTGGTCTCTGAAAAAAAATGCTGTTGCTCTTTATCGCCAGCAGATGGCAGCAGTGTAACAATGAATGAACAGTATAAAATGCAGACAGTGAGATATTAGGATTTGTTTGATCTTTATTCAACAAAGTCTTGATTGTAAAGTGGTTGAATAATTGGTCATCAGTGCAAAAAATATACCAAGGAAACTTGCTGGAATCAATATAGATATTTAAAAAATATATTGAGAGATAGATTCCGAACAGTACTATCTTGCTTATTCCTTGCTTATTATAAGCAAGATACTCTAAAAACTGTACTCAAAAACTGTTATGTTATTTAATATAAATTGAATATGGTGATCTGTGTTGACCTGATATTTGGGCAGCAGAGACTTGTTGAATAAAACTCACAACTATCTGATTGGACGCTGGCACTGGGAATGCACACTGGGCATGTTCCTCCTCACTTACCATCAGTGTTTTGTCATTCCTCTGCAGGTTGTCTTTCCTTGGGCATTCCTTGGTTTACAGTCCATGCAGTGAGGTTTTGTGTGAACTGTATTGAACCATCAGCATAAGGTAAAATAGTAAATGATAAAATGTCTATTATTAAAAACTTAAAGCAACTTAAAAAAAAAAAAAAAGGTTACATACTCGAATATTTTGTTGGAGCGCCTTTAGCTTTGATTGTGGCACACATTCACTGTGTCATTGTTTTAATAAGCTTCTGCAATGTCACAAGATTTATTTCAATCCAGTGTTGAATTTATGTTTTTCAAGATCTTGCAGCAGCATTGATGATGGTAGAGTCTGACCACTGCACAAAGCCTCCTCCAGCACATCCCACAGATTCTCAATGAGGTTAAGGTCTGGACTCTGTGGTGAACAATCCATGTGTGAAAATAATGATCTCATGCTCCCTGAATCACTCTTTCACTATTGCAGCCCCATGAATCCTGACATCGTCATCTTGAAATATGCCTGTGTCATCAGGGAAGAAAAAGTTTTTTGGTCAGGCAGTGTATAACATTTTTGTATGAAATTACAGCTGTAAAATCTTGATGTTCCAATGTAGTAAAGACAGTGGGGCAATGTATGGGGCATTTGTGGCTAGGTAGTTAAAGCACCGGGTTACTAATGATAGTTAGGTAGATTTGTGGGTTCAGTACCTGGGAGCAGCCACTCCTGGGCCCTGGAGAAAAGGACCCCAACATTCACTGCTCCCAGAACAATGCAGCAATGCCTGACCACCAGTCGGGGCACATCATATCACTGTGTTCATGTGTGTGTTTATGTTCATTGCAAGGAAAGATTAAAGGTGGCGACCAAATTCCACTATGTCCAATACAAATGGTGTATATGGCTGTATATGTGTAATACGGAGAATAATGTATGTATACCTGGGTTCGGCCTGCCAATAGACTGACATGACTGAGCAGTACTACTGTATGCTACACCAATATAAATCTAATTATCCATTAGCAGAGCATAAGCATGACAAGGATTGGAACAAAATATTGATATATGTATTATATCATTACCATTTTCATGTCACTTGCGATACATTGTCGATGCAATGCATCAAATATTAATATTTGTGTTGAAACATAGGCGCTTTAAACTTCCTAAGACTTAACCCCCAATTTGTTGGTCTAATTGTGCGAAACTGACACTAATAAATCCATAATTCTTTGTATTTGCTTATTTAGTAGTTTTTTATCGTCAAGTAAGACAAATTAACTACAATACTGTCACAGTATCAGTATCATGATATCAGTATCGTGGGGAACATAACGTGAGATGCCCTAATTCTCACCAATAATCATGATTCTTAAGATTTTAAGCTAAAAATGTCACATAATGCTGATTAAACGTTGTAAACGTTTAAGCTGTAATCCTAAAAATTGTCCAGATTTTTTAAACCATGTAAATTCTCGTTACTCAACAGGTCTTACAACATAAACACTGCATTCTCTTCACGATGCTTCAACACCTACTGTTCCAAGAACTGTTTAACTCAAAACACATTAGTGGAAGCAGCAGCATGCTGGTGGGTTTATTTGGAAATAATTCTTTTACTAAATAAAATACTGGGTGAGGTAAACACTACAGAGGCAGTAGTGGTACCAGTTCCTGGTTAATAAAAGTCAGTGACATTAGTCCTGATTTCCCTGTCAAATGAGGGAGCGGCAGAGCTTCCAGACAGAGGAGGTGTAATTCCTCTGCTCCTCCTGCAAAACACACACTGAACAGATGGTCTTCCACCATAAAAACCTGTGCACATAAACAGCATCGTTCAGCTAGTATCAGTGTTACGACTCAGGTCCAGCAAACTAGTGATGTACTGATGTGCCCTCAGGGTTCTGATCAGTTTGCTAGATCAGCTAACAATAACTGAAAGGAGATACGCTTCATAATAGGAGTTGTCTGATAATAACTTGCCCCAAGAACAAAAGCAGATACAATTATTGTTCAAATGAATAATTATGCAAGTTTTTATTAAAATGCCCTGGTGCTCGGTTTGCCAGTAAAGCCTCAGGGCTAACAGTCTCTACTGTGCCCACTCTTTAAAGTGCAAAGTCTCTGGTAATTAAAGATGAACAAAAGCAGTTATTGCCTATTTGTGACTATGTAATGTGTTATGTGACTTTGGTTGAGGTGAAAAAAAGCTCAGATGACAATCCTATTTACAATCCTGTGGCAGAAACATGTATTATTTCATTTACTAAGAGTTTGTAAATAGAAAAAACATAAATTTTGTGCTCAGATTGTATTCAGTGCTTTTCACCTCCATCAAAACTTGCTAAACCCACATATCATCACAACTTTAAAGGAGAAATCCAGTGTGAAATAAACTTGTGGTCAATGATATGCCCCTAACGCTAGCATTGTAAGCCTGTTGGAGGCATCAACTAAAAGAGCTGTATTTTGGAATGCTGGAGGTGAGCTATTCAACCAAAGTTAGTATTTATTATCCTGTTTCAACAGACCACAAGTGTATTTCACACCAGAGATTTTATTTAAGGATTTAGGACCCTCTCTAGTGAAAATGGGTAATTGCACCGAGCATGCGGAAGAATCATTTTAAACTGGACAGGTGTGATTTCAGAGCAGATGAATCCAATTCCATGTTATGTTCATTTAGAGAGAGAGTGAGCCTGCTCAGAAACTTCACTTCTTCGTTTGTTTGGTTTTATTATGGTTGAATGAGCTACTGAGCTCTGAGTTTCCCCTTCTGAAGTCTCCATTGCTCCACCAGCCGCTTGAGTTCAGTAAAACGGAGCCGGATCCTCTTTTATAGGCTGTACGTGTGGTATAAGTACGTAAAAACACCAGTTTTTACAATGAATATATTAGGCTTAGCAGGGAAGGTTGTTTCAGCACACTGATACCACTAAACACAAAATGTTGTCCCTTCTCCACTCAGAAATGCTTAGGCTTTCAGTTTAGAAACAAAATAATACAGACTGCCCTATTAAACTTGTAATAACAATGATATTCCCAATTTAATCTTTGTTTAACCAAACAGTGTTGTTGTCCTCATATTGTCTCAGTACAAGACAAGCTTTCAGCTTACATTTTGTTGCCTGGCTACAACTGCTTTAGCCTAGCTTACTTTAACAGGTTTTTTGGCTTCCTCAAGCTCTACTAATAAAAAAGTAATCCAGTACTTTGGATTTATTTAATGTTTAGCTCTATCTTGGATGAGGTAATGTAGTTTTTACTGAGGGAGTTTTTTCTTGTCATTATTGCTCTAGTGCTTACTCAACAGAACAGACCCAGATCTCACAACTTCTGTTGTAAAACGTGTTATACAAATAAATTTAAATGAAATTGAATAGTCCAGATTGGTTAAAGCTAGCTCTTAGCCTAGGTCAGCTCCCTGTTTACTCTCTCCAGGATTTGCTTTATCACGTGATGCCTCTCTTTCCGCAGACACTGGCACAGGAAAAGCAGCAGACACAGAGCCTTGTTCATGCAGTAACCTGTGTCATGCAGTAGTGAGCTGCTCAATGTTATTAAATCACACCATATTTTTCATATAACTTTCATCAATTACATGTTACTGTTCAACTTTGATTGAACAGCTTTGGTTCTGGTTCTGCTGGGTTTTCTTTAGAAGTTGTAACAACAGAATTTGGTGTTTATGGGTTGTTGGTTTTATGTATTTAAATCATTATTCAACTGTACTGAGGAACATGCAGCTTAACATTCTGAAGAACCTAGAAATGTTTGATTGGTCATTTGAGCTTGTCTGAAAACAAAGTTAGTCTTGTGAATCTGAATCAACTACATTCATTTATACTGGGGTCTCTTTTAGGTGAACTGAAATTTTGATAATATTCAAAAATCCGCACATTGCAAAAAAAAAAAAAAAAAGATTACCAAAGATAAAACAACCCTGCAACAAATGGAATCACTTAATCAGGAGAAGTTTGTGTCGTGACTCAAGTGAAGAGTGAGCCCAGCTGGAGTCCAGTCCTGAGTTCTAAGCCTTCTGTCACTTGCCTCGGATACATTGTGGACACGACACTTTCATTCATATTCATGTGCAATTGCTTAAAATCTTTATTTTCAAAATGGAGAGCATTTTTATTTATTAACTGTAAAATAGGAGCAAGGAAATCTTACAATCTAACAGCAGAAACTGATCTGTGCAGAAACTGCTTCAAGGCAACATAAAGAACAATATCTCATTTCTATGACACAGATTACCGCAGTACACAATGTCATTGCTATGTGCAAAAATAGATTATTAGAATAAAAAAAATGCATATTATTTACATTCATATTTCAAGCAAAGCAATGGAATTAGGGCTTGGCTGCACTTGGTATAACAGTACGAACACATAAATACTCTCTGGTTTCAGTGTGGCCGATAGCAAACATGTACAGTATACAAACACAGAACTCACATCATTCCCACAATGCTTTTCAGACAGTCATTACTAACACCACTGAAACTGAAGGTCAGTGCTGTTGCGAATGCTCAACAATTTTGACACAAAAAGAACTATAAAAAATGATCTGTTGTTTAACTGGCTGACTTACCATTTCTCTTGAAGTTCTTAATGTCTAAAAGTCCTCAGACTAATTATATCTGTACCATTAATTTATATTCAATGAAATGTACATGTTAAGGCAGCCAGTTAAACTTTCTTCAGGTAAAACAGTGAATAATCTTTTTACAGTGTATACAACCAGTCAAAAGTTTTAGAACACCGCTATTTCTTTAGGCAATTATCCCTAGGATCCCATATGTCATCAATTACAACAGTTGACAGGCCTACTTTGGTTGGTATCAAACATGCTGTAGCATGTGTGTAGTTTAATTTGCCTTGTGTGATATTGGCTGTCCCGCGATGTGCTCATTTTTATGACTATACTGGAACTACATATTGTTGTTTCTAACACCATAAAAAGCTTTACGGTAACTGGAAGGAAGAGGTCTGACAAACGCAAATCCACAACAACATCAGAGGACCAGTTTCTAAGAATCAACAGCTTGTGTGATGGGCGGATCACATGACAAGTCTCAGTTTCAACTGTAAAGAGAAGCAAAACTCTTCATGCAGCCCTGCCCAGTAAACTAATGAAGAACCTGGGGAAGTTCTAAGACTTTTGACCAGCAGTGTTTGACAAAAAAAAAAAAATCAACAGCCTATGTACAGAACTGAGAGAACCCACACGAAATAAATAAATATCAGCATAAAATATAAGCCAGAGGAATAACGATTAAGCTTAAGATTAAGGGTCTTCATCCATTACTCAACAGCATCAGATTCAAGTGACTTTAGAAAGAAATAAAGAAGCGATGGCATTAGTCTGCTCGTCCACAGGAGTAACGGCTTGTGCTTTTCATAAAAACACAACTGATTCCGTCACCAGATCCAGCCTGTGTGTGTTACTGAGAGATCACCAGATCCAGCCTGTGTGTATGTGTGTGTGCGTGAGTGTGCGTGTGTGTGCTGAACCACCTCACTTCAATAGACTGAGTGTGGGAGTTTCAGGAACATGTCGGATGACATCATAGATGGTGGTATGCAAATCTTTGGCCGAATCCAGCCGTGCCAGTGATCTGCATGATGCCTGGAGAATAAAGAGAGTACACATAACAGTGATTCTCATAAAAAAAAAAACATAGTGCAAACACACTAGAAGCTTTATTTGTTCTAGCTGACTCACATGGTTTGACTCCATCTTTCCTCCCGGTAGGGAGACAAACTCATAGATGCCAAAGTCTTCAGTAGCGTCCTCGTGACCTATTTATGAACAAGATGCTGGTTACACGATGGCTAGATTGCACCAGACTGTAATGACTGAACTCATTTGACTCAACTGATCTTAGAACAACCAAATTATACCCAAAATCCTGACACAAAAGCACAGTATTTTTTTTAGCAATGATATGCATTAACATTAACTTTGTATGAGATATGTGGCTTTAGGACAGCAATTACCTGTTTGTTATAGAATTGTTTTCAAACATCTTTTAATAGATTTGATGAATGCGCACATATCAAAATGAGATACCATCTTCAATGGTAAAGACCCAACTGGACCAGCACAGAGCAGCTATTAATTGAATGGTAAGTAATTCTCAGCAGTGCAGTAACACTGGCATGACTGTATTGTGTTAGTAGTGTGTGTTGCACTGGTACAAGTAGACCAGACACAGCAGTGCTGCTGGAGTTTTTAAACACCTCAGTGTCACTGCTGAACTAAGAGTAGTCCTCCAGACAGAAATATTTAGCAAACAGCTTCCCGTGGACAGCGTCCACTGACCACTGACTAAAGGCTGACCAACACAATCTGTATAGTAACAGATCTTGCAGGGTCTTGATTACTGAAGAAAAAAAAGGAAAATTGCTAGTTTTAAATGGGCAAAATGTGAAAAATGGCAAATAAGCAGACACAGGGTTTTAGGTGATATACAGCTCTGGAAAAATTAAGAGACCACTCCAGTTTCTGGATCAGTTTCTCTGATTTTGCTATTTATATGTATATGTTAATTAAAATGAGCATTGTTGTCTTATTCTATAAACTATGGACAACATTTCTTCCAAATTTAAAATAAAACTATTTTCATTTAGATAATTTATTTGAGAAAATGAGAAATGGCTGAAAAAAAAAAAAAAAAAAAAAGATGCTTTCAGACCTCAAGCAGTTCAGAAATTTATATCTGGTGGAATAACCCTGGTTGTTAATCACAGTTCTTGAAATTATCTCCTCCATCAGTCTTACACACTGCTTTTGGATAACTTTATGCCACTCCTAGTGCAAACATTTAAGCAGTTCAACTTGGTTTGATGGCTTGTGATCATCCATGTTTCTCTTGATTTTGTAAAATTAAAGAAACTCATAATTTTAGGTGGTCTTCGTGCGTTTTATTTTAAATATTAATTATTACTTTTTAACTTTTAATTTTGCATGTCTCACCTGTATAAACGTACTATTAGTAGTCATTTAAGGCTATTACTACTAGTAGTTTTGCCATTTTGAATTATCCACAGTTAGAATATAAATAGTAATAAATATTTTAACATGGTCTAGATGTTCTTTTTAGGTTATTCACTTATTATTTATAAGTCTTATTACTTGACTTGGACTTGTGCCTGTCTCTCTACAGCTTGCATCACTATCAAACAATGAATAGACGCTACAGTTGTGCTCTGTAAACTAAGAGCAGGCTTAAACAAGGAACTACACCGATATCTGTGTACAGTAAAATACACGTGTAGCGTACGCTGACTGAAACCAGCCAGGTATAATTATGGTAATTGTTTTGAGCCGATGGGAGGGCTGCAGTTTGTTTGCTCAGTGGCTATGTAAACAGCACTGCTTGACAACACATCCCAGTAACATTGGAGTATAAACCATGCAGAGAGCGTACCTGAGCGGTGCAGTCCTTTTTGTTCTGGCATAGGCCTGAAGGGGCGGGGACAAATGAGGTGTTATTTAACCACAGAAATAAAGTAAACATTTATCAGAGAAATATTGATCCAAGACTTATATTTCTTACCTGCTGTAGATTTTCATCAACACTGCAGAAAGAAAAATACATCTGATTAAACAGGATCACGTAGCATAACAGTTACTGACGACGTAACTGATACTGAACAGCCCCAGTGGTTTCGATTCCTATTTTAGAACCTTTCCGATAAACTGGAAAACTTCCCTTTCCCATTAACTCCATCTGATTTGGATAAAACCGGTATGACTGAACGTCTTGTGACTGCAGTCAAATTAATGAACACATTTGATTAAATATCAATGCCTGCATAGTGTAGTTTCACACTGCAGCAAAGAGACAGACTTAAGTGGGTGTAAATTTTGCATGTCCAGCACAACACATACAATATACAGAGATGCTGTACATTCAGAAACTGAGAAATAGAAATTAGAGATTCACACAAACACACACCTCGTTTAGGGTGGCAGGTCTTCTTGAAGAACACAAACACCATACATATAATGATGATCAGTGCGAGGACGGTGATCACAGTTAAAGGAGATACTGTACTCGCCCCCTGCAGCTTCTCACGCCCTGCAAACAAGTTGTAATAATTCTTGAAATAATCATAATCATCATCATAATCATCATCAACTTGGCCTATGGTCTCTGAACACTCACTTTAGGGATTGTCTACTTGCGGCAGAACATCCAAAAGATTCAAATGAATACTAACTAATGAGTTGCACCATTTTTGTAATATTAGTAATTATTACAGTTTAATAAACAATAAATAAAGCTTAAGAGCTCATTTTGTGTATCCAAAATAAAAATTAGCTGCCTATTTTTATTTCCACTATATTTCACTATTGTATAAAATATTTCTCCAGTCTCATTTTTGAATGTAGTGTATTTTTAAAAATATTTCTTAAATGTTTAAAAACAATAATGAAATTTAGATTTAGTGCTATGCAAATTCATTTAACATTTTCAAAAAATAACAGTAAAATATTTGATTATGATTTATTCAACTCCTAAAGACTAAACAGTCTTTCAATAGACTAAACAACTGACAGGTTCTTTTCAGGTTTGTTCCCTTTTTGGAACTTTTATTTTCAATAGTGCAAGGAACTGTAGTGTATCTGAAACATTGTGAGGTTAGATATATATTGTGTTATGAAGGAAGTAGGCCATGCTGAGTGAAGTGGTTAAATGTCTACATTGGTTGAGGAGCAACACCAGAGGTCATTTCTGCTTCTATAAAAAAAATGTACCTTCAGTGGAGTGAATATAATAATTTAATACAGGTATCCAAGGCCTTTATGTACTATAAGCAGTACATCAGGGGCCAAATGAAAACATCCATGGCTAACTTATATAAATGCATTCTGCTTGTAAAATGACACTAGGTGAACACTGACACTGATGTTAGGAGGATGTGGACCTCTTTTCAAACTGCCACCAGTGCAGCATCACTAGGCAGCCAATGCACTCGACAGAAAGTGCTGGATGTTTAGCTCTGATACATCAGCTAATAGGCGTCCACCCAGAGAGAGTATGGCCAACAGTGATCTCTCGGGCTCAGGCTGCTGAGGTTAAGCAGCATGACACAGGATTCAAACCAGTGTTCCTCAGGCCAAAGTTTGAGCATTTAGGTCTGCTGATTTTCTTAGAGCCCTGGCAGATAATCTTCATCTTCAATCTTTATTTCATAAATGCAGGACGAATTCACCAACAAAAATACTGCAGATACCACAAGACAACTACTTGTTGTGGAGGCTTTGCCTCAAAGTCAGATATGTTGTTGTGCATCGAGTTCTTATATGAAGGCTGATCTAAACATATTTAAATGCATATTATATGCATTGATGTTGAATGGATTTTTAGATTTAGGTGCGTAAAAGTTTTATTGAATACGTAGAAAAAACGTATTATCAGAAGAAATGAATCAAAAGCAACTGTCCAAAGACACAAATTGAATAATTGGAATTTCACGTTATAAGATCAGCGCACATGAAGACCAGCTGCCGTCCCCTATTTACTTTCCAATCGTTCAGCATCACTTTCACATAAGCTGCAGCGATATCTGCTTAGCAACTGCAACACAGCTACAGCACGGCGGTTATTGTAAAGCACACACCAAGCTTATCAGATGCTCTGCACAAAGTGGTTACAATCAGCTTAGTCATATGCTATCAAAACCAGGCAGCTGTTACTACAAGCAGAAGGTCTTGTCCCAAAACAATATAGGACGCATAAGATGCCCCACTTATACCTCTTCCAAGATTGGCCACCACCAGTGTGAAGTGAGTTTCGTCCTGCTTCTGTGTCATGTTGTTGAAGGCCCGGCACAAGAACTTGGAGGGTTGACCTAACGTGTATGAAGGAACCTCAAAGCGAGGGCCAGTCATGAGGACTTCTGTGTTGTTGCCCGTCCTGGAGATCCACACGCATGTGTTGGGGGGGTTCGAGTCAGCCAAGCAGTCAAAGTAGATCACTTCTGCATGGTCTACAGTGAACACTTCTCCAATCCTCAGACCGTTGTCTGTGTTCACTTTCAGGTTATAAGGTCCATCTGCGTAGTAAATAAACACAGTTACTGTATTTTTTCAAATGTTGACACTTCAACATATTAAACCATTGTATCTCACGTCTCAGACACGCACAATACTTCAGTCAATGTTTTCTAAAATGTATCCTGTTTGTGCTCTAATATTTTATTTACTGCATGTGTATTCAGATACAACCTGTGCATCAGTGGCGAATGAAGTACCCAACCCATATAACAGTTAAAGCAAAGCTGAGATACCCAAGGTAAAATATATTACTTAATATTAATTAGTGTAAACCTTTTTTTTTTATACCTTATTATCTTAATACTAAAAGTGCAAACGTAATTGTTTTCAAATGTACCACAAAAGAATGATTATTTTTTATGGTTCTAATGTCCTATTATTATTTTTGTAACAAGACTCTAAATCAGCTCTATCAGCTAATCTTTTCAACAGCATAGTGGCATCAGCACGTTATCAACACGTTAGAGGTGGTAGAGGACGATGATGGCCCACTAAATTTTCCCGCTGTGGGACTAATAAAGGATCATAATATCCTATATCCTAGGTTTAAAAACTCTAGTCTTCACCACTCTTTTACTAAAGATTATGCCACTAATGATTCTGATACTGATGTCTTTTAAAATGATCATAAACACAAAACACTGAAGATTTTGCATCCATCAGAAAAAGTAAGAACACATAACATGATGTAAAAAAAAGTAAAAAGATATTTGAATATGAAACATAGTAGAAGTAAAACATATCCTACATTTTAGGCAGCATGTGTACAGTTTTTTAAAGTTAAAGCCTGTCTACTCACCTAGCTATCTGAATAATAATGTATCATAGACTGTATATAGCTGGACAGAGCCTCGTCTCTCAAAAGTGAAGCCACCACAGGTCGGGCGCCCCCTGCTGTTCGGTTTCAGAAAGCTCCACCCATTCCCATAGGTTTCAATGGCAAAACAGACAACTTTCAATCACGTTTTTTCCCATATACTGTAATTTTACCTCCTTTATTTAAATGTAACAGCTAGTGGAACCTCTGCTTATATTGTCAAATTTTTATATTCCCACAGAATTCGTTTTTTAAAACGTTATTCAGCTCTATTCAAAAAAGGTGTGGTTATTGTAAAACGGCTGGTTAGGGGCAGGACCAATAACAAACCGTCAGCTCCGCTCCGCCCCGCTCTGCAGTCTGTGACTGCGAGGCAGCCCTCAGGGGCGGGGTTATTCAAAGTAGGCTGTCTCTCCACAGTCTTTCTCCCTCCTCTGGTCTCTACTGCGCAGACTCGGGTTTCAGGATCGCCAACATTGGCTTCATTTTCATTGAATGAATGGGAACGGCCACACAACGTCCATCTTTTTTTACAGTCTCTGTAATGTATTTACATCTACTGTATGTCTTAACCATAAAGTAAACTCAGGTATTTAGGAGTTCATTCTGATATGGTTTGAGTACCTGTCTCTACTGTCTTGAATGCATTTCAATGCCTTTAGCAACAAAAGTGTTAATGAGGTCATGATTTTTGATAACCCCTTTTCAACCTCAGCTCATACCAAAAATACTAGATGGAGCACCATCATTCCAGAGAACACAGTTCCACTGCTCCACAATTCAAAGATGTGGGGGTTTTATTCTACCACAAACCTATTAGAAAATTCTGCATGGTGCCAAAAAGTTAATGTTTGACAATATTTTTTTATATTGTGCGCATCTGTTTATGGAGTATAGAGGAAAGAATATATGAATATAAAGCAGCTTCACTAGAAAGATCATTTGCATCCATAAACACATCCCTGAGTGACAACAGAAAATACACCAAGGGCAAAAAAAACCCAAAGGATGTGAGAGGTGAGAAATGAGGATGTGTAAGAGAAACAGAGATTGTGAAGAAATGCTTATTGCATGGAACTGAATAAATAGCAGAAACCTGAAAAAAAAAATAACTCACAGAACACACTGAGTTCCATGGCTTGGCTCTGTTTCTGGCTGATGGCGTTTTCTGCCACGCAGCTGTACATGCCAATGTCCTCCTTCCTCACAGGGCTGATGAGTAGGGAGTTGTTTGTTTGGGAGAAAGTGTGACGCTTACTCAGTTCGAACGGTTTGTTGTTTTTGAGCCACTGAAACCTAGCTTTAGCTCCTTTCTCCACAACGCAGGTCAGAGTGACATTGTCCTGGTCTTCCACAAGAGTACTCTGCGAGTTCTTCACCAACACAGGAGGGGAAAGACGCACTAAGAGCACACATATTAGACATGATTATTAAACAATACAAATTTTAATTACAGATTTTTTTTATTAGTGTATCAGAATTGGGGTCTTCAGTAACATTAATGAGCACACATATCCAAAAGATAAAGATTTTAAGACTGTCACCATCAACTTCTCAAATTCCGTATTTTTCTAAAAGACACTAGGAGCACACCACACAATATTAGTATGGGTATCAGGTCCCATTTCATTTAATTACATTAAGGTGAGCTTAATACCTACATAAAGCATTAGAAACACTATTTTAGTACTTTGTAGGGCCTCCCTTTGCTCTCAGAACAGTCTCAAGTCTTTGTGGCACAGATTCTAAAGCACGTTGGAAACATTCTTTAAGATTCTGATCCATGAAGGAACAACACGGCTTCATGGTGCATATATCCAGTTTAAACATATTCCAAAGTAGTTTTTTTGGATTTAGACCTGATGACTACAAAGGCCCTTTAAGAACAACAAAATGATTGTAATGTTTATTAATCCAGACTATTTAAATGCTAAATGTGTTAAATGTGTAAAACACGGCCATGAAGAGATGAATATAGTCAACAAAACTCAACATCATTTTCCTTTGTCCTCTTTCATCAACAAGGCATTTCTTTCTGCAGAACTCTGGATGTGTTTTCCTTTATTACACCATTCTCACTTTACCTCTAAAGAATATTGTGCTGACAGTTATAAACCAGCCTTTCTGAGGGCAAAAATATATGTTTTGTCCCCAAACTGATGGTTGATAAGATCACTATCGATCACAGTATTAAGCTGCATGCCCATGTTTTCATGATTTAATGCAATGTAATGACTGGCTGATAAGATTTTTTCCAGTAGTAGGGGTACAGGACTTCTTAATAAAATGCTATGTGAGTGAATAATTCAATTGAATTATTAATTACCTAAAAACATGAAGGGGCATTTGCACTCTTTAATCAGATGTGACAAAATATAAAACTCAAAAATGTGTTCTTAATGGTTCTTGGCTTGAGTATACAGTTCTAAGAGTCTATATGTAATGTGTTGGGCCTTTATAAAAAATGATTCTGCATGCTCATACGTTTTAATCAAGTATTGAAAGGCTCTTTTGGAAAATAAAAATAGTTATTCTATGTTAACACATGAGAGAGTAAACCCCATTTTAAACATTCACTTAAACACTCATTTCTATGAGCAGAACCTGAAGCTGCAACATTAAACATGACCCCTCCAATTAGGATGTTTTTCCCTTGTGAAGATAATCATCTACTGCAGTGTATTCTGTATTCAACACATCTAATGGATCCTTGCACTAGAAGTACACACTCATTAATAATGATGAAAACAAGGCAATACACATCAGCTTAACAAAAGCTCCAGTCCCATCTGTCATCTTTCACAAAAAAAATGAAACTATTCCATCACCAAAAAGCCATTCTCACCGTTTACGATAAGTCTCACAGTTCTTGTGAGCTTCTCAGGTTTCTTGTCTTTGCCAGAGAAGATGATCTCCAGCCGGTAGTTGTCCTCAGTAGCCAAGTCCAGCTGATTAAAGGTCAGGGACAAGTTGTGCGGACTGAAGATGAATGTGTCTTCCAGCTGCAGATTTGTCATGGCCTTGCGACCATTCTCATATCCAACCAGTAATGCACCAGTCCTGTTCTCGTACCAGAAGACCTGAAATTTTACTGCTTTCACATCAAAGTGAGTCTCCACAGGTATAGAGAGAGATTCACCCTTGATCCCATACATGACAGAAGGCACTGTAATTAACTCCATGTCGGCACCTTTGAAACACAAAAAATACAAATCACATGTATGAAATTTCAGGCACACTCAAAAGGGGTTCTTTAAAAGAACGCCAAAAGAGAACCTCGTTTAGCTCTCTAGAGATGGACCACTGGTTTGAATTAATAAAAGATAGAAGTGGTTCTTATGCGACACTCATGACAAGCCACATAAAAAAAAAAATCTTTTCTTTAAACCTTCTTTTATGTTGCTAGTTAAATTGACCCATGAACACCACCCATAAATAGATTTTTTCTCTAAAAACATTATTTTCCACTTAATTAAAATACATATAAGCAATAGTTTGCACAATGAAAGTTTTCACCAATTACAAAACTTAGTTTACCCATTATAATTCACAAAAAATGGTTTGTACTGTGACCACGGTCCTAAAATTTGATTTAAACAATCGCAGATGACCTTGATTGCAGTATCGCAATACATTGAATTGTAACCTGCATTTTGATAAGTATTGTATCACCAGTTTTTGACAATATACAGCAAAATCAAGTTTGTGAACCATGGTGTCTCCCTTGATGACTGTTTTAGTTATAGTTTAGTAATAGTTATAAAAACTGAGACAAAACACAGACTACACCAAGCCCTGCTTGTTTACAAGCTACATTAGATGATTTACACATTGTGCTGTTTAATCACCTCTGAGACTTTACTTGATCTGTCCTGTAACGGCCACGAGCAAATATTGACAGGCTATACTGGATGATTGTAGCCAAACACAAGATCATTTCTAAATTGTCCAAACTGGTCTCTGAGCAAACACCATGGCTGTGTGAAGAAACTGAGCTCTACATGAAGTCATGCTCCTCAAGCACAAACAGAGCAGACTTCAGATTGTCCGTGTTTGAATTTTGGGCCTAATTCACCAGCACTGTATCTTCCCAAGAACTGTCTCTCATCTGTTCTTGAGAAATTAATCATCTGAAGATTCTTGATGTGTTTTTTTAAAACACAGAACTGTTCACAGCTCTGCTCTTATAATGATCTCCCTCTCGCTTCAAGCTAGAGAGCATTAGTGTTAGGTATTGCCCCATTTCAATCAGAAAGTAAAGCACAATTATCCTTTAGGACATTAAACGCAGAAAATACCAAGTCTAAAGCAGGCTTATACTTCTGAGTCAAGTCAATATGTTGTCTACAGCATAGCCTGTGTGAGTGGCCTAAGCACTGAGCTCTTCAGTCTTAGTTAAGTTAAACAGTAAAACAGTTGCATGTGCTTGAACGAAACTGCAGCACAATTTAAGACAAAAACAAAGCTGCAAGTCGGGGAATAAACAGCTGCACTGGCTTCTTTTTCTTATGTTCCACCTTAATTGCTGCAGCTGCTCATTTAATTAGTGATGAACGGCTGCTTATTTGATTTTTCAGTTGCAACATAGATAGTGAAGGAGTTCAATTCAAGTGCAACAACTTGTCATTTAGTTATACCTAGACTTAAGATGAGTAATTGGACTGAATGTAACAGATTTTTATTTAGCTGTGCCTGCTGGGCAAAATAAACAAATAGCACATATCTTAGTAAACGTTTACTATTAAGTATTTGAATAATAGTATAAAATGTGGCCAATTAGCCATTTCCCTCTATGGCGTCATGTGACATGTTAGTGTCACAAGGTCTCAAGTGCAAATGGTGAGCAGTTGTTTTGCTCTCACATACTCTCTCATACTAGTAACTGTAGGTTCAACATGGCTCTGATGATCTGAAAAAATAAATTGTTGCTCTGTTTAAAGATGGCCAAGGCAATAAGAAGATTGCCAATTGAGCTGTCCCACGGTTTTTGAACATAGACATGAGTGCTGCCTGCATTGCTATAGAAGTTAATGGGGTAGGGGTCTGCCGGTTAATGCTCATACCATACGCTGCAAACTGTATCAAATTGGTCTGCATGGCTGTCATCCCAGAAGGTAGCCTCTTCTAAAGATGATGGACAAGAAAGCTCGCAAACAGTTTATTGAAGACAAGCAGACTGAGGACATAAATTACTTGAACCATGACCTATGGTTTCACGAGACCGAGATAAACCTATTTGCTTCAGATGGTGTCAAGCGCTGTATTGTGTGGAGGCAACCAGGTGAAGAGCACAAAGTCAAGTGTGTCTTGCCTCCAGTCAAGCATGGTGGTGAGAGTGTCATAGTTTGGGGCTGGATGAGTGCTTTTAGCTGCGGGGAGCTACAGACAACATACTGAAGCAGGGAATTATCCCCCCCTCCCTTTGTAAATTGGGCCACTGGGCAGGATTCCAACATGATTATGCCTTGATAAAAAACTAAGGGTAAAGGTGCTGGACTGGCCAAGCATGTCTCCAGACCTAAACCCCACTAAGCATATGTGGGGCATGCTCGAATGGAAGGTGGAAAAGTGCAAGGTCTCTAACATCATGGAGAAGCTGTGAAGCTCTAGAGAAATCCATGTACAAGAGAGTAAGGGCAGTGCTGTGAAATACCAGTGGCCAAAGAATGTATAGAAACTTTGGGAACTATTAGACCAATTATATTTAGGGGTGTACTCACTTTTGTTGCCAGTGGTTTAATCATTAATAGCTGTGTGTTGAAGTATTTTGAGGAAGCATAATATTACATTGTAGTGTCATATCTTTAGATTTGTACCAGGAAAATGTATAATAAAATATTTACAAAAACGTAATAAGCGAACTTACTTTCATGAGATACAGAATTTACAGATATATACAATATAATGACACTTGTATTGGAACATCTTCTCATTTCACCATTACTTCCAAAACCAAGACTATTATACCAAAAAAAGTTTTTTTTTTAAATTTTTTTTATATATTTTTATCTCTCGCCCAGGGTAGGTATTGCACTAGAGTTTGGAGCAATTCTGTAAGGATTTGACTCTATTTACAGACAAGGGTACTTTTGAGGTCATGATGTGAGGTCAGCCGCAACTCATCCCAAAGGTTTTGGATGGGGCACCATCATTCCACAGAACAAAGTTCCACTGCTCTACAGCTCAAGTGATACTGGAGGTATTTACATCTCTTTTGCCCACACCTGGCATTAGGCATGGTGCCAATATTCACCTGCTCCCAACACTCCCATTCTTTTGGCAATACTTTTCTATAGGTACTAGAGAGGCTATGACAAATGTGTCAGCAATTGGTGCAACTTAAAATAGGTGAAGACATTATTTATTAGAAGGAGTGTCCACAAATATTTGGACATATAAAGGCAGCTTCCATACAGAGACTAAGACTAAGTCCTGGACTACAGAGTACTATGAATGACGACTCCCTTTTGAAAAACCTATGCAGTCTAGGACTAACCTTAACGAATCATCTTAATGTATTTGTTTTTGAATCATCACTAGAAGTTCCAATATAAAATACCTAAGTAAGTCAATCACAGATATTAGTAAATTGCAGATCACCGACCAACTGCAAGTTCCACTAAAAGGGGGCGTAATTAGACCTATTGAATTGGAATGAGTGCAGATCAGTTACCGAGCCTTAACGGACAGCTGCTGCTAATCCGTATTCTGTTTCTAAGAAGGAATATATAACAGGGAGCTAGTGTGTGTGTGTGTGTGTATACAGGCACACACTTTCATGCACACGCCTCTCTTCTCTGACACAGCAGGGCCTAATGCCTGCCTGCTGCAAGAGCTCTACATGGTACAATAGATGACAGTGCAGCTCGTGTTGTGTCCTAAATAATAAATAAGCACACTCCTATGACAGAAAAAAGAGCCTGAGGCAGGAAAGGCCCAGAGGTTAAAAATCTGCCACTGTTTACTGCACACTATTCTTCTTATAGCAGCCCTGGTGAATACTGTGGAGTGTGCTTGGCCCCCTCAGCTCCTGTTGTCTCCAAACAAACCAGAGATTGTTGTGGTGATAACAGCAGTGACTATGAGCTCAAAAAGACAATAGACATCAAGAAAAAAAACTTTTTTGCACTATTAACCAACAATTTCAAGCCACATATACAAATATTCCAAACAAATTCACACATGAAGTGGGGCAACTGGTACTTTAGGGTGCAAAATATGTGATACTGCTTTATATATATATATATATATATATATATATATATATATATATATATATATATATATATATATATATATATATATATATATATAAAAGATTTCATCCTGGAAGATAATAAAAGCCTGCGCATGAATAATCCACTGAGTCAAGCCTGCCTGCTGTTGATTTAGAGCAGCATGTGATTGCTCATGAGATAAGGGAACTTGTAGCTGTCAAGTTATCAGAACACTGCCTGCGTGAGAAGTTTATGAATATTTAGTGCAGATTAGAATAGAAAATGACAATATTACAAAATATACACTAGTGCAAGATGAAAGCTTTAGAAAAGCTCAATATTAAAAGAAATATTATAATTATGCAATATACTAACATAATATATAGTCATTTTGGCAGATAAAACAATTACCAAAACTAGTTGATTGTGGCTGAGATGAAGTACTAATTCAAACATGATAAATTAAAATAATAATCAATCAAAACTATATTAAAAGTACATAACTGAGGTTTTTACAGTCATGACAGCTAGGCCATTAATGAGCATATTTATATCACCTAATAAATATTGAGACCCTTAAGCGACTAAGTTTTCCTAAAACAGTTAAAATAAAAGTACGAAACTGATGATACATTTTTACAATAAATTACTTTAAGTTGGAAAATGTTGCTCCACTTCCTCTAGATCATATAGTACTTGACCAACACTGACATCACATCACCCTTACTCAAAGCAAAATGTGTTAACCTGTTAAGGAAACAATCTCTCTGTTGGCATCCTCCTCCTCCTCCTCCTCAATCATCCCCTCATCCTCAGAACCTCTTACCTGACATTGCAGTCATGGCACATAGAAGAACAACCACAGCAACTCCGACAGCTCCCATTTCTGCTCGCTGCGTTCTAGGAGTCTAGTGACAAGAAAAGGGGAACTGGTGACAGCATTTGCCAGTGAAATGAGGCCCCTCCCACGAGACAGCAGGAGGAGACCGTACCTGGCAGAAGCTCAGAAAGGCCGCCACCTCCTCCAGGGCCACATACAGCTCCATCAAAAGGCTCTGACAGGAGTATACATGGGATCAAGTACAAGGTATCAGATCACACAGAGAAAATACACCCATTTGTGAGGGGACTGGAGCACAACACAGCGGTTGGGTAGATACAACTGAATGAACACAGACACCTAAGCCTCTAGTAGCTCTAGACACACACACTTAAAACACACACACACAGTGTACACAAGGATATGCAAACTTTCCCCCGCACCCATACACTCTCAAGAAAATTCCCCTCACACGTTTTCACCTTCAAGTCCACACTCAGTCCCTAGTCTATGAACATGAATTGGGACAGTGTACAGTAAAAGTAAAAGTATTCATACCCCTTGAACCTTTTCATATTTTGGTCACCTTACACCCACAAACTTAAAATATATTTTATAGAGATTTTAAGTGAGAGTCCAGCTGTATGTAATTTAGACTCAGTGAAAATACACCTTTTGTGACTTAGCTGGTAGAGACATACCCCAAAAGACTTGCAGCTGTAATTGCAGCGAATGGTGGTTATACTAAGTATTGTTATAGGGAGTGAAAATTTAGTGTCATTTTTCAGGTTTTTTTTATTATTTAATTCAAATTTTGAAAATCAGTTTTGTTCCACTTTACAATTATGTGCTACTTTGTGTTGTTCTATCACATGAAATCCCAATAAAATACAATTAATATTAATTAATAAAAAAATTAAAAACATGCATACAAGCCACTGTACGCTTGGATTATGAGCATTTCTGCAATATAGATGCCAGTCATCTATAAGAGACAATTCATTGTTTTAATTTTTTAATCTAGCTCTCTCTTTTTGACAAATCGTAAAGCACAAACAATGTCACAAAGTGTATATGTTAAAATATATGACATACTGAGAAAGGATAACTAGGATGCATAATGAAAAATGTTTAACCCAGCACATCAGTCTTTTAGATGGTTCCTCTTTGAGTTCAGGTTGTGTACATATCACATGTAGATATGTATATATTACAACACAACTAAAAACCAATGAGATAACTGAGCTTTTATTTAGACAGAGAACCTTCCGCTTAAAAAAATAAAATAAACACACGCAAAACATAAAAAAAACCCACAAGCTCACAACCTCTTCAAACACCTCATCCATCAATCCATCCATCCATCCAAATATAATTCTGGTTAGGCAGGAAGACACACCGCTCCAAAGACAGCCAGAGTCAAAGTCCCTCCAGCAGACTTCATTGGGATTTCCAGCAATGAGGCAAGAACTCCAAACACTCCCAAGGTCTTCCCACTACCTTTCAGACAGGAGGCTATACGGCTACGTTCTAATCCAACTCGGATCCTGAGGTCTTCTTTTTCTTTTTCTTGCTGTGTTTCTTATGCCTCTTCTTCTTCTTTTTCTTCGATCTGTCCTGAAAAAGTAGAAACACACGTGTAAGATAATGCATCCATTCTGGCAAACTTTACAACTAATAACTAAACTAAAACTTACCACACAAATATGTTACAGTCAGAAAAACTTATCTTTTTATTCATTTTATCATATCATTTAAAATGTCAATGTTTACTTAAATTTACCTGTAATACAAAGTCCGATAGTGCTTTTCTTTGAAAGGAGAGTTCCTCCAATGTGAATTAGCCAATTTGTTAAACTTTAATATATAGAATATTTAAACATCTTTATGTCTCAATATTGATACTGTTATTGTTAAAATGTTAAAATGTAAAAAAAAACACAACACAACACATGCAAACCAAATTTATATTTAAGGAATATTGAACACTAATATTATAATATATACAAATAACATTCGTACAAAAAGGTAGTTCATTAAAACATGGTTCATGGTTTACAATATCTTAACTACTGTCTTTAAAATTTGACATTATTTATACACTTACTGTTTATATATTTGCATCTATTTTAATGTGATTAAATGCAAAAACACTGACTATACAGTGCTCAAAAATAACTGAAGTAACACCCATTTAGATTAGCTTTAACTGAGGTTGTTTCTTCCTCCCATGAGTTTGTTGTTTTGGATAAATCAATAATTATAACTTACTGTGGTCTTCTCTTTCTCTTCGCTACTGTGTTTTCTCTTTTTTTCAACCTAGTAAGGACAGAGTAAATTAGTACAAGTCAATCTGATCTAAATATACATTAAACTTACACAACATTTAAAAAAAACTAAATGACTCCAAACTTATGACAGCTGACTTATTTAAATGTCCTTACATCACCCTCTACTTCAGACTCATCTGAGGACTCTGAGTGGCTCTTCTCTGCACTCTTCTTCTTCTTTCGACTGCCCTTATCATCCTGTAAAAAAGAAAACTCTACGTGTCTCAGAGGAAAGAAAAGCAATAGTAGTTTACACACAGACAGAAAAAAGCTGTTTGGGTTCAAACAGGCATGTTAACATCACCTTATCTTTATCTCCCTCCTCCCTGAGTTTCTTCCTCTTCCTCTTTGATGATTCCTGAAACAAAGTACATGCTAGATCAGTTTAAAATATGAAACCTGATCTGACAGTTTACATTGATCTTGCATGCCCATTCTCCACAAACGTATTTAATCCAACACCACAAACAAAGTGACTCAACAGCCCTGAAAAATACATCTTTAAATAGATCTTTATCAATATAAAGCAAAAAAGTGATTTTTTTTCAGCCTGGTAATGTAAATGCAGCCTTTCTGGGGCCAGTCTTTTAGGACTGATTAGATTGCCAACATTACCTTACTGTCTGTGTCTGACTCTGCATCAGAATCATCAGACGTTTTCCGCACTGAAGATCGCTTTCTTTTCCGCTTCTTCTTCACACTCTTCTTTTCATCCTGATAACAACAAACAAAAAGCACAACCAAACTCTATGATCTCGGCAATGTGAGAACAATGAACCTTTAATCTACCAAACAACAAAAACACAAAGAAACTAAGGAGAGTAAAATGCTTGCTGTACCTCATTTTCAGAGTCAGATGACGAACTGCTGGAGGAATCAGAACTCGATGAGGAGGAGGAAGAAGACGAAGAATGCTTGACCGCACACAACACAAGCAGAGCTTATTAGATATCAAACAACTTAATGATTAATGTGCACAAAAAAAGTCCACAACAGCAAGTGGATTTATTTGAGACATCATTCTATAGTACTCTCAGAATAATTGTGAGGATATTACTATAGATGTGGGAAATGGAGAGTTTTTCTCACCCTACTTGATTTTTTCTTTTCTTTCTTCTTTTTCTGCCAAGAACAACAAAGAGCAAAGTTAGCATTGTATAACCACCAAAAGTTGATTTTAAATGTGATTATTTACTTTTATTTTGAAGAAAAATACCTCTTTCTTGTCTTTCTCTTTCTCCTTTTCTTTCTTCTCTTTGTCTTTATCTTTCTCCTTTTCTTTCTTGTCTTTGTCTTTTTCTTTCTTTTCACCCCCTCCAAGTATCTTCTCTCTGTTTTTCTCCAGCTCCTTCCTCCATCGCTGAGAATAAAAGAAAAGTTGATGATAGTGGACACAAAAAACAGGTCTTACAGTCTTTTGATTAATTTGACAATTTTACCTCATTCATTTTATCCTCAAAGTCAGCCAAAGCTTTCGAGCCTTTTTTCTTCTTCTCCAGCTGTTCCTTCACCTCCTCCCTGTAGTAGAATATCAGGATATCAGGTACAGCAGGTTATCAGCAGCAGTTCACTGTCAAGATTCTCAGAACTCTGAGAAACTTTAAATTAACGACTTAAAAACCAAAAAATATTGAGTGAACTTCTATTGCATTTAGCCATACCATCTTTGTAGTATCACAGTAAAACTAAAGAAGTAAACTTTCGAACATTGCAGTATAAGGAAAACATGTCATTGGTTTCAATTGTTTTACCTTTTAACCATTTCTTTAATGGTACAACAGCTTAGCAAATGTCTATGCTGTTGAAGTGTTATGAATTTAATGTTTAATTTATAACAATGTAAATAGAGTATCTGATAATGTGAGTGTAATTTCTTATTGAACTCAAATAATCACTTACAGTACAACTTGCACAAACTAGTGCTATATCTAAATGCTTATTTTACTTGAAGGAAACAAAAAACAAAAACAAAATCTTTTAAAAATGAATCTCTAATCCACCTTTTAAACAGACAGAAGTGACCTCTACTAAAATAATCTGATAAAATCCCAGTGGCATCAATAGATTATGTACTTGTTCCAGGTTAATCCTCTGCATAACTGGGGCATCTTTGTGGTGAACACTCAACTAAATTACATCTTTATTAAATTAATTCAGAAAACAGAACATGCTTGGTTTTATATGAGCATGTTTAATAAAGGTTTAGGCCGCCAATGCAGATATTTCTCCTTTAAATTTTCCATACCATGTTGGTCGAGGTCTACTGAGATAGTCTTGTATGGTGGGACCGCTAAGAGGTGTTGGTCCTCTGGCTCTGGCAGCAGCTATTGGGTTCACATACGCCTGTAAAACAAGACAATTGCATAATATTAGAATATAGGTATATATGTCAGTAATATGAATTGGATAAATATTAAATACTAAATATAAATCAATCAGCTACACATCACAAGT
The DNA here is from genome assembly GCF_023375975.1 of Astyanax mexicanus. Lineage (NCBI taxonomy): Eukaryota > Metazoa > Chordata > Actinopteri > Characiformes > Acestrorhamphidae > Astyanax > Astyanax mexicanus. Next base: position 48,216,073 of record NC_064410.1, on the reverse strand, counting down.
ATAAACACTAAATATAAAGATGTGTAGTTAACATTCTATGGCATTCATTTTCTTTTCTTTTTTTATTACACAATCCTTTAATTTTCATATTTTTTTATTACACAATTCTTACATTTTCATATTTTTATTTATTACACAATCCATTATTTTTTATTTTTGTTCCATCTAATAAAATTATGGGGTTGAAGTTGATCTAATAGTGCCAACAATTTGTAAATTAACAGATTTAGGTTTTTGAGCTGCATATTATATTTATTAAACATTTTGTAGACATAGTTATACAGCTCCGGAAAAAATTAAGAGACCATTTTCAGTTTCTCTGATTTTTCTATTTATAGGTAGCTATATGTTTGAGTAAAATAAACATTGTTGATTTATTCTATAAACTATGGACAACATATTTCCCAAATAAAAATATCGTCATTTGAAGCATTTATTTGCAGAAAATTAGAAATGGCTAAAATAACACAAAAGATGCAGAACTTGCAAAGAAAAACAAGTTCATATTCATAAAGAAAATCAATATTCAGAAATGAATATTTGGTGAAACAACCCTGGTTTTTAATCACAGGTTTCATGCATCTTGGTACGCTCTCCTCCACCAGTCTTACACACTGCTTTTGAATAATTTTAATAAGTTTAGCTTGGTTTGATGGCTTGTGGTCATCCATCTTCCTCTTGATTACATTCCAGAGATTTTCAATTTGGTAAAATTAAAGAAATCATAATTTTTAAGTGGTCTCTTATTTTTTGTCCAGAGCTGTATGATGAATATCAGAGTGCACAGCTTCATACTACTGCTATTGTGGCAGCAAGACGTTTAAAGGGAGAGACCTTATACACCACAACGGATTCAAGTAGTTACAAATAGGTTACGTGTAAAATAGCTATTTTTACTGATCCACTCCATCACACAACATTACAAACCGCTATCCAGCCACGTCAACGTGCTCACACACGCCACTTATTTAGCTAGCTTTAGCTCAGCTAATCTGTTAGCTATCTAGCTAAGTTAGTACGAAAGCTGATGAGCTGAAGCCACGTTTATGCTTTAATATAGTTATTTTAACAGATTATTATTAAGCACTCGTTATTAACTAGTGTTTTATGAGTCCAGGCAAGCTAGCTAGCTAACCTAACCTAAATAAGCTAAGCTAGCTAACTATAGCTATAGCTAGTCACCTGGCAGAGCAGTTCAGTGTGTAGCCACTTTTTAAAACACTAGTTACAGTCAGACAGCAACATTTCGTAGCCGCTGGTTAAGCTACATGTGTTAATACAGAGAAATACACTGAAATCCATCCTGAGTTGTCTGTTTGATAAGCTAACGCTAGCTTGACTTGGCCAGAGGTTAACTAATTAAATTAGCTTAGTTAGCTTAGCTTAGTAAACTAGGTTAGCTTACCTGTCTAAAATAAGAAAGCAAACAAAAGCCATAGCTTATCAGCTATTTATCTAGAGTTGGCTTATAAATCTCCACTTATAGCTCTAGTTATATAGTTAGCTACATACTAAAACATGTTATTTAGTTAGCTCAATGCTAAAAAGCTGGCTACCGTTAGTCAGGCCTATCAGTCAGCTAAGTTAGGCTATCGCTAAGAGTGCGGGTGACAGAGAGTCTAATCCACTCCAGACAGGTTAAACTCACCACTCTGTTGTCCCGCTTCCCCATGATTAATTCTGTATTATTTAAGAGGCATATCAGAAGTTAGACTCTTTGTTTACATGGCTCTCTGTGCGGCACAACCGCCTTTATCTGACTGACTCTGCTGACTTCAGACTGCTGCCCCCCAGCGGCGCTCCAATAATACTCCTGATACCTACAGCCCTACAGAGGGGGCTGAGCATCATCAGCTCTCTGAGGTTAGCAGACCCGGGGCGTGTCTCAATCCTACAATACAACTATGGAAAAAAATAAGAGACCACTTAAAAATGATGAATTTCTTTGCTTTTACCAAATTAAAAACCTCTGGAATATAATCAAGAGGAAGATGGATGATCATAATCCATCAAACCAAGCTAAACTACTTGAATTTCTGCACCAGGAGTGGCATAAAGTTATCCAAAAGAAATGTGTAAGACTGGTGGAGGACAACATTCCAAGATGCATTAAAACTGTGGTTAAAATCCAGGGACATTTCCCCAAATATTGATTTCTGAACTCTTAAAACTTCATAAATATGAACTTGTTTTCTTTGCATTATTTGAGGGCTGAAAGCCCTGAATCTTTTTGGTTATTTAAGACATTTCTGATTTTCTGCAAATAAATGCTTTAAATGACAATATTTTTTTTTTTGGAATTTGGGAGAAATGTTGTCCCTCGTTTATAGAATAAAACAACCATGTTCATTTTACTCAAACTTATACCTGTAAATAGCAAAATCAGAGAAATTGATTGAAAAACTGAAGTGGTCTCTTAAATGTTTCCATATATACATATATGAAGATTGAACAATCTTTGTTGTCAGGTCATTTAAAGTTTTGTTTTGAGGCTCCAATGTTGCCACTCTTTAGGGAAGATGCAAAGAGCAGAAAATTTGCAGTTGGCCACATTGACCCTTTCTCATAATTGTATTCTATGTCAAGGGACAATGAGCTTACCAAACAAATTTTGTGTTCCAATAATTAGTGCTACAGGTATTAAATGACAAGGGAGCTCAAATTTATGCACCTGCCTGATTTTGTTTAAATAATTAATGCACACTTTCTGTAAATCCTATAAACTTTATTTTTACTTCTTAAATATTACTGTGCTCGTCAGCTATATGATAACCAATGATTTATACATATATCCTATTTATACAAAATCCTGCGCATGTTTTCTTTCTTGTTATTAAATTGATATCTGATTATTTGATATATTAAGTCACCATTGTGAAATGCTATCTCATTATGAGATGCTAAGTCATTATTCTGAGGTGCTAAGTCATTATTTTGAGAGGATATCTCATTATTTTGAGAAACAAATTCATTATTTTAGGATACTATGTTGTTATTTTGAGATATTAAATTTTTAGTTGAGTCAAAGAAAAAAAACACATACCAAACTATTTACTTACTAAAATATTTATTTAAAGAAAAAAAAATAATAAAAACATTGACAGGCAGTTACACATGTGGCACACAGCACAAGCAGCTTTATTTGTATATTTTTCATCAAATTTGAACCAATTTAGATGGGCCTCTTTCTTTTCTCGTCTATTTGAGTGGAACCTATGGGGAAATTAGCAGCAACCAGTTCAAAGGGAAAACAAATAGAGAAAATCACAAAACCCATCCACACCTCTTTCACTGTCATTCAACTTATCGCCGCCAGAGATCCCACCCACCTGCCTAAGAAAAAAAAAAAAAAAAAAGGTGCTGTGATGACTTTGATGCTGAATTTGGATCATAAAGAACATATTGGACACATCATTTAATCAAAGCTTTAAACTGGACATAAGCAGGAAAGGCAGCAATAAAACAACGGTTTCATTGTTATAGTATAAAAAGCCTGACCATATCAAATGTGTAAACCCACTGAAGGCAGCATTATTTCGTATGCGTGTATGTCGGGTAAGCAGGTATAAAATTGATCTACTTTATTCTTACTGTGTTATTCCACTGTCATTCAATTTGATTTTGATAAGTGTGGCCTATAATAAATGTATATATTAGATTTATTTGTCGTATTAGGATAGTTATAAAGCTGATACATGCCTTTCTCGCTCATATAACATATAATAAGTTGATATGGATCGTCTATTTAGAAGGAAATATCCATAAAATCTATTTTATGTCATGTCAAACACAACTGAGCTTACATTTTGAAAAATAACAAAACAAGAAAGCAATAACAATTCAAATACTATATAGCAAGTGTCATAAATCCCTAATACGAGCAACATTTCATGAATTGGTGAGTGCCAACCACATCAAATCATGACACAGACTAAATTCATGGTACACCAGCTTTCAGAGCAAACATACGTTCTAAAACCTACATAACACACATGAAGCACTGGCCAAAACTAACGTCTATTTACTGTGTTTAAAAGACTGCTATGTAGACAAAAGCAATAACATTGTTGATCAGTAAATATCAGAATGATCAATTAGGCAAATCCACAGAACAGAAAAAAAATAGGAAAGAAAAAGGCAAAAAAAAACAAAAAAGAAGATGGAAAAGAAGACAGACTATTTTACTGTTTACTATTCTGAAATAAAAAGTGGAAAGCTGGAGGAACAAAAAATACCTTACAAACATTTTAACACAGACACAGTTCGCACAATTTTCCAGTGAAATATAAAGAAATACAATCGACCCCCATACATACTTGTGGTGCACACTAAAACAATACAAAAACATTAGCAGTTAGCAGTGAGAGAAAAACTGACAGAGAATCAACACTGGATACAGCTTTTAAAAAGATTTTAGTTTCAGAACTACTGAAAATACACAGAAATATGGAAACTCAGTAGAATGAAAGATCTGAAATATGAATTCAGCTTTATATGGTGGGCAAATCATGTGACTTTTCCAGCACAGTTTTCCTGGGGACTTTGCCATTTAACAGTTTTGAGTAGTCCCTTGACCCTCCCAGTACAACCAATCCTCCAGTAATAATTGCAATCAGTGTAAATGCACTAGGTTAAAACTGGTTAAAATAAGTATACAATAAAATCAGGTGTACACAGGGTCTAAGATCCAGCTCACCAGTAAACAGTACTGATAGATCTAGTATGGTGAAGACAGGGAACAGCTGAAACATAGCAAAGTGTTCTCCAGGAGCTGAGAACCAGCAATGGAGTACAAAATACAAACCACAGTTTAAACATTCTAGCTAAAATGTAATTTTGAATTTTGCTTTGTATAGAAAAAATGCAGAAAAGGACACTTAAGATGCCTCTATTGCTGTTCTTTTTGAAGATATTTTGATCTTTTCAAGTTTAAGCAATACTTGTAGCACCATTAGGACACCACCACCACCCAATTATACAGGCTTGATTCTTCTCATTCACACAATAACAAAGAATTACCATCAAAATGCCAATAAATAAAACAAAGGGACTACATCTTAAGTAGAGGCCAAGTTTTAAGGAGCTGAAAAGTATAAAACAAAAACAACACAAAGTACCGCTATCCAGCAATATCATACTTGTTCAAAAACAGTCATGACTGATAAGGTAAAATATAATTCAAATGATTATATTTTAAATTCCATTTAAAGTAAATGAGTACAAACAGGAATACTTCTGTTTATTTATTGTTTTCATCACCCTCATGCATTTAACAACTTCATGGAAAAGCTTTTTGTTTTGTTACACATTGGGGCAATGGATGAGATGGGTGATTTTCAAGGTGCCATTTCTTTTTTGTCAGCATAGCTATGCTAACGTTTACATTTCATAACTAGCGTAACATTTTACATTCCAAAGCTTTAAGCTTTAATAACTCAGCTAGAATTATAAAACACCATCTTGATGAACTCAAGACCATTTCAACCTGGTGAAATTGAGTACAGGTAAAGAATGGTTGCTGAAATTACTGTACATTTACTGTACATTTAACACACAAATAGGTGTACTTTGTGACATCTAATGCCCACTGAAAATTATTTTAAACATCATAACATCCCACTCTTTTGCCGTCTGTTTGGAAGAGGAAAACGCGACACTGTGATGACTGTACGAATACGTCATGTCATACGGAATATGAGGAGCCGACTGAAAGAATGAAGAAGGAGAAAAATGTTAACAGTATAAAAAGTGTGAGGAGTCGTTACAACAGCAATCAGAAAGAAGAGAGAAAGAACTGCCTCATGCTTTTATTATTATTAATAATATTATTATTATTATTACTATTTTCATTATTTTTACCAGTTAAAAGATGAGTCCAGAATGCCTTGTTGTTACAGTGTTAAAATGAATCGATGAAAATACCAGTAATCTGATGAGCATCTGTGTAAATATAGTCATAAATATATTAAGCATTATTTACTGTACTGTTAATATGGGATCATTAATATGGTGATATAGAGTGAATAGTTTGCAGACTTCATTTAATATGCACTAATGTTATAATAACAATCAAGCTGAGTCAAACCTGAAATGTTCTGAATCTAAAACTACAACCATAAATAGACCTGAGAGTGGATAGAGTGGGACAGAGCGAGTCGTATTGATCAGATTTATCAGATGTGTGCTGTTTAACTATATGAAAAATATATGGAAAAATCTACCCCGAGCTAACTGATAAATACGAACCAATGAGTCGCTACTGAGATCCTGAGTATATGGAGGAAGCACCAGTGCTTATCTGGCTGAACCTGTGGATTAAGATCTGTGATGCAGTGCCTGTAGCTACGTTCCAAAGCCTAGGCTGCAGTCACGGTAGGAAGGGTCCTTGGCAGGACTGCCCATGAAGACTCCTTGTTGGTATTCTGTCGGTCACAGATACGGATATATACTGTTTAACGGGGCTTCAGGATGACTTTACCAGAAAGATCCAGCCTCTTGCAGTTGTGACGCAAAACACATGAATTTATAATAATTAAAATGATAAAAATAAACATTTTAAAACATACTATTTTTGCTTTGTTTTTGTGATGCTGATTTTTTCCCATTTGCGTTGTACATGCGTTGTACAGAAAACTGTGGGAAAATTAGGGATGTGAAGGAACATTTCCTAACTTTTTGTTTTGGAATAGCGTTCCATTACATGGAAGGCAAGTACAGAAATGCAGCCTACCTCACCCGCAGCCTAGGCTTCGAGACAAAACTACTAAACAGCTTCTCCTCAGTTTAGTCTTAGTCCTGGACTACACTGTAAAAAAAATATATATAAAGCAGCATCCTTCCTTCCTTCCTTTGCTCCTTCCTTCTCTTCTTTCCTCACTTCCTCCAAACTTATCTGAAGAGCCAGACAAGAGGCTGGCTGGGTTATTATTTTAGCCCTGACATCTAAGAGAAATTAAATATGGAAGGATATAATCTTATCTTCATAATAAGATTATAAGGACATTATACGGACACAAGACGTTTAATCTGTACATACAACAACGTCCTGAATTCCAGCAGTCATATACAATTTTCACGTTGCCCTTCTAACCCTTTCTTACAGCTGAACTAACCTCTTTAACTTCTCGATCACCATCTAAGCTTTCTACTTTACATCTACAGCTATCTCTCTAAATATCTGCTCTAACTACGAAGAGTCGAGTCATCTCCTCTTGCTTTTTTCATAGCCATTCATTCTACTATCAACATGCTGCCCAATGAAGGGCTCCCTTCTAACTACATTTACCTACATTTACCAGCCTCTATTAACTATTAACTACCAACTACACCATGTCCCTGACAGCAGGGTGCACTCTGTATGAAGTGGAAATATTTGCATTTTCTAACACAAGTCCCTACACCTTCAAGTCAACTAAAATTAAGACATAATAAAAACACATGAACACAAAGACACAAGTCGTCAACGATCAACACTGATATAAAAAAATAATAACAATAATAACTGAACAGTGTACAAAGTAGAACCAACAATTTATGTAGATTAGATTAGGCTATGATGTAATGCGCTGTTACATTTCGCTAGAACTCTAAGGGTTGGTTTTCCAGACACAGTTTAAGTCTAGCCCCTGCGATTGGGGACCAGGCTCAGTGTGTGTCCAGAAATCAGCCTACAATATAAAAAGTTTTTTTGGTCTCTCTGGGCTGATGAACACAGTGGGCAGTATCACAAAGGCCTTGACGGTGGTGAGGAGTAAAACCTAAATCATATGATGAAGTCATATGATTTGTTGTCCTCTGTAAGGCAGTGAAAGCATTAATTGCTGCATTAATTGCTGATAGGAAAAGTCCACAAAGCCCAGCCCTCAGCCTTGGGCAGGGAATGACCTCAAGGTGACGAACAATTCAAACTAAACCTAAATCATTTGGCCCAATAATAACCCATGGACCATTTAAAAAAAAACATTAAAAAAACATAAGTAACTTATCATACAGGGTGTATGCAGAGTGTGCGATTACATCTTTTATACACAGGGTCTGTTCAACAGACCCACATTATCAGTGACAGCTCTAAGTGTTTGCAGGGTCCAAAGTGTGAGACCAGGTCAGTGAGTAGCAGTGAGACCTGGGCTTGTTGATCCGGAGCAGTGAAAGACAGTAGAGACCTGGAGGTTGTATCCAAATGACACTTGAAGTAGGACAGACAGAATGATCCCTGGTATGGTGGTGTAGCAGCCTCTGTAGCAGGTAGCTGGCAGTGAACTTCCTGTTAGGGAAGACAGGCAGGCAGGAAAGCAGCTTCCGTTGTTTTTCGTTAGTTTTAATAATTGCCCCAGGCAGAGGGTGAATTCACCCACCACAGGGCTTGTACTGCCTGGCAGCAGTAAAAACAGATCAACCAAAAGTTGCTGTAATACTTCAAAAAGACCTAAAAGCAGCATGTAATGTTGTGATGGAAGACATGTTCAAAGGTTTGGGAGGGCTTAGGAGTCAGTGCCTTGGGCAAAGTGAGTCTTTAAAAAAAACTGGTAGGAAAAAAATAAAGTCTTTCAGTTTCAGGCAGCTCTCTCCTCCAGGGAGGGCTTTTTGCTGGGCAAGGGCTGGGCATACAGACTCTTGCTGGTGCTGTCCAGGCTCTGGAAGTATGGGTGAGACAGAGCTTCATAAGCTGATATCCTTCTGGCTGGGTTGAACGCCAGGAATTGCTTTGTGGATGAAGGAAAAAGTGAGAGAAAAATGTTGTTAATATGCTAAAACCATAACATCATCTTGTGTACTTCATATAGTTAGTACTGACTCTAAGCATTTAGCAAATAGCTAAAGAGATTTTAGTTTTTTTTTTTTGACAGTGCTGGCAATAAAATAAACAAGCAAAATCCTAATGTGATAGCTTAAAAAAAAACAACTAGAATTATTATTCGAGGCATTTTCACATGTTTTTGTCCTTGTTCTAAGCACTAAGCAATCAATTAGGTTTTTTGGAAGCTTGGGGGGTTTTGCCCAGTAATGGCAGTTAATATTCAGTCTGGCTAAAGGATGAGTCTTAATGCTGTGGCTGAAAAATATCTCATTTCCCCCCCCCATCCAAAAATGTACAAAATTGAGGTAGGCAAACAGTTTTGGAAGTTTTAAAGTTTTCTTTATATCTCTATAGTCCTAATATCTTAGTAGGAATATCTTAGGAAAAAACAAGTTTCCCCTTCCCTAAGTTTTGCTGTAGTCAGGCCATTAAGCAAGCTTGGAAGTTTTTTGGAAGTTTAGTTGTAAGACGTTGTCTTCTTTAGTTTCTTGCACAAGAGCTTTGAGGCTACTGCATCTAACATAAATCGCCATTTGTCACCTTCTTATTTTAATAACTATTCATGCATCCCCTACTTTCCCCCATTTTAGTCTACTATGACTAAAAAAATCACTTTTAAAGATGGTAAGTTAAATACGGACAAGTTAAAATAAATTAAATGCTGGGGTTTTGCCATCTAACTCTAACTTTTGCCTGTGGTATCTTGGTTTGGTGGTTAGGTTGGCATTGGCCTACTTTTTGTTTTAATGTATGACCTAGTTTACTCCTATTTTGGGGTTGTAACACTTATACACCCCCCTGTCTATTAAGAACATCTTCCATTTATCATCTTTCGTGGAAACCACTGTCGGTGATCAAATACTAAGAATTCGGATGCAGCCCAGGTACATCAGTGTAAATGGGGCATGGAGGGGGAGGGACCTACGCTTTGCACGCACCCATGCTAAAGGTTTAAACTTACGAGTAAGAGGGATTTGGCGAGCTCATCCATGTCTGGCACCAGGTCCTCGATGGGCTGGGGATGACGAGGGGTGAAGGCACTCTGAGGCAAGCCCACTTCCTGGGGCCAGTCTTCAACCGAAGGGACTCCAACCACACTGTAATCAACAACATTGCCATTGATATAAGTTATTAGCAGCATTACTTTATTATTTGTACTTATTAATATGTATAAAGGCATTCCTAATAAAGACGAAAGAATGGTACTCACTCAAAAATCTTGCCTAGCTGGTCGACATCTGAGTTCCCACGGAAAAGGGGTCTAAAAGAGAGAGATACAATAAGGGCTGTTGGCATCTGACTCATAACACAAGAATATACTTGCAGGGTGACTGATAACTGCCCCTTAGTTTGAACACTCTGGGTGCCACATCATACCCAACTCATACTCGGTCATAATGTTTACTCTATAAACACTTCAACCCAGTGGCCTTCGCACATGTTGTGCTCATGAAAACAGGAATCTCCCCATTCTCTTTTCTCTTTATGACAAAAACCGAGAGAACGAGAAAGCTAAAAGAGGAATGAAGAAAGGAATAGAAAGAGAGATAAAGAAAGGAAAAGTCCCCTCGCTGTGGACTGGGTCAGCTAGGTCTTACAGCAGCACTGATGTAATGAGCAGATCTACTGTAAATGCTGTAGTTTCCTGGCTGGGCTGATTGTGAGCTGGGAGAGCAGAGAGTGGGAGAAGAAAGAGGGAGAAACAGGAATGAACTGAATGCTTTTTTACAACATGTGTGAGATAGAAAAAGAGAGAGACAGACAGACTTGCTGCAGCTTTATGCCCATTAAAAAAGGCCCATGGGTGGGCATGCTTCCCTTTGGCACGTGCACAAATTCCAGCAAAACCAGCTCAGGCCCCCGTCTCCAAACCACATCCACCGCCAGAGGGGGCACAAGGAGGGGGTGCGCTATTTATCCCTGGCGTCTGCCCTGGCTGTCTATATGGCCTTGTGTGTGTGTGTGAGCATGTGTAATGCATGTGGGGAGGGGTGGACGGCAATGAGCCGTGTGAAAGAACGAGTCAATTTGTGAGAAAGAGGCTGAGAGCAGCTCTAGTAAGCTAAGCCCAGCTATTCACCATTCACACACTGCAGAAACTCTACTACTGACTGAATCCTGTTATTGTTTGGGAATGTAACAATACAATATATTGTACTGTATGGAACTGTGTATGTGTGTGTGTGTTTTATATCATATTACTGTAATGTTACTGGATGCAGTAACATGTTAATGGCTATGCTAAAAAGCTTTTAGTCTGGGATGATGTTTATTGCTAACATTATGATCTAAATTGCATTTTAAGTCACTTCTTATTTTAGCTGCAGCAGAAAATGAACTAAATTAAACCTTTAACTTAAACTACATTATGGATTAACACACTCCTAACTGCACTGTATTTTTAACATACATTGAGATACCATACGTCATGGGGTAACTGCACAAAAACTGGCCTATTACCCCAATGGATGGCTTGGGATTGGCCAAACCTCTATACACTGTGAGGTGTTATCTTGTGAATAAGACTGAAAACTGGTCAGCGAGTTCATGGCAATGTGACATTAGTTATCAGTGTCTGAGTGAGGCCTGATAGTTGGCGCCACATGGATGGGAACTACATTTCCAAAGTTGTGCAAGTAATTAACATTCCCTAATACACAGGGTCACATATGTACTGGGCATACATCATTAAAGGCATTACCTCCCAAGTCAACAGTGCAGTGTTGGTAGTGATCTTGTCTGTGCAAACTAACAAGCACCTCTGACAGTAATCACATCAACATTCAATGCAGAAAGCACAGCACACGTATCCTGCAGATCAGTGCAGTGTTCTTTAGCTCCCATGGGCCATTGCAAAAGTCATGGGACACTTTGTATTTGGCTTTGTATCATTTACTATATTTAGTATATCTAAAGTAATTAATAATGATAGGAAATTGTAGAACTTACAATTAACTTAACTCATTATTGGCAGTATGGTCTGAATGAGCAATTGTGTGTACAGACTGACTATGTTATCCACTACATTATTCAACAGCTAATTAACTGGATGGCAATTTAAATTAGCTCTTATAATAAAAGGAGGTACACTGGCTCTTTAAGTGATACCAGAATTAAAGTAGTTCTATAATTACAGAACTACTTTAAACCTTTAAAAGTTTTTTTCAACCTCACACACCTCTATTACAAACATGGTTCTTCATTCCAACAAAAGTGTTTCTTCTATAGCATCGCTTAAAGCACCATTTGAAGCACCCTTCTTTTTAAGAGAGTAGAGTGTAGAGTGCTGGAGACCATACTGCAGTAATGAAATGCACCTGCAATGCTCTCCACAGCCACCAGAGATCGCTCTACTCCAGCAAAACAAGCCAGAGCACGAGGCCCTTCATCCCTCGGCCCTGCGGACCTCAACTGACTTTCAACTGTAAAGAGACAAAGAGGCAGCTGGGAGCACGTGCTCGCTCCGTGCCTCGTCTTACCCCATCCACTCATAAATCGCCTTCCGTCACCTCACGCAAAGCTCTTTCTGACTCGAAGATTAGTCCCAAACACACATACGCTGCACTTTGCCCACTGCTTCTGACACAGAGCAATTATCCTGTCAGAAAGTCTTACCGCCTGTCAGCCATTAGGTCGTAATTTAGGGCCGAACACTCTTCACGTCACAGTGCGATTCAGATGCTAAACATTCTTCACAAGCCAGAAGTGAAAACTTAAGATGATGAAATTATCAGTGTTTTTCAAACGTCTGTCATTTATGAGCTGCGATGAGGCTCGCCATTCATTCTCTCAGGCTCGGAGAGAAATCCGTGGGTTTGAAATGTGAAACTTGTAAAGCTTTTTCACAGTCTAACTGGGCAAAACGGACAAAACCAGTTCTATTTTGTAACAGCAGGGAGAAAAATGCCTAAAGCGATGTCATGCCAAAACAAGTATGGCTGAAATTCTCTGGAGCTGCGTTCTCTCTTCGCTCCCAGGGCTACTTGTTAGTCTGAATGAAGTAGAAGTAGGGGCTTTTTGCACAAGGCTGATATTATGCTGTGGGCAGGCTTCCTGAGTGAGTGGGCACAGCCAGGCCAGCACACGCAGCTGAGTCACACTCCAAGTGCCAGTCTCTCCATCCACATTCCACTCTGATAGCCTCTGGAATGCTTGAGAGTGTGAGTGTGCATATGGGTATATGTGAACAGAGGGAGAGAGAGAAAGTGAAAATGAGTGCGAGAATGAGAATAGAATGAGATAGAGGCCAGTATAAATGTTTGAAGAACACCGACCTACACAAACACACACACACACAGAGACACACATATTCTTGTACATCTGAACGCATTGTGAGAAAGTAAACACGGATGTGAACGCCTTCTAAATCAGGCCGAGCTAACGTAACATGTTCGACCCTTGGATCAGTGGAATGCAAACAGCACTTTCGCAGTCATTCATAAGTGTGATGACTAATCATTCCACCATCTGCGAGATGCAGATACAGACTTGCATGGAGATCAAATTCCCACTTAGCCTCAACCGTATGTTCCGCTGAACTCACCGCAGCATAGAGTGCAGCGAGCATGCCCATGCTGCATGCTTGAGCACCTACTGTTTGATCTATATAATAAATCCCACCACATTAAAGGAGCACTTTGGCCTAAAGGAAAAGGGAAGCGTCGCTACATCTGTTGTAAACATGTCTGCTCTGCTTGTCTTGCTGTGATGCCATAATACAGTGGCCTCTAGAGCAAGAAACACCACCTTTCTTACGATGTGCCTTGATGGAAAGAACTTTATCAGACCGTGCTTAGTTTTTTCTTAGCTGTCGAATGTAGAAGGTAGGCAAACAACAAACGTCACAGTTGAGGTTGCATGAATTACCAGTTATCCTATAGCTTTTTTGTTTTGTTTTTGCTCAGTTGTTTATCAGGTGGGTAAGTAGTAAATTAAACTTTCTACCTAAAAAACATGAAGGTCTGTTGGATATCCTAATAGAACTAAGGTGTCTATTAATATATCTGATTTGCAGTAATGCACTTTAAGACATTTAATGAGGAATAGGGAATAGGGAAATGGAAGTGGACATTGAGGGAAGTTTTTATTGGTAGGTGGCAAGGTAACAGTCCAAGGTAAATATCTAGGGTGATGTCTATGTTAAAACCTAATAAGAGGGCATATATCACAAGCAAGTTTTTGAACAAATTTATAAAGAAATGTCTGAACATGGCTACAGAACATGAGTGCATGGTCAAAAGAAAATTCAAAATATAAGAAAGTTTAAAGAAACCAGGAAACATACTCTGAGTGTCAAACATTGGACAGCTCCTTGACAGCTCTTGTTATGCTGGAGAAGATAAAACCACATAAAACTTCATGTGTAGCATTGTTCTTTTGTGCACGCACATCAGTTTAGGAGCGTGGACTGTTCAGACCAGTGTTGGGAATACAGTAGGTCACTAAAAAGTGTGTAAAATCTGTAAACAACGCATTTTGACCATTTTACCTGATGCACACTAAGAAAATAAGTACAGATTTGTACTTAAAAGAGTACAAAGCTTGTTTCTGGGGCTGTACCTTATACTGAGGTACAAAAAGTACCTTTCAGTGAAAGTCCTTTTTTGTACGCATGTTTTTTTGTACCAGTAAAGATTATAAAGATTATAAAGACTATTATCAACTGAATATTTGTCAAGAACTTGATGAACCAAAATGGTCTGGCTTTCTAATATAAAATGTGCAATTAAAATATATATTGTTTATTAGTACAGTGATACAGAATCCTGAATGTATCTTTTGCCTGGTTAAATGGTACAAATCTGTACTTATTGCTGTTAGGGATGACTTAGTAATTTAGAGGTAACATGTGACCCTGTAAAGACCAATATTGTACCTTTAAGGGTACAATTATGAAGAGTGTACCTTTGAGTACAAAAAAGTTCTTATACCGTACCTCTGTTTTTTAGAGTGCACCATAATTAGCAGAATGCATTTCAATCGAAAGTAAAGCAACTTCTTTAATAAGCCACAACATTCTTAAACCTCCATTATTGACTTGGCCCTGGTGGCTTAGTACCCTTCTCACAGATCACAGTGGAAGTCTTGGAAAGGCTGCTCCCAGGTGCCTTTTAATCTGCAACAGGTGGCCTTTTAAAACATATTCTTAATCACCTCCAGAAGAGAGAGAAAGGAGGCGCACTGTTAGCAGGGATCAAAGTGCCTCCCTTCCGCCCTCAGGCACTCTTGGAGGTGGGCCAGGAGGCCAGCACAGTAGTTTTTTACAGGGCATTGTGTCAGAGAGAGAAAGAGAGAGCCGTACCGGTACAGCACCTCACATTACACACAAGCTGATGACCTAACCTAGCACTCCTTCATCCAGGCCCGGTTTCTGACCTCCTGTCCCAATTGGCAGTGTTTTTACCCTACTGTCAGTCTGAAGATCACTCTACAGCAGGCTTTCCCAACCCCAACCCTACAAAACCAGTTCTATTGGAGCACCCCTGCCCTGCATGTCTCAGTGCTTTTTTTGTTGTCAGCTACAAAACAAACAGGCAACCTGATTTATACTGAAGATTTTGATTATTAGCACACATATATGATACTTGTGCGGTATGCCATAAACTTAGTCACACTCTGATTGGCTATCCATATTTCTATGAGCTTCCATTAACATGTATATATATATGTTCCAGTCTGAATGGTAACAAATGTTAATAATGCTAATAAACCTCAATGTCACCCAGTCAACAGTGGTAATTATTTAGTATCTATTATGAATGATCCATTATCTTCTGTGGCATATTCAGTATCTATTATGAATTATCCAGTATCTGCTATCTGCTATTTGTCAGGTGCGGGTGCAGGGAGGACGCGGAGGCGGACGCAAATGCAAACAAAAAGGGATTTATTAACGAAAACAAAAACAAAATACACAGGGATTTACCGAAAACAGGACTGAAGAAACTTGGGAAAACATGGAGCACTGACAGACGATAAACGTACAAGGATCGACACCGGGGAAATGGAACACGGACCTTAAATAGAGGTGCACACACACAGGAAACAGGAAACACCTGGGACGAAGGGGCGGAGCTACAAATGAACACAGGTGAGTGGAAAAACACTGGGAATGAAACACAGACCTGAGAATAACACAGACATAAGAAGCAGACAGACTAAAGACCTGACACTATTTAGTAAGTAGTCAGTTTCTGTCATAAACTATTTAATATCTACTACGTATTATTCAGTATATGACATGATTTCTTAAGCATACATATACAGTGCCCTCCATAATTATTGGCACCCCTGGTTAAGATGTGTTCTTTAGCTTCTCATTATTTTGTTCAAAATAATATAGGACCACGATGGGAAAAAAAGTAAAGTCCAACCTTTAACTCAAGTAAATTTTAAGGGGGAAATAAAATCCCTGACTAAGAAATAATTATTCTTCATAAAATCACCTGTTCCACAATTATTGGCACCCCTAACAATTCTTAGGAAATAAATTTAATAAAAGTATTTAATTCTGTCACTTCTACAGTAGTTTACGAAGTTGATCAGAGTATGTAGGAACATTTAATTAGTAATTCACAACTTCCTGTTTCCCTGGGGTATAAATATGACGTGACACAGAGGCCATTTATCTTCAACATGGGAAAGACAAAGGAACATACCATTCAAGTGAGGCAGATGTGTGTTGACCTTCACAAGTCAGGCAATGGCTACAAGAAAATCGCTACTCGCCTACACCTGTCCATATCTATCTATCAGTGAGGAGGATGATAATGAAATAAAAAGTTCTCCAAAGCTCACTGTTACAGAATTGCAACAAATGGTAGCTTCTTGGGGTCACAAAGTCTCCAAAACAACCATCAGGCGCTATCTACATGCCAACAAGCTTGTTTGGGAGGCATGCACGGAAGAAACCATTTCTCACTCACAATCATAAACGCAAACGTTTGGAGTTTGCTAAGCGGTACTATGACTTCAACTGGGACCGTGTGCTTTGGTCAGATGAAACAAAGATAGAGCTTTTTGGCAACACATGCTCTAAGTGGGTCTGGCGTAACACAAGAGCTTAGTATGCAGAAAAGCACCTCATGCCCACTGTGAAATACGGCGGGGGATCAGTGATGCTGTGGGCCTGTTTCTCTTCTAAAGGCCCTGGGAACCTTGTTAGGGTGCATGGCATCATGAATGCTCTAAAATACCAGGACATTTTAAAACAAAATCTGGTGGCTTCTGCCCGAAAGCTGAAGATGGGTCGTCACTGGGTCTTTCAGCAAGATAATGACCCTAAACATGTGGCCAAATCTACACAGAAATGGTTCACCGCACACAGAATCAAGCTCCTCCCATGGCCATCTCAGTCCCCAGACCTCAACCCCATTGAAAACCTGTGGGGTGAGCTGAAGAGGAGAGTGCAGAGGAGAGGACCCAGGTCGTTGGATGATTTAGAGAGAATGTGCAAAGAGGAATGGTCAAAGATGTGAAACATTACAGGAGAAGATTAGGTGCTGTTTTGTTGGCAAAAGGGGGTTGTACAAAGTATTAACATCAGGGGTGCTAATAATTGTGGCACACATGATTTGATGTTAAATAATTATTTCTTAATGTGGGATTTTTTTCCTACTGAATAAATTCACTTGAGTTAAAGGTTGTATTTTACTCTTTTTTTCCATCGTGGTCCTATATTATTTTGAACAAAACTCAATTTATGAGAAGCTAAAGAACACATCTTAACCACGTGTGCCAATAATTATGGAGGGCACTGTACATATGAATAATTTAGTATCTGCCATCAATTATTCAATATACCCTCTAAACTATTCAGTATCTACTATGAATTTTATGTATCAACTAAGTTTGTTCAGTATAATTTGAAATTATTTAATTTCCACTAGGAACTATTCAGTATCGACTGAACTATAAACTGTTTAGTATGCATAGTATGTCTATTACTTGATACCTGTTCTGATTATTATGCATCTACGATTAATTATTCCACACGAACCATCATTATTTGGTTCTTACTATTAATTATGCACCCGTGTAATCATTATGAATTACTCAGCATCAATATGAATTACTGAGTATCAACTATATTTTTTTAGTAACTGCTTCTAATTAGTCAGTTTGAATGATTTTGTATTCACCATTAGTAATTTTATATCCCCATGAACTTCTGGGCACATACTTGAATTATTCATACCTCTTCATGAATTATTCATACTCCTTTATGCATTATTCAGTACCTACCATAGACTATTTATGTGCTATGAATGACCCTTTCTAAAATTAATTACTTAGTTTCTACTAGGAAATATTTACTATCTTCTATGAACTATTCAATATTTACTATAAATAACCCGTTTGAGATTTTAAGCTTTTAAAAGCCCTGAAATAAAATTTACAACTCATTACAAGATCTGGTGTCATAGCTCTATCTGCCTTTTTTTCACCCATTTACCAGTAAAGAAATGGGCCTTCCTGGGCCTCATCCTTGGCTTTAAGACATGGCTTTACATTGGCAAATCTAGAGCTTTCCTGCTCTGACACACCCACTTCCACTCAGGAAGTGCTTTTAAATTCTGTGATTAGTTTGGTAAAGTAAATCAGACCCCAACATATGCATTTCCCAACTCCAGACTCTGAACTCCCCAGAGTCACAGGTTACTGGGCATTGCAACTCTTTAGCTACTACACCTTACTTATCAGACTCTGGCTTTTTATTATATATACTTATAAATATATCAGATATCTTTTGGGCTTGGAGCTCATAAGCAGATGCCGGATAGAGGTCCGCATGAGTAAACAGACAGGTGGGCCTGTAAGGATCTGAAACACAGGATGTGTGCAGTGGATCTGTACTCCCACATCATACACACACACACATACACACACCTCTCCCTCCTCATCCTATCACACACACAGACACCCTCTGCAAGTGTGGGGAGGAAGACATCAGCCCACGCATCCTCCTCCACACAATGAGGGACAATCGGCCAGCCATCAGCCGCAGTACTGATGTGTAGGAAACACACGTGCACCACCGCTACCCCGGTGTATATTGGTTACACTCTGCACACACATACACACAGTTTTATTATTATGGCCTGAAACCCACCTGGGGTGTTCCTGCCGTTATACAGTAGGGCCGTGTCTCGTCGGTGGTGGTTAGGGGAAGGAAATTAAGACAGCAGGTTGGGTTTGCTGTTGGCACGCTTAAATACCTGCTTCTCAACAGACACTTATATTCTCCTGAGACCTGACTACCAATTGTAGTGACAGGGAGAACCCTGCACATGATTTGCACATGATTGTGCTTTGAAATATGCGTATCGTATGCTATTGTTGTGCTTACTCTTTTCTATTACTGCACAAACCTTCTCATCATGATTATATGTCAGCAGTCAGTTATTCAGAGGAAGCCCATATGGTCCAGCTTAAATGTTTGTATTTTGCATGTTTGTATAAATGCTAGTCCTTGTCTGTCTCTCTTTGCAAAGTATTGCCAATTGCTTAGTTGCATACCGAGCATGCATTAGGCGTGCATCTGGTTTGCTTCATGTACATTACAATTATACTGCCAACTGTGTGCATTAAGACAGGTACTTATATCCTCCTGATAATATTTATTGACTTTAGATTATTTAAGTTATAAGAAGTGTTGCAGCGAAAAAAAAAAAAAAAAATTATGGCATGTCCCATTCAGCAAACATTGGGTATTTCTTGGTTTCGTAATGAAGCGGTTATGTAATGGTTTTGTAATTTTTTTTTGTTTAGATGTCTTTGTTTTTCATGAGCATAAGGTTGAAGGAAATTAATCTGAACACATAAAGGCTTCTTCCAGACATGTGCACATCCTGCTGGTTTGCATGCTCTTAAACATTTGCATAAACCTGCTTCACAGATCTGAATAAAAGGATTTGAAGGTACCGACACTGGGTAAAAATGGAGGTTATGTTGTTCACTACAGAGGACACTGAATAAAACCTGTAGTTTTAGGTTTTTAATTTTTTTTTTAGGTTTAATAAATATTAAAAATATATATATATATTAGCAAAAGAAACATAATATCTGCAAAAAATCCCTTGCCCAAACTGTTGCTGTTAAATCTGAATTTGATTGCTGTCACTTTAAAAAGAAAGCCTCTGTGCTCTGTTGACCAGATCCCCACAATTGAGATCTCATTGGACATCCTGGGATATCCTCTTGTCTGTACAGTAAGATTCAAAGATGTTGCATTAATGAGTCGTGACTTAAAAGGGTCCCATTCCCATGTCTACTACAGTGGACCAAAATAATTGCAAGGTCTGAGGAGGCTAAAGTAGATCCACATATCAATGGCAAATCTGTTCCATGCTGTTAGAAGATAAAGTGCTGAAGTTAAAATACAGATCAACAGTTATTGCAAACATGTCTGAGTCATCTGAGCAGAAGTAAAGAGATTTTTTTGCATCCACCATTGAGGAACATGGCACCCAGTGGCCTCAAATGCCTTCTGCAACCACAGCAAACAGTAAGAGCATTTCCCCAACTGTTTAACAACCGACTAAGAAAATGTGGTCAGGATGAAGAAAAGGGCATTTAAAGAGCTCTTTCTACATTCCTTATGCTCACCACACATTGTGAAACCGTGCACGAACAATAAAAATGCCTGCGACAGCTTGTATTGTGTTGTTCTGAGAACACCGTCTGACCCAAATCCTTCAAAACAAGCTTGATGAATTTCACTCCAGAGACAAAAATGTCCATTTCAGGTCTTTAGTCAGAAATGCATGCACAATATCAGCTGCAAACGGCTGAGGCAACAGACAGTCTGACACTGACAAAGTCTTTTATAGCAATATATGAGGATTGAGGCTAATATACTGGAGAACAGCCACTTAAACCTGATGTACGCTCACGTCATAATCATATGTTTGCGGTCAGCCATTCATGTCACCAAATTCGAACTATTCAGCTGTTTGCATTTCGCATATTTCTATACTTTGCGAAGTATTGCCAACCTGCTTTATTTCATACCGAGTGTGCATTAAGGATAGATCTGGTTTGGCTCATGACCATTGCAATCACCCATAGGAGTGTGTGCACCAAAAGAAAAGTGTTTAGGACATTTAAATGTTAAAAATATATACCGCTACATGCGTACAAAAAAGAGCAATAGGAATTTACATTCAAGCTAATTTTGACAAGACAAATGAATGAATATATGGTTAACTACATGGAAGGAAAAACTATAAGGGACAAAATTAGTGTGTCAAAAATGTATCAGCACCTAAAGAAATATGTTATGCATATATGCATATATAATATGTATGCATTTAAAATAACAAAGGAATATCAATACAGTGTTGGGTGCTGGTGACAAAGTGGAAATGTGGTAGGTTACAAGAGAAATACATATTAATTAAATTGTTTTGGAACCAAAATACAATCAACTAGAATACCTATCCTTGTTTAGGTACTTACGTTTGCATGAGTACAATATAATAGACACTCTTGCATGAATTGCAAAACATTAAAAAAGGTATATTGTTAAATGATCTGTTTTTACCAGTATGTCCAGTGGGAGAACTGGACTCCTTTGTCTTGTTGTAAAACAGCACTATATAAACTGAGTGTTCATTTATCATTTTGAATAGTAAGTTAGATATAAATATTCTACTAATGTGTCCCACATTTCATAGTAGAATTTATATTTTGGGTTAAAAGAATAGGACACTTGTTCCATCAAAACATTTTCCATTAAACTGTTTTTCCATACAATTGAAGAGGGGGCTGTGGCTCCTTCCATGAAAGTAAAATTGTTTTCTTGCCTATTAATTAATGCAGAAGATAAAATGATTTTATCTACTACTTTGCCAAGTTTAAGTAGTATTTAGTTTAAAAATTTAAAAATAGTATTTGTATTAATCTGCTCAACTGTATTCTTTAGATCTAAATATATATGAATCATAGGTGCCTATTTTTTATTTACTTATAGCTGTGTAATATTTCTTATACTTCTGTTTTTATTGCTGTATTTATTTCATAGAATCTTTTAGTGCTTATAACACTGGTCTTTTATCTTTGGTGTGCTACCAACAAATGTTTTTTGTTTGCTTGTTGAGATTGATAAATGTGCTATTTTACGGTATGTTGCAATTAGTTTGAAACCAATAAAACTTTAAATAGAAAAAATCATTTTAAATACTATCAGTACCTGTACACATCTCTATCCATCAATGCTATGTAAAATAAATAAACCGCCTGACATGGTTTGATGCAAGTGTGCAATGATCTACACATACAGTTTGCACAATGCCATTTGGTGAGGAGTCAACTTCTATTTTTTGTCATTAACATAGCCCCAGAGCAAAAGGAGCGTAGGACACTTAGCTGACTGACTACATCTGGGGTAAGGGGAAAAATGTGTTCATTTGAATACTGGCCAAACTTTTACCCAAGAGTGAGAGACTGAATGGCTGCTTTTGTGTCTTTTTCTGAGCAAACATTAGAAAGTGACACATAAGAGGAGGTAAGACTGAGCAATCAGGTCACCCAGGCTTGACTTGTTCTTTATGGTCCATGTGAATGTGACAGCGACACCCTGCAAAAGCCATAAGTGTAATTTTTAATCTCATTCAAATCTGTGGCGGTTGAAACGTTTGTGAGGAGAGGGGTGAAAAGGGTAGGAGTGGGCGAGAAGTTCTGTGTTGGAATGCATGTCTCACCTTCTCCTGAACATCTCAGCAAAGATGCAGCCCACACTCCACAGATCCACTGGGGTAGCATAGCTGGACTGCAGCAGCACTTCTGGAGCTCGATACCATAGTGTGACCACCTGAAAATCACACACAAATAAGCAGACAAGAAATTAAGTATATATGCTGAAGCCTGAAATGGGTCTTACGATACTCTTCAAAACCTGCTTACATATTTTCACTATTCAAAAGTGTTTTGCAATGCAGGATCTGTTCAAATTATGTTTGTATTTGTTTTTCAGGAAGACATATCTTCATAATTTCAACTATAATAGAGAATAAGGCCAACAATTCTGTCTTTCTTGATTGGTTTACCTTATTAGTGAGCAAAAGTAACAACGGACATACAGTGCTCCGATGTGGAGGATACAAAAATGCTACGGGTTACGTAATGTTTGAAATCACATCAGGCAATGCAAGGCTCTATGTTCCTGTTCTGGTATACCAAGATCGTGCAAAATTTCCACAGCAAGCCATTGGGGACCTCTCTCGTGGTCTCCATGTGCCTCTATGGAACCCAGGGCCTTTGGCCTTCAATGGTTTACCAACAAACAGGCCATTGAAACTCTAAATCTGTCTCTTTCCTTTTCTCATGCCAGAATCTTACAGTCCTTAAAGCGACAGTTTGGCAAAAATGAAAATCTTTCAAAACAATCAAACTATTATTTTAGACACTGATGTCCAAAATGATCTAACAGACTTACTTTGGTACCACTTTAAAATAAGACTACTTTATAAAGGGTTTATAAATGGTTTACAATTAGTTTATTAATGATTACTAATTAGGTTGTAGATGCCTTAAAAATCATTAATAATCAGTTATAACACATACCGTATTTTTCGGACTATAAGGCGCACCGTATTATAAGACGCACTATCAAAGAACGCCTATTTTCTGGTATTTTTCCATACATAGGGCGCATCGCATTATAAGGCGCGTTAAGTGACACTAGAAAGGGTGCCTATATCAAAGTGAACAGGGGTGGCGCCATGTTTCCCTTCCCCCACGGGGGGGGGGGGGTGTCTTGCCGGTGGAGCGTCTCAGTATACAAATCTCTTTCAAAGTCAAACGAGTGCTGGATATTAATCTACACAGATTCCTCTCCTGAAAACTGTTTATTTGGGTGAGTAACGTGCTTCAGTTTATAGATAGGAACAATACTCCATTTGTTCACTGTGCTTTAATGAGTACGAGCAGTGAAATTACAATAACCAAACATGTTATGAACGTGTCCCTGAATGCTGTGAGGAATAGCCTCAACAGAGCTCTACTTCCTGTATCACTGTGTCACCATATATAGTGCTGTAGTGCAACATTCTCTATCTCCCCCCGAGCCTTTAACATGTAAACAAAGGCTGAAAAATAACAAACGCAGGGACAATGTAATAACAGCAAAAAACTGCAGAAACATATAACAAACAAGGCAGTAAAGCAAGCCAACTGTGCTACACCCAAAAACCCAAAGAAAGACTACCCCACAACATAGTCCTTGTGCCAGGCGGGCGTGCCGGGCGACCGTGTGGATCTGCGTGGGCCTGTCGCAGGGGGTAAGTCAGGCGACGAAGGCGGGGCAGCCTCAGGAGCTGTAGAAGCAGGTGACGGTGCCAAGGGGGCAACTTGGGCCAAGGCCACAGGCGTATGAGGCCGCTCAGAGGGCCGGGAAACGCCCATGGGAGGTGAAGCAAGGGGCGAGGTGGACTGCATAGACAAGGGGGGTTCCAACCCTGTCGCAGGCATCGCCCGGGTACCCAGAGGGTCAGGCATTAGAAGTGGGACGGCAGGCAGTGGGGTGCCAGCGCGGGCAGCCAGGTCGTCGTGGATAGACCGGGAGGTGGGCTGGTCGTTGTGAATAGGGAAGAATTTACGCAGGAATCTCCGGTTCCTAGGGGAGACCCTGCCTGAGCCATCAATCCTGACCACATACTGATCATGCTGGCGCACCTCAACGACACGGCCAGTCTTGTCCCACTTGTTGGGATGAGGCCCTGTCTGATTCTGCACACGCACAAAGTCCCCCACTTTGAGGGGCAGCAGGCGTTTCGTGTGCTCCGCCCAATTGACAGCTGCACGGATGTGGCGTTGGCGCAGGGCCGCCTCCCTCAGTGATAATGTCTCACGCCACGTAACGTGGGGCCTGTACCTCCCGGGCGGAATTGGGATGAAGTCCCTGATTGGTCGACCGAAAACGCACATAGCGGGGGAGAGTCTCATGTCGGGGTCAGGCGTGTTGCGGTAATGCAGTATTGCCCTCTGAACGGAGTCAGTGTCCAGTTCTCCGTTCGGGCCCGTGTTGTCCGTGATGAGCCGCTTCATCGTTTTGACCCCAATCTCAGCACGGCAGTTGCTGTGGGGAAAGGCCACCGACGCAAGGCGGTGGTGCACGCCCCATCTATGCAGAAAGGATCTGGTGTCGGCAGAGGTGAACTCGGGCCCCCCATCAGACGCCAGTTCCTCAGGCGTCCCATACGTAGCAAAGGCCCGGCGCAAGTGGCATATGAGGTCTGCGGCGCCACCCGTCGACTTGGATATGACCGGCCAGTTAGAGTAACGGTCTACAATCACAAGGTAGTGTACACCTCTGTGCATGAAAAAGTCAGCGCACACAGCTTGAAAGGGGTACACGGGCAATACGGGGGGGGTCGGCGGCGCCGCAGGCTGAGAGGGCGCCATCCGATGACAGTGTTCGCAGCCATTCCGAGTGGCAAGGATATCGGCCGACATGCCCGGCCAGAACACGGACGATTCTGCACGGGCGGTCATCATGGAAACACCCTGGTGAGCAGCGTGCAGGGCGTCCAGCACTTCGCTGCGCAGGGAGGGTGGTATCACCACCCTGTCTCTGTACAGGATCACCCCATCGGCAGATGTGATGTCCTCGCGGTACTGGTAGAAACCACGGAGTGCCACGGGCATCCCCGCCCTGGATGTGGGAAAGCTGTCAGCCGCCAGCTCCTCCAGCGCACGCATGTCATCGTCACTGCTGGTGGACTCCCTGACACGGTCCCATGTCACAGATCGTAGTGACTCAAGCCCTGCAGCGCACCAGGTCAGGTCACCGTCATCGTCATCATCTGCGGGCCCTGTCCGTCGTATGAGAGACAGAACGTCAGCGTGTGCGCTGGGCGAGAAGTGGGTCACCATGGCGGCAAGGTCGTCCGGGAGATCCATGGGCGACGGACAAGGCGTGCCAACCGGTCTGCGCGACATGGCGTCTGCTGCCCTGTTCTTCATGCCGGGGACATGTATGATGCGAAAGTGGTAGCGCAGGGTCTTTTCTTTGAGGTTCCTGAGGCGAGGGTTGGGTATGTCATCGAGTGCCCTGTCTCCGAGGAGCTTAAGCAATGGCTTGTGGTCTACAGCCACAATGAGGTCCTTGCAGCCCAGGACGAAGTAGCGGGCCTTATCCAAGGCGTCGGCGACGGCGAGTGCTTCGCCCTCAATAGGCGCGTACCTGGACTCAGCAGCGTGGGTGAACCTGCTGCCAACCAAGGTCACCTTCCAGCCGTCAGTGCAGCAGAGTGGCTTGACTGGCATGCACCGGCAATGTTTTTGGAACAGCCAGAAGCCGACTCCCTCTTTCGACCAGTCCGTGGCGAGGCATGTGGGTTTGGACTTGTCAAAAATGCGGACACCGCGCTCTATCTCCCGTACGATTGTCTCTTTGGACTCGCGGAAGACCTCTTCCAGCTCCGAGGACCACTCGAAGCGCACACCATTCTGCAGGAGCCTCCGGAATGGTTGCATGCGCTCAGCCATACTGAAGGCGTAGGCCACCTGGTTGACCAGACCAAACCAGGATCTGACATCAGTGACGTTACGTGGTCGGGGAAAGTCTCTGATTGCGTCCAGGTAACGACTGCATGGCCGTACGTCGGTCATGGTGATGGTGAAGCCAGCGAAGTCCACAGTGGGAGAGGCGAAGACGAACTTGTCCGGGTTGAGGATGATGCCGTTCCTGCCGCAGATGTCTAGCCATTGCACTGCCTGGAAATAGGCCTCCTCGATAGTGTCGGCCCATAGCAATGCGTCATCCACACACTTGGTTTTGTTGGTAATGTCCGCGACCACCTCATCGTAGCGTCGTGAGTAACCATCCCCCGATGCTATGTACCCCTGCGGGGCTGAAAGGTACCGGTACCTCCCCCACGGGGTGATGAATGTCGTTTTGTGGCGGTCATCCTCGTGCAATGGGACACTGTGGTAGCCATTCCAGGCGTCGAACACAGTTTTATATTTCCCGCTGGGGACCTGCCTCGCCTGGTGAAATGGGGACTGCGTGTGGTGGGTCTCGCGGAGGGCATGCTTGTTCAGGGCTTGGAAGTCAACCGTACGCCGCGGCTTGCCGTTCTTTTTTGCACATATCACCATGCGATGACACCATGTCACTGGTGTGCCAATGGGCACCTCCTCCAGCACGCCAAGGCGAACGTCCTGGTCGAGGCCGGCCTTCACCTCGCTCTGCCAGTGTATGGCCACCGGGATGGGGGTGTGGTGGGCCACTGGCATCGTGTCGTCCTCGAGCATGAGTCGAAGTGGTGGACCAGACATTCTTGGTAGGGGTTGGTGAGGGCACGTGTTGAATGTGCTCTGAGCATACAGTTTTAGGAGGTGCCCCTTTAAGGCCTCCCTGTTGGCCATCGTAGCTGGCATGGGGAGCGTGGTAGGCTTGGTCGGTGGCTCTGCACGACGCGGGCAATCACACGGGTCTGAGGTCGCCAGGTTGACCTCACCGAGTGTTGGGAACTTGTCCGATATCATACCAAGGTCCACGCAGGCTGCACGGGAGAGGAATATGCGATCCGAGGTGTCCGTCACGTATGCGATCTGACGCGTTTCCAACCTCCGGGTGTCACTGCTGTCGCCGGCAAACCTAACAATGGCGGCCCCGAGGATGCGTATCCCCTCATTGTTAGCGGCTCTCATGGCCATGGACACCGGGATGAGGTCGTCGGTGCTTAGACCCAGCTGCTGGGCAACCTTGATACCGATAAGACAGCTCTGGCAACCTGTGTCGGCCATGGCAGGTAGGGTCACAGTGCGGGTGTGCTTCCTAAGAGTCAGACCTAGTGCTTCGTAATCCTCACGCTCAACGGTAAGGGTAAGACGGATGTATGGCTGTGGGTTAGATGGGCGCTTCATCCACTTGTCGCACATGTCGTCATACAGGTGGTGGGCTAAGGGCAGCGTGCACGTTTCGTTGTCGGCACTGTCCACGGTGAGTGTGCATAATTCGCTGACCACTGTCGTCTGCTGTTCCCCGTACACCCCGTCAACTTCTTCTGGTGGGGGTCTAGATGGACGACCACCCAGGCAGACCTTGTCAAGGTGATTTTGGCGGCTGCATTTCCGACACGTCTTGCCATACGCGGCGCATTCAATGCGTCGGATACGCCACTGTGGTGTCTTGCCATGGCCTGTCTCACCACAATAGATGCAGATCCCCTCGGGTTTCACCTTCATTCTTTCTTGTCTTTGGCTACCCTTGTTGCGGACATCCTGCTGTTTCCCTCGCCGATATGAACTGCTGATTGAGTCTGTGCTTTGGGGGTCAAGCAGGCGCGAAACGGAGCGCTTTCCTGATTCTTTAGCTTCGATGTACTCTATCATGTCTTTCAACGGCATATCTTGATTTTTCTCGCCCAGTAAATCAAGCTGTATCTCTTGGTCTGCTATGCCTCGGGCTATCACATCACGTAATATTTCCTCTGTAAAGTCGTTAACTTGGCCGCAACCCTCTTTGGTGCACTTCATTTCATACTTGCATGTGTCTGCCTGCCCCTTTAAGCGAGCGTGGAACGACCTAACGGGCTCCTCGTGTCCCTGCCGCATTTTGGATAGGGCTACCCGAGCCACCATTGTGTTCTCTGCACGGACAGCAAGCACTCTCATAGCTGTGAGAACATCCTTTTCCTCACTGTCCACGAGGCTCCTACCTGCTGCACGGGTGAGGTCTTTTCTTAAATCCTCCTCGCAGCACTCGAGTAGTTGCGTGACGACATCGGAGCCGGTTAATTTAGTGCCCCGTTTGTATTCGGCCCAGCGGGTTAGAAAGTATGACCACGTCTCAGCCGTCCCTGCCAACGCGATGGAGGGTCGCTTTAGCTTCTCTGCCTTAGCGTTAAGATGTGGTTCTCTGGGGGCTGCAGCGTGAGTGGTCGCGTGAACGTTCAGCATCGCTGCCACCACTGCTGCCTCCGCATGTGTGGCCACATAGTCACAGTTTGCGACGGGGCAATGTACATCCATTCTCAGCCTTGTGGGTTTATCTCTCGCTCTCTTTGCTCTCAATAGTGCACTTAATCATGGATCTGCGGCAGCGGGCTGCTCATCAATGTATTTGCATCCCACTCACTTGTTATTCGCATTCCAGCGCTGATGAACTCCGTTTGATAAAGTCCGGATGTTTGGTTATAGATAGGAACAATACTCCATTTGTTCACTGTGCTTTAATGAGTACGAGCAGTGAAATTACAATAACCAAACATGTTATGAACGTGTCCCTGAATGCTGTGAGGAATAGCCTCAACAGAGCTCTACTTCCTGTATCACTGTGTCACCATATATAGTGCTGTAGTGCAACATTCTCTAGTTTATTTACAGTAAGCTTAGATTTCCAGATGTCCACTAAGGCTTGCTGCACCAGCGTTAGCATAGCTATCCGCTAGCACGCTAGCTAGTCCCCTAAACTAGTAAAGTTAACCCAAACTTAAACGACAGCGTTACACTGAGTAATCCTGCGTGTTCTGGTAAGACAGTGAGATATTAGCTAGCGATTCGTCCCCCGTAGCTTGTTTTAACACGGTAAACAAGCAGATTACAGGCTGATAAAACTCACCTCTGAGAGAGTTAGCGCTTAGCATCTAGCTAATGCTAGCCAGGCAAAGCAGCACAGACTTACAGGCTGATAACTCACCTCTGAACGGTGAACGCTTAGCGATTAGCATCTAACTCTAATAATACTGCTCCAGCAGTATTAAAAGTACTAAATTTAGATAATACTGATCTCTGAACAGTGAAAAAGCTAGCTAGCTTAGCGGTTAGCATCTAGCTAATGCTATTGCTGCTCCAGCCACGGAGCTGCACGGCTCTGCACGGAGTGTGTGTTTACTTTAGATAATTTAGATAATACTGATCTCTGAACAGTGAATAAGCTAGCTAATGCTATTGCTGCTCAGCCTCGGAGCTGCACGGCTCTGGACTCTGTATAGCACTGAAACTCTCTATAACGCTGCACCGAGTGCGTGTTTACTGCTCCTTACAACCTGACGGGTAAAATCCATACAAAAGGCGCACCGTATTATAAGACGCACTGTCAATTTTTGTGAAAATTAAAAGTTTTTAAGTGCGCCTTATAGTCCGAAAAATACGGTACATAGAAAGGGCAACAATGACCTGTAGTTTGCCAAATAGTGAACCCACAGTGAAATCCACATCTATATTGATGCCCTTATTACGTATGTTTTATAACTGATTATTTATGAATTTTAAGGCATTTACAACCTAATTAGTAACCATGAATAAACTAATTGTAAACCATTTATAAACCCTTTATAAAGGTAGTCTTATACTTTTGACATAAAAGTAGATAAAAGTAGATTTTATACATATAATTTTATATAGATTATATATATATAGAAAGTAACTGCTGTATTTCTGTATGTTCTATATGTTACAGTATGTTACATATCCCTGCACCTTATTCTACCACGCATAATTCATTGTACTGTATCAGTACTGCACTATCCTGTCTGTTATATTGTCTTGTCTGTTGTATTTATTGTATTTTTTGTATTGTTATAGTTCTTTGTTGCATTTTATGTTTGTCTAGTGTATTGTTGTTCCACGTTGCACCATGGTTCCGGAGGAAAGTAATTTCGTTACACTGTGATTTACCTGTACTCAGATGTAATGACAATAAAAGCCTCTCGACTCTTGACTAGACTTGACTTGAAAACATAGCTGATTGACTGTATTCTGGCTAATGGCAAAAACAGCAAAATATCTAGATTTCTTACCAAACTATCAATAAAAACTACGTTTAGTCCTTAAACTCAGTGACATCCTATCCAGCAGGCCAGCGTCAGAGCCTTCCAGCTCCAAGTGAGGCCTGGCTAGACGACATTTGCGCAGCAGAGGCGCACTGTTAACAGCTACAGTAGGGAGAGCCTCCAGACGAAACTCAGTGACCCTGCTCCAGAAAGTGGACGGCTTCCAGGTGCTTTCCCTCTCCGGCATGCTGTCCTCCCCGCGGGCTCCGGGCCCAGAAACCCTCCGGCTTATCAGCCAAATCAGCCGCCCCTGTGTTTGTAAGCAAAGCCTGGGGCGTCGATCAGGGGCGTGTACTGTAAAACGTGAGGCGAACTGGCACGGTGCCAGCGGACGCAGCGCAGAGAGCGCGTCACTACTAATGAGTGCTGGTGTGGGAATGAAGCTGCGAGCAGACAGACAGACCACACGCCACTGATTAGACACTAATTAGAGTAATCTGTGATCCAGTGACACACACACACACACAGGATACACTGCATAAGGAATCTGATTCAAGAGTTATGCAGCTAGGAGTTAGCAATGTTTGGTTTAATGGGCCACCATGGACAAAATTACTTGAATTATAAATAAAAATGAGACCTTAGACCCATCTAAGTTTTCCATATATGGAAAGTATGATGCAAAAAACAGCCCATGGCTAATTTGGGATTGTTGTAAAATTACAATCATACTCAGATTTACACACCTCCACCTGTTTACTGTAGCGGTAACAGTTTAGCCTGCTGGTTCACGTGCAAAATGTCTGTAGTCTTGGGGAAATCTGAAATCTATTAAAGAATCTACCCACCAGCTCACGAAGAGTTTTAGCACGAGTGTGCAGAGACACATAGTGTCACATAGTAATGAGTGTGCAGGGATGAAAGTCACATATTCAGCAATTGATCAACCTTAAGATCATTATATTTCACAGACGGTGGGCTTTGGTCACCATAACTCACAAGTAAATTTTATGTTGTAATGATCATTTATATACATAATTGCTGCAGTATCATTACAATCTTTTTAATTCATATAGATGAAGAAAGGTTAGAATATGAACCAAAGACCGAAGTCCGAACCAAGGTACACGTGTTTGTTACACTGTATACATTTGGTTTTGGTTTCACATTTTCATTTAGGGTGTGCACAAAGAAACATAGCTACATTCTGTCATCATCATCTGCATGAGCTGCATCTCTATATACCTGGCATTTAGTGATTTGTAGAAGGGTGTGCATCTAATATGTTTGTGTTCTCAGTTTGGTAAGTTGCCTTTTTTTAGGTGTTTCAGGTCCCAAATTCTGCCACATTCCTGTTAGAATCTGACTCTCTTTAAGTGCATGTAAATGATAATAGTAGATTACCCTTAGATTCCTTTTATTTCTTTTAGTTGTTAATTATCAAAGTTTTTTCTCACTACCAACAAACCAGAACATGGTTTAGTTAATCTGTACCGAGACAACCTCTTTTGTTTGTAATTTTTGTCTTTTGAGAAGTGGCACCTTTCACACCTGTTTTGATTCTGACCCAGCTAAAAAATCAGTAGGCATAAAAGCAGCACTAAAAACTAATGTTTGTAAGCTGACTTCAGAAAAAAGTAGCATATGAGCGCTTTAGGGTTTGATGCATTGTAATTCTGATGCTAAGCGCCACCTTGATAGTCTGACTCAAATACCACTGGCGGGCTGAAGGGTTTCGCAACCTGACTCTACACTACACTACACCTAATTCAAGGTGGCGATGCAATTTAAGTGTCAGTAGAATTCAATTTACCTCATGTTTTTGTGTGAAGTAAGCTATATTTAGTGGTGGGTAGCATGCACTACACGGACACTTTCTCATCTTAGTCTTCCTGATTAAGCGGAACTGGAGAGGAAGTCAAAGATGAACTTTTTGTCTTTCTGTTCTCATGTGACCTCACCAGAGACATTCTAAAATAGCCACTCTTTACCCCACTCTCTCCCTGCCCCCACAGACACTCTCTTCCACTCTCATCATTAAAAAACAGACACTCATTCAGACAGTGGTTGTTAATGACCCTTGGTGCTGTAGAGTTCCTTACAGTTCAGCCC
Organism: Astyanax mexicanus; assembly: GCF_023375975.1. Lineage (NCBI taxonomy): Eukaryota > Metazoa > Chordata > Actinopteri > Characiformes > Acestrorhamphidae > Astyanax > Astyanax mexicanus. The sequence continues at coordinate 48,183,442 of NC_064410.1, read as the reverse complement.
AGCACTAACTGACTCATTACATACATATAGACACGGGGGCTGGAGAACATGGTACCTCAGATATTCTAATCTATGTTTAGAAATGACTGATGATGATCATTTTAAACTCAGATTTCCAGTGTGTGTTTTGTATGTAACCATTGATGTTAAGCTAAGTACACAAGCAGCTTTTTCTGGGGGGGGGGGGGGTGCTGCACGACTTCTAGGAAGAACCGCAGTTGAAGTATATATCCGTTTTTCTCAAGCTTGTGTGTGTTGTGGTGAGACCTTCTATTAACGCACGCATGCACACACATACAGCCTTCTTTTAAGAATGCCACTGCTCTGCAGAGCACTTTTGCAGGTGAAGGCAGCAGCTACTGAGATGTGCTCGATATAAGTTATTTAAAAACTATAAAAGAGCAATTATTTATAGAGTGTGTCACACATTAAGTTTACTGTTTATAGTAAACTGCAAAGCTTGAACAGGGTTTGAGTAGGGGGTTTAAAAAATATTGATATTATAAAGTGTCACAATGTTTTGCAATACTGCATCGATTCTCAAAAGAACAATTGAGATATTATACATATTTTACATATGAATATTGGTATCAGACTGTGGTTCATTTTGTGTTGCGTTTAATAGTGTTTTCATACCTGAAAGTCTGGATCTAAGTTCGCGTGTTACAGTTGGTCTGGCTGGTTTTGGTTTCACACTGCAGTTTAGCAAGAGGACAAAAAACGTTACTACATCCTGTCTTTATCAGCTATGTGGGTGGAGTCTCTCTATACTTTATAAAAATGGATTTGCAGTTATGAGTTCAGCCAGCTGCTTTGTCAGAATCCGACTCCCCTAACGTTTGTGTCCATACTGCTGTGTGCCGCGTCTGCACGCCAAGGGGTGTCAGATTTTGGCACAACACCGACTCTTTTTTCCTCTGGTTTGTTTAATTGGTCTGAAAGTCTGAACTATCTAGAAAAGTAGTTTTAAGGCATTTTCTCACCAGCACAATTTGGTCCGGTTAAAATGGACTCTTTGTACCTTTAGTGCTGTTCGATTAAGCAGGTGTGAAATCAAAACAACCAACCCAAGACCTGCTAGAGGAGGTGATCTCAGTCTGGTCCCAAACAACCTCTGGAGCGGTTTGCTTGTGATGAGAGCGTGATCCAGTCTCGATCCGACCCAGCTAATAAATATACTCCTTTTATTTGAGCTAAACTGCTAATAAGACACAGTTTAATCTGATATATTAGCCAGATAACGATAATAACCACAGCTATTAACAAGCGCTGTCTCTGCTTTCCGTGCAAAGCAGTTTCACATTGAACACCACATGTGCTGTGTTCACTACGTTTCAGCGTTGTGTGCTAAAGCAGCTTCACACTGCATAGATATATACGCACTGGAACACAGAATCATTTCACAATATTTACTTTCTTGTTCCTGTGCCAGACAGATCTGACCGATCAGAGGAAACAGTGTGCTCGCATGGTTTATTAGTGCATATTTTGGTGCGTTTAGGTTTGTGCCTGTGTGAAAACAAACCAAATCGTAGGATAAAACTAACTCATCAACTGATTCGCTTTTTTAAACACATCGACACGCAATATTAACATCAGTTAGAAGATGTATTTCATCTCCATCTTGCGGGTGCAGGTACAGTGTTAAACATTACCGCTTATTTATGGTAGCACAGTCTGTGTGCATTAAGAAATCCAAGAATAGAGTATTAATGCACTGGAAAACACGATTACTGAGCTAAAATCCAGCTCTCTGTATTAATTTTTTTTATCTGACTTTTAGATCCTATTCTGATCTAAGTAACCAAAGTATGCTGTAACTGAATAATCAGATAACTGCAGTAATCCAGTTATGAACAGATTTCTGAGCCATGTAAACTCTCTGTGTTGTACTCTGTTTTCAGAATCCCCCTTGTTTCTTCCAATACACAGCCCTTTTAAAACATGCTAATCCCGACTATGGTCTTTCTACAGCCATTGGTCAACTCTAAAAAGACCCAACATCACCTCAGGTCTCACACAGCAGTAACCTGTAACATTTTTAGTCACGTTCTTTTCAGTTTGTCACTTGCCTGTGAAACTGTTTGAACTCGTGTCACGTGTTGCACACCCAGAAAAGGGTTCCTCTGTCAAACGGCACGTGACACTGTCTGAAGAATGACTACTGACTTCAGAGAGAATGCAAAACGAACTCGAACAGCGTCTCTGTGAATAAACTGAATGAAATGCAGGGGGTGTCGGGTTGAAGTGATGAAACGCCTTCCTCTTGCATGCCTCACCAGCTGATGCATGCTTGTTTGTTTTTTCCTATTTTTACTGCAGCACAAACAAGCCTGGCTCAGAAGTACAGGGTAAGCCAGCTGAACTTGAGCCTCAGTCTTCCGTTAAACCTGCTTTCACACCTGAAACAAAAGGCCAAACTTTTATAGGTTGTATGTTTTACACACACTTCTCCTAAATACCCAAATTATGCTTACCAGACAGGGGAATTTTACTTATCTACTTACTATTATACTTATCTAAAAGTATCCTGTACCTGATCTTTGAATAAATGTAATAATTTGTTGTTGTGATATGAGTCCTTAACTTATACTGACAAATTATATAATTCATGTACTTCAAATGGTGTTTAATAGACATATCTCTATTACAAAAAGTGTTTTTCTATATCAGGAGTTGACTTATAAATTATGGACATTTTTGTCGATTCTACTTGTTTATTCAGTTGGTCAGTCTTTAAACAATTAATGATGAGCCTCTGCTTGGCTAGAACAAAAACCTGCAACCAAACTGGCCATTTCTGATACCGCTGTTCTATATATACAGTACAAATACATGTGAACTATGACCATTTTATATGCAGAGATGAGATACAAAATCAGATGCTTATGTCCAGATTGCCTTTGGTTCAATTCTCTAGAATTTTACTTCCCATTTTTTTTTTTATCCCATTTTCTCACCAATTTACAAGGCCAGTTACCCAATCCACATTAGGACTCTCACTATCACTACTGATGCCCCAACACACCAGGAGGGTGAAGACTGGCACATGCCTCCTCCAACACATGTGAAGTCAGACTCCGCCAGCATTGCCGAGTAGCATCACAGTGCACTCAGGGAAAAGTACAGCGATACATCAGCTCACAGGAGCCTCTAGGAGTGATGATGGGAAAGAGCACCATCTACCCACCCAGAAAGTGCAAGGCCAGTTGTGCTCTCTTAGGGCTCTAGCAGTTGATGGCAAGCTGCATGACCGGGATTCAAACCAGCAATATCCTGATCATAGTGGCAGCGCATTAGTCCGCTGGACCACTTGGAGCGCCTATGTGGTTATATTCTGCTCAGGTGAAAACGTTTTTTTTATTTTAACATGACAAGAAAAACACACAGTAACTGATTTTTTAATACTCATTTACTCAACTACCAAACTAAGTAACATACGTAAGTGAATATAATTACATGGGAAATAAGTACTTGAAGTGTACTTGAAGTATCACGTCCATCCTTTGCATGATGCTTTTTTGCATTTACAGTGGCACAGCAGATGTGGAAGCGGAGGTAAATTGACTGCACTGTTTAGTTTATGACACCCTTTGTGGCTTGACCAATAAAGTGCTACTGTTATTTGAATTCTAAAACTGATGAGGTAGTAATCTCTCCCTCTTCCTCTCTGGTGCTGCAGAGCTTTGTGCTGCCCTGCCCGCTAAACAGAAGAACAGAAGAGTCAGAAAAAGCGATCCTGGCAGCTTCAGATTAAAGGACAGCATTCTGTGCATTCCTATCGGGTGAGACAGTGCGGGCCCACTCAGCACAAGGGGAAACAGCAGCACAGCAAGCTCTTCTCTGCAGCGCTGCCCAGGCACATCCACACAGCCCTCACTCCACCGAGCAGCACAGCCGCCAGACTGTGCCTGCCTGCACTTCGCCTACTGCTTTACAGCCAGCAGGCCCTCCGGAGTCGGACCCCCCACCCCCCGAACCCGCTAGAATTAAAACAATAGAGACACAACGTGATTAAGAATAAGGCCGGCCGATGGGTTTGGCCGGGAGCCTGTGTTTACATTCTCTCTCTCAAAGGAAGCGAAGGATGAAAGGCCTCTTCAGACCTTCATCCGCATTCTTTCAGGCCACCCCTGGACACTTTTAAAGGGACAAGTCCACTAACTTGGTGGAGGACAAAGCTCTTCGGTTGAAATGAGCCTCCAATGAAGACCCCTCATTCAGTTAATAACACATCTGATCTGTGATATCATTACCCCACATTTAGGAGCCCACTGCTCTGTCTGGTTTTCTGCTGGAGTGTGAACAGTGCATCTTTTAAGACAAGTTTGAAGAAACAGAATATTTGCCTGTATATTACAAAATATACATAAAATGCATTTGTAAATTTTAGCAGGATGTTTTTAGGTGAGCAGTTTAATTTAGTACTTGGAATACGGAACCGAACGGAGCAACAGTGTCCTGGATCATTTAATCGAATTACAGAATAGAGTGCATCTTAGTCTATAACTGGTATGAATCGTATAAAGGAGTATGAACTTTGCAAGCTGGTGAGATTTAGCTTTTAGTATTGCCCTCGTTTACTTGCCAGGGTTAGTCTATAAATAGTAAGATTCAACTGTCCCTTCTTGTGTGCTTTTATGACCAGTTTGGTGGCTTCATTATTATCTCCAATTTTCAGCTACTGACTGTTAGACCAGTCTCCAAAAAAACATGCAGAAATGTAAGCAAACGTAAAACGTAAGTACTGTCAAAGTATATATATTTGCATGCATTCAATACCCTGATTTTTTTTTTCTTTTGTGCATCACACTATTGGCTGCTGACCATGGTGTGATGTAATGTCACTTGCGTAGCTTGCATGTCATGTAGAATTACACACATTACAACCACATCTTACATTATTCAATAGCTTCTTAATAGATCAACATTTTCTAAGCATGCACTTCACGTCACTCACTAAACCATGATAATGGAAGTGAACGTCGAGGTGACACTGACTGTATTCTCACGAGCAACTATTTGCATTGCATCACTGTGAATTACTGTAATTACTGTACATGCATAATAGGCTCACACTTAGCCAACTCATGAGGATGGATGGATCTACCACCTCCCCTCCTGCCATGTTTTGTCTCCGGACGAACCATTCTTCGCCTTGCAGTCAAATGGGCTGTAAACACCATTATTGTAAAGCCCCAGAGTCATTCAGTGGGGGTTTTTCCCCTGCTCTTTTAAAAGCTCATTTACAATGGCAACAATACTGTAAGTCCCGGCCAAGAGCCGAGAAAGATCTATGAAGTCACAAGTGAGAGGAGCGTGTAAACTGTATACAGTTAAAAAAAAGGAGCAAAAAAAAAAAGCTCCACAACTGCTGCCAAAGTATGCAGAGCTTACAGGAATGCTGTATGGGGCCCTCTCTGAGCGAACAAAGAGAGCACAGTCAGCCTCTCTTTCCCCTGTGCTACCACATCCGCACATCATTAGTTGGAAAATTCCTGATATATGCTGTAATTTTTTTTGGTACAGGCAGAGCTTTAATATCCAGATGCCCTTGCACCCCCCCGCCCCCCCCCCCCAACAGTCTTCCTCTCGGATTGGCCTGCAGCCAATTACCGTCAACAATTAATACAGATGGGGTCTGAGAGCAAGGCCGCACTGCTCCCGCGTGGATGGCCAGCGGCGAGGGTCACGCAGGAAATACCAAATAAGAAGCTCACCGTGCATCGTGCTGTGCCTCTGTTGGTGTGACGATTGCAGTTTCAGATTTAGACCGACCCTCCTTCCTTTCTTTTTCTCTATCTCTTTCTTTCCCTCTTTCTTTGTCACAGTTACAGCATGCAAGCTCGTTTTTTCCTTCCGTCTTCTTCCCTTTTGGAATACCGGGGGAGATATCTAAACATTCCCAGAGTGTGCCGCACGTGCTCTCCTGCGTGCTATGTTTTCCTTTTTTCCCCCCGCCATGCTCGCTGCCTCTGTGTCTATCCAGAATGGAAGCACATTGTCTGGCAAAGCCCAGGCTGCTCTTACCTCACCGCAAGCCCCTGCTGCAAATCTCACTTCACTTCAGTTTTCACTGTAGGTACAGTGCCTGCATGATGACAGCTGTGTACCAAAATCAATAAGAAGGTCATTTGTTCTTGATATAATTCATGAATAAATGATAGGGTGTGCTTCAGGTTCAATGTGTTTGGATTTTTTCATTTTTACCAGATTGTTTTTGAAGGAGTGAATGCTAGAGAGGTCTGTTGGAGTTTGAGATCATCCTTCTGCAAAAGCTGACTCTGGAAATCACACTGACTCAGGAATAGTTACGGTCAAGTCTGATTCACATAGTAACCTGTATTCCAGTAACTAATCTGAAGATAATGTGCTGCTCTCCAGTACAGTAACAATCTTATTGTCCTACAGTTGCCGTCATGTTTTACCATTTAGTCAGCATTGTTTAAGGCCCATCTACAGCTCTGGAAAAGTAGAGACCACTTACCTTTCTTTGATTTTACCAAATTAAAAACCTCTGGAATATAATAAAGAGGAAGATGGAAGATCACAAGCCATCAAACCATGCAGAACTGCTTGATTTTTTGCACCAGTAGTGGCATATAGTTATCCAAAAGCAGTGTGTAAGACTGGTGCAGGAAAACATGCCAAGATGCATGAAAACTTTGCATGAAAAAAAGGTTATTCCACCAAATATTGATTTCTGAAATAATACATTCAAATAAATGCTCCAAGTGACAATATTTTTATTTGGAATTTGGGAGGAATTCCAGAAGTTGTTTGTAGTTTATAGAATAAAACAACAATGTTCATTTTACTCAAACATCTTCCTATAAAGCTAATATATATATATATATATATATATATATATATATATATATATATATATATATATATATAGCAAAATCAGAAAAACTGATTCCGAAACTGAAGTGGTCTCTTACTTTTTTCCAGAGCTGTATGTAAATTTTGGAAATATATAGTGAACCAGTTTTTTAACATTGCCTTGCCATGAGCTTGCTGTTCAGTGGTTTATTTCACTTGCAATCTATACAGGTGTGGGCATTTCCAAGCTGTCCCCTGAGGTAACATTTCATGATCAACTTACATGCTGCTATCCCATGACTTTTGGCTTGTCTGTGTATAATGAGTCAGTATTGTTGTTGTTATTGTTAACAGGTTTGGAGTTGGTCTGTTTAACACTTCTGCTTTAGTTATTCTAGATTTTGAGGTTTACAGGTTTGTTTTTCCTTATTCAGCTATGTCAAATCTCTAAATCCTGTCCATATTTAAAAAAGTTAAATAAACAGTGATGGACCAGGATGTATCAATCTCTCTTTAAACTAATAACTAAACTCCTACAGTAAATTAATGCGCCATGTTTTCCATGCACATTAAGGTTTCATCAGAACCAGAAACCAGTTAATGTGAGAAAGTTTTTGAAGTCGTAATCCCCCACAACTAATTTACACTAACAGCTCTCTTGGAAAACACGTGTTATTTATGACCATCACTTACATTCCATTACTTGTGCTCTTGGGCGAGAACTCTTTATCCAAAATAATTTGTACAAGCCATTGCCTCACCTATTATTCCAGGTGTAACAACAGGGGCCCCGTAAACTCAAATTACTGCTCACCTGTTTCATATCAACCCCTGTAAGCCTTCCTCCAACTGTTCCCACACAGTCTGCACTCTACAGGCTTCGTATGATGATCCAACCCAGAACAGTTCTCACAAAAGACCAAAAGTATTTGTGCAGATTCTTTGTGTAAACCCCTTCAATTCTGAGTGTATTCATGCTGTTTCTGTTACACTATAAATAATATAGCTGCAAGACGAAACAAGACAGTCACTGAGTTATGCCCTACCTTCTCGATACAATGTTTATTAATCAGTTTCCGTTTTGTTCAGAATGGATTTGGCAGAATGGTCTTGTTGGTCTATATATATATAAGGGAAATGTATCTGTCTATAAAACGGCACACGTGCATACATTGATATGTTGATAATGCTGCATCAACAGAGACAGAGATTTTAAATGATGAGAGCGGTCACTGGTTAAAAGATGAATGACAGTTATCGTAACAAGCAACATGGCGTCTTCTCTTTAAAAAGCAGAAGCTCAGGTTCAAGTGCAAGCCGAACAAACAGGGTTTGCTACTGACAGCACTAAGTGCATGCCTACAGTCAAAAAGACACATGTCTGTTCACATTCATGTTGCATGTCCATGAATAGGCTATGTATACAATATAGGACCAGATTTGGCATGTCCATACAGCCCTGAAAAAAAAAACAAATCTGTCACATTAAAAGCAAAAATAATTGAACTTGAGGCACTTCAGCCAGGTAAAAGGGAACGTAGCCTTGGTTCCATAAAGAACCATGTTTGTGAGAGATGTGTGTGTGTGTGAACTTTTTAAGTATGAACTGTCTAGAAACCAATTAAATGACATCATGTACAGGAAGGTTCTTCACACTTTTTAAAGATCATTTTAAAAAAGCTTTTAAAGCTGGTTCTTTATAAAACCAACATGTGATTCTACAATGACATCACCACAGAACGTCTGTTTTTTTAGCACATTTGTTTTAACAAGCAAAGTTCTCAATGTTGTTACTAGTCTTCGATGAAAATGAGTCTATTATTATTATTCTGTCTGAGTTACAAACTGCCACGAATAGACTTCATGCTTAATTTCCCTTTACTGTAGCTTGGATTAAGCCAATCAGTAATAAGCCCTACTTCAATGCTGAATGTTTTTATAAAGCTGCACTTCCAAAAGCTGACGTTTTTTTTCTGTCTTACATGATCATGCATCCATTGTATGAACTCTGGATTCAGACAAGTCTCTAAAGGTATTGCTAGGGATATGTTAGGTAGATATTATAGGGTTAACGGCACAGTAAAGTAAAGCTGATGGAAACATGAAATATAGTGCATGGCTAGATCGGTGGAAGAAGAAACAGGATGCAAGTCAAGGCTAAAGTCTGACCAAGAGACACACCAAGAAAAGAAAGCTACTGCATGTGCTCTCTTCACAAGGACTCAAATTTATGCTCAAGTGCTACTGTACCGTCACTTTAACTGCCAGCTTACCTCCTCGGAGTTCCCATCAAAAGTACAGATGACACTGGCTTTCCACTCTTACTCAACATCCTCCACTCTCCCCATTTAATCCCCTTTTACTCAGCTGTAGTTTCGGGGGTAAAGCTACTCGAGTGGGAAATGCTGTGACTGTCTGATTGAATCTGGCCATGCACAGCTGACACAGAACAGTCATAGAAGAAGGCAAACTCACTTCATGAGCAGAGCTGATAGATTACTGGTGCTGAACAGTGACTCACTTCTCCCACCCACACGTGAAGGTTAAAACAGCCGGCGGGCAGATTTGGGGACCTTTAAATTGTGCTTTCGTTATCAGTTCAGGGACTTTAAAAAATGTAAAGGTTAGCAGGTGGAACAAACCTCAATTAGTCATCTTCTACCCCAGCCCCAGTATTCAAAGCAGCATATATCTGCCGCTGCTCTGGATGCTAAAGACTCTTAAGACTCTCACAGGAGTATTCTGCGCTGACCGGAAAGCTAGCAAGACACAGCCGTTACAATGACAGATGGAAAGAAAACCGTTGACAAACCTAAAGACACTTTCTAACACAGTGGAGATCCTGTCACTGTGTTTATATAGCCATGTTGAGCACAGATTATCAGTGTAATCAGCTCTAGAATAAAACTTCCGGTATTAGTAACAATCCTTTAAATCCTACTCAAACAGCAGCTTTCACAGTTTCATGCACACAGTAATTTAAATATTCTTAAATGGCAATAAGTAATAATCTAATTATAGTCTAATTACTCTAGGCAGTGGCAGTGGGAGCCATTTTAGGCGATGTGTTGTGATGTTCCACATCGCTGCAAAATCGAACCATCAGATGCTTAGTCTGGTTTCACATGCATGACAGCAAATTAAAGATTGACCTCCTAAACTCCTTAAAATCACTGGCTGTTTCGGGCATTTCACGTTTATGACTTAGGAACATCTCAACCAGTTTGCATTGCTTTGCATGTAGTTACCGATTAGTAAACCATCCACTTTCACACCCACTTCTTCCTGATTAGAACATGGTGTGACCAAAGCCTACCCAGAATCATTAGGTGGCAACACAGGAATACACCTATAAAGGGTGCCAGTCCATCACAGGTTACCCCACTCACACCTAGAGGGTTCTCTAGCATAGCCAATTCACCTATCACTGTTTACTGTGTACTGGAAAGGTGGAAGGTAACTGAAATACCAGGAGGAAACCAATACAGAGAGACCACAGATAAACTTCTCAGAGACAGTGACCAAAGCAGGGATCAAACAAAAACCAAGTGTGACCAACACAATACCAGTGTCATCACAGTGCCACCAAGTAGTAATCTATATTCTGTATCGTCCATTTATCTGCAGAGCATGGTCAAATGCAGATATTTAGATATAGATTGCAATCGTACAACATTCTGTTGTCCAAACTGGGACTTTTGTGCACTATTACAGCTAAACTAAAGACCTAAGGCATTTCACACCTGCACTTTTATTCAGGTTAAATACAAACTGATGAAATAGGTTTTTCTCTTTACATTTCCTTTGGTGGGATTCCTTGGGCAAGTAGGAATACAGAAAAAAACAACTGCACTGAGATCCTTGAGCAGTTCATATGTGATTAAGCCTCAATCTGACCCAACTATCAGGTGCACTTGGATTTTTCCTTGTGAAAACAGACCAAGCAAAGTGAAAAAAGACTGTAATTCAGAAAGCATTAAACGATTTGGACCAGATCAAACCAATTAAAGGTACGACAACCTTAAACCTGTTCTGAAGTAAGTGTAAAAATCTTATTTATATTTAATTATACCTTTAAATTAGCCAAACTATGGTTCTTACAGTATGAAAAAGGCAATATTTTGACACCTTCAGCAAATTCGTGGCAGTTTCCAGAAATTGCAAAGCTCAAATTAATACCAAAGCTCAATAAAATGGACTAATTCACCATAACTATTGTACTTTTATGCATTGTTGCATTTTTAGTTTTCATTGCCAGGACGGTTTAGTTTCCAGAAGTAAAGAATGTGTGGGATGCTGAAGGAGAGATAGCAAGAGAGAGAGAGAGATAGAGAGAGAGAGACATACAGAGAGAGAGAAAGGAGTGAAGCGATGGTTGCTAGGTGTTGCCAACATGAGGAATTCATTCCACTGGAATAGGGGAAGGAAGCGTCAGGGCCCAGAGGACCCACAGCAAAGGCTGCTGTGGAGTTTGTGGTATGCAGAAAAACGGTTGCTGGAAGGAGAATTCTTTTTTAACACAGCACAACATGGGCTGCATCAGCCATTCCGAATGTACAAACTCTATGAAAGCAGACAGAGTTTCGAGGATTAGCATCTTCAGACGAAGGGCGAGTCGAGATTTTTTCCTAAAAGGCTGGTGAACATCTATTAGAGAAACACTAAATAACACCCTAAATAAAGTTACAGATCCCTTGAGTTGCCTCAGACTCTTCTAGTTAATTCCCTCGAGTCATCATGAGCTAGAATGTCATTCAGTTCAACTTTCAGATGATTAGAATCTTGCACTAGAAGTGGCTCTTCAACACATAAACATGTTGACCTTGTTGTAGTTACTGTAAAAGTGCTACAACAATCTGCAGAGATAAAATGATTCAGGGAATTCGGCTTGTGTGCCCCAAACCTAATTTCATGAGCAACGTGGTGCACATGATGCTTGGTGCAGTCCTAATCGCTTTCATGGGACAATCCAGTCTGCCTTAGTTTTCCTTTCTTTTTCTTTTTTTTTTTTTTACATTGACTCCTGCTGGCATCCAGGAGGAAGCCAGAATCAGTCTGAACTACACAGAATTACCATTACTTAATTCTGTTCTCAGAGAGGAAAGCATGTGGAGCAGGGGAAGGCAGCGCTAGGTACAATATCGCCAGCGTGGAGAGGCTGAATGCCTTAAACTACTGTAGCCTAGTAACAGCAACTTCCCCTCTCTTCTGTCTGTACATGACCCAGGATAAAGGCCAGCTAATGTACCCAAAAAGGCAATAGCAGAAGAAAGAAGCATTGCTGCGTTTAGAGCCTTTGCCCAGGGGCTTAACGCTGTCAATCAGAAGTGGACAATGGCCGCTGGGAGAGCGGAGACATTCTAATGATCAACAATGCAGTGGACCCATGAGATTTGTAGGGTCAGCCTAATCTTCACCTCTGTAGCACCCAATGGGTGGTCTGCCTGACTGGTGCTCGCTCAGACGCTCTCTCTCTTTCACTCTTACTTTTTCTTTTTCTCCCATCAACCAGCTGAGAGAATGAGCAACTGCAAAGAGAAGACTGGAAGGTGGCAAAACAAACCCTCCATCTTCCATTAGCGCTGTCAGTTATCACACAGAATAACTGGAATTTACTATCTAACGTTTGTGGTGTCTTCATTCAACAGCAAAACTGTGTTTCATTTGCTAATGTTTCCATTTTCAGGTCAACAGAGCATTCAGCTAAAAGTAGGGTAGAGTGAGGCACAAGTAACACAGGGTGTAACAGATATTTGATGTAGCTAAACAGAATGTGTCTCATCTCTCATTTTCCAATATTCCCATAGTAATATCATCTGTACACCATCTGTACACTAGTGCTGAGAAGTATACTGTCTTTTTGTGGGATGAAGTAGACCCTAAAGCAATCAAAGCTTAAATTTAAAGCCTTAATGACAGTAGAATAAGTCACAAACCTACAGCTCTGAAAAAAAAATACTTTAGTTTCTAAAACAGTTTCCCTGATTTTGCTATTTATAGGTATACGTTTGAGTAAAATGAACATCGTTATTTTATTCTATAAATGATGGACATTTCTCCCAATTTCCAAATAAAAATGTTGTCATTTAGAGCATTTATATGCAGAAAATGAGAAATGTCTGAAATAACAAAAAGATTCAAATAGGCCTGGACAATAATTCGATATCGGTATTTATCGCGATAAGAAATGTTTCAATAACGGTGATATCAGTTTTGTGGTATATCGATATGTATTAGAATCACGGACAGGCGTTTTTTACTGGCGTCAGCTCGCCGCAGAGCTCAACACATTCAGCCCCCGTAGCTGGGCTACGTCAGTGCGTGATGACGTAACCACACAGGCACGTAGCCAAATAGGCTAGGCTAGGCAAGGCTAGGTTAAAATGGCTAGGCTCGGGTCCGCTTCGCTACTCAGCACATATGTCTCGCGCTGGAGCCAAACAGAGCCGGGACGAGCGGATCCAAGGCTAAGGTAGACTCGATTCGGTCGGCCGCAGCCGACCAGCAGCGGTAATGTTAATACATCTAATCTGTTCCACCACTTCAAGCAACTCCACTACATACAATATTTTTCTTATACTGACTGAAGCACTTTTATAGCTTATGTTGTAACTAAGTTATTCATAGTTGATAAAGCCTGTAGGTTTGTTTATTTGACGGGAAAATCTTGTTGCTTTTATGTATATAAAGGCTTCTTGTATTCTATATCCTAGTTGAAACACGTTTTAATCTGTTAAATTTGTTCACAAAGAATAAGAAGCTCGGCCTCTGTTGTAATTTAAAGTTATTTTTATTGGTAATAGTTATATAGGCTTATGTTTGACAGGGATGTCATGTTATTATTTTGCTATATGCAAATATTGAGCATTCATTTATTTTGACTACTTTTATTTCTAAAGTATTAAAGTTTTTGTGAAAGGAGGTTTCAAAGTCTTAAATTAAATTTTCAGACAGTAGTAAGTACAGATTTCCATTAGATAGATAGATAGATAGATAGATAGATAGATAGATAGATAGATGTGCATATAATGAGGGTATCTGATGCCAGCAATACAAAAAGTGCAAATACACAGTTATATAATAATTTAAATTTGCAGTGCTGCAGGGATTGCAGGGCTTCTTAGCAGTTTTCTGAGGCCTTCAAAGTATTTATATCAATATCGAAATTATATCGTATCGACCGAAATTTAAGGAATATATCGTGATATAAATTTTGGCCATATCGTCCAGCACTAGATTCAAAGTTCATATTCATAAAGTTTTAAGAGTTCAGAAATCAATATTTGGTGGAATAACCCTGTTTTTAAATGAACGTTTCCATGCATATGGGCATGTTCTCCACCAGTCTTACACACTGCTTTTGAATAACTTTACGTCACTCCTGGTGCAAAAATTCAAGCAGTTCAGCTTGGTTTGATGGCTTGCGATCATCCATCTTCCTCTGGATTATATTCCAGAGGTTTCCAATTTGATAAAATCAAAGACTTTTTTTAAGTGATCTCTTATTTTTTTCCAGAGCAGTGTACAAAAGCCCAGTCATGCAAAAGAAATATACTGCAATATACCATGAAACGGCCAGAATTTAAAAAAAAAATGGTCATAATGCTAAGCACTAACGTTCGATCTCAAAACTAAAAGTGCAGTAAATGATTCTTTGGCTAATGCCATAGACAATATCCATTATTGATTCTTTAAAGAACAATTTTTGGAAGAATCTGTACCTGTCTGGGGGGAAATACAAAAAGTTAAACTAGTAGCTTATACTGTTTTTGTAAAGTACATCTTATAGTTGGGTCAAACCGAGGTCAGATAACAACAAACAAACCTCTTTATTTTACTGGGATGGGATAACCTCCTCTAAAGGGTCTGGGTGTGGTTGCTTGGTACACATCCAAGTTCAAATACTGTTTTCACACCTGCCCAAAACAATCACACATCTAACTGAAAAGTGTTGGTGTGATAACGACGCCCTAACTCTAATTAACTTGAAGTTAAACACTGCTAACAATATAGTGGAGCTCTGACACTGTAAAAAACAAACAACAGTCCTGGTTGATGACTGTATTGGTCAGACAGCGACAGAGGGATTACCATAATTAGGTGCTCATACTAATTTGCGCATTGCATGAAATTTCAGTCTGCGTCTGCATTTCAGATCTTGGCTATGAATAGCTAAAAATATATGCTAGCCTACATATTTTTTAAAAACAAAACTGACTAAATACTGTTCTTTCTGTGCACACAAAACCCCCGAAAGGATAATCCTTCATACTTTATGTAAATCTGACCTAAACACTGAATGAATCATCTCGCGTGCTAGGCATGTTTTTGGTGTGTGTTTAAAACTCTTCTCTGCTTGCTCTGGAACTGCCTGGGCTGCTTAACGTGCGTCTCCTGTACAGTTTCAGTGCTGTTTTACAGTAACTGTTCATCTCGTAAGCAAGTACCTAAAACCTATTATCTGTGAAAGCAAAAGAAATCACACAGCGAGTCTCAGGGCCTGTTTTGCATGCACAATAACGACATTTCTTTATCTGGCAGGAGACAGAGAGGAAGTGTTTTTTTTTAGCAACACTGAAGACGGGTGCTGAGGGGGATTCCAAACACAGGAAAATTAATCAGGGAGCTGTAGCCACCTATGATTACTATTCACTCAATAGGTCTCTCTCTCTCTTTCTGTTGCATATCCTGTCACTCTCAATCTTTCCTTATCTCTTTATCTCTCTCACATTCTCTCATTCTCTCTTCTTTCTCTCCCTCTGTCATCTATTTCACACCTAGTACCTCCCTTTTCTCTTACTTACTTACTTTCCTTATCTGTCTTCTCTCTTCCTCTCTCTCTCTTTCTCTCTCTCTCGCTTTGTATCATAGCCGTTCTAAAGTGGGGGTTAGGGCGGAGGAGGGATTTTCTAATGCCTTGGGTGGATTCCCAGGTGAAACTACAGAAGCTCAACTGCCTAACCACAAAAACCGCACAACTGACATCAAGATATAGCAGCCATTCACATTTTGCCAACCAAGTCAGTTACGAGAAGGACAGGGTTAAGTAGTGTCCTTGTGGTTGTAAATGGAACTTCATTCAAATATAAAACACACAGTATCTTAATATAATTTGAATGCACTCCTGCTAATTAGGTCTGTCATCATAACAATTTGCATGGACAATATTTTGTCAATGATAATGAAAAGATAATGAAATTATTGTTATTTTAAGGCCATTTATTGCTACTGAAGTAATGCTAACATTATATCATAATAAGGCAATTACACTCTTTGGCTCACTATGGGCAATTAACTTTTAATTAATAATATGTTGGGAGATATATACTTTTTTCTCAAGCTTCTGAAGTTCACAGTGTGCACACTGAGTTGCATATATAGATGCATTAGGTCATGTCACACATGTAAACAGGTCATGACCATATATTGTATGAAAAGTCATTAACGTAATTATCATAACAGGCCTACTGCTAATTAGTACTAAATAACGTTGCTCAGGTCTACACTAGACTGTGCACTCCACAGACACTGTAAAGCTCGTATGCTAAACTGCTTCACTGGCATTCCTTTGAAGAAACATCTCCCTTTCTCAGTGCAAAAACCGAAAAGATACAATGTCCATTCAGAGGCTACCTGCTATCTCTTGACATCAGAGCCTCCTTCAAGAGACTACGACTTCAAAGGACGGCAGACGAGAACTCACCGACCCAATCGCATGATACATTTCATCCCCAGACCACTTTGTCGCGGCCCAAAGACATGAAACAGACAGCGGAGGCTCTCCATTTACACATTATGCACCTGCTCTCGGACTCAGTTGTAGCTGATGGGTGGCTTTGGAGCTGTCCGTGTCCGTCCCGAGGGACTGACTGGTCTTTTCACTCTCTCAGTGTTTGTCACTCTCCTGAACTGACCAGAGGGACAATTTCTTTCACTTAATTCACTTAATCAACATGTTGGTCATTTATCAGCAGCTTAATATACAAAGTAAATGGATTCAAGAGATGAGAAGAAAAGGTAAAAAGAGTTTAGGTAAATTATAAAAAACAGGTAAGAGCACTATACCCTGCAGATTTCTAGACATGTTCTATGCATGAGTCTAAATTCACATAGCCACTGAACATTAGCCAGGAAGACGATATTAAAAATCTGGTGCTTTTCATGGAAAAGCTTCCTAAAAAATAAACAATAGGCTTAAAACTTGTTTGACTCTTTGTTTTAAAATTTTTCCCATTTTCTCCCCAATTTACACGGCCAATTACCCAACCCACTCATTAGGACTCCCCCTATCACTAGTAATGCCCTAACACACCAGGAGGGTGTAGGAAAGCACAGCGGCTCAGTTCCTACACATCAGCTCACAGATGCCCTGTGCTGATCGACATCACCCTAGGACTGATGTGGGGAGAGAGCACCATCAACCCACCCGGAGGAAGCAAGGCCAATTTTGCTCCTTCTGAGGGCCAGCAGCTTGATGGCAAAGCTGGATGAGTGGGGGTTCGAACCGGCGACCTCACGCTCATAGTGGCAGCACTTTAGATGGCTGGACCACTCTGCACCAGTTTGACTAATTTTTAAGACATTTATATTTGGATATTTACAAGCACACCTTTATATTGTTAGGATACATTACCCAAACTAATCTTTACTGGAGATACTTTTTTTTAAATAATACATTTAAATTAAAATATATTCCTATATTTGACAAGTAAGCAATAAAAAAAAATCGAATCTAAATTTTCAAACCAGGCACACAGCTCTAGTAGCAACAAGTAGCATTCCCGATTCCCTTGTGGTCGATAAACATGCTGCTACATCAGTTTCGATACTTCTTGATGTTTCTATTAATATTTGCTATAATTCAGCACAGTTGAGAAACTCCCCTACCTCTCAATGTGTCTAACTGATGGATTTGTGCAGCCGTCTATGTTTTGTGCTGATGCATGATAAAAAAAAATTAACCCTTTTCATAGCTAATAACTCAATGTGAGTCATGTACGTGATTAGATGCGATTAGATGGGAAAGGGGTGACTCTACAAATTCAGTAAATGAGTCACATTTTACCTCATTAGCACAAGGACATAAATAGAAGTACCGAGTCATCCCACCCACCCCCCAAGGTTAAACATGCTTGGACCGAGCATATGGGATAGTTCTATGACCACACATAGGAGATTTAGGCTTCAATAACCACCTGTCTATAATAACCTGTCTATGCAAGCACTTTACTGCTATACTGTATATACAGATCTGGAAAAAAAATAAGCAACAGCAAAATCAGAGAAACTGATTCAGAAACTGAAGTGGTCTCTTCATTTTTTCCAGAGCTGTATATATGCTAGGGATAAACTCCTAATGTGACCTTCACTCCTAATGTTGCCTTCATTTACAATAAATGAACCTAAGAATAATAGCTTCTTCCAGAGAGGTTTTGTTACACTAGATGTACTCAGTTTGATTCCTTTTAAACTTTTTAGTAAAACGTATCATCATTGTGACCCTATGACATTTGGTTTTACTATCCTGTGTAAAAAGCACCTTAACATGTAGGTAATTTCAGTTTTACTTCCCCTAACCATTGTTTTTGCCATGACAGTATGACTCCTGGAGAGAATAAAAAGTTTAGAAGAAGATTGAGCAGTAAATAGTACATTACTTGTACATTCCTGTAAAGGTGCTATTGAAAAGTAAATGTTTAAACCACAAGTGAAATAACACAGTAATACTGTCGGCTGTGGTCGATTATGTAATATTAAATAATATTAAGCCATGAGAGCATCAACAACAACAAGGGAAAGCAAGAGATGATAACTTAGTTGATAGACTTAATTGTTTTTGATTAATTGCTTATTCTATTTACATGTGGATAAGATCACCTTCAAATGTAGATTAGGTGATCTAATCATAATTTGATCATTATGTGTCTTGGAATTGTTTTAGCACTGGGAGATAAGATTTCACATTAATATCAATATGAATTCAATTATGTTTTCTTCTTCCTTGATTGTGGTTAATAATTGATTACTTTAAAAAAGATGGACACAGAATTGCTTAGTTGGCTTGGTAATGGACAGGGCAGAGTCACTAACTACACATTAGTATGTTTTTAAGGCAACAGTACATGAATACACACAGTGGAAAAAATAATAAATATATATAAAATATAACCAATATGAGCAAGATTACATTGGTTCCCTACCTAACATTGCATTTCATTCATTAATAGTGCTTTTGGGTATCAATGTTGATTAATTCCAGTAATCAACATCTGCATAGAAGTACTGAAAGTATGGGTGCAACTTTAGATATGTGAAATGTGAGGTATTTAAAAGACCAGACTGGATGTCTTCTGCTCCATTTGGAATAGACATAAAATTGGCATCCTAAAAATGCTGTTTAGCTACTATTTTGGGGAGATTGTAGAAATGTTAAACATGTTTGTGACAGCCAAAGAACAAGGGCAGTTAAGAAACAGTTGTGCAAGCCGACTCACCACTGAAGTAAGCGCCATCTGAAAGCTGTATATGCGTGCCAGACCAAAATCAGCCAGCTTGATCTGACCTCCGCTGGTGACCAGAATGTTCTGAGGCTTCAGGTCTCTGTGAACGACTCGGTGAGAGTGGAGGAAGTCCAGGCCCTGTAGTAACTGGTACATCATATCCTGTGAAAACAAACACAGAAATAAGGATCAATCCTAAAATGTAAGTTTAAACACTGCTTAAAGCACTGTAGCAAACAAATCAGAAGACAGAGAAGACAAGGTGACATTTCTGTAGTTCTGTCAGTATTATGAACCAGAAATCTGATGTACAGTCAGTTTAGAATCAGAGCTGGATGTGGGATCGATGGTGAGCGGGGGAAAAAATGAGCGTGTCACTTTAAATCTGGAGTGCGGCAGATGTTGATAACTGAAATGAATGCGGAGCCGGAAAGACATGTTACTTTAAGGCTCGTTCTGCTGGGCCTCCACTTCCCTGCAGCTGTCCCACAATCACTTGTTCAGACTGCAGTCCAGCCAGAGAACAGCCCCTAATGCCACTGACTCGGGAGAGAAAAGGAGAGCGAGAGAAAGAATGGCTTAACTGCCATTTCCTCTGGTGGAACTTACACAACGACAGCAGAAGAAAGCCACGGCCATGGAGGCTGCTGGGAGCTGCCTGAGTGATAGATAAAAAAGGGCCAACAGAAGAGAAGGAGGGAAGGAGAGAGAGAGAAAGAGAGAAAAAGACGGAGAGAAAGAGAGTTGTTTGTGCGCAAGCTGCTGCTTGAATTGCTCCAAATTGGAGGCATCAAGCAGTGGCAGGCTAACACTCCAGAAACCTGCCTCCAAGACCTCACAAGTGACATGGATCCGGGCCCACGGCTCCATTCACTCCCCAACCAGCTGGTGAGTGATTAAAAGCACTGAAACAATGGGGTGCACACTCAAGCAGAAAACATTAGCAAACGGCGCGGATCTGGCTGCGCTTGGGGAAGGGGTCTGGGGTGGAGGGGGGCGTGTGTGGGCAGCAGAGGGGGGGGGGGTGTGCTGTGACAATGCGTATAAAGGGGGCTAGGGCCCAGGAAACGTGTGTGTGAGAGTGAGGCCTGTGTGCCTGGCAGCCAGCATAAACAAGGGTCTTTTCTGAATGCCCATCCAGCCATGACCTACCAGACCCACCAACCTGCCGTGGCACAGGCAGTCTGGCGCAACAGCATCACTACCCACCCTCCAACATCAGTTCCTCCACATTGGCTTCAAGCCTTATTGCCACGTTTTCTCCTCACAATAAGGCAGGAAGGGGGGAGAGAAATCACAATTACAGAATAATGACCCATGGACAAACACACAAACACTCACTCCAACTCTCCTTTGTTGTCTCAGATGAGTTAACTTAAGGCCGTGCCAGGACTATTGAAAAGCATATTGAAAAGAGTCGTTAAAGGGTTAATAGGGATGACCTGTGTATTTGATGTGTATTAAATAGGAATTAATATCTCTAACAAACTCTACAAATAGAATAGCAGAACTTTATGTCATTTAAAATCACATCTCATGTCTCACTGAGAAATTCCCACTTCCCATTTTAAAGTATTTTTAAAAGGAATTTTAGAGGAAATGCTGTTAAATGCACTCTGTGGTTATACACAATTCTCTTTTCTCATAAAAAAAACTAAGATTAGACTGATTATACTACAGCTAAACCAGCTGAACAGACTCAACTTGAAACACCAAGGCCGAGCACACAGCCCAACACAGCCTAAACTCCAAATCCTCGCAACACCTGTCCTTAAAAGCACCTCTTCAGCAAAAAGACGTGGACTGAAAGTTGAGGAAAAAGAGAAAAAGGCTAAGAAAGCCCATAAAACACCCAAAAAACAGCAGTCAAAACAGAGCCTCCAGAAGGCACTCCCCTTTCTCATGCTAATTCATGAGAGGAGGCCATATTGTTTATTGTAGCCAGGCACAATGCAGGACATCTGCCAGTTAGCGTTAGTGTAATTCCCTCCCCATGCTTCATTAGGCTCTCCTTTATGGGGCAGGGACCAGCCTGAGACGAGCGTCAGGCTGGAGGGTCCAGCCGCACTCCCCAGAGCAGCGCCAGCCGCTTGCTGTCCTTCCAGCTCGTTTGATTCCTGGGGCCTCTTTCATCAATTAGCATGCGGTGGGTCTGAAACGAGGCAGGAGTGGACAGGACAGGGGCTTGGAATGGGCTGGAGGGGGCAGTGGGGGGTGGATGGGACCACTGCAATCTGGTGTCCTTCTGGGTAAGGGGGGAGTAAATGAAGTTGTTGGTGAGCTTTAGGAAAACTAAACTAGCGCTCATCATCTGTCTCCGGTGGCTATTATCTGGTGTCCTTTAGAAAATCTGTGCAGCCCATGAAAATGAAATCTGACTTTATTCAACATGTGGCATTAGCCTGCATTCCCATGTGGATTCTTAATCTCATTGTGGAGGGAAACAGGCATAGCAGCTGAACATGAAGAAACCATGTTATCACTGACTTAAGTTCACTGGCAGATGTTCATTCTATTGACGAGCTGTTTTCTTTTCTTTTTTTTTACAAGTTTTGTAGTCCACTTAATATTGTAAGACCTATGTAACAGAAACCTAAAATACATCCCAACTCTACTCTAAAGCTATTGTTGTATCATCTAAAACCAAGGGTCTTTATTGTGCTGATCCTGCTGTTGTTAGATTTTGAAGAATTTAAAGTCAGAATTTGATTGTATTCAGTGACAGGAGGTCAGGGAAGTTGTGAGGTCTATTATTGGATGGGGCACCATAATTCCAGAAAACACAGTTCCACTACTCTACAGCTCCCCTCAAGCGAATGCCTGGCATTAGGCCAGTAGGTTCGTGTTTATTTGTCCACCACAACTGTTACTGAGTAGATACTGTAGCTTTTCTCCTTAACAAGTTGTTTCCATTCACTGAAATGCTGCTGACTGGATGATTTTTCTCAATTACACTATTCAGAATAAGCTCAGCTGATAATTATGCTACAACAATCATCTCACAATTCAAATCACTAAAATCACATTTTTGAAGCTGCTATCCCAAACCTGAAGGATTTCATGCATTGAAATGCTGGAACATGATTGATTAATTGATTAGATAACTGCATGAATGAGTAGGTGTGCACATTAACAGATGCCAGTAACAGTTCTAAGGAATAAAGAGAGGTGGAAAATGACTGTGCAGACCCACATAAATTAAAGGGGGAAATGCTGGAAATACGTATGTAAGGTTTAGGCTCTTTAAATCACATGTTGGACAAATATTTTTTATATTAATTAAATAATTATCTTTATTTAAAACAGTGTACTTTTTGGCAAAACCTGGCTTTTATAAATGCCCTAAATGAACTCTAGCAAACTACTTTTTTAATTATTAAAGTTCATGAGAAACCTCTGAGTATGTGATCTTTTAATAATAAAACTGTATGTTAAGTCAGAATGCCATGCATGTCTAAGTGTTCTAAGAGTTCTAAGTTCTAAGTTCATATTGATACACAAAACCATGGGCGTGGTAGTGGGGGGAAAAGTGGACCTGACTACACAGGGCCCGAGTAAAAAGAGGGGCCCATGAAAATCCACGTTCATTGTGTACTGGCATGGACAGGGGCCCACTGACATTGAGAGTGTACAGGGCCCAGAATTTGCTGCTACGCCCCTGCACAAAACCATCATAGGAAACCCCTCAGGTATCAGTATAAGCACTTTAGAAACGTCTTGGTTTCCACTTCCAACTCAACACAATTGAAAAGAGGAGATATGAGTCTTCTCGGGACTTAATGTAACATATCCTTCAGGCGAAGGCAGGGAAATGAGATAAATGGATTTGTAAGACTAGTGTGTGGGAACGAGTCTGAAGAGATAATGTGAGAGCAGTTGATCAGGACAAAAATCCTGCATTTCCGCTCCGTGGCTTTGGATAGAGGTAAGAAAATACTGATACTGCTGGCCCTGCCTGATTATCTATGAACCCCTGAAACTGATATCCATGCTAAATTAGGATCACTTTCTTCCTGCACATTAAGGAAGCCTCTCTATTCAGAACAAAAAGCGAGCAAATGAGAGCACCATGGCAGAGAGAACCACACATACACACACTCTGCTCTGAAACAACATTCCTCTGGCCAGTCTTCAGTGAAAGCCAGAACTGAATGAAAATAGAGTCGCACACAAGGGCCTGGCTCTTTAATTAGAAGCCCATCTACCACATGCACTGCCCATCAAAAGGCCAGGCCTCACCCTGATCTCTGTGACTTTCATCTTCCATCTGCTTCTTTAAAACAGGCCAAAGACCATATATATTCTTATTCATTGGCCTCACAGTGCAAAGCCAGGACACAGGGTTTAATGGGGAAAGCTAGGGAAATGTATGAGATGTTTTATATGGAGGGAAAAAGGCATAATGGGAAATAAAAATAATAATGTACACACACTGACAAAAAATAATGCACCCAATAATTAGATTATTAGAGTTTTGCCACAGAAGGGTGTAAAAGTGCTTCCTTCACTACTCTATGGAAATGTTTTTTAGAGGATACATTTGGTTAATGTACCTCTTGGTGAGAGATAATTGACTGTTTTGATTGTTCTCTCTGTGAGGGAAAAAATAAACAAAACACTACTGTATTGGGACACGGCTAGGGAAAATACGGCGTTATAACGAGCCCAAGAACTGTCAGAAAACGAGAACGGGCGTAAACTAAAGTCACACCGAGTGCGACAGAGAGATGGGAGAGGAATGTAAACAAATGTTCGCCAGAAAAGCTTTACTTTTTTCTTCTTCTTTATCATTCATTATAGATTAAACAACCTCACAGGCCAGATGTTTCATGCTTGTGGGCCACATCTGGCCAGCGGGCCACCTATTGCCGACCCCTGATGTAGACCATTTGTCAGCCTGCCAGCGTCACGTTCAATTGCACTGGCATTGTCAACAAGAAACCTGAATTACTATGGACTGGAACTGTCCAGGTTCTGTTTGGACTTTGATGTTGGGTGGGTTTAAGCATGGAGACCTATGTGAAAAGTTTTTTAATGCTGCCTTTGCTGGAGAGCAACACACTGTCCCAACTGCTGGTGTGATGATCCAGGGAGTCATATATGTTTATATATGTGCCAACAGTATGGCTCTCTGCCCTGCAGTATCTTATCTTATATCCAGGCTAGAGGCGTCCCAACAGAATACTAAAGCCTCCAATCTGCTGATCAATTTTCACCCATAAACTCCATTCACTTACACAGATCATCATTACATTCACACAAATAAAGTTTAATTCCATTGTAACAGCTACTTTCTGGTGCATTATTTATGATTTATGTGTATATTTCATCCAAACACTTTCACTCTTAAATTACCTTTATTGTTTCTGGTGGCACCCCTGGATCAGGTGCTTTCTCCAAGTACGTAGTCAAGTCTTGGTCCACGTGCTCAAAGACCAGGGTAAGCTTGGTCTCCCGATCAGTTCTAGAAACCGTACAGACATCAAATAACCTGGAGTGAGATAAAACAGTAATATTACGTTATTCATACAACTGACAATAATGTAAATCCTTTGAATACAGTATTTTGTACAGCTCATTGTATTTATAGCCGGACAAAGAACTGTTGACACTGCTATTCTTCAGCCTCCATTTCCTGAGAAATGTGAAACTAGCCAAACAATGCACCAAAAAAAGAAAATCCTAAAGAATCAGCTAACTGTCCAGATTAGTTTCCCTGACTGTTAAAAGAATGCTTGCTATGCTTTAGATACCTTACAGTCTTTAGAGTCTTGCTGGCAAAGAAAAAATAACCAGTGAGGGTCTCTAGCTCTGAACTTCTTTCTGATCCTGACAAAACATCACCTTATACATTTTAACCTTACCAGGCTATGAGAGGAATGATCCCAGAATGCTGTTCTCTCCTCTTTCCATCTGAAACTGTTTATAACAAGGATTACATCTAACAATTCTGAATCTGAATTCAAAAGGTAATGATTTCATGCGGCACTTTGGATATGACACAGCTTGACATCTTTTTTATATTAGCACCTTTTTTCCTTAACAACTACAAATATTTATAACTTCTACACAACACCAGCCCAGAGATGTACAAAATAATAGGGGCTAAAACACAGAATTCCTGTCTACTCAAGGATTTTTTGCACAGTAGTATGGATAAATATTAGGTTACATCATGCACCATGGAGTTTTGGCATTCTGAACTGTACAATTAAAAAGATTAACGAGAGTCTGGAAAGAGACTTAGCCATAGCTGAGGAACACGTATTATTCCTAGATATCAAAGCAGCATGGACTTCCAGGAATAAAACAGGTAATACATTTATTTCCAGGTGAAGTTCTGATTGTTCCTGCCATACTAAATGTTATGACTGAAATCCATACAGTTAATAGACAGCAGTTATCACAAAAGCCAAGCCACCAGACAATACATGCTTCTGTAAATTAGACAAGCTTGGTAAGAATTAGGAAGAACAAACATCTAGTGTCCCCAGTCAAGATCCAAGGACTACAGAATACATTCCTCTCTCAGTACCATAGAAACTCGTGATGTGCCATGGTAACTCAAGCAGAGACCGGTGGTGACCAGAATCTCTCATCATAGCAACGCCTGAATGTTAAACTATTGCTTCATTTGTACCCATGCTGTCAATACATAGTGGAAGGAATGTAAGACGGTAGTATAGAGTTGTTAAATGTTCTTTATTCAATACAGCAAGATAAAAGACAATAAACTCCTCATTACCTTTTAATTACAGAGAGACAAAAACTGTGTACTGTTAAGAAAATACTGACCCAACTGCTCTCCATGTCTCTCAAAAGTGGCACCACAAGAGGTCTAGCATCTCTGCTGGCTGGTTTCATTATGACATGTAGCTTCCCCATCTCCATATGTTTTAATGACGAAATAGCCCATTTCTATCTCACTGTACTTTCTATATCCAGTGTCTAATTTAAATGCTTAGTTTTTCCTGTGCTAAGATTGGCTTATTTTTTCTTTTTTTCATAAATCCTTTTTTTAATGATTCTACATTCTATTATAAGGAGGCAGACTTAACTTTATTTACACAACATATTAAGTGAGTGACAGCCTTGGAAGCTCAGTTTTATTCAAGCTGTCAGCAATTAGCTAGTTAATCATACTAATATTGATCATGTGGTGTTTGTTGAGCTGTTGGTTGAATTTACAGGCACTCTGAAAGAAGTCTTTTGTCGTTTTGTCGGTGGGTTAATGTCATCTAATTAGTTGTTATTCAGCCACTACACACTTTACACATGTTAGAAGAAGAATTTGAACTCTGTCTCAACCAGCACTCCTGTCAAATTTATTTTCTGGCTAAAACCAAATTCAAATTAAACATTTTTCTGAATCGTTATCGATGTGAGCTGACTCTCTTGCGGCAGTTCAGGGTTTAAACTGGATTGTACTAACTTTAGTAGGAAACGAATTTAACAGAGCTGAGCTCTAGTACTGCAATTTAATGGAAATTTAAATCATCTTGTGATAACATACATGAACTGCATGTTTACTGTTGTAAACTTTACACTTACTGAAAAAAACTGGCAAAACAATGCAAAAAAATAAACACTAATGTTCTGACCCTTTGGGTTATGCTATATATTTAACAAAGACGGTCTAAAACACTTGGTCTAAGAGACGGAGGCAAAACTATCAAATTATTTAGTTTAGCCTAGCTCTGCTCCTGATGTCTACTGTGCAGAATATGGTTGCAATATCGACATGACGGTGGACATTTTTGGCTTAATTTCTATAGAACCGAAGGTAATGGAGCCATGGTGTCCATATTTTTCTACAGGCACTAGATTATACAGACTGCCCTAAGCCTACACTAAGCCTAATAAATTACGAGATGAAGTTAAATGTCCTGCAGGCTGACAGTTTGATGGCAAAGCTTTTCTGCTTCTCATGACATCATTCATTACTTCTCTCCAAGACATTTTTCTCCAGGAACACAAACTGCTCCTCACAATGGAGTCTCTTAACAGACATAAAACATATGGAATGAATAACCTCATCATGAGAAGCATTCAGTTGCCTGCAGTAAAACAAGGTCCTGAATACACTGCACTCTAGGTTTCCTGAGCCCCCATACAGCTTAACATTAGACAACAGAGACAGTACTTAGTCTGCAGTTTAGAACCATCATCTTTGCTAAATGTTTTATCTAGAATTAAATATCCCAGCATTATTAAGACATATTTAATAGGGTTGCGATTATTTTGTTATTCGACTAATTTGATGATAATGTTTTCGATTAGTTGATTAGTCAACGTTTTTTTTTTCTGCCATGTCCTCCATTCCTAAAAACAACAAATAAAACAACTATACCTGAGATTTAAAAGGTATTTTAATGTCTAGATGTTGTTTAAACATGGAAAGTACTGATATTTAGTGAGTAAATATGTAATCTGTTGTGTTGGGGCACTTTTGGAGACAGTGTAAACAGTGTGGGTGAGTAATTTACCAATCTCTTATTGTGTTTCTGTGCCCAGCACTTTGTGTAATATGGTACTTTTACAAATTTAAATTATCGACATTGTCGATTATATTGACTAATCGTTGCAGCACTAGTATTTAAATGACTAATGGTTTTAAAGTTTTTGGTTTTAAGGAAAATGAAGTCATCCTTACAGAAAATGAAAGACAATGAAGAACAATTACCCGCCATTCTTCATTTACTGCATAAAGAAACAAACAATATTTTTTTTTCTTTTTTCTTTTTTCTAATTTTTCCCATTTTCTCCTCAATTTACACGGCCAATTACCCAAACCACTCATTAGGACTCCCCCTATCACTAGTAATGCCCCAACACACCAGGAGGGTGAAGACTAACACATGCTTCCTCCGATACATGTGAAGCCAGCCACCGCTTCTTTTTGAGCTGCTGCTGATGCAGCATTGCCGAGCAGCCACCGCGCTTGGAGGAAAGCACAGCGGCTCGGCTCTGGTACATCAGCTCACAGACGCCCTGTGCTGCAGACATCACCCTAGGAGTGATGTGGGGAGAGAGCGCCATCTACCCACCCTGAGGGAGCAGGGCCAATTTAAGAAACAAACAATATGTCAGGCCAAACACTGACACTGGTACCTATCCGTATTACCAGCAAAAGCTGACTTGCTGACCAGCTATGTATGGTTGCATGAATGGCCTCTTTTGCAATATGTGATCTCGAAACCACAGCTTTAACACAGAGTGACCAAAGAAGCATTCATAAAGTGAGCACAAGTGCTAATCACTCATTTTACAGCAGGTTATTAGTGGACAATGTGTTCAACACTGCTGTTATCTTTTTAAACTCCATTTAAAAGTAA
Organism: Astyanax mexicanus; assembly: GCF_023375975.1. Classification (NCBI taxonomy): domain Eukaryota; kingdom Metazoa; phylum Chordata; class Actinopteri; order Characiformes; family Acestrorhamphidae; genus Astyanax; species Astyanax mexicanus. Next base: position 48,154,782 of record NC_064410.1, on the reverse strand, counting down.
ATGCTGTCAGTGACATGAATGGAGATGTGATGAATGAAAACATCATAATACAAATGGAGAAGTGGAACATTTTTAGACAGTGTCTATAAGCACAATGACTTATTTGGTAAGGCCTGCTGGCTGTCAATCATAAACAAGATTATAAACTGAAATGGTTTAACATTGTGTACCATGACTTTTTACATGTCTTATGGAAACTAAGGAACGCTGCACTGACCTGTGGGATATGTGTGGGGGCCTCCTGCACAGAATGTGGATGTGATTTCTGCCAGCGTTACTTGTCCTATTGCATGGTAAGTTACAGCCAGACACCACCAGTCACACTGTAGGTGGTAATGCAACCTACTCTATCTGTAATAACTACACTCTACAAATAATTATCATTACCCACAACCCCAACCTAAATATAAATGACTAACCTGACATCTTCCAGTATAACTGGACTCTACAGTTTACTAATACCACCCACAACACAATCTTATACATAAAGTCTACTAATAACTATCAATACCCACGACACCAACCTAGTGAATGACTTGCTTTACCTCTTATAACTACAATCTACAGATGAGTAACACCACCCAGAGCCTAGTGAACTGACTGACACTACCTATAAAAAACAAACTAATAATTAACTCCACCTTTCAATTACAGAATCTACAACATTTCAAACTAATACACATATTGAAAACTCTTTATTGTTTTCTTTAGCTATTTATGTCTTCATTGTAAAACTTGAAACCTTCAACAGATGTTCAGGTGACATATTTTCACTACATTAAAGGCAGTGTTTCTCGATCCTGGTCCTGGCGCCCCACTGCCCTGCACATTTTACAGGTTTCCCTTGCTTTAACTCTGGAAGGGCTTACAAATGAGCTGATTAGCTGAATGAGGTGTGTTGGGAGAAGGGAAAGCAATAAATGGGCAGGACAGGGTGCCTCCAGGACCAGGATTGAGAAACACTGCTTTAATGGCTGTAGTTTTACAGTTACTGGTTCAGTAAATATCTGAACTTAAAGACTAAACTTAAATCTATTGTTACCAGCTGAACAGAGAAGCATGTGCTCACGCCTCGCTCTGTTAATGCTGTAGTAGGGGTGGGCGATATGACCCTAAAGTAATATCACAATATTTCATGGTACTTTCATGATAGTGATACTTTTGGTGATATGACAAAACACTGAATAAAAAATACACTATTTCTACTAAATGAAAATTACATTTTAGCATTGCATATGATATGATATGGCACACCTCTAACTGAATATTTTTTTTCAGATTTGTACAGAAGTCAATGATCCAGAATGTCATGATACTAATAATAATAATAATGCACTTCAAATATTTCCATATATCCAGGACTGTAGTAAAATAAATGATACTGGACAGATAAAATCTGTCTCTAGTAGATATAAAATGTGAAATGAAAAAAAGTGTGAATAATTATTTTGCTAAAAACAGCAGAAAAGTAGTACCCTGATGTTATCATTAGGGGTGGGTGATGCGGCGCGATATTTCTGGATGTAATATCGTTCATGATATTTAAAAATGTTGGGGATATTATTGCACACAATTTGGCACACTCCTTTGCTGTGAAATACAGTGAGAACTGTAAACTATAAGCTAAAGTTGTCCAAGAATATTATACTAAGTGACTAGCTATGTTTTGCCAGCCTTCCTCTAAGCAGCTTAAAACACAGATGTGTCCGAAACTGTACCCTACTCACTATATAGTGTAAATAATGTACACTAATGGACACTACTAAAGATTCATGTTTATACTGTGACATGTTTAATAGGAGCTGCTTAATCCTCATATTTTAACAAATCTTACCTGATAACACTGGTCACACTTTCTAATACTTCATCTTAAACTTTGAGTTTAAGCCTTTACCATATGTTTAGATAACAGTGATTTATAGTGTTGACTATTTTTAGTAAAGGTTAAGAGTTAAAGTCTTGTTTTTAATATTGCTGAAGGGTCTATTAGCATGCTAGCTTGATTGTGACCTTCAATTCAGATCTGCTAGCAAATCTGTGTATTGTTATTGAGTGTACTGTGTATAGTGTTTATACTGTAAAGCTATCTGTATGTCTTATTGTATATTATATTTTATTTAATTATTCTTCTTGTAAATATAGTTCCCTGCACATTGGTGGGAATCTGCACCCAAGTTTTTCACATGTACACCTGCACTCTGTGACGTGACAATACAAATCTTGAATCTTGAATCTTAAAATCCAAATTCTGACGATACAAATTATATTAGTCTATTTGTAAATTGAAATATAAACAGGTAAGAAGGGAACCTGGTGTATTATGCAATGTAAACAAAGCTTTGGTCTGAGGAATTCCCCAAAAAAAAAATTAAACTCTTTAAAATGGACATCAACTCCCAAAATTCAGAGCAATATACAATAACAAAAGGTACAACCAACCTACAAACCAAAGAAATGTCACTGAATAAACAAAATCTGAAAGCTTATTATTCAGTAACTATGATTAATAGCTGGCAGCTTAGTCATCATAGTTTAGGGAATCTTACCTCATAACACTGGGCACACATTTTCATTTTATAGCTAAAACAATGAGCCAGTATGTTCTTTGAATTGTCAGTTACTGAGAAAATATTTTGTTGTTTTTTTTCCTCTGATAACACCCACTGCCCATTCTCCAGTCCTAGGTTTTTTTCCACACCCCTAGGTTGCCAGGTATGGAACACAGGTTGATGCAGCCTCTGCATCCTTCAAAAAGCTCAATGACCAAGACGAGATGGAGCACAACTCAAGCAAATACTAACAGCAAGAGACGGAGATAGCTTAGAGCCCTGAAGGACTACAGGATGGATGCTGAGCTGGCTAATTTTCTCTTGAACAGGTAAGCACTGAGCTTCATCAAAGCTTAGCTTTGTAATATAACACAAACATTAGAAAGTAAGAGCAGTTTGCACCATTTTTTACATTCAAGTGCTTGTATTTATACTCAGTGGTTTGCATGCAGCTGGCTGTCAAGGTAGTGAGTATTTAAGATAGGTAAAGAGGTCAATTTTAAGTCATTAAACATTGTTAGTTATCGGATTTGTCTTTAATGTCTTCAACCTGGCAACTTGCATGAACTTTGCTTCTGAGGAAGAGGGGATGGGACAGCCAGTTTTGTTTAGAATAGTATATAAAACAACATGCTGTAACCTTAATGACCCAGACACCAAGAAAACCGTAGCTACTATACATATCATTGGACAATACTGAAGAATTACATCAGCTGTTTGCTAATCAATCGTTTACTAATTTTAAAATTAAAATCAACTCATAGAATTCATAGCAATACACATGTTCATAATATGCTGCAGTGATAATGACCAAAAAACAAGATATGTGCCTATAAATAAAAGAGTAAATTACTGTAAAATTACACCAACTGTAGCCTTATCATTCTTAATGACTCAAATGTAGTCTATTTAGGATGATTGGTCTTCAGTTTTAGGGGCTTTACCTGATTTACATATTTATAGTTTAAATGATATTGAAATGACTGTAAAATGACATCAGCTGTGGTATTGTCATCCTGTTACTAATCTAAAAGCATATTACCCAACTGTTATAACTTAATGACTCAGTATATACTAGCCTTTTTAGGGAGGAGCCTCTGATTGGTCCAGTTGAAGGGGCTTTACCTGATATACATATGCATACATTAGATAATATTTAAATGACTAATTTAATAATGTTACTAATTTAAAAGCATATTACTCAGCAATTATGACTCATTGACTCAGGTTGTAACCTATTTCGGAGGATCCTTTCTGATTGGTCCTCTGAGTTTAAGGGGCTTTACCTGATATATGCATGCATACATAATGAAAACCCAGTGGTCAAAATCAGTGTCTCAGAAAATTAGAATATTATATAAGACCAATCAGTCAAGCAGCTTGGACCGTGTGTCTCTCCACTCTTCCTCCAGACTCTGGTCCCTTGATGTCCAAATTAAATTTACTGATGATCAGTGATGGTGTTGGTCCATTGTTTCACATTTTCAGCTGAATCACTGAAATTAAGTAAATTTTCAATAATATTTTAATTTAATTGAATGAGATGAGATGCGCTTTTACATATGAAACATTAAATAATATTTAAATCACTATACAATTACATGAACTGTGGTCATATCATCCTGTTACTAGTCTGAAAGCCTATTTTTCAATTATGCAATTAAGACTCATTAGTGACTCAGGATGTAAACTATTAAGGGGTGGCCTATGATTGGTCCTCAAGAGTTTGAGGGGCTTTACCTGACAACGTTAGGATGCTCGAAGGACTCCAGCTGCCGCAGCACCGCCACCTCGCGGATGGTGGACAGTGGCATCCCCTCTTCCTCGGTCTGGACCCGCACTCTCTTTAGGGCCACGAAGCGACCCCCGTTCTTCAGGTCGCGTGCCTTGTACACTTTACCGTAGGCGCCTTCGCCTATCTCGGCCACGGGCTCGTACTGCTGGATCATGCTTTCTTTGTCCATGTTGTTGAGTTTCCTCCTTGCACGTGTTCCTCTCTCTCTCGGCTGCAGCCTGTTGCTGCGGAGGGAGGGAGGAGGGGGGCGAGGATTGCAGGGGGAATCCCAGAGCCTGGTTCACGCTGCCTGCTTGGACAGGATAGCAGGGAAGAGCGCTGAGCTCACTTCTTTAAGAGCAGCCGGCTGGATCCAGTGTGCACTTTCCCCGCGTGCTCTCCAGCCACCCACACAAGGAGCCCTGGAGCGGCCAAAGTCTCAGATTATTCCCAGATTATTCCTAGATTATTCCCCCTACAGCCAGCTAGATAGCTAGTGAAGGCAGGGAAATCGTACGTACCCCATGAGCATCAGGAAACTCACAGATTTTCAGCGTTTTTCTTATGCATCAACCTCACGCGCCCATGCGTTAGCTCCTAAACACGCTCACTGGCTCACTGGTGGTCGCATCCGAGGCTGGTGGTCTCTCCGGCGAGCGCCGAAACAAGCAGGAACGGAGCGCACAGCACTAAAACAAGCAGGCCACCGCTCGCTCAGCAATAATAAACACAAAGTTCAGTGCTGGCAAGTTTGCTAGCCCTGTATTTACTCCTGACACCGCGCTGGCGGCGGCGGTGATGCTCGCGCTCTGCTTTGTGCCACCAGCACAAAAATAGCCCGAGCACGTGGCTCTGCGCTCATCTCATTGTCTTAAAAACGGAGCAATAAGAGTTGTCTGTCGCGAGCAAACGCTTGCACCGTACGTGTGCATGCTCGTCCCGGTCACGGCGACCCGCTCGCACGGGAAACGCGCAAAATCCGAAAAGCGCTTTTCTTAGAATGCATTCCAAGCGTGGCTCGCGCTTTGCGGCAGGCTAATAGTTCTTGCAATAAGTCAACTGCGGTGAAATAAATGAAACGCAACTCGAGAGAGAGCGCGCGCGCGACTACACAAAAAAGCGCAAAGCGCGCTTACGTGGAAATAGAGGAATGAAATCTTGTAATCTTGAAATGTTGAGTTAAAAATGATTTACCCGTTCAGTTCGCCTGCGGGGAGCTGCGAAGGAGACTCTGCGCCTGTATGTATTCATATGTGTGTGCGCGAGTGCGTGAGGGTGCGCGTGCGTGCGTGCGCGCGTGCAGGCGTATGTGTGTGCGCGCGTGCGTGTGTGTGCGTTTCCCCCACTGGGACTCTTCACCTACATCACAGATCTCCCAGTGTCCTAGAGGGCCACACAGGTAGTCGGCTGATGCATGCATGCTTTAGTCATTCTCCTCCTCCTCCTCCTCTTCCCCTCTCTATCCTCCTCTCCGGATCTCCTCCTCGCGCTCCAGTAGCTAAAAGCAGCCGCAGCACTGATCGCGCTCGCTCCGCTACTTCAGTAAGGCGGCTGTGCGCGCGGCTCTGCACCCGGCCGCGGCTTCGCTGGGTGCGGGCTCCCGCTTCGCTTTCCCACGCTGGCGCAGAGTGGCCTGACCCCCTCCGGAGAGCTCTGACACAGAGCAGGGACGTTTCCGCATTCCTCACTGACTACAAAGGCTCGACTCTCTCTCTCTCTCTTATTCTCTCCCTCTTTCTCCCGGCCCACTCCTCCACCATTCACACTGCTCTCTCGCCCCTTTCTCTCTCCCTCCGTGTCAAAAACATGAGCACCGCAGGGGGGGGGGGAAGCTGAGGGAATGCATGAGCCCATCTAAACTTTGGGAATGGCTCCTCCGCACTAAAGGCCATGTTCAAGGCCCTCGGGCAGAGTTTCGTGTGGCCAATGAGCATTTCCAACAACAGCCTCCAAATAACTCGTTGCCATCTGTAGGGCTGGGCAATATTGCAAAAAAAAAAAAAAATCGACTATGGAATAAATCAAGAGACCACTTCAGGTTCTAAATCAATTTCTCAGATTTTTTTATGTTTGAGTAAAATTAACATTGTTGAACATTTCTCCCAAATTCCAAATAAAAATATTGTCATTTAAAGCATTTATTTGCAGAAAACGAGAAATGGCTGACAACAAAGGTTTAAGAGTAGATTTAAAGATTTAAGAGTTCAGAAATTAATATTTGGTGGAATATCCTTGGATTTTAATCATAGTTTTCATGCATATTTGCATGTTCTCCTCCACCAGTCTCCACCAGCTTGGTTTTACGGCTTGTGGTCATCCATCTTCTTCTTAATTGTATTCCACAGGCTTTCAATTTGGTAAAATCGAAGAAATTAATATGTTACTTTTGTAGGTATTGGTGAGTGTGTTGGGTATTGGATTTAGAATTTTTTTATTTTTTTCTTAATTTGTAAAAAAACAGAACCATTTAAAGTGATACGAAATCGACTGTTTCCTTACGTCTTAAGTCATTTCAACATTTTATGGTAAAAACAAACAAATTAATAGGTAGAAAGCAGTTCCCTTGCTGAGGGAAGCCAATTTCTACTACTGAGATTTCCTCTGGCTGGTTCTATATGTAAGGATGTTCTCAATTCCGATTTAGATTTTTGGTTCTTATAACTTTATTTTTTATTTGTAAACTTGCTGCACCATTATAGCATATAGCCTTTATTAATAAGAAATAAACTTTTGATTATAGTAAAAATCTGATTACTTACCAATGGGGGACGAATCCCAAATCATGGAGATTAAATCTCTTAAATTCATTGTTTATAACTCTTATTATGTAATTCAAAGCCATTTCATTAATTTCTGCAAAATATTATATGAAATCAGATCAGACTTTGTTTGCCATCTATTTAACTCTCCTTGTGTTAAATAAAGCATATTAGATAATTAAACATGAAGGCACTATCTGAATAAAGAAAATGGCTTCGGTTTGCACAACGTTGGAGGTGATATAAAATGTGTAATTCAGATTCAGTTTCTCTTTCTTCTACCAAGAGGTTATTTCAGCACCGTGCTTTAATCACAGTACAGCAAAGCTCAGGTTTGAGTTTGATTTCACCTCTCTCCCCCTCTCTTACCTCTTGCAGAACCAGTTCAAATGAGAATTAAAATGACAAAGCTTGTGGTCAAAGTATCCCAATGTAGGTCCAATTATGTCTCCACAGCACATTAGCATAAATATGTTGTAAAGAATAGTGTAAAACTGTAGAAAATTGGGTAGAGAATATCTCTGGGGGAAGCTTCCTAAATGAGTTATTTGGGGATGGTTCTGGGAGGTGTGTGTGAATGAATCCGCTTGTATTAAATACCCTGAGAAACTGAAAAGTATTCATTTCAATGAGAGTGAAGGGGAGGATAGAAGATGGGTTAGTGTGGCCATATGGTTAGCCCATCCCTACCCCCCTTTGGGCAACTCAAACTTCAGCATTTGCATCACAAAGCACACTTTTCAGACAATGGCTTCTGAACCAATAACTGTAAATGCATTGCTTTACATTTATGTATCATCTTTGTTCGTTTTAAATCAGCTCTGAGAGCCATCGCCTAGCCTGAATACATTAGCATGCATATTCCTGATTTCATATGGAAAAGGAAAGCAATTAAACTGGTTGTGTGTGGTATGAGCACATTCAGTATTTGTACAGTGACACTTTTGGTAATGTTGCCTGGAAATGGCGCATTTTAAATAAAGCAATAAAAATGTAATGGAATTTTAGACTTTCATCTTTAATTTAAAAGGTTAAAACATATACAATTATCTGTATAGCAATTAAACCCCTTTAATCTCCTTTTTCACAGAATCAAGTGACTGGACAAACTGCAATAGATATACACAATATGGTTGTTTTTAAACTTGCATGTAAAGACTAATAACAAAAGAGTTTTTTTTCCTTTCAGATGCCAGATCTTTATTGCAGTTATGGTGGCTTTTCGTTGCCTTAATAATATCTTAGGTTAATTTGTTTAAATATCTTGAAAGAACCTGTGTCAAAAATATAGATCTACAGCTCTGGAAACAATTAAGAGACCACTTCAGTTTCTGAATCAGTTTCTCTGATTTGGCTATTTATAGGTATATTTTTAAATAAAATGAACATTGTTGTTTTATTCTATAAACTATGGACAACATTTCTCCCAAATTCCACTTAAAAATATTGTCATTTAGAGCATTTATTTACAGAAAATGAGAAATGGCTGAAATAACAAAAAAGATGCAGAGCTTTCAGACCTCAAATAATGCAAAGAAAACAAGTTTATATTCATAAAGTTTTAAGAGTTTAGAAATCAATATTTGGTGGAATAACAGTTTCCATGCATCTTGGCATGTTCTCCTCCACCAGTCTTACACACTGCTTTTGGATAATTTATGCCACTCCTGGTGCAAAAATTCAAGCAGTTCACATTTGGTTTGATGGCTTGTGGTCATTCATCTTCCTCTTAAATATATTCCAGAAGTTTTTAATTTGGTAAAACCAAAGAAACTTAATTTTTAAATGGTCTCTTATTTTTTCTTCAGAGCTGTATACACTTCAGAATTGACATTTCTACTTATATAAGCTATCATCTCAATAATAAATACCATTGATCTAGTTCTAATTCTTTAACAGTGGCTCCATCATGTTTGACAGATGATATGTTATGGAATGGATTGTAAAGCCTATCTTTCCTTCTCTATAAATGTTTAGTTGTTTTTGGTGTTGCTGTGCTTGTCAGCGCATTATTTTCCTTTCTTAGGAATGCACCAAACCGCTGAACGTTCCTGTTATCTGTGTTTCATTTTTTCAACCTAATAATGGCATCAACAATCTTTGGCCCGCATATTGGGAGTTCCCATGAACAGCTACCAAGTGCAAAGCCAAAACTTGGAAACAGCAGCAGACCTTTTACCTACTTCATTTGTTTTTTAATGCCACACCTGGCCTTGACACTGCTTATCAGAAAATTTCCCAATTATTTTGAGCCTGTGTAAATCGAGACACAACATGTAAAACAAGTTCAAAACAAGTTCAGTTTGAACAGGAAATATTTCTCTCAAACAGTTTGAATCAGAGATGACTGTCTGGATATGTCTATTTCGGTGCTGTACATATGAGCAAAACTGCAAAAAAAAAAGCTACTCTTTAAATACTTATGGATCAGTCATTGTTAGAATCACATCTCAGCTGACTTTTAATGAAATATGACATGTCATGCCTCATTATTACACAAGCGTGTTGAATAAACATTCCCATAGCACACACTGTGTAACATTATCAAGTTTTCTGTTTGTTTCTGTGTGAAGATGAAGGGGAATTTTGTGGTAAAGTTAATTATCGCCTGCTGTGGCACTAAGATGTGTCACAACAAAGACTTTAACAGTTCATGCAAATAAATGGCCAAATTGCATGCTTGGAAAGTAAACATGCAGGCTTTTAAAAATATATATATCTTTCTTTGGAAAACTGTGAAAAGAAAATAAAACTAGATATGCAAATGTTTCCCTTACATTTCATGGCTTGAAAAAAGAAAGCACTGAGCCGAGCTTAGCAAGCCACTGTGGCAGTTATTGATAAGGTGAAGACTAAACAGTCTGCTGTGCTGAATGTGCCAGATTCTGTTAGCTGAATGCTGGTGTGATAAAGCAGTATTGTCTTGTTGTTACTGTGGTTGAGGAGATAGCACTTAAAAAAGCTATGACTATGATGGCTGAAAACATTCACAGTTCATTAGCTTAGTTCATTGCTTGGAATGCAAAACTAGCATTCTTACACATGCAGTAGTTTCTTTCTTTTGAACGACTACAGAGGTGTTAATGATAGATCTGATAGTTTGAAAGATACACACTTTTAATTCCAGCTTTTTAATTCCAAAGTCAGAGTTTGATTCTGTTTTATCTGTATTTATATGTGTTATTTTGTGTCTTATTACTACAGAATTAAATATATAATATACAATTTGGACTTAGAATTAAAAGTTGTCAAACAAAACCTTTTCAATACATGTTTATAGCATTTCAGTGCTATAAAGCCCACAATACTGTAACTGTAAAAGCCCAATCATTTAAATGTGGGTGTGTCCCTGTCATAAGCCATGCCCCTTCCCAAATGTTATACTTATACTTTGTACAGTTTTTACTCAGATTGAATTTGATCTTGATGGTTCACATTCATAAATGTACTGTAAGTGATCTGCATCTGACTGTAATGCACACAGGCACACAATTATACATTTATGCATGTTGACTCCACCTAAAAATAACCCCTGACAATGTGTTCTGACTGTTCAAAATCATGTCACATATCCACAAATCTGATATACATTTAGTCTAGGGTCTCATGTGAAGGTGGCTTAAATCTGATATTTAAAAAATGTCCACACAGCCCTAAAAAAATCAGATCTGATCACATTAAGGCAAATTTGAGTCACTTAATTAGACTAGAACCTACCAAGTTATTATCACTGTGTTGCCCAGTAAACATATTAAATTAGAAATTCCTTTAAGATGCAGTCATCCCATTTTTAAATTTTAATCTATATTTTGTAACGTTTATGTGATCATGTATGTAAATTACTAAATCTGTAATGTTAATCAACCACATATTACATTACCGTTAAAATGTTCTCACTGGATATTCAGGAGATTTTCATAGTTTAAAATATTTAGTAGAAAACTGTTAATCTGTTATGTTTGTTTGTTTTTTCTTTCTTTTTTTTTTGATTGGTTGAGAATGTAGCCTAGATCTGTAGAATTCTCTAAAAACATCAAGTGAAAATGTTACAAAATCATAGACATTTCAGTGCTGTATTATTATTAATTTTCTTAGAATTATTAGAGGAAATGTTTTTATTTTATTAAGATTTATACATAATAACCATAATAATAATTTTATGTATTTTAAATTGAAAGTCTATATAGGGTTTTGTAAAATAAATTTGAATGATGCATATCTTTTTTTATTTTTAAAAATAAGAAAGAATAATAATAATGTGTCTTAAATAAAGAATTGATTGATATATGGTTATTCATTAAAAGGACTCAAAATAACAACAAATATCTAATATGATTAATATGAATTATCCCAAACAGCAGTGTGTATGGACAGACAGAAGTAGTCTGTCAGAAGTAATAGTGGAAACTACATGAATGCAAAAATGTGAGGCTACAGATGTTTCTGCCTGGCTGAATAGTCCCCCTTCTGAGATTATCAGAGCTTTTACAAACACTGCAGTAACTTGAGCAGCTTTGGTCACAGATGGAGCGCTGTCTGTCCATGTAAAAGAGACCTTCTGCAGTCCTGTGCCAGTTCAAAACAGGTGACATTCTGCCCATATTCACTTTCAGCTCCACACACATCCAGGCAGAGCGAGTCCTGAGCCCAGCCGCCTCTCAGATCACCTTTCTCAAATCACATTCACTCCCACAGCAAGGCAGCAGGTGTGTAAGGGATGCTAAGGGTCTCGTATTACGTTTCACATTTACACTCGTTCCACCTCATTGCTTGCAGTTAAAAAAAGTATTGAATCTCTTTATAGTTTTTAAAGGGTTTTAGGAACAACAAGGATTTACAATATATATTTATTGGTGTATAGTTGTCTTGAGATTTAATATAAACATTCATAAAGCTAATTCTATAAATTCATAAAAGTTATTCATAAGGTTGGACCTATTTGGCTACATAATGTAGTTTGACCTTTTATTGTATATTATCCAGATAATTACTACAACTATGAACAAATGCAGCCTCTGCTGTCTGCTGTTGCATTGTTACACTAGTCCAGAACAGAGGACCTTACTAATGGTTGTACTGGCTATGAACAATATTTGAACAATGGCTTTAATTAATTTTCCATCTTCTCTCAGCTTTACAGATACAGTTTTTCACCCATAGACAGCTATCTGGTTTTTGTGTTGCTTCTCTAACTATAAATGCTCAGTCTGTACAGGCAAAACCAAATCTAAAACAAAAAGTATTGGAACACGTGACTGTCAGGTGTGTTTTGTTGCCCAGGCATGTCCTGATATATTAATTATTCATGCCATTCTCAAGTTCCTGCACTCTTTTGTTTATTATCTACAGTATTATCATTTAACATATGTATGTTATCTGCCTTGCCTGATAACATAGTGTTGTGTTCATATAGTTACATACAGTCATTTGTCATCATCATAACAGTGGATTTTTTATATGAGTAATTGCAATGGTTAGCAAAAAAATGGCTTTGGGACTAGAATTAAACCTTGCTGGACACCAGACTTTATAATCATACATTTATTTACACTTACAAACTTATGGTGGACAAATTGTTCGATTTAATTGTAGAACCAAGAGAGTACCAGTCTCCTGACATTAATGACATTTCAGAGAAGCATCATTAGACAGTCAGACATTTTGGAAAGTCTTATTTGTCAAGCAGACACAAAAAATGATGCTGACAAATTCATCAGTGGCCACATTATCTTGAAAATCTACACAGTGGTTTAAGTTTTATCACTGGCAAAAGCACTGGCAAGCTTATCTACAGTAAACAATCTGGTTAGATGTGGAAGACTACAACCAAAAATGCTTTCAGCTGTAAAAACAATATCTGCAAAGCAAGACCTAAACACATCAAGAAGTTAGATTAAATATATTTAAATGACGAGATCTGGAATTAGGGAAATGTATATGTCTCTGTTCCACATGATCCAAAAAACACATTATATGTTTAAATTATTGTGGACACCCCTTCTACACATTGAATATGTATTGAATATGAATATAGAATAGGACTTTTTCTAGCAGATAAACATGAACATATTGGCACCATATCAAAAGTACAGTAGGGGTTGGTTGGAAGGGTATAAAGTCCACAGCGCTGAGCCTGTGGAGCAGCAGAACTGTGTTCTCTAAAATGACAGAGACCTCTATTCAGTACTATTGGGATGAGTTGGGGAGTTGAGGATGAGACTGGCATTGATCATTCAAGATCCTGACCTCACTGATGAACAAATGTTTCAGTAAAAGTGTGGCATTCTTTCTTACATAACTAGTATTTACAATTGCTATATTACTGATATGTATCACAGACTCCAGGTTGACAGAAAGTCTGTAGTTTTAGAGGATTCTGCCAAAACAACCATGAAATTTTATTGCTTAAATGCTTTTAGCAAACTTACAATATTATTTTTTAAATTACAACACTGGTGCATTACACTATTTGGACCCCTTCCAACATATTCAACACTGATATGCCAAAAACAAAAATGGGATAGCCGTAAGCAAATTATGTGTCAAGTGTTACTTCTGAAGATGGCTTTGGAAGGCCCACACAGCCGATGTGTATTATCAGAGTTCGAACAAGGACTAATGGTGGGTGCCATATGAAGGGAACATGATATTTTTGAAGTTGTGTGAGCATACAACATTCTTCGATCCGAGTGTCATGTGTGTATCAGGAACACATCCTAAAAGGCATTACCACACAAAGTGGACAGTGCAGTGGGGGGCAGCGATTGTGACTGGCTGACTCTGGCTGGAATTGTCTATACAGACAAACAAACAAACCACATGCATATTCAGTGCCGGAGGTCCCCCACAGATATCACATAGATTCCCTTGGACATGACAAAAGTCATGGTACATGATGCTAGTTACTTTCCAAAAATGGAACGTGGCACATCAGTGAATACCCTTCTTGTGACACCAGTTAATTCATAATGCTAATACTGTTGTTTTTGCTTAGCTTTCATGCAGTATATTGTATATAGTGAAATATTTTTTTGGCCAAGAAATTGCATCAGAGCTGCAATCGCTGTAATTAATTACGCTGATACTCGTTTGAAATGTCAGTGATGACTGACTATAAGCCTATTACCAACTATAAAAGTGATCAGGCTGATAGATTCATTGGTAGAACCAGGAGAGTCCCCTAACTCCCCCCTAACTTGACATGACATTTCAGAGAGGCATCAGTGTACAGTACATTTTGGAAAGTTTCATTTGTCAGAAAGACACGTCAGTAAAAATTATGCTGACTAAATTAATCAGTGGCCACATTATCTATATAGTGGTTTATATTTCAGAAGATCTAAAGCACTGATCATTGTGCTTTAGTGTATAATGATGTGGCGTGCAATGTTGTACAATGGCAAATCACTTTTGGTTTTCACTACAGGCACTTTGACAGCCCAGTAGTGTAACCTGTAACCAGTGTGCCTACCTTTCCTGAATGCACACTCCAGTCTGCTGTTTCAACAAGACAATATCGATCCACATACTGCTGCCACCTCTTTTATCAGATGCTGATTAAACTATAGATGACCATATTATTATGGCAAAAGCTAATGAAGATTAAAAGCATTGATAAGCTAAAAGTTAAATGGAAATACCTGTCCCACCCTGAACATCTCCATTTCTGCATCACAATAGAGACCAAAATGTTGTTTTGTCAATGTTGGTGTTGGCTTTATTTTTCTTTTTTAAATATTATCTCCCCTTCTGTCACCACTAAAGTCCAGGTCAGGCATCTAGTAAAACCGTCCCCAGCACAGGCCCCTTAAGACAAGACTCTTTCTGTTGGGCATTTCCATGGAAACCCAGCAACTAACTTAAGCACGGACATAAAAACCTGCTCTGTGGAGAAAGGAGAAACACCTGCCACCTCTGCAGACAGACGCCTGGACGCACTGCGCATTAATTTGCACGTCACACAAAACACATTTTCTCTGGCACTCAGTGAGAGCCACACATCTGTTGTCCCTCTCATTAATGGCCATTTATTGGTGATTTGTTATACTGTTAGGATGCAGTCATGATGCTGTGATGCCAACAGATGTTTTAGCTCACACTGTCCATCATGATGGAGCAAACACATTAGCACATTTAAAAATAAATTAGGTCCACCCAGAATCAGTCAAATGGCAGGAATGAAACTTAGTGGGCAGAAATGCCAGACTGTCACAGAGTGATTCAGAGTGGCAGCATGTCATCTTTAGTCACAAGTCCCACTTTTCTCTGGAGGTGACCAACAAATCTGTGTTTGGAAGCACCATGGTTAGTTCCAAGATTAAACGGTTTGCTCTATGTCTAGAAGGCCTGGTGTAATGGTGTAAAGTGCATTTTTTTACAATGCCAGATCACCATTAATCTTCATTACAGGCACTTTGACAGGTCAGTGTTACATTAAAGAAGTCCTGCAACCAGCAGACCTACCTTTTCTGAATGAACAGTCCAGTGCGCTCTTCCAACAGGACAATGCTCATCCACAAACTGCTGCCATCTCAAGAGCTTAAAGGAAAACTCTGGTGTAAAATGGACTTTGGGTACATTAAAACAACCTTTGCTCTCCCGCAGCTTTCTTAAATTCAGTATGTTGTGAAATTTGTCCAAACAGACTTTTTCAATGGATTATACAGGGCATGCCTTGCGCCTGCAGATGAATTGTTTTTTTTACTGTTATCCAGGTTCAAACAGGAGAGCCCTGATATTTAAAATGAGACATTACGAACTCTAAAACTGCACAAGAAGTTTATTAAAAGCCACTGTTAACATTCCATACTGTAGGTAAATCTCTGGGTGCCACCATTTTAAATTTAAGTCCACAGTCGAGCACGAATAAATAGGTAGGATAGTTGAGCAGATTGCAAAATTAATTCCTTGGAAATGCATGAATTACAGCTGTTGCTGAAAATATCTGGTTACTGTCCCTATCAGAATGCAAAGAACCAACAACTTATTACATAAACATTGCTCAAAATGTTTTACTACTCATGCTTGAAGGTTGACTTATTATTATTGACTTAAGTTCATTTCACACCAGAGTTCTCCTTTAAAACAGTCACAGACACTATGCCAGGTCTATCCTCAATTAAAAATGTGTGGGATGCTTTTGGGTAAGCTACCAACACTCCACCTACTTCTTTGATGAAGAGTATAATTTGTCATACATTATACTGTTACACGTGTTATACATCAGATTGAAAAAAAAATTCTGGGTTCTGGACCGATTGGGAGCCAAAGAAATGCTCATCCTTTGTCCTAGTGCTCCATTTCTCTGTTCAAAGCCCCCCCACCACTCCACCCCTGTTACACCTGCAGTAAGGGCCAACAAAGGGTCAGCAGTCTGCGGCCGGCTGGGAGCAGAGGCTCATGGAAAGTACCGGGAGCTCTTTGGCTCTGTTCATTAACAACATTAATGATTAACTGAGGTGCCATTGTCTTAGCCCAGCTGTCCACTGTTTATCCAAGTCCATGCCCTTCATGTTCCATGGCCCTTTTATGTCCTCTACTGACAGCTGCCCCTCACATTCATGTGAAAATGGACTACTGTTCCCAGAGCAGGGCATGCTGGGAGCTATATATATAGGCTACTGTACTCTAATCCCATTCACAAATAAGTGTGAGGGAGTTCAGTTGGGGTCAGCACGGGAACATAATCATATTATATTATGAACACACTGCTGTTACTCTAGTGCAATCATTACTTAAATAAAAGAGCTTTTGCAGAGCAACTTAAGTAACTGTACTGTGAAGTTTGGACACACCTGATCACACCTGCTCATTTTATTGTTATTTTCTACATTTTCTAAATGTTAATTAATATTCAAGGCATCACATTTGAGGGAAAAAACACTTGGAATTATGTAGTGCACATAAAATGTTTTGACCTTCACAGTCATCTGATCTTTTTTTATAATTCATTTCTAATATAGTTTCATATGTGTTGTGATAATGATCCTGTCATTAGCAATGCACTCACATCAGATGCCTCCTCTGAAGTTAGTATTTTGATACAGCATCCTGTATTTAAACTGAAAGTTCAAAACCTCTTGAACAGTGTTTTCACACTGCAGTCGATCTGGACTATACTTCAGTAGATCTGGATCAACATCCTTTGGTCCAGATCGGGGTTTGTGGCATATGCCCCTCCATGAGCACATGAATGATGCAGCATAATGAGCGTAACAGATTAGTCTTTTATTTCTGTTTTTATATATATAAAGCTTAATCTACAGTCATAGTAGATACATGAGTTACGAGCATAAGTGTTTGTGTCCCTATATCTGTATGATGTGCATGTACATGAAATCAAAATTCTCTCACATTTATTCTCTATTGGTTAATAAAGGCTGATGTTAGCATGTTCCTAGAATTGGTCTGAAGATCTGAACTATCTAGGAAAGTGTTTTCATACTGCAAACAACAAAGACTGAGAGCACCTCATTTGGTCATCACACATCACATATTTGGTCCTTGGTCCACACCTTTGCTCATTTTACACTTACTATTTACAGAAATTCCAGACCAAACAGGGCAGATGAGAATGCACCATGTGATTTTATACAAATCAGGTTTGTAAATGTTTTAATTGCGTCTCAGGTGTGTTTACACTTGCATTTTTATGTAGCTTGGCCATATCCAGATATAATTCTAATATTCGAGAGATGAATTAACAAGGTGTGAGCTATTGACTGTGCCATCAACCAGGCCAATAAAAGCAGAGCTTAGCAGTTTAACAATATTCTTTAATAATTTAGGTATTTGTTTAGATAATAAACATATCCAAGTATTGTGATTAAATTGTGGAAAATATGATTTCTGTGTAGTCTGAAGTAAATAGTAAAAAAAAAAAATTGTTAAAATAATGAAAATTAATAATGACAAAAATGAAAAAAAGTATTTTGAGAATATACTGTATACTGTACGTGTAAATGACTGAAATATACCTGGGCAACACTAATTTAGTAAGTTAAAATATTCAGTAAAATATCAATGTATCTAAATTGGACTAATACGTAACTACATAACATCAATAACTTCCCACCTCCATCATAATCTTATCAAGGACTGATACTGCGCTTGTGTTCCAACCCACTGTTTCAGCCGCTTTCAGTATTCGGATGCAGTTTATTCCAATTTTCTAGTTTCCTGAAGGTTGTGGCAGTTAGTGTTTTGAAGTTGCTAAGAAGGAAACGTGCTGGCATCATTTTTAATCATTCGCAATATATCTGACTTTGTTGCCTAGCGACGAGTTCTGTTTGTATTAACATTGGTTAAGTGCAGTTTCACTTACGTTTAATATCACACTTACACTGACTACACTGCAACACCATCAGCTTAGTGTCATTCAGACACACTTCCTAAATATTGTAGCCACAAATCCATATACAAGTCTAATCTACAGCTTTAACAACCACTTTATCTTTATAGACAAGGACTTTGATTATTGAAGGTGCCGCTACTTTCACTTTGGATCAGCTCTCTTTCTTACCTGCATGTTTTAGTGCATTCCTACTTTAGCTCACCTGATTCAAATGACTAGATTGTTATCATGCAGCTGCAACAGTTAATATCCAGGTAATCAAATAAATAAGATGTGTTGGAGGAAAAATGCTGGTCCCTGGGCCCAAGAAAAAAATCTTTGAGAGCATTGAGAGTGAAGTAATGGTATATACAGCCGTATAACAGCCCCAACCTGCACATTACTACACTACACAGTGTGTAAAAAGATTTTAACAGACACTTTATCATTACAAGACAAGGATTTAGATTTTTGAAGGTGCCGCCACTTTCACTTTGGATCAGCTCATCAATTTGCCGGTCATCACAAGACTGATTTAGAACCATCTGGAAACTCTTACCTATCGCTCAAAGCTTTCTCTCTATTGACCTTGGGGTAAAAGACAGCTGAGCACAGAATAATCCAGTGGAATTTACCTGTGTCGTGTGCTTTAACCAGAGAGAAATTACAATCAGATAATGAACATATGTACGTCTCTGGGGTTCCTGAGGTTTGTTTCGTAGCTGTGGTAAAAAGTACCCGACTGCCTGAAGGTGTGGTAAAAAGTACCAGATGATCTGAAGCTGTGCTAAAAAGTACCAGATGATCTGAAGCTGTGCTAAAAAGTACCAGATGACCTGAAGCTGTGCTAAAAAGTACCAGATGATCTGAAGCTGTGCTAAAAAGTACCAGATGACCTGAAGCTGTGCTAAAAAGCGCCAGGCAACCTGAAGCTGTGCTAAAAAGTACCAGATGACCTGAAGCTATAGTAAAAAGTACCAAAAGATCTGAAGCTGGGCTAAAAGCTGTGCTACCAGACTGTCTGAAGTTGTGCTAACAACTACCAGACTGCCTGAAGCTGTTCTAAAAAATATTAGACTGCCTAAAGCTGTGCTAAAAAGTACCTGACTGCCTGAAGGTGTGGTAAAAAGTACCCGACTGCCTGAAGCTGTGCTAAAAAGTACCAGATGAGCTGAAGCTGTGCTAAAAAGTACCAGATGACCTGAAGCTGTGCCAAAAAAGCGCCAGGCAACCTGAAGCTGTGCAAAAAAGTACCAGATGATCTGAAGCTGTGCTAAAAAGCGCCAGGCAACCTGAAGCTGTGCAAAAAAGTGCCAGATGATCTGAAGCTGTGCTAAAAAGCGCCAGGCAACCTGAAGCTGTGCAAAAAAGTGCCAGATGATCTGAAGCTGTGCTAAAAAGCGCCAGGCAACCTGAAGCTGTGCTAAAAAAGTGCCAGATGACCTGAAGCTGTGCTAAAAAGTACCAGACCATCTGAAGCTGTGCTAAAAGCTGTGCTACCAGACTGTCTGAAGTTGTGCTAAAAAGTACCATACTGTCTGAAGCTATGCTAAAAAGTAACAGATGACCTGAAGCTGTGGTAAAAAGTACCCGACTGCCTGAAGCTGTGCTAAAAAGTACCCGACTGCCTGAAGCTGTGCTAAAAAGTACCAGACATCCTGAAGTTTTAGTAGAAAGTACCAGACTATATGAAATAGTTACTAGAGTAGCTTTAGTAGGAATTGATGAACTACAAAATTAGTAGATCATCTAGAGCAGTTATTGATAGAGATATTGTGTATACAGTACAGTTTGGATACAAAGTAAAAGTACCCTCACAAACTAAAAAATAAAAATGTAATTGTAAAGGCACACCAGTATGTACTTTTAGAAGTTGTTAATTTTTAAAATATTCCAAAATTTAATTCCAGAAACCAATTTGGTGGTTATTATACAATTCTTCTAGTTTTCTGTATGATTTTTATAAATGTATATTTTTTTCTTTTTTATGTATAACCTGTTTATACGCATGCATTTGTAAAGAAGTATATGGCCTCTTTAAAGACATAGTTTTCCTATAAAACAGTGTTTTTTCATTATGCCCAAGTTATATGATATATACAGTAATGTAACAGCAACTCATAAGTTACATTCCAAACTGCACATTACCACATAACACATTGTCTAAAAAGAGGGCACCACCATACAAGTATAGTAAAAGTGTACTATGTAAAGTATACACATGTGGTTTGGGACACGGCCGTAGGCAGCAGTGTTTCTTGCACAAACATGACTTCACATAGTTGTGGGCAGGTTTATAAAGCTGTAAAATGAGTTGTAAATGTTGCTAAAGACTTATTTTAATTCATGTTTTTTTTTTTTGGTTTTACATAAATGTCTGCATCCAAATAAGTTTCATGCTGAATTAATATAAGTATTGAAATACTAAAATATATTTTATTAAAATTAGATGTGGTCAGTGATTCACAGATGATGTTACTTGAATTTTTTATGGAGAAATGGGGAAATGTATTGTGAGATCATGAGTGTTGTTAGAAATTCGGCCTTCAGGAACCAGGTGTCCGATTCAGGAGTCAGGAGACGGCTACAGAGTTGACTTGAGTTTATTCACGTGCAGACAGAAAATCTACACGGGCACAGCTTAGTTGGTCGTTGCTCCCTCTGTGTCCGCCTGACTAGTCCATGTGACTTGTCTGTCTGTTACTGTCTGTGACTGAACTAGACTGAGCTACTAAGACATTTTAGCAGGACTTTACATACATGAGAAATTGCTTTGAACACAGCAGGGGGAGAAAGGGTAAGGGTTTATGGAGGAGTATGTGGGGGGTGTCATCATTGGGGGTGTCTCTATCAACTTATGTTAAACAAAGGAGAGATGTGAGAGATAAGGGTGAGGGGCAAAAGGTTAGGAGTGTATAGGGAAAAAGGGGGGTTAAGGAGTGAGACAGTTTAGAACCTAAGAAAACTTAATAAAAGTACAATTTGTTGTTGACAGAATCTCTCATTGCTCCCTCTGATTCTCCCAACATGGAGAATCACAAAACTATGTACAATAAATTGTCATATGTATAAACAATTAAAGAGCTGTAACTATACAACTGTAATTGTACCATAAATGTCAGAAAAGTTGATGTAACCAAGTATTGGATCTGTTTATGGCTGTTACTTGGTCCCAAAAATGTTCCTGAAGAATAATGAAGAAAGTTTCAGTAGTTGTCCATGGTTTTCCAAGAGGCTTGCTCCCATGTGGTGATGTCTCCTCTTACATCACAACTTCAGCTTTTGAGCAGCCACATTGTGTGTGCGTGTGTGTGTGTGTGTGGATGTCCATGGCGATTGCTTCAATGTCGGTGAAAGGCAGGTAATCTGGGAAGTCCACTTTGAACATCAGTTGTCTCTTCAACTGTTGAGGCTTGCGTCCGACACGTCACAAATTGTTCTCGCCATGCTGGATTGGCTGGAGCACTGTCTGGCTCCAACAGATCTGTAACAGAGGAAACACTGAGCAGTAAATTGTTCATTGATGTTGATTATGTCTTTTTTTGTAGTTTATCTGCTTATCCCCACTGTCTGTCCCTCAGAAGAGGCTGCTATGATAATGTACAGTGTGTTGAAATCTTCATCCCAAAGGGTAACCCCCATGAAAATAGAAATCATGGTTCTTCCTCGGGACTCTGTACTATTACCCACCTCTTCTTTTACTGACCCTAGATCTCAGTTTTGGGGAGCAAGCAGAAACTAACAAAACCCAATGAGACATTCTCATCTAAATAGATTGTTTCATGTTTCCTCACCATGACCCATTGACCAGAAATAACAAGACATTTGCTCTAATCCCGTTAGTTGTCGGAAGTTTACCCTACTGTGACCAAATTGTGCTTTTAAAGCTAGTGTTAGCTTCCCCTTTGATCCAGAAACCATCTGGATCACTTTCAACATATCAGTTCAGCCATACTCAGAGTTCCACAGATCAGGAACTCAAACTACAGGTTGTAGCTGAAAAGAATATAAAACTTGAATCGTATAATTGATCGTATAGTGGTTTATTCAGTGTATAACAATTTTAAATTGATCGTATAGTGGTTCATTTTATCTAAATGCAATAACTACATCACCTAAAGTCTGCAAAAACTTCGTTTGGTGCATTATCTCTAAAATTGTGCAACACAACATAACTTAATCAGGACTGGTCTCAAGTCCCTTGCTAGTAAGAAAACAAAACAAAATAGTTAAAAAGTGCACTTAAATATATTATTAACATGCTACTTAGCTTATGGTAAGCTCAACCTGGATGGTAAATTCAACTTATGTTCATAAGAATCTTAAGATTCTGCTCTGAGATTTGAAACCATCAAAATCCAGTTCTTAAAAACAAAAAGCACAAATATGAGTTTAAGTAGCAGGACAAATTAACTTAAGCCAAAGCAGGAGAAACTGTTGAAATCCCTGTGACTCCCTGTAGAGCACTGAATATCAAAGATAACTGTCCTGTGACACCCTGTAAAGTCTTGATTATCAGAGGTATCTGTTCTTGTGAAATCCCAGATGGGCTTCCCTGTGAGAACCCACCAAAAGAATTTCCCATTGTGCTGTCTCTAGAACTAGCACCCATTTTGCATCTATCTGCCTGCTTTTTACGACAAACTCGAGAAAAGTGACCAATTCTATGGCAGTAGTGGCACTCTTTTTTCTGATTAGAGAATTGTTGATTGGAACCCAAGTTTGATCCATTCTCTGTGAGGATGTGTATGGATGCAGGAACATGGTTTGGTTCAAGATCCACATCCAAACGGTCCAGTTGATTCTTAAGATCAACCCACTTAGTATTCCTCCAGTTTGGAACAGCAGTCACCAGAGCTTGTCTAAGATCTGTTTGTAGTGACTCAACCAGCTGTCTAAAATGGGGACCATCAGTTGTATTGTTAATGTTATCAGCACTGTATTGGCTAATACCTGAATGGCGCAGAAAAACTTTTTCAAACCTCTCACAGAAGTCTGCGGCAGACTCTCCCTTTCTATGTCTGCAGTTGGTAATCTGCCCCCAATCAGTGGTTTTACGGCATTTGCATTTAATCCAGTCATCAAAAGCTTCCCACCCTTTGTCAAGGTTCTGGCCTTTGCCACCCAAAGCATTTGACACCTTTTTAGCAAGTTCTCTACCATCTGTGATGTTAAGAACTTGGCTAGCAATGGCTACGGCGTCATTTGCATGTAGTGAGTACAAATTCCTTTTCTTATGCATAAGATCAATGAAGTCAAGCCCCATTTCCCTTGGAGGTTTAAACTCTTTGGATATTGTGTCCAAAGTTGCTGCATCTAAAGGAATGTGCCCAATTTCTAGTCTGGTTTCACCACCTGCATTTCTCCTATTAAGTACCTCAGAGGATACAACAGTTACAGGTCTCATTTTAACACAAATTGGAAAGTGTGTTTTACCAGTAGCATGGTCAGAATCTTTATCTGATGACACAGATTCTGACCCATCAGAGAGGTCACTCTCAGACAATTCAGGATACAGCCTGACTGCTACTTGAGGATTTCCATCCTCTTTGTAACACGGCTGACCTGGAGTAGGGGCAACAGTCAGAGAACACTGAGGCCCTGACTTTGACTTAAGTTTGGCATGTTGCTGTTCAACTTCTGTCAATGTTTGCTGCAGTTGCTTGCATGTGCTCTGGGCATGTTTGGTAGCAGTTTTATGCCTTCTGCACTCGCTAGTTAGCTCTAAGACCTTTCCTTCTGCTTCTTTTAACTTTTCATCCATAGATTTCAACTTGCATTCCCAGTAATGCTTAATAACAAAAAGACATTCCTTAACTGAGTTGTGCTTGAGGCTGTAACCTAAAGCTGTTTTACACTCAGCAAGAGTCCATTCTCCATCAGCAGAGAAACCTTTGGATGAAAAGTACTGAGTTAACTTTTGCTCACAAATATGTTTCTTCCCAATGTCACTGATTACGCTTTCAAAATCAGAATCAGACCATTGTGGCATTTCAGTCCCTCCCTTAACTAAGGTGCTGCTTTTATAGTTAAGAGGTTTAGCAAGATTCTGAATGTTTTGGCCTTTAGCAGACATGGTGAGAAAACAAGAGAACAAAACCAAGCTTTCTGAAACAATAGCAAAACAAAGACACTACCGGCAGATACCAACAAACTGTTCTTCACAGAGGACTACAGCAGTAAGTTTCAACTCTAACTAAGTAAAACGTTTCTCTTTGTTAGAGAGGATCCCAGTAACAAATCCTAAGTTTACAGTTGTAACAAAACAAAACATCTCTCAGTTCAGAGAGGATAACAGTTACTAATTCTGATCTTCTAGCAGTAACAAACAAAACATCTCTCAGTTCAGAGAGGATAACAGTTACTAATTCTGATCTTCTAGCAGTAACAAACAAGCATCTCTCAGTTCAGAGAGGATAACATTTACTGACTCCTATTTTATCCAGCCATAATTTCTCTTCAGTTCGAAATGGCGTTTACTCACCAAGTAGGTTTCAGTAGCCATCCGGGTCACGGCACCAAGTTGTTAGAAATTCGGCCTTCAGGAACCAGGTGTCCGATTCAGGAGTCAGGAGACGGCTACAGAGTTGACTTGAGTTTATTCACGTGCAGACAGAAAATCTACACGGGCACAGCTTAGTTGGTCGTTGCTCCCTCTGTGTCCGCCTGACTAGTCCATGTGACTTGTCTGTCTGTTACTGTCTGTGACTGAACTAGACTGAGCTACTAAGACATTTTAGCAGGACTTTACATACATGATAAATTGCTTTGAACACAGCAGGGGGAGAAAGGGTAAGGGTTTATGGAGGAGTATGTGGGGGGTGTCATCATTGGGGGTGTCTCTATCAACTTATGTTAAACAAAGGAGAGATGTGAGAGATAAGGGTGAGGGGCAAAAGGTTAGGAGTGTATAGGGAAAAAGGGGGGTTAAGGAGTGAGACAGTTTAGAACCTAAGAAAACTTAATAAAAGTACAATTTGTTGTTGACAGAATCTCTCAGTGTTTAGCTTAGGCTTGTGCCCTTGCTGCATAATATGCACTTTAAAGGGAGAAATAAAGCAAGTACATTCTGATATTTATTTAAGGAACTTTGTTTTTGAGCATTTGAGTATTTTTTTTTTCAGTAATCTGTTACAAATTGGAGATCCTATGTCCAGTTGTGCTCTTCAATGGCTTAAAGGCTTTTACATTAAATCATAATTACAATTACATATTTATTTTATAAGCTGACATCACTTGTTGACAAGACTCATTGACATAACATCATTATTTAGCTTTTTTTAAATTGCTAGTGCTTGGGTTCATACTGCCTGCAATGAAATAATTAAATAAAAAAGTAAATTTAAGAAAGACTGTGTTTTGTATTAACATTGTCTATTCTGCCCCCCATAAAAAGAACCTTTATTTTAAATAATGTTTTTTTTTATTCTTTTATTAGAGTACTAGTTGTAACACTGCGTGACAACTAACCCTGTCATGTGGGGGCTGTTCTGGCAAAATCTCTCACTGATTAGTGAAACACTTAAAAGGAAAACACTATCTTGTTCATGTATCATGGTTGATCTGCAAGAGTACAATCTAATGATGAGGGTGCTGATTCTCTCTATTTTTGGTAGAAAAAAGGGTTTGTTTGCAGAAATGTATGTCCAAGCCAGGATTCATTTAGAAAACTCTATTTTTAAATACTTATATTTTTAAGTACTTGGGGAACTTTATTTTCAGTCAGACCAGTCAATCATATATTTTTCAGTGCTCTTTCAACACTCTTCCTTTTCTGTGTGTGTGTGTGTGTGTGTGTGTGTGTGTGTTTGTATAGTCGAAGAAATCCCATCTGACTTGTCTTTGAGAATACTTTGGTGACAGAGCAAAGTGCCTGAGCCAGCAATCCTCTGGCTCTCTCTGTCTGTCTGGCTGGCGACGCGTGCATTAGTCTGTATAACATTTTGCATACTTGGAAAAAACACTTCTTTAAATTACATCATCTGAGCTGACACTTGGCCCTCCAGCAGACAGGGAGAGCAACACGTGAGGGGACCCACAACATAGAGTGTGTGAGAGAGAAAGAGAGAGTTGTGTATGTGTTTGAGTCAAATATATTCCAGTTGAGTAAAATGACTTGCTCTGGTTAAATGATGTATTGAAGCAGCAGCAGCAGCAGCAGCAGCACAACAGAACAGCATTTGAACCACACACCTCGTTTCAGACATTACCTGTTTTACCTTTAGGTACTTAGTGTGAAAGTGCTTGCTGATGATAGGACCAAATACAATATTACTGTAAGGAGAAGAAAAAGGTTACTGTAGTATTGTTTAAAAGTCATAAGAAAGCCAAGCAAACCATTTATTGCTGTTATTTAATGCAGTATATGCTTTTGGTGATGTTGTCACACAGTTTTATATTTAATTAAATATTTACTATGCTGTAACTGCCCAGTTTAAACATTCAGCTCAAGGCCAGACTCTGGTCTAATTTATCTTAACTGGTCTTTGATGGTCAAGATGGACGTCAAAACAAAACATATTCTATGCTGCTAAGTAATCTGATTAACCAGTTCTTGACCGGCCTCTACTCACCACCTTTACAAACTCCAACTCCCAGAATGCACCGCTCTGTCATGTGTCTTAGCCAGCCAATCAGAACCTGATTATTAGATCAGCCTCACCTGTGTTCTGAGTAATTACTAGTGTGTTTTTTCTGTGTTAGGTGTTTTTGCACAGTATTGCCCCTGTTTTTCAGCTGCATACCGAGCATTATTCTTTCTTTATCTATGTATATGTTTATTTATGTATATGACCTATTTTTGGGTTTTGTCTCTGATTTTGTCTTGCCCTTTTGGTTAGTTCTCTTGGCTGTTTTTGATCAGTTTTTTACCCTTATTTCTCATTTTTTGTTTATTCATTTTGGACTGTGATTTGGCTCTAATGTTTTGGTCAGTCTTGTTTATGGTTTGTACTGTTACAAAAACTCAGTTCAAGTTTGTTAGTTTAGCTCTGATTATAAAAGCTACTCCTAATTTTTACTGCAAGCGTCTTACTCCTGTTTGTAGTGTCACTGCTTAATGAGCTTCATGTTTAGTTTCTATGCTTTTTTTGCTGTAAATGTTAAGCTAGAACTCGGTCAATGAAGGAGACAAGCTGCCTAAAAATCACTGGTTAACTGGAAAGAAGTGCCATGACTGCCATGGAAGTAGAAACCAAATATCATTAAAAAATTAAAAGATAAAAATGGAGATAATGGATAAAAAAATCAGATGATATATAAATAATTAAATCAACTTGAATGCTGAATTTAAGCCTATTTTTTGTTAGGAACCATATGAATTATATGATGTATAATTTAAGTAATTTGTAATGAGGAGATCTTCTCTATAGCTTGTCTGCTTGGTTAGCTTTTATCTGGCATCACTTTTTTTGTCCAGCTTTTCCACAGTGTGCAGTGGTCCCCCAAATAACCAAGCCTCAATTTTAGGGCCTGTAAAGTAATGATTAATTTAGGGAGGTTGTGAAATGTCTCATTAAATGCTAACCTACTCTAATGCCAGAAATTATGCAAATGTTGTAAAGCCAATTAAGTCCTGCATTTAATTTTTAAATATAATATATAAATACTATTTAAATATGCTTTATTGTTAATGAGGGAATAAACTTTCAGAATATAATTTTTAAAGTTGTCTTTAGACTTTTTTAGGCTACACAGCAGTGTATGAGGTGAGTGAAGAGTGAATAGCTGGCTGGAGTTCACGCTGCCTCGCCTCTCAGTCTGCAACACCAGACCAAACAGCCTTGACCTCATACACAATCACTGCATCATACTTTATTAGCCCCTTCTGCAGCATGAACTGAACCCACTACAAAATCAGCTCTGCAGAATTACACAGAAAACTAAGGACATGAACATGTTTACATGAACATGAATCTTCTAGTAAATAATACAATTTATAAAGTTTTCAGTTTATTTTAATAATGTAGTCAATCAGCTAGGACAAAGTTGGAGTAAGAGGTTTGCTTCTTTAGCTATGGAACAAGTGATGGAACAAGTGATGGAGTATTTTGCAAACTGTTGGTGATGTTGGTGAACAGCTTGTCTAGTCCCTGAAGTAAGGTACTATCAAAAGAATATGACTATTTGGAGCAGATAAACATACATATGTTGGCACTCTGCTTAATACCAGCTATAAACTCCCCAACATTCACTGTGTTCTCTGGGATGATGGTGCTCAATCCAGTACTGCTGGGATGAGCTGGTTGGGGAGTTGGGTATAAAGTGGGATTGGGATTATTCCACATGCTGATTAATCCTTATTAATGCTCTTATTACTAAAAGCAATCCTATTCTTACAGCAATGCTAGGGTAAAGAATTTGTCACAGAAAATTGGATGGGATGTCTGGGAATTTTCAACTCAGTGATAAAACTTTTGCATCCAGACTGCAATTAAAAAAAAAAACAGGAGGACAAGTAAGTTTTTTGGCTTTTTTCGGTCACATGACATCGCGTTCAGTAGCTCCTTCATTTCCACTCGCTGTTGTGTTTATGTTGAAACAAAACTCAGAGATATGCGTCCAGGCAGAAATAAAATTACCAGACGACCACAAAGTTCAGCAAAAACAGTAGGTAATTCAGCCTGTAATTTTCTCAGAGGATGTCTTAGAAAAACATATGGTCATTCTAGAAAGGAATTAAATCACAGAGCCCCCCCCCCCCCCCCTGCCATCCAGATAGGGCTTTATTAATGTATTTATTTATTCTTTATTTCTTACCAATTTACATGGCCAATTTCTCAACCTACTCATTAGGACTACCTACTCACAAGTGATGCCCCAACACCAGGAGAGTGAAGACTAGCACATGCCTCCTCCAATTAGTGAAATCTCTTTTGAACTGCTGCTGATGTAGCATTGTCGAGTAGCATCCCAGCGCACTCAGAGGAAAGTGCCACGATTCGGTTCTAATACCTCAGCTCACAGGCGCCTTTTGCTGATCGACATCGCCATCTACCCACCTAGAAAGAGCAGGGCTCTCAGGGCTCCTGTGGCTGATGGCAAGCTACATGAACAGGATTCGAACCGGCGATCTCCTGATCATAGTGGCAGGGCTTAGCCCACTGGACCACTCGGGCGGATAGGGCTTTAAATCAACTCTATTAGTATTTAATAACATTTAAAACACAGGATCAGTTTCCCGGACAGGCATTAAGCTTATGGAAAACTTCCCCTTTAAAGTATTAATTGAACGCTAATAGTGTTAATGAGTAATTAGTGTTAATTGATTCCTAATAGTATTAATGTAGCACTGGTAAATTTACTGTGTAGTAAATCTTGGAAAATCAAGACAGTTACTCCAACAAAAGCAGGATAAACCATAATTAATACCATTTAAGAAACAGTGAGTAATGAGGTATCTAAATACTTTTGTCCGTATAACGTATGACTGGCGAGTTATCATTTTTTGTTACTACACATGTGGTTGTTAATTCATATGAAGGCTGTCATAGTGAGTCAGAAGTGGTCAGAAAGAGTTTCACTACAGTTCTCATGCAGACACACACATATGTTAATGCTCAGCGTGGGAGACGGCTAGGCCAGGCAGCCATGTCTGAGAGAGAGAGAAAGAGAGAGAAAGAGAGACAGAGAGAGAGAGAGAGGAACAGGATTTGACATCCTTGATTTCCTGTCGCTGGCAGCAGTCACATGGCGAGTGCGTGGGCGAGATAGCTGAGTGAAAGTAAAAAGCGTTAAAGGGGTGAGGCTCAGTCACAGCCTCTCTAACGCCCTGACGCTCACACAGGCGAGCACTAGCAGAACACTCACTCCTGTTCTGACTGTCCTCTCGGCACTGATCTGAAGAGCGACCCGTTTCAGACGTGCAGAGAGTCACTGGGGCAGGCAGGAATGAGAGAAATGTGTGGTCTGCATACAGCAGTGTGAGAGCTGCAACTCAGTGCATGCAGCATGCAGAACCGCACAACAAGCACTTCTACTGTTAACCCCTTCACTGTGCTCTGCAGCAGGGAGTGTAGTGTAGGTGTGGTCTGGTGAAGAAATCTAAATTATACAGTATTCTCAATATAACACATTCTTAACCTACAAAGATCTGTTTAGCAGCTGATTAAGTCTGGCTGCTGGTTTGTTAAGTTTTACAGGCTTATTAATCAGTTATTCACTGTAAGACATTAAACTGTGGAATGAAAGACATGTACTTAGCTACTTTTTTTAGTTTTTTACATAATTAATACCTTTTTCAATTTCACTCTAGTGCATTCAATTGTGTTCTACTTTCCATTTTGCTACTTTTTTTGTTTTGTTAGAGAAAGTAGATTTTCTAAACCAATGAATAATAATATTGATGTATCTCCATGTTTGACATTGTACACTTCTTTACATTATGCTACAATTTAATGAGGAATTGAACAGGCTACAATAGAAAAACCTCATAATGAAGAATAAAGGTTTCCCCCTTTCTGTTAAACTGCCAATTTGGAGATACAATAGTGTAAAAGGGATGATATATAGTTAAAGTGGCGGTTCATATTATTTTGTTTCTAAACTGAAAGCAGAAGCAGTTCTGAGTGGAGAAGGGACAAAATATTGTGCTTACTGGAACCAGTGTGCTGAAACGGCCATCCCTGCTAAGCCTCCTATATTCGTTCTAAAATCTAGGGTGTTGGGTCGCTTTTCACAGGAGTTCTTCCTCTGGCCACATCACGCATTTTTATGTACTTACACATGTACAGCCTCTGAAAGAGGATCCGGATCAGTTTTTCTGAATGCGAGCGGCTGGTGGAGCAATGGAGACTTCAGAAGGGGAAACTCAGAGCTCAGCAGCTCATTCACTCATAGTAAAAACAAAGTGTGTAGTTGAAGTAGAAGTTTCTGACTGACCGTGCTCTCTCTCTCTCTGACTGAACATAACCTGGAATCAGATTCATCCGCTCTGAAAGGAGACTACATCACACCCACCCAGTTTAAAATGATTCTTCTGCATGCTCTGTATATATATATATATATATATATATATATATATATTTAAATACAAATATAATGCAGTCATAGTTTACCACAAAGTCATTGCATGTTTGATGAAATGAAGTAATATTTTTGCACCTATTGCTGACACATACATGCAAATCTACACATACGCAGCCAGTCTAGTCCCCGTGCAAAAGTATAACCCATTAAATAGGACTCTCTGTAATCCAAGCATGGAGTAGTGGAACTGTGTTCTCTCCATGAGTTGGGGATGAGGCAGGGTGGTGAACATCCTGACCTCATTAATTCTCTTGTTGCTGAACGCAAGCTAATCTTAACAGCAATGATTCAAGTAGTAGAGGCCTTCCTTAAACAGTAGAGACAGTAACTCCAACAAAATCAAGATAAACTCTTATTTAATACCCTTGATTTTGCCCCATATAGTGTTTTTTGATCATGAACTGGTCTATATTAGAGTGGCTTGCTTGAGATTGCTTAAGAGTTAAATTTTGAAGATAAATATTGGATTTCTCCCCAGAAAAACCCTACATATTTATAAAAACTCATTACTTTAACATCGTTACTTAACTACATTTAACAGCAAGTACTCTAGTACATACCCTTGTTTGAGGTAATGTGTTTTATAAAATAATATCTGCACTTTCATAAAGCTAAATGATTTGTGTACTTTGTCCTCCACTGTCAGTAACTACTCTAAAGTAACATATTCATGCTCCACCCACAAATGTGATGTTTTAGCAACTGTTGCTAGTTTGGACAAACATTGCAGAAAACCGAGAAAGATCCAAATCAATTTAATGAGAAACTGTATTACATTTAGTTTATGGAGAGTTGCTACAAAACAGTAACTCCGGTCTTTTCTACCAGTGTGAATCTTTACATGCATGCAGGAGAATAAATATGCTTTAAAATGAATAATGTACTCAATGTTTAGGAATTTTAATAAACATCTTGATGCGACATCTTTACTTCTTCTCCTAATGTAATGTAGTTTAATCAATGCAGCTACAGCTATGAGAGGGAGCGAGTGTTCTCATGCATAGACTTCTCAGGGTTTACTGAGTTCATAGTGAGAGGGGAAACACATTTTTTCTTCTTCTGTCTCTGTAACATACACACACATACACACACATATATTATCTTGATCTGCTGTGGTTAGATTTTGTCACAAGAAGCTGTCTAGTAATATCATCCTCATTACTCTGAGAACACTGTAATAATTAACTGCTCTAAAACTGCACCCTGAATTAGATCAAAACTTCAGATCACAGCTATAATTCTTCTAGAAGCTGCTAGAACACCTAAACCATACACACAATATTATTTGTATAATATAATATCAATATTATTTAAATTATTCTAAATATTCTACATTTAATGTAAACATTACATAGAAATTCAACAGAGAATCATGTGTTTTTGTGTATTTGTGTTTGACCAATGAGTTATGAAAACCTCAGTAAATTTAAATTGACTCAAAGTTTTACATTTAACTTAAAAAGCAAAAAATAAATTTAGGCTCCTGTGGGAATAAGAGTCTTATCTGTGAAGTAAGTGTTTATTAGCTCAGTAAAACACCAGCATTATAGTAAATAAAAGCAGCAATTTTTTAAAAAACAGAGCTTTTACATCACTTTTTTTCGTAAAACATCTTCTAATCTCTCCTCATCTGAGTTTAATAGAGTTATTTCTAGTTTTCATTATATCAACACCTGGTTTGGTAAATTGGTAAATTTGGTATATCAGGTGAGCTGCTGACGGAACTGAACCTATTCACATGCTGGCTGAGGAGCATCCAGAAGAAATCTGGAACTACACTTTGTTCTTCAGCTTGGCTCACAGGATATAACATACTTAGTTAAAAATGAGAATTCCTTGTTGCGTTTTACTGTATTCATGTTTATTTGCATCTGTTTAAATCATATGTGGCGCTTTTGTCAGGTAAAAACTCTCATATTGCTGAGATAAATGGATTAGTGTAATTTGCTTTGGTGCCTAAAACTTACTGTATGTCTGTATTACACTTTATACTGTTTACCTAACTGACAAGCCCTATTAACAATGTGAGTTAGAAGAACATTACTATGTTTAAGTTGGGTGAACACCAGTTTCTTTAAGTTATGTAGTAAAGTTACTTATAACTCTAAGTGATGTTCACACTTCAGTGTTTTACAGTGTGCAGTGAATACACTTGTGTATGATTGTGAGAGAGCACGTAAAAAAGATTATCTGAGGGTTGCAGGTTTGGGGGGAAGAAGCTGCCGTTAGTATTGCGGGGGGGGGGGGGGGTGGAGTTGGGGGCAGGAGGGGCAAGTTATGAACAGTGGATTAACAAGTGTACAGTATGTGATTGTCCTTAATGTAGTTAATGGGTTTAAACTATTTTGTACACACCTTTATATACATAGAGTACATACTTAAAATACTGTAGCAACTATAATAAATTAGATGTATTATGTTAAACATGTGTCAATATTCAACTGTGGAGTTAGTTTTGGAAACACACCAAACAAAATTCATCACAGCCTTTGACTGTAATAACAATAAAGTTGACTAACTGGTCTTAGCTAATGATGGTGGTTTACAATGATAACTGACAATGGAAGAATTAATAGTTTGCACAGTGATACATTTAAAGGCAGGACAACTAAACATGATACAGGACTTGATTACACTGTGTTTTTAGTGGTAACTCAGCAAAGGTTATCCCAAATATCTCCTAACATTTTAAGTTCTGATCTCAATTATGAAAAACTTACAGACCAAAATTTACAGACCAACTAAGCCTCAAACAACATAATTATAGGATATAATAGGGTGTGTAGGATAGTATAGTGTAGTATAGGTAGTATAGGGGAGTATAGGTTTGTTTGTATACAGAGTATTATATGGTAGTATAGGAAGTATAGGGTGGTATAAGGCAAAATAGATAGTAAAGGGAAGTATAGATTAGTATATGGGGATATAGGAGAGGTTTAGAGAAAGTATATAGGTAGATAGGTAGTATAGTATAAATATGTGGAGTATATGGTAGTATAGAAAGCATGGGGTAGAATAGGTTAGTATAGGGAAGAATTGGAAAGTATAGGGTAATATTGAGAGTATAGGGTAGTATAGGGTAGAATTGGAACGTATAGGGTAGTATAGATTTATTATTAGTATGGGGAGTATATGGTGGTACAGAGTAGTATAGGATATGATAGGGAGTACAGGTTAGTATAGGGTAAAATTGGAAAGTATAGGGTAGTACAGAGTACTATGGGAAGTACATGGTGGTACAGGGTTGTATAGGGTATAATAGGAAGTGCAGTTAGTATATGGTAGAATTGGAAAGTATAGGGTAGTATAGAGTAGTATTGGGAGTATAAGGTTGTAGAGGATGGTATAGGATATAATAGGTACAGTACAGATAGGGTAGTTTAGGTCAGTATATAGTGACATAGAATAATACTATTTGGTTGTATAGGATAGTTATGGGGAGTATAGGGTAGTATATGGTAGAATTGGAAAGTAAAAGGTAGTGTAGAGTATTATGGGGAGTATAGAGTGGTACCGGGCAGTGTAGGGTAGAATAGGGAGTGCAGATTAGTATAGGGTTAGTATATAGTAATATAGGATCGTTATAGAGGACTATAGGGAAGTACAGGGTAGCTGTGGGGAGTATAGGGTAGTATATGGTAGTATAGGGAGTAGTGATTAGAAGGGTAGTATAGAGTAGTATACTGTATAGTAATATAAAAAAAAGGGGGAAAAGGTTTGGTGTAGGTGTATGTCATGCAATAAGAATAAAGTTAATGAAACATTATGTCCTATTACCAGTCGCACCTGCAGCTCTTATTGTATATTTAAAAAAAACTTTTCCACAAC
Organism: Astyanax mexicanus; assembly: GCF_023375975.1. Taxonomy (NCBI): domain Eukaryota; kingdom Metazoa; phylum Chordata; class Actinopteri; order Characiformes; family Acestrorhamphidae; genus Astyanax; species Astyanax mexicanus. The sequence goes on along the minus strand of NC_064410.1, from coordinate 48,119,514 downwards.
TTCTTTTCTCATTTTCTCATCATATTGTAAACATATTTTGGCAATTTCTGGGCGTTTTATAGAATTTTTGCCCTTTTCAGATTTTAAATGCACGCTTTAGTCTAAACTACTGTATTTTGTAGTTGTGGATTACAACTCAGACTAAACTACAGTAAGTTAACTCAAAAAACAGATTAGCATTTAGCACTCCGCAAGCTATAGCTTAGATGTACACTCAGTGAGGTAAAGAGAAACCCCCTGACAGTGTGGCAGTATGATGAAAGAGTAGAGTCTGGTTGCTACACTGTGCTCATGCTTTTGTGTCTGAGAGCAACTCATAGTGTGAAAGACGGGGTATCAGACACCTGCTGTGCTCCTGTGGTCTTGGGAGCAACTCGATCTGTCTTATCTGCATCTCTATGCTCTCGGTATGCAACAGGTATGCCAGAGGGTCGCTAAGCGAAATGCAGTCCTGAGAAAACGATGTTAGAATGGCTTACAGCTGTCATGTCTCCCATTAAATGCAAGTCTTATCCTGTCAACAGTTTCCCTATTTCTGGTCAAACTACATGCCAATGCGTTTTCTTGAAATCCCAGAAATATGGTTATTGCAGCAATAAATCTACCATGCCTGACTGTGTGCATATTGGGGGTGTAAATCCCTGGGGAGCAAAGTGGCACAGCAGGTAGTCCCCATGTGTCCCTATGTACGCTTGGGTTTCCTTAGGGTACTCCGGTTTCCTCTCAAAAACACCTACCTAAAAACACATGGCAAGCGGTCTAAAGCACTGCCACTATGATCAGGAGATTGCTGGTTAGAATCCAGCTCATGCAGCTTGCCATCAGCTGCTGGAGCCCTGAGAGGGCACAATTGGCCTTGCTCTCTCTGGGTGGGTAGATGGCGCTGTTTTTCCTCATCACTCCAAAGGGTGATGTCGATCAGCACAGGGCGTCTGTGAGCTGATGGATAGGAACTGAGTCGCTGTTCTTTCCTCTGAGTGTATTGGTGGCTACACGGCAGTTTGAAAAGAGGTAGTGGCTGACTTCATATGTGTTGGTGGAAGCATGTGCTGGTCTACTCCTTCCTTGTGTTGTGGCATTACTAGTGGCGTGGTATATACAGCTAAGTAACAGCTAATTAGCAGCTGAATGGGTGGGACAATTGGCTAAAATAAATTGGGATAAAGTGGGGGAAAAAATGAAATAAATACATGGTGAGTAGGTAAATTGGCCTTGTTAAGATGTGAGTGTGTGTGTTGTACTCTGAGATGGTCTAAAGCGCCCTCTATGGGTGGGAATTATTCCTGCTCCGCCCCAGTGAAGCTCTAGACCCAAAACATCCCTAATTTTAAAAAAGATAAATGAATCTCTCATATATCTTAAATTAATTATAACCAAAACATTAATTCTGGGAACAGGGCAAATATTGCACATATTTAACTGAATGTCAGCATGGAAAATCACTAAACACTTAGGTACAACCTGTACAACTGCCAGTGTTTATCTATGTAGATTGCAGACTATATGCTTGATTATATGCACCTATTACCAATGGGTGTGACTTATCTACAGTATAAGAACCTACTAATTAGAAAATTCTGCCCAGACATGATCAGACCAAGTACTATACGCACTGCAGCACTTGGTGGTAATGTTCCAAGGCCTCCTGCTTTACAGAAAAGCTTTTGTTGGTAGTTATTACTCATGATAACATTGCTTACAGTTGTCAGGGGCAGCTCTAACCTAGTAATAAGAAGCTCTGTCCGTTTGTATTAAACATAAAGCAAAAATATGTCATGCTGTGGCACGTGCATATTAGAATTAGTTGAATGAGAATTAGAATATAGTTGAATGACTGATTAAGTTGTGTTAACTTTGTTTTCAGAAGTACTGTGGATCTTGGTAGAAACTTTTTAAAACCATGCACAAACATCTGTGATAACGTACTTATCAGAGGAACTGTATACCGTATATATTTTGACCATGTGGTAAAAATATGCCATACTAGACTGTGTGCATATTGGCATTTTGTTTCTTTTGGAAACAACTCTACTCTCAAATTATATCTTGATATAAATCCGAATTCAGAATTGTATACTATATTTGTTAAATGGTAGTGTCGTGATAATAAAGAGTTAATGCCTGATATGGTACCTGTTGGAAATATTGTATATGCAGCACAGATTTAAACATCTTACAGTGCCACTGCTTAAAGGTCTACAGTGGACTGGTTGGAGTCAGCAGTGTGTGTGTGTCTGTGTGTCTGTGTGTGTGTGTTTAGAGTTCCATCTCAGAGACTGGCTGTGTTGCTGTGTCACAATGGCCTCTTTCCAGCCTCTCCTGGCTGAGGCCTCATCTTTCCATCCTGCACAGTGTCAGCCCAGAGGAGCCTTGCTCCACACAGCCAGCCCAGCACATGTCACTGGGTCCACACTACGCTCCACACACACACACACACACACACACACACACACACACACACACACACACACACACACCTGAGCACGTACACAAACATACACACTCAGCCAGGGTGCTAAACAACAAACAGCCACGTATCTTTATATATTAACTCTCTCTGTGGTGATGTGATCCAGTGTCCAGGTTCCCCCTGTAGGAGCACTCACATTGACTGATCAGTCCTCTGTAATTTAGGTAAACAGCGCCATCTACAGTTAAAATGCTAACGGTGCCAGATAAGTTAGATGTTAGATTTTGTAGTTGGTGATTTTTAACATTGTGTCAATTACTGTAATTAATAATAATTTAACTAATAATTGTGTTAAAATGCATGCAACACAACGAAGTGACCACAATGAAATAAATAACTGTCAAAAAACATTGGAAAAAAATATACATTAAAAAAAGTACATTTAAATAGATTTTATATCTTAAAATTGGACAGAATAATGTGAATTGCTTATTTTCAGTACAGATTACTTAAAGTTAATTTCTAAGTGAAACCGATTAAGGTTGCTGTTTCTAAACTAGGCAAAATTATTATTATTATATTATTACTTACAATGCTTGTTAAAACTTTTGTCAGAGAAAAAAAAGCTTATTAGCCTTAAAAATAAAAAAAAAATTGATTTGCTAAAATTTAGTATTTGCAGTGCAGGTACGGTATGTGCCTCCATTACTGAAGTGTGGAGCAGTGTAACTGTGTTCTCTGGAATGATGGTGCTTCATCCAGTACTGAAGGCAAACACATTACTCAATCAAATCCTCATTACAATACTCCAAAAACTAATAGAAAGCCTTCCCTGGACAGTAGACACAGTTACTCCAACAAAAGCAGGATAAAAGCAGGATTTTTGAAGAAACAGGGAATGAGCAAGTGTCCCACATTTGTGTTCATATTTATATTTATGTTTATTGTATATATTAAGTAATCTGTAATGTTATAAACTTTCCACAAGAGCAAATGAATATATACAAAATATCAACATTATAAGGTGGGTAAGGTGGATAATTAAAATTAAACATATAATCAACTGTATGAAATATGCTATCTTGCAAAAACGGTTTAATAAATAATTTATTATTCCAACAGTGTTCACACGGTATCAATGTCTTATTAAAAATGAACCCTCATAAACAGGAAGTGAAGGAACAGTGAAGTAATTAAACACATGAACAAGCACATGTTTTTTGCATTTAGTTTGCATTTTTAAGTCAGTTCAAGCACTTGCTGTACGGTTGTTTTAGCAGCGCTCTGGAGAAATTTAAGGAACTGGCTTCAGCTGTACGTTACTTTTAGTTTCAATAGAGAACTACTTCCACAGTGAGCGCAATAACTGAACTCCCTCTATGTGCAGATGACTGGCCTGGCCCTGATTTGGAGCTTTACAGTAGATGTGATGGGGAGAAAGACTGGCTCTGTTTCTCTGCAGTGTTGGGAAAAGATGTAGAGGTTTAAGAATCACAAGAGCTGGAAATAATTAGTGGTAATTGCAGAAACTGTGCCAGACTGTTTCAATGGCAGGGGTGCAAAAACTGAAACCGGAAATGGATGGAATAGGTTTGAGTATAACAATGATAATGATTTTTTATTTTTATTTTTTTTACTTTTTGCCATCATTGACAACTATACGTATAAAATACAGTTTATCCCATTGTGATGGACACCGATAAAGCGCACATTACATTTAATTCATTGGTGAGCACTGCTTCATTATAGAAACACCTAACCAGACTTTATCATGTTTTTTTTTTCACATGCAAGAGAACCCTATATAGCAATGCATCTTATTTTCTCTGCTGGAAAAGGGTGGCATAAAAGGTACTTTAATAATGGCACCCTTTTCTGATGAAAGAGCACCCATAAATAAGACTTATTATTACTATTATTGTTACATACAATTTATTGCGAGAACTGGCACCCTGGTCGGCAGTGGCTGCCCACCTTTCAGGGCATGTGTTCTCACAATATCACTGTGTTTGTCTTCTGAGTGTACTCAATAGTGTGTATGTGTGTGTTTACTGCATGTAGGGGTTAAAGGCAGAAGTCAAATTACATCTGATCCCAGAACAAGTAAAGTGATTATGGTTGTCTTGTCTTGATAAAGTGATTCTTTGATTATCAAAATGAAAAATATATTCAACTGTATTAAATATTGTGTATTAATGCATAAGTGTTCAAGTAAGAGAAACTGATCAGTCAATCTCATTACAACAGTGCTTACTGAAAATGAACCCTCATAAACAGGAAGAGAAATTACTAAACACATGAACAAACACATTTCCATTCTCCTTTCACATGCTGAAGAAACATGCTGCGATTTCAATTTATCAGAGCTCTGGAGGAATTTAGAGACTTTATTTTGGTTTGTAAATTACTTTTAGGGTCTACTCTGCAAACTTCTTCCACACAGATTACTAATGCAATTACTAAAAATTCCCTCTAGTTGCAGTGCAGATCAGTAAAATACTTTTCATTTGGTGTGCGTGTGTGTTTAGCAATTTTTCTACTTGCTAAAAGCTAAACATAAATATTAACATATAAATATATTATAGTTTATTTAGTAACTTTCTTCAGTAGGTGATGAGATACAAAATACAGCTCTGGAAAAAAATAAAGAGACCACTTTAGTTTCTGAATCAGTTCCTCTGATTTTACTATTTATAGGTATATGTTTGTGTAAAATGAACATTGCTGTTTTATTTTATAAACTACGGACAACATTTCTCATAAATTCCAAATCGAAAGATTGTCATTTAGAGCATTTATTTACAGAAAATGAGAAACAGCTGAAATAAAAAAAAAGATGCAGAACTTTCAGACCTCAAATAATGCAAAGAAAACAAGCTCATATTCACAAAGTTTTAAGAGTTCAGAAATCAATATTTGGAGGAATAACCCTGGTTTTTAATCACAGTTTTTAATGCATCTTGGCATGTTTTCCTCCACCAGTCTTACACACGGCTTTTGAATAACTTTATGCCACTCCTGGTGCAAATATTCAAGCAGTTCAGCTTGGTTTGATGGCTTGTGATCTTCCATCTTCCTCTTGATTATATTCAAGAGGTGTTCAATTTGGTAAATTAAAGAAACTTATCATGTTTAGGTGGTCCCTTATTGTTTTCCAGAGTTGAATGTCCTTACCCTTCCAGGATATAGACATTGAGTGCATTCCTTTATTTTATGTTGCACACATTGTTGACACAGACATTCACAGATTGTCTATAAAATAGGGACTCTCTGGAGCAGATAGATATTAAATTTCTGGCACCAGGCATGTGCTTGAGGGGATAAAGACCCCCAGCACTGAGCTGTGGAGCAGGATGGTACTCCTTTTAATTATTTTTTGGATGTGTAATTTGGGGAGCTGGGAACGATGAGATAAAATCCTCACATCTCTGCTTTAAAATATATGTAGCCAGGTGGTGAATTGAGAATACACCTTTAAAATGTGTGTCTGTAACTTTAAGAAACACAATCAGAAGTGTTGTCACCCTGTTTTTAGTGGGGTAGTGTGCTCCTCGTGGTCAAGCCTTGTATTTTTCTGGGTTACAGAAGCTGTTTGTCCAAGTTCTCTTGATGAAATGCTCAAGTCTTGTTGAGTAAAGCTGAGTATATCGAGGTGAGCTTAAAAACAAATATTAAAAGAGCTCTGTTAATGGTATTAATGTGGTATTAATGTTATTTATCTATTTTCTGTTATTAGTGCCACTACCAAATACTGTACTGTGTTCTTAGTTAGGGTTTTACAGTCTATTCATTTTATTTGTATTGTTTTAAATACAACTAAATCAGCTCTGATAAAAGTCTATAAATACGTGAACTGCAGTTGCAGTAAGTCAAAGATAGGTGGTGCAGTGTTGTTGTGCATTGAGACTAATATTTCTGCTCAGCAAGTGCTGATAGTTTGTATTTTGCTTTTATTTCATATTTTGTTTTTATTTCATATACATTTTCATATTTCATAAAAATCGGAATAAAATACCCGGAAAAAAAAGTTATTTTGTCATTTGGTCCTTTCCCCGGTGACATATATTAGAAAGTATACCCTGGACAGTGCAGACAGTTACTCCAACAATAGCAGGATAAACTCTTTTTTCATATCCTTAAATCTGTAAAGAAAATCCAAAAATGTGCAGGTTTGTGCACTTTTGCCCATATTAGTGTTGAGAATAAAACAGAACAATGCAACAGACATGATTTCTTCAAGGCTGTGAAGATTCAGTACTGTTAAACTCAGGAACCGGAGGAGAGAAGGAAAGTTAGCTTGCTCTCTGCATAAGGGGAAGAAAGTAATAAATATCACCTCATTCCTAGAAGAAGATGACTGGCCTGGATCTTAAACTCTACAGTAGATCAAATACGGAGGCAGACTGGCTCCGTCTCTCAGTGTGGAAGAAAGATGTAGACGCTTACGAATTACAAGAGCTGGAATTAATTAGTGTTAATAGTATAAAGCAAATGTTTAAGCCCTAACTCTTCCAGAAGAGGCAGTCCATCAGTTTAATGGCCTTAAGAGTAGTTTAGAGTTGTAGTAATTACTTTTGAGAGGTCACACTCTCTGAAATGATCTCAGGAAGTCTGGATTATCAGGATGGGATCCAACTCTGTGAACTCTAACTATAACTTGTGTGGTTTCTTAATTCCTGACACTGAAGGGAGTTAATGGAACCACCCAGAATGAAAAAAGGGAAATAATGAAATGTGTAGTAATTGTTTGGACAGATCTGATTTTACACTACTCTTCTGCAGTCCAGAGACACATCCAGGGAATCATTCCTTTTTAATTTCTCAAGCAATGTTCAATTTTTAATGATACTTCAGGAAGAAAGTAACTATCAAGTAAATATGAATCTTATACTTAAAAAAAAAAAACCATTATTGCCCAATAAAAAAATGATGTGCTTATGTGCTAATAGGCTGTGTGGATTTTGAAACAGGTCATACTTATATACTGTATTGTGCAACTTAGAGTTGTCATTGTCCTATATAGAACTATTTTTTTAGATGATATAATGTATATTCTGTCTGTATGTCTGGAAAATATGCAAACATACAATTTTGACATACAGCTCTGTGTAATTTTGTGCTGACAGAACCATTCCTCTCCAACAAGGTGAGATCAGATAGTAATATGCATGGAGGTCCAGAGGAAAGACAATTGACTATTATCTTGTTTCTTTAAAATTGTTTCTCCAAATTTGGATTATCGTGTCATCGGTTGTCTCTTTATCTCCAGGTTCCTTTCTGATGGTCTTGTAGCTCATTCCAGCCTTGTGCTGGTCTACAATCTTGTCCCTGATGTCCATTGACAGCTTTTTGGTCCTGTCAGTGATGGTCCAGGGGTTTGAAATGAAGGAGACTGACTCTGTAACAGGTATCTTTTAGCAAGTTAAGATGAAGAGGCCCCTTTCTTAAAGGGACAGGACTAATTTTGTGCCTCATGGACACAAAGCCGTTCTGTGGGGGTCAGAATTCTTGCTCTTTGGCAGGAGATCAGATACTTATTTCACTTAAATACAAACTAATTTATAACCTTTATTTAATGTTTTGTTCCGCATTCTTGTTATTCTTTCTCTTCCTCTGTTGTCTTAGCCCCTGACCCCTAAAACTGTCTGTGTTTTTTCATGGTTGGGATGCTTCTGCCCGCTATCCATTGTCAACCGTAGGAATGTGGGTTCCTCTTTTGAGTCTTGGTTCCTTTTAAAGTTTGTTCCTGTCACTGTCATCATTTTCTTGTTTCAATCCAGCATTTTTATGAAGTTACTTTGTAGCAATGTCTGTTGTTAAAATAACTATACAAATAAACTTGAACTTATAAACCTCACATAAGAACACTCTGAACCCTGTTTTCTTTTTGAAATCTTTCCCTTAAAGGCAGATATTTCTGTAATCATCTTTTTACTGGGTCTTTAAAGAACAGAACTCAGCATAGGGTTGTACAGGTTTCTAATGGTGTCCTTCAATAATTCACCCCATGCAGCTGGAAAATTCTTGCACAGTTCCTGCAGATTTTTTCTGGTAGGGGTGGAGAGATGTGAGCAAGTCCTATAGAATCACACACATTTTCATTAGACTTCATTAGTCTGGTGAGACAGTTGGTCATGGCATAGAATCAGTGTCCACAAGGCAAGCTCTTGAGATGGCAGCAGTATGTGGACATGCATTGTCTTGTTGAAATACTACACCAGAGTGTCTGTTCAAAAAGGTAGGCCGCTGTTTGCAGGACCTTAATTAAAGTAATGTTGGCTGTCAAATTGCCTGTAATGAGGACCAAAGGTATGTAAGTATGCAGGTAGGCCAGTCCAGTATCCTCTTTTTGCATAGACATCCCTGGAAAAGCTGTGATCTTGAAGAGAGCAAAAGATGCTTTAATATCTCACTGTACTATTCTGCATTAATGCTTCATCAATAAGTGTACTGACACACCCTAATACCATAACAGACCCTGGCTTTTGGACTTGTAGCTGATAACAATCTGGATGGTCTCTTTCATTTTTGGTCTGAAGCTCATGGCCTCTATTTCTTCCAAAAAAGTTCTGTAATACTAATTCACCAGACCTTATTACATGTTTCCACTGTGTGATGGTCCATCCCAGATGCCTCAGAGCCTAAAAAAGTTAACACAGCTTTTGGACATGGTTTTAAGTTGCAACTCCCTTGCTCATGTGGTTCTATCAGCTGTTGTTAAATGACCATTTTTGCAAGTCAGGCTGAGGAATCCCTTTAAAATTCCTCCAGATTCCTTAAATGGTTTAATAATGATATTGAATGTAGAGGGACAAATATGCACATTTCTTTTCAATCTTTATTTGAGGAGGATTTTTTAACATTTCAGTAGTTTTCTCAAATATTGTTACAAACTGCAGACATTCTCAGCACTAACTTGCTCCTCAAAGACTTTTGTACCAAATTATGATTATAATTACTTGTTAATATCAACTGTTTGAAATGTGTTGCGGGCCTAAAATACAGGAATGGATGCATATAATAAATGAAATTAAGTTTAAAAGTTAAAGTAAATATAAAAAGCACTGTTTTTCTTGTTTTACAAGAAAAGGAAACAGGATCTTTTTTTTTCATAAAGACTAAATACGATGTGCCCAAACCTGTTGGACCACATTTGAGAAAATAAAATTCTCTGTTCCAAACCACTTAAGAAAAAACCTTGTGTACTATGAAAACAATCTTTTCATCAGTCAGTTGCTTTCCCCGTGACTCAGCAGAAAGCAGAAGAGCAGGAGGTCAGTTAAGTTTACTGAGCTGCAGAAAGTCAGGTTCGTAAATTCAATACTGTTTTTGAGTCCTTGTGAAATGAGAGCACATGTTTATTAACATGAGAGCCGTAAACTTAGTACAGGGTAAGATGTCACTTTGCAATAGAGGAGTTCCCCTCTTCAATCTGTTACCTCCCATTCAAATGCCTGTCTCCTTAACACTGTCGTTTTCAGAATCACTTCCTCTTATGTGTGTGGGTGTATATAAGGTTCACACCTCCTGCCATTGCAGTCACATGAGGAGCCTGGAGTGAGACACACCAACTGTGAGCAGCAAGATTTACCACAACAAGGTAAATGCTAAAGTTGAATTTCTTAAATGTTAAAATCAGACTTGGTAGCAAATATGTGCAGCTGGAAAAATACATTGTAATAATAGTATAGAGAGATAGAATATAATTATAGTGGCTATCTATTTAGTACAGTGTACAGTAAAATCACAACATTTCCATTTGAAGTGCTGTTTTCTTTCAGTCTGTGATTGACATTGCTTCACTGATATTACATAATAATAACGCATGTATTGTCATCTTTTTTGTGTCTAATCTAGATGATTGTAGTGTTGGTGCTGCTGATGGCAGGGCTGGTCTCCAGCGATATAACCTGTCCTGATGGACATACATGTCCAGATAATAATACCTGCTGCCTGACTGATCAGGGATATGCCTGCTGTCCAGCTCCTAATGTAAGGGGACTTCAGTGTTTTTGGTTTAATATTTGCATTTCAGGCTTTTTCTGACACTGTTTAGTTTTTTGAGTCTTGTTTAGTCTCTGTACTTTACTTAATAATTTCTGTCACTTAATACCTGTTCGATCATGTTAGATACAGCTTTGTTGTCACTGAAAAAGTTATAAAACCAAACTGTTTACATACAAATGACCCACGCAATTCTCCTGCCAATGGTAACCTTTGTGGAACGAGAGATATTGCAAGATGGTCATTGTTTATTTGTTGTATAAAACAAAATGCAGCTCTGGAAAAAAATTAAAACCTCTGGAATATAATCAAGAGGAAGATGGATGACCACAAGCCATAAAACCAAGATGAGTGGCTTGAATTTTTGCAGCAGGAGTGGTGTAAAGTTATCCAAAAGCAGTGTGTAAGACTGGTGGAGAAGAACATGCCAAGATGCATGAAAACTGTTATTCCACCAAATATTGATTTCTGAACTCTTCAAACTTTATGAATATGAACTTGTTTTCTTTGCATTATTTAAGGTCTGAAGGCTCTGCATTTTCTTTTTTTATTTTAGCCATTTCTCATGTTCTGCAAATAAATGCTCTAAATGACAATATTTTTATTTGGAATTTGGGAGAAATGTTCGTAGTTTATAGAATAAAACAACAATGTTAATTTTACTCAAACATATAGCTATAAATAGCAAAATCAGAAAAAAACTGATTCAGAAACTGAAGTGGTCTCTTATTTTTTTCCAGAGCTGTATATCAATTATATACTTTTAGACTATATTGCCCAGCCTTAGTTAAAATTAAACTATGGCTCAATATAGCACCAATAAGGGTTTGCACTACTTTTATACATGAAAGGGGCCATTTTCAGTACTAAATAAGGAACATATTTTGCTTAGATTGCACTATAGCCTTTTACATTACCCGCTATTCTACACCAACATTTATGCATCTTATAGATGTTATAGAAGACTTTGTAACTTATTGCATTGTAACTTAAAAATAAGCTATCCACAAAATAATGTAATTACAAAATGATAAGCCATAAGAATTCTGGAGTTTAACCCAAAAATTAATGGTGGCATCACTGGCATGAGTGTAACAGACCCTGTAGAAGATGTGGAAATTTCTTTAAAGCTCTTTGTCCTTCACTTTAAGTCCCTAAATAGCATCTACTGAAGATTCTGAATGCATTTCAGGACAGTGTGTTAATGTGTGTGTTTCTTCATGTAGGCTAGTGCTGGAGATAAATATAGCTCCTATTTGTAGAGGTCCTTTAAGGAATCAAAGTATACAGCAGATAGTAAAGATTAATAGAAATAAAAGCATTTTTTGGAGTAGCTACTTGATATTAGATTTTAAAAATATACAGTGAACTCTAATTAATAAACATGCTCTGTGTGTCATTGTTAAGGCTGTCTGCTGTCCAGGCCAGGAATACTGCTGTCCACACGGCTACAAATGTGACCCAAGTAGTCCACAGGGGTGTGTGAAACAGGGGCTGCCATGGTACGACATCTTCATGCCTCTTCAGAAAGCTGTGGAAGAGACTGAGGAAAAGCCCTCCACTTCTGTAGTGGAGTTATCTGATGACTCTTCCCCCATGGTGCATTGTGACAGCTACTACACCTGCCCTGATGGTACAACGTGTTGCAGGTCCCCTTATGGACATTGGACCTGCTGCCCCTACAATATGGTGTGTATACATTAGCATGTGCATACAGTTTAGAAGATTTGTGGATCTTTCTTTGACACTATATCTGTTCCTCCTCTAGGGTCAGTGTTGTCGTGACGGCATCCACTGCTGCCCGCATGGTTACCACTGTGACAGCACCTCTACCCGCTGCATGCAGGGAGAACTGAGTAACCGTTCTTCTTCTCCACAGCCCGCCATGCTAATCCAAGCCAAACAGGTACATTCTTCAGTGATGTAGTAAAAAAATCACATGACTTTATCTGGGTCAGTGAGTAATTTGAACTGGTGATTAAAAACTGAGAGCTCCAAAAGGAAGTATGGCCTATTATTCAGACCAGTTGATTTAGAATCAGTTTTAGCTGACATTTAATTAGAATAGGCAAAAAGGAAGGAACTCAGTAGAATTACAAGTCATTAACTACATGCAAATCAGTACCAGAGTAGTTTCTCAGTAACTTCTTAAAGTTTTTAAACTACAGAATCGTTCACAGCTCTGTTCATATAATGATAGACCCATTCTCTTCATAAATTGAACAGATCCCAAATAAAAAAGCTGTTGAATGTCAGAATCTTCATGAAAAATTCATGAGTAGATTTTAAGAGGAAATTTCTTCTTTTCTTCAGCTGGTGAATGAATGCCATTGGAATTGAAAGTTGTTCTTCTATGGCAACAACCTTAGTGATTTGATATTTGTATATAGTCGTAGTTATGAAAAAACCTCTTGCAAAACCTTTTTGAAAGGTGCTGCCATGATACAACATCCCTGTGTCTTTTCAGAAAGCTGTGGAAGAGACTGAGGAAAAGCCCTCGGCTACTCTAGTGGAGTTATCCGATGACTCTTCCCCCATGGTGCATTGTGACAGCTCCTACACCTGCCCTGATGGTACAACATGTTGCAGGACCCCTTATGGACGGTGGGCCTGCTGCCCCTACAATATGGTGTGTATACATTAGCATGTCGGTACAGTTCAGCAGGTTCAGTTGGATCTGTCTTGTGGTTTTGGAGTGTCTGGATCTAAAACTGTATCTGTTCCTCCTCTAGGGTCAGTGTTGTCGTGACGGCATCCACTGCTGCCCGCATGGTTACCACTGTGACAGCACCTCTACCCGCTGCACACTGGGAGCACTGAGTATCCGCTCTTCTTCTCAACAGCCCGCCATGCTAATCCAAGAACAGGTACATTCTTCAGTGATGTAGTAAAAAGTCACATGACTCTTTAAGAGTGTCTGACTCAGTGAGTAATATGCAGCTGAATTGGTAAAAAGTTAAACATTACCAGATTCGAAGTGATTAAAAACTGAGCGCTTCAAAAGGAAGTTAGGCACCATAGTGCAAACCAGCTGATTAGGAATCAGTTTTAGCTGGTATTTAATTAAAAATGCAGAGAAAAAAGAAACTTAATAGATTATTTTTACACTATAAGGATTACAAGTCATTGACTACATGCAAAACAGTACCAGAGTAGTTTCTCAGTAACTTCTTAAAGCTTTGAAACTACATAATCTTTCTCAGCTCTGCTCTTATAATGATAGACCCATTCTCTTCATAAATTGAACAAATGACAATGTCAGAATCTTTATGAATAATGCATGAGTAGATTTTAGGAGGAAATTTCTTCTTTTCTTCAGCTGGTCAATGAATGCCATTGGAACTGAAAGTGGTTCTTTTATGGCAGCACACTTAGTGATTTGATATTTGTATATAGTCGCAGTCATGCAAAAACGTTTTGCAAAACCTTTTTGAAAGGTGCTGCCATGATACAACATCCCTGTGTCTTTTCAGAAAGCTGTGGAAGAGACTGAGGAAAAGCCCTCGGCTACTCTAGTGGAGTTATCCGGTGACTCTTCCCCCATGGTGCATTGTGACAGCTCCTACACCTGCCCTGATGGTACAACGTGTTGCAGGACCCCTTATGGACGGTGGGCCTGCTGCCCCTACAATATGGTGTGTATACATTAGCATGTCGGTACGGTTCAGCAGGTTCAGTTGGATCTGTCTTGTGGTTTTGGAGTGTCTGGATCTAAAACTGTATCTGTTCCTCCTCTAGGGTCAGTGTTGTCGTGACGGCATCCACTGCTGCCCGCATGGTTACCACTGTGACAGCACCTCTACCCGCTGCACACTGGGAGCACTGAGTATCCGCTCTTCTTCTCAACAGCCCGCCATGCTAATCCAAGAACAGGTACATTCTTCAGTGATGTAGTAAAAAGTCACATGACTCTTTAAGAGTGTCTGACTCAGTGACTAATATGCAGCTGAATTGGTAAAAAGTTAAACATTACCAGTTTCGAAGTGATTAAAAACTGAGAGCTTCAAAAGGAAGTTAGGCACCATAATTCAAACCAGCTGATTAGGAATCAGTTTTAGCTGGTATTTAATTATAAATGCAGAGAGGAAGAAACTTAGTATATAAGATTATTTTTACACTCTAAGGATTACAAGTCATTAACTACATGCAATTTTTTTAATTTTTCCCATTTTCTCCCCAATTTACACGGCCAATTACCCAACCCATTCATTAGGACTCCCCCCATCACTAGTAATGCCCCAACACACCCGGAGGACGAAGACCAACACATGCCTCCTCCGATACACGTGAGCCAGCCACAGCTTCTTTTCGAGCTGCTGCTGATGTAGCATTGCTGAGCAGCCAGCACGCTTGAAGGAATGCACAGCGGCTCGGCTCAGACATCACCCTAGGAGTGATGTGGGGAGAGAGCGCCATCTACCCACCCTGAGGGAGGAGGGCCAATTTTGCTCCCTCTGAGCGCCGGCAGCTTGATGGCAAAGCTGCATGAGCGGGAGTTCGAACCTGCGACCTCCTGCTCATAGTGGCAGCGCTTTAGACCGCTGGATCACTCAGCGCCCAACATCTTAAAGTTTTTGAACTATATGAGTAGATTTTAAAAGGAAATTTTTCATTTCATTCAGCTGGTGAATAAATCTCCTTGGATTTGAAAGGGGCTGCCATGATACAACATCCCTGTGTCTTTTCAGAAAGCTGTGGAAGAGACTGAGGAAAAGCCCTCGGCTACTGTAGTGGAGTTATCCGATGACTCTTCCCCCATGGTGCATTGTGACAGCTCCTACACCTGCCCTGATGGTACAACGTGTTGCAGGACCCCTTATGGACGGTGGGCCTGCTGCCCCTACAATATGGTGTGTATACATTAGCATGTGCATACAGTTTAGCAGATTTGTGGATCTTTCTTTGACACTGTATCTGTTCCTCCTCTAGGGTCAGTGTTGTCGTGATGGCATCCACTGCTGCCCGCATGGTTACCACTGTGACAGCACCTCTACCCGCTGCATGCAGGGAGCACTGAGTATTCGTTCTTCTTCTCCACAGCCCGCCATGCTAATGCAAAACAAACAGGTACATTCTTCAGTGATGTAGTAAAAAGTCACATGACTCTTTAAGAGTATCTGGGTCAAACACTAACTGGTAAAACATTAACCATTGCCAGATTAAAAGTGATAAAACCAGAGAGTGCAAAAAGGAAGTAGGGCATGACAGCTTGCACATGCTAATCAGAGTTTAGCTGGCATTTAATTATAAATGCAAAGAGGAAGGAACTCAGAAGATGAGTTTTTTTACACCCTAAAGATTACAAGTCATTGACTACATGCAAAACAGTGCAAACTGGCTGTAAAGTTATAACAGTGAGGAGAAGTGAAGACAATTCCAGAAACCATTGTTCCAAGGAGTTTAAGAAGTTAAACCTTCAATTTTAAACCTTCAAATCATTCATGGGCTTTTAGCGGAGTAGTATGTCTTCTTCATTTTACCAATATTTTACTAGGGATTTTCTTACATTTATGTTTTAAATTTACGTTTTTTAAACTAAAAATCATTTACAGCTCTGCTCTTATAATGATAGACCCATTCTCTTCATAAATATGTAGTCACTTCATAAGTATGTAGTCACAGTCATGCAAAACCCTTTTGCAAAACCTTTTTAAAAATGGCAGCTTTACAGAAAAAGAAAAGACCTTCTTAGCTTACAATATCTAATGTAATTATAAAAACTTTTACAGAAAAAAACAGACAAAAAAGGAGATACAATGCTGTCTTACATTGGTAATATGTAAACTTAAAGCTTTCCAAACCTCTCCTAACCTGTAAATCCAGTATTACTATACAATACAACTGTTTATTTAGTTAGAGCTTAATTGCAGTAGATCAGGTGAGCGGGTGAAGGAACACCTAAACAGTTTCTGGAGTACAGAGAGAATAACACCCAAACCTGTGCTCTTAAAACTGTATTATTCCAACAAACAAGTCACAACTAATGAACAAGCTAAAATCCTGTCAGTCTGCCATTTAAATTTTAGTGCTATACAGTATATGTCTACTGTAGTATAGAATAGCCATTGCACAAAAATAGAATGGAACAGCACCTGTGAAGCCTGTATCTCACGATAAATCTAAACATTTAGTACCTTCAGGAGGATCAGCCTGCTCCGCTGGTTCCCCTAGAGCCAGCTTTAGACAACCAAGTCCAGGAAGGGGTCATCCGCTGCAACGGTCGCTTCTACTGCCCAGCTGAATACACCTGCTGTCAGGCACCAACCGGCGAGTGGGGATGTTGTCCCTATAAACTGGTAAATTGTTGAATTAATTCATGAAGTAATATGCATTTAGATAAACTGATGTATTTGGAGTAATCTTTCTGTTGTGCTGCATTTTCTTGTAAAGGGTCAGTGCTGTAAGGATGGGAAGCACTGCTGTGAATTTGGCTACAACTGTGACTCAGCCTACTCCTCATGCAAGAAAGGCTACTCAAGGGTTCCAGCTCGCCCCAGGAAAACTGCATGGTTCCTCTAAATCTTTGCACTGATTATCTGTGAACAGATAATGATTAAATAATCAATTTAATTAAAAAGAGACATACACTGACTATAATTTTTAACATGTTTGCACTATATTTTGCCTCCTTACAGTTTTTTCTGCTTTTTGTTCAATAACTGTCAATTGACTAATAAAGTTTTCCAAAGTCATGTCCCAGATTTTGTATTACCTGTCTTTAATCTAGTAAAGATCTTTTTTAAGAAGCATTTTGGGTGATTTAAAACTTTAAAACTAATTTATTTTCTACATTGCAGAATAATATTAAAGACAGTAAAACTATGTGGAATTATGTAGTGAACAAAAAGTGTTTGTCATCCACAATCTTCTGACCTAAACCCAAAAGAGATGGTGATTTGGGACAAGCTGGAGCTTCACAGCTTGAAGGAAAAGCAGCAACTATTGTTCAGCACCTCCTTTTATGAAATATGAAATTAATAATGTAAAAAAAAAAAAAAAGAAAATTAAATGAAAAGAAGTATGTCCAAACTTTTGACTGGTATGATATATGCAGTTTTATATATGCAGATTTATCTACAAATATACAGTTTGGGATTGCAAAAAGAGTATATAAATAAAGTACTAGCATAAAGTACTAGAGACTCAGATTTGAGTAAAAATACAAGTGCTCTATTGAAAACGATTAGAAGTTGAAGTGTTCTTTAAGCTCCACACTTAAGAGGAAGAATAAAGTATTCAACCTTTTTCTGCTTAAGTATTGCAATTAGTGTATTGTAAAAGGTATTACTAAAGTACTGAAAGTAAAAGTACAGTATTACAGTATTAAACTCATCAAGAATATGTAGTGAAGTAAAAGTAGAAATAGGAGAAAATAATACTCCAGTAGATACAGATACAGCATTTTAAAACTTTATTACAGTAGTGAAGTAGTTTTACTTCCTTACTGTACATCTCAGGTTACTATCTACCATTTTTCTAACCATGACCTCTTGGGCTCCACGGAAGCTAATCACAATCTTTAAAAAAGAAAGACCCTTTTTAGCTAGCTAACTGTTCTACCTTCTTTATTTACTAGAAACAAAGAAATACATAGCATATTATTTAATGTTACTCATTCTTTTCAGGAAGAATAAAGTCTTGTTGTTGTTATTTATTTTACTTATTTATTATCTCATTAATTGTATTATTACCTTTTTATATCAATATAGATATAATTGCTAGCTGCATTCCTTATACCATTATATTTGCATACTAACTGTTGCATACAACATCGGAAAAATTCGACCGTTTCTGACGCAACAGGCCACCCAATTCCTGGTACAAGCTGTGGTAATCTCACGCCTCGACTACTGCAATGCCGTACTAACTGGCCTCCCGGCCTGTGTAGTAAAACCACTACAGATGATTCAGAACGCAGCAGCACGTTTGGTCTTCAACCAACCAAAACGGGCACATGTCACTCCGCTGCTCATTGAGCTCCACTGGCTACCGGTTGCTGCTCGCATCAAATTCAAAGCGCTTACAATCACCTACAAGGTGATGACAGTACAGGCTCCTTCCTACCTGCACTCACTCCTGAAGGCTTACGCTACCTCCCGGCCGCTGCGCTCCTCCAATGAACGTCGCCTCGCTTTGCCAAACATTCACACAAAGCAATCCAGACTGTTCTCATACAGAGTTCCCCAATGGTGGAACAAACTACCTTCCACTACCAGATCAGGAGAATCTCTCGCTATCTTTAAGAAACTCCTGAAGACAGAGCTCTTCAAAGAGCACTTACTCTCCTAACACCTCTAACAAACTAACTAATTCTAACCTCATCTCCTTCTTCCTCTTCTCTACTCCTCTATTCCATTATTTCCCTCTGACCTCCTTAAGGCCCTATCTATAGATGCTTTATTTTTAACTTCTATTATTTTTGTACTTAACCTCTTCTATTATTTGCACTTCAATATTGTAAGTCGCTTTGGACAAAAGCGTCTGCCAAATGTAATGTAATGTAATGTAAAGTAACTGTATAACTTATAGCTTGTTTTATTCTCATATAGCATTTGGATTTAATTTATACATTTCTATAGCTTGATTTTTTTATTATTATTTCTACCTTATTGTGTGTGTGTGATTACTTTGTGGACAAATAATATTCAAATAAATGTATTACCAAAAAAGGTAAGGTCAGCTGTTGCTCCTCCCCCTTCTCGCGGATTGGGGTTGCTAATAGCAACGCGGTGTACACATCCCGGCAGCGGCAGTGTTTTTATATATATATATATGTGTGTGTTGTTTCTGTGTTTAAAATGTCTGAGATGTCGGCGATGACTAAGAAAATGATCCAAAACCTGGCGGAAAAGCTGTGTAAACAAGCCAAACACTGTGAGTATTTAGATTCACCACTGCCTCTGAGCTACTGTTTACTTGTTAACCACAGAAATCTGATGGGTTAGCCGATCGGCTAGCTACATTAACTAGCTAATTTAGGTAAACTTGTTTAGCTCAGTCCCTGGAATATCTAACAGACTAGATATTTGGCGTGAAACCTTTTTTCTAGTCACAATAACTCTACTATGCTACTAATTCCTGATTTACTGAGGTTTGTGAAGCTGCACTGTTGTGTGGAAAAGCTACATAAACTACATAACTACATAAAGCAAGTCAGCTAGCTGTAGGTTCATGAGTCTAGCTGAATGTTATTTATTTCCAGTTTGGAGACAGTGGAGACATCATATATTGAGAACATCAAGGCTAATATATAAGGGGGATCCATCCTCCTTTGGTCAGACAACCTTTAACCTCTTGAAACCCAGTGTCAGTTAAATATTTTTACAGCCAGTCCAGACAGAAATTGCATTTTTTTTTTTTTTTTTTTGCAATTTTACTTTTAAAACTAGTTTATTTACTTAATGTTGAAAGCAAAAAAATGTTTTTAGCCTATGCTTCCTTCTAATCCCAACTGGCAATGGATCATTTTTAATTGTAAAATAAAATAGTAAATTACTTCCCTTACAAAGACAAAGTTTTTCTACTGGTTAGGTCCTACTAATCCCAAATAGCTAGGAGAAATTAAAACTGCACACAGTTTCAAAGTTTCAGTCTTTAAACATTTACATAATAACAATGTAATAAATAATACCTAATGTATTCAGGTGAATAGCCGCACCAGCAGAAGTGGTTACAACAATTCTTAGTTAAAGTTCATATAAATTTTGATGTAATCAGTAGTGAAAAAAGTGAGCAACTAGTCCAAGATCGTTGGCATAAACTGGGCCATGGGCAGCTGATCTGTGGTGGGTGACTGGATTCATGAAGAACAAGCAACATGCAACATTTTCATAGTGTGGTTCCGGCCAATCTGAATATAACAGCCTAACTAAAGGGAGAGAGCCAGAAGGTAACAGACACGGAGGCACCCAAAAAACAGTGGCATCCACCCACTTCACCAATTTTCTTCATGTCCAAGTACAGCTCTAAAACCAAGGAGTCGCACATTTGAATTAGGTAAAATTGTATGTGTTTACTTCAGGAATGGACATTATTCATTTTCTGAAGAGTGAGAACCCTGTAAACTCTTCTTTGCATTTCAGTCAGAGAAAAATGTCCTATTTTGTCTATTAGTATATAAAAGCCTACACCTGTAGCAGCTCTAATTCTTCCATAAAACAGAACCAAGCCTTCTTACCCAGCAGTTTTAATGACAACATAAACGTATAATACATTCCTTTTCTAGCCAGATACTGCAGGTCACGATCATTATTACATTAATGTAATAATGTAACACTTTATCAACAATTTACATTCTGCTACCTCATGACTTTTGACATGTCAGTGTATATACAGCCTATACCCATACAATCCTAAGGTCTCTAATTAACAATTTAAACAACAATGAGCCCAAAAAGAGATATGTACTATTTCAATGACCTCTTATCTGTGTACCAATTCATGCTGATTATTTTAATATGACCTGTAAGATGTTCTGATTGCAGTTCTGTACATTATTCTCTACTTAAATCTTTTTTTAATACTGCTCATGGTTTGTCCAACTCTGCCATTATCTGAAAGTCAATAAGTATAACCAGAACAATCCTCTTACTCTAGTTAATAAAACAGAGGCAGAGTGCCTCATTCGACTCTTTAATGAGTTGCTGGAAGGGCAGACAGAGAAGAGAGCAGGGCTTGGTCTGGACCGGGGAAAATTCAGAAACATCCTACACAACACGTTTGGACTGACAGACGACATGATTATGGACAGAGGTAAGGGAACTATTTCTATATGTAAAGGCTAGAACTTGTAGAAGTCAATATCACATCTCTAAAGCCAACATTTCTCCAACCCACACAGTCTTCCGGTCCTTCGACAGCGACAATGACAGCTATATCAGTGTAAAGGAGTGGGTGGAAGGACTGTCAGTCTTCCTTCGAGGCACCTTGGATGAAAAGATCAAATGTAAGACTGAGCTGAACAGATTGTGTGATGAAGATAATTCTCAGATCACTGTTCTTAATCCATGCTCATTTCTCTAAAACGATCAGACTGTTTTGAGGTGTACGACCTTAATGGAGATGGCTACATATCGAGGGAGGAAATGTTCCACATGTTGAAGAACAGTCTGATCAGACAGCCGACTGAAGAAGAACCTGATGAAGGGATTAAGGACCTTGTGGAAATAATACTAAAGAAAATGGTGAGACCACAGCTGGGGAGATAGTTGAGCACAGTCAGTCAAAAATATAACAGATACACTAAAAATGATTTCTGTTTTCGGCATTCAGGATTATGACCATGACAGCAGACTTTCATATAGTGATTTTGAGAAGTCTGTAAGAGAGGAAAATCTGCTATTAGAAGCTTTCGGAACTTGTCTTCCTGATGCAAAGGTAAAATTGTTAAATTTTACGTTTTGCAATGTTCTGCATGAGTGTCATTATTGTTTTAATAATTTAATATTCTTACTATACCATCCATCTTACTGTAATAATACTTAAAATGACAGTTGTCTGTCTTCAGATTTTTTTTATTTTGACATTTATAGAAAAATACAATTTAATAAATAAATGTGTATTTTTGTTTGTTTTCAGAGGACCCTGGAATTTGAGCAACATGCTTTCCAGTAACAAGTGAATCACTCATATAAAGAAAAATGAACAGTGCTATTTTACAATAAACCACTATTACAGTACATCAATAAAAAATGCACACTGAAGACAAGAGAAAATTATATTCTTCGCCGTGCTTTTACAGCTGTTGTCTTCTTTTCAGATGGAACTGATGCAACCTAAAAAGAAAAAGAGAGACAATTTCAGACATACGTTTTAACTATTCTATAACATTCATAACAGTAAAAAAAAATACTTATAATGCTGACCTTTGACATTGTTTGCCTGATGATGTTTGCCGTTTTGTTTAATGATGCATCTTCCATGTCCATCTTTGGTAGTTCTGGTAGTTTGGGTCCATACAAGGGGGCATTTCTGTCTGCCACACCTAACAAGTCTGTACTGTCCTCCATTTTCCTTTTCCTGTTTTCTAATTGTGCAGTCCTTGGTATAAACCTTGGTGCAGTGCTTGGCGGATGTTTGGGTTTTTTGATAATACTTCTCTCTTCGTTGCCAAAGGTAGAACCAGAAGGCAGGTCTGACCACTGTGTGGTCTGCTTGCAATCATCTGGGGCACGGTTACTAGGGATGAAGTTGTGTAAAGATCCCATTCTATCTTCTGTAGGTACACTGCCTTCATGTACAGTCTTCACAGACTTAAATGAGTCCTTAGATGAAAAATAGTGCTGATGAACTCTTTCATGAGGTGGTAGCGGCAATAATGGAAAGCTAGAAGATGTGCTGGAACTACAATTGTCCTCTTGGGAACTTCGAGGACATGTCCTATCTTCATACACTGATGATGGAGCTGGTGTCTCTGAACTGGCAGGAGTTGTTTTCTCTGTAGCCTGTTCTTGCTCACATTCCCTTTCTGTAATAAAGGTGCAGTACAACCAGACAAACTGGTTAATTACATGGATTGCAGAAACAAAAATGTGTGTGATGCAAGCGTACAAAATACCTAATCTTTGGGTTGTTCTGTAAACATATCTTCTCCTGTCCTGTAACTTCCTTCTTGTGTCTTCCACAGTCTCATGTTCAGGGGCATAGCAAACATGAAGCAGACCCCCATAGAAGCTTCTTTCATCTGTTTTTCTTTTGGCAGCCCTGAAACAGACAAAATTACTCAGCTATCAACAGATCTTGGGATATCTTAAAATGTGCTTGAAAACATGCATGATACATCTTAAGAGGCATGTCTTAACCAAGGAGGACATGTGTATACAATGTCCATTTGATAACATCTTAAGAGGCATGTCTAAACCAAGGAGAGTGTGTCAATAGAACGGTCATACTACTTCGAAATACTATCCTATCTATGATGTATAATGGGGATGTGTTTTTTAAATTTTATTTTAATATGGTTTGGCATATGGTTTAATGGCAACATTCAATGAAACTATTTAGCCTAAGTAAAATACATGCACATTACAGGGTTTAAGAAAAATGCTAAATTATTCTTATTTTAAATAAAACACAAGTGACAATTTTAATCTAACCATGCTATCTACTGTATGATTTACATCTTTCCATGTTTGAGGTTTTATTCTCACCTTGCACTTGTAAGCTTTTGGAACTTGATAAGATAAACTTCAGTGAACTGTTCTGCAGGATACTCATCCAGTACTCTGTATTCTTCCACCACTCCATAGAGAGCAAAGAGCTGCACCAGCTCAGTCATTACCCCAACAGCAGGCACTCCTTGCACCAGCAGAAACCGAGACTCTAGGTTAATCGTATAAACCTACAGATTGACAAAGCAGAAGATACAGGATACAGTCAGGATTAAGCCGAGCCGTAGACTGTTTTGCTTTATTGTGGAACATTTCCATTCACAAATATATGCGGCCCAAGATTAGACTTCTTTGTCTGGGAAACTGTCCCTATATATACACCTCTGGAAAAAAATTGAGACCACTTCAGTTTCTGAATCAGTTTCTCCGATTTTGCTATTTATAGTTATATGTTTGAGTAAAATGAACATTAGTGTTTTATTCTATAAACTATAATTCCAAATAATACTGTCATGTAAAGCATTTATTTGCAGAAAATGAGAAATGGCTGAAATAACAAAAAAGAAGCAGAGCTTTCAGACCTCAAATAATGCAAAGAAAACAAGTTCATATTCATAAAGTTTTAAGAGTTCAGAAATCAATATTTGTTTCTCTGATTACTTCTGATTAATTCTACGTGTCCCTTAATTGTTTTGATCTATATTAATTTAGAATGTAGAAAAGACAAATAAATAAACGAATAAAGAAAAAACATTGAATGAGAAGGTTTGTTTAAACGTTTTACTGGTACTGTAGCTATATAATTCAGTATACAGATAATATATACTTCATTATATATTATGTATTGTCTATCTTTCTGTTAACTAACTATAGATTTGGGGAGATTCAGTGATGACAGGGAGGCTCGTGTAGCCAAACAGCTAACTTAAGCTAGGCTAGCAGTCTAAACACTGGGGCTGTAGGCCCGTTATTCTCCTCTCAGTACGGAGTTTCAGTAAAAACAGCTCACTGACCTTCACAGCCTTCAGTCTCCTCCCTTCTCTGTACTTCGGGCGGGTGAGACAGGCGCTCTGCTGCTCGTGGTGTTTGTAGACCTGCGGTGTGTCCCACACAGAGCCCGGCTTCAGAGCCGCCATGATGATTACCCAGCGTCCCCGACAACAGCGCAGAACTAAACACAGACCCAGACCCGAATAATCAATCACAGATAGTGATCCACGTTCAGCGAGAAACACATACTGAAATAAACTGTAATCATGTAATAAAAAATGTTAAATAAAAATTTTAATAAATACAAAAATAGACAATAGTATATATTTTTGTACTAAAATATAGTACAATATATATAATATCGTATCATGAGAAATCGAGGATGTATCATCATTACTTAAAGAACACTGACCCAATCATACATTTTATTACAGAGAGTGATTTAATTAATAATCACTGTACAAAACATTGTGAAAGAGCATTTAATAGCAGAATATGCTACTGCTGATACATTTAAATAAATACTAAATACTGTCTGAATACTGTGCATTGTGAAAATGTCTTTAAATATTGTGTAAAATATTTATCAGTGTGTGAATATGTACAGCATGGGTGGAAACCCAAATTTATACTTTTCATATTGATATCAGAATTGTAGCGTGTCAACCAAAATTAAGAAATATATTTTGTGATGTATGTTTCCCACACTTTTGCCTTAAATATATTCTGAATGTTTCTGTATTCTGAATGTGCAGAGAGACATTTAAAACTATCATTACCTAGATAATCATTGTTTTAATGACAAAAACCTATTAAATCATGTAATATACATGCTAATGCATTTGTGAAATGGTAAGAAAAAAAATCTATTTTAACCTTTAATATTTTTAATAATTTAAATGTCCTACATGTATGAATATTTTATTAACAATATAAACATATACCCTTTCAATTTTATTTGTATTATTTTTATGATAAAAATATAAATGTATAAATAAAAAATATTTAATGTATAAAAAAATATAAAAATGTAAACATATATTTTTAATATTTATTATTTGTGTGGGCAGATTGATCTTTTAAACTATATCACCTTCATGTCACATTCATTTTCTAATGACAGGACCTGTTAAATTCTGTAAGATACATGCTAACACATTTTTAAAAATGATATTTAATTTAAAAATCTTTAAATGTAACATTTTTAGTTCATTTAAATATACATATACCTTCCCTAATTTATTTTGATTATTTGTGACCATTTAAAAACAATATTTCAAATATAAATAAATATTAAAATGTGAAAATATGTTTAAATGTTTATTATTTGTTAGGGCATACTGAGCTTCATATACATTGTAGTGATGATCGCACGCTGGTGGATGGATTGGTCAGGTCTGTCTGACAGTATTGACATGTTCAGCATGGCGCCTGATCCTCTGTAGTGCAGCAGGTCCTGAACACTAGTGCTGATTTATACAGTCTTTCAGCGCTAAAAGAGGCTTTAAAGCTCCTCTTTATGCAATGTTGGGGAACTGCGGAATCCAGCCAGTAACTCTGGCCTTCAACAACTCCAAAAACTGCTTTCTCCACCTGCCATCCAACTTAGTGTCTCAGCTCTCCCTCAGAGAGGTGTGTGTGAGAGTGGGTGTGTGATAGTATGGCTACGCTGCTCCTGCTTTATTAACTTGGGGTGCAGTCTAGTCTAGTCTAACTGTCCTGTTTTTATTGTCATATGCAGTCACAGGCCCTGGAGCTGTCCTGGGGATCATCTGCTCCAGTGTTCCTCAGCTGGATAAGAAGCCACGCAGCAGGTCAGGAGGACAGGGTTGAGCTGAACAGACAGTTAGGGGAGAAACTGGGAGTTCAGGAAGGAGAACAGGTAAACTCTGGAGTTGGATAAATGTCTGTATTACAGTTAACTGTAATTTAAGTTGATGTGATTTGCTTTTTATTTTGTTTTTTTATTTTTGTTTTTGATGTTTTTCAGGGCTTCCTGCGTCCATGTAGTCAGGTACAGTCTGTGCAGCAGGTGTTTGTAGAGCCTCTGTCCTCAGATGACTGGGAGATCCTGGTGAGTCTCATTCACCAAATAAAAAAACACTGCCCACCCACACTAAAAACTGATAGGCTGACTCTTAGAATAGGAGAGTAGGTTAATCAGAACCATCTCTGTTTTGTATTCACTCTGGCAGCTTCTATATGTAAAGGTGTACGATCTTCATTGTCCCATTTTGAAAATTTAATTAAACAGTAAGATTCAGTTAATCAAATTAATTGGATTAACTTCCCAGGTTGGGACCAAGTTTTAGTTTAAGGGTGCTTTTATTGCTTACTAAACTGCTGTGTGAAACCAAAACTAACCGGACCCAATGTACAAAATGTAACAAAGGCACAAACCTCAGTGCAGACTCTGGTCCAAACTTTTAGGTGTGAAAACACCCCAAGATTTAATTACAACTTAGTTACATGTTTAAGTTGAATACAACTTTTTAGACTGTTTTTTCTTTGCTGTTATGTATCTGTATATTCTATAAATTCCACTGTTGCACTGATGCACTATGCTTGCACAGGGTAGCATACAGTACAACAGGTCAGAACATATTTAAAAATAAGTCACTGCTGTAACCATATTGGTTTGCTCACTTCATGTTTTTTTGTTTTGACATGTTCCCTTTTTCTTACACACCTAAACCAAAAGGAACAACACGTTTTGGATAATGTTATAAAGTAAAAAAGTTAGATATTAAAGTTTACTTTTAGTGGAGTTAAAATTAAAATTATTCAGCCATGTTTATATACACACATAACAAAAAAATACTTATATACAGCAACTAATTACATTTACTTCATTACTGCCCTTTACTGATGACACCTAATGCCTTTGTTTTCCAGG
The DNA here is from genome assembly GCF_023375975.1 of Astyanax mexicanus. Classification (NCBI taxonomy): domain Eukaryota; kingdom Metazoa; phylum Chordata; class Actinopteri; order Characiformes; family Acestrorhamphidae; genus Astyanax; species Astyanax mexicanus. The sequence goes on along the minus strand of NC_064410.1, from coordinate 48,092,105 downwards.
AGCTTCACAGCACAGCTCTGGAACAGCACCTTTTAGACCAGATTCGAGTCGTTTTCTGTTCTGGGGTGTTTCCTGTGTGGGTTGACCAACACACTGTCATCTACATCAGGATAGGTCTGTTTCAAACACTTTTTATTAAATACTTCTTTAAAATCCTCAGTTCTGTCTGTAAATTGCTGTACCTCTTGTTCTTGTAGTCTCCCTGTCTCCATCTGTTCCGTATGGTCGATTAGAGCAGTTCACTGAGCTGGTTGTTTCCCCCAAACTCCGGCATGGAGGCAGGCAGCTTGCCCCAGTTTCTCCAGATACAAAGAACCCGGTCTTGCAGAGGCAGCAGAACATAGACCGTGGATCCTCCTCCACACCTTCCTCCACAGGAACTGATTCTTTCTCTGAGTCCATTCACAATCAGCCGGAGCCCAGTCAGAGACACTGGGCTGGAGTACCTGACCTGCAGAGCCTGGTGAGATATGTGTTCACAGGGAAATATGAGCCCGCCAAGGAGATTCCAGAAGTGCCCACTGTCCCCGCAGTCTTCCCAGATTGTGTCCTGAGAGTGTGTGGAACCCCACCCGGAGCAATCAGACATCTTGACCCAAATCATGGAGATGTTCACATGCTGCCATGGGACCAAATACAGTATGACTATTGGAGTACACAACAGCCAGTGTTAACGTATGGTAGAGTTTCTAAAATTCATTCTCCCAAAGAAGTGAGAGAGCAAGCCAAGCAAGCGATGGAGAAGAAAAAGAGTGGAAATAGCTCTCAACCTAAAAAGGAAGCACAGGAACCAGTGGAGGAGTCTGTGGTGGTCAAGATCCTTTGCCATAACACAGAAAAGCTGGAAGCAGACCAAAGATCCTCAGGAATGAGAGAGATTTACTGTGGGAAGGTGTGGGTAAGTGTTATACACTGATACACTTTACTTTTCTAGAATTAGTCTAAAACATTTGTTATAAAAACCTAATCTTAAGTATCTAATGAAAAACATTTATCCCCGTGTGCCTTGTCAAAAATTCTGGATGAATGGGCCAATAGAAATTTCCCAAAATTAGCTGAAATAAACTTTTTTTTTTGTTTTTACATTTACGTCCATTGAAAGAAATTTTTTATTTTTCCCATTTAAGTTGTTGTTTTTATGATATATGTTTTTTTATTGGACAGCAATTGGACTTGTGTACTAGGAAAGTAACAGTGCACATGTTTTTAGATTTCATATGACATAGGGCTGGGCAATATGTTGTGATTTTATTTATTCTAAATTATTTTTGGAAATTATACATAATCATAATCTTTATAATATCACAACTGCTACATAAGTTACCTTTTTTGTTAAATTTCAAAAAAGATTGTGGGATCCTTTGTGTGGAAATCATTTGGTACTCTGTAGATACATTGCAATTAAAGAAGCAGCATAACAACTTTATTTGACCACAAATCAGTGCAATGATGAATAAATAAAAATGTAAAAAATAATACATTTATTTTTTTATTCTATTCTCTTCACAGATCCCAAACATTTTACGATCAAGGCTGAGCATAGGCCTGCATTCTGCCGTGAGAGTTCGTCCTCTAACGTGCACCCCTGCAGTTGCACAGGCTGTCTTACTTCAGCCACTACGAACACTAGTAAGTGTATCTTTCTCTCTTAACTTGAAATATCAGACAAACGCAGTTCATTTATAATAAACTGTTAATAGTCGGACTAATAGCTGAATCAGAGTAGAACACGTGCGTGTAAACGTGTAAAGGTCATTCTGAATGCAATTTCTATTTGATTGAACGAGGTGGATAATCCTTTAAATAATCCATTAAATAGAACAAAAAATAGCCTTGTAAACACATGTACCCGATTAGATCTCCAGTCCGAAAGTAAATATTGCGCATGTACATGTGCTGCACGAAGGAAGTTTATAAAGCTGAACATCACTCCTCACTTTTATCCACTGCTTCCTAGTCATGGGCGGTGGGACTGGCATCCAGCTCACTTGCCTCAGAATGTTCAAAGACATTGAGGACGTAAGTTCTTCGTCTCTACCCTTCTTTAAAAAGAAACTGTGAATTAGGTTGTTATGGAGTCCGCCATAATTTTAACGCTGTTAGAAAAAACAAGCTTACCAGCTGCAAATTCTGGAAACATAACTAGTTATCCAGTTACTGTTGCTCCCCTCACGCTGGCTGGCATCACGTGCGGCCCGTTGTCCTTGTCATGGTTACGTGTACACTAAGCGATACTACACATGTGCGTCATGTTTGATTGGATTACTTGTAGCGTGCACATAATTTATTCAGATAGGAGAAAAGCTTTGCATGTAAACATAGCCAGTGTTATATGTGTTTATATATATTTTTTCCTGAGGTAGAACCAGTTAGTCCGTTCTCAGTTGACCTCTCTCATCAGCAAGAGATTCTGTCTGCAAAACTGCAGCTCACATGATGTTATTTTTTTATTACACCACTCAGGGTCAACTCCGGGAACTGCTTAAAATCACTGAGATAACATTTCTTCCCCATTCTGATGATTAATGTAAACATTTCCTGAAGCTGCTGACTTGTATCCACCTGCTGTTTTGTGAATGCTTTGCACTGATTAGATCACTGCGTGAATAAGCAGATGTATATCTCTGCCTGATGAATTGCTATGTGAGAACACCTATATGTTTATATTTAAAACATATCGTATTTAAAAGACTATAAGGCACACTATCAAAAATGGTCTATTTTATGGTCTGGTGTCATACATAAATCGCACCGGATTATAAGGTGCAAATCAAGCGATAACAGTAAGATACAAGGGTGTCGCCATGTTTCCGTTCTAGTTCAGCAGGTCTCGCCACAGGGGGAAGTGCCTATGTAAACAAAACTGCAATTCTTAAAAAAAACTTTGTCTTTCAAGTCAAACAAGCATTGGATTTTAATCTACACAGATTTCTCTCCTGAAAACTGTTTATTTAGGTGAGTGCTAGTTGTGGTTAGCTTGTGTTTAGCAGCAGTTAGCACTAGTAAACAATGCCCGACAGAGCTAGAATGAGGAATCCTGAGTGTTCCGGTAAGACAGGGCGCTATCAGCTTGCGGTTCATCCCACGTAGCTTGTTTTAACACAGTAAACACGCCCTACATATACTCACCTCTGAATGGCGAAAGATCTAGCACTGTGGTTAGTGACTAATGCTAATACTGCTTCAGCCTCAGTGCAGGAGAAACTGGCTTTACTGAAAACCTGACCTGGTAAAATTTATAGGATTAAAAGGGTTTTAAGTGCGCCTTATAGTGCAAAAAATCTGATATGTTAAAAAGGAATCAATAATAAGTGTGTTTCTCTTACTGCAGACTGAGATTGAGCAAGAAGAGGATGTTCAGTCTGCATTTCTAGGCTGGCTTCATGCTCTGAGCCATCAGCCTTTGGCTTGTCTGACAGGCCGGACCACCATCATCCCTCTACGCTGCACTGAGGGTATGCATAAACTTGCATATTCTGTACCTTTCAGTTTTTATTTTTCATTTGGATTTGTTTAATCCTGTTTGATGCTGCTGTGTTTTCAGGAACGTCTGAGTTTGTTCTTACTGTGTTGAAACCTGACCCTGAGCCAAAGAAAGAAGATGAGATTTTTCTTTTATCCACCAGTGTCCTACACAAACCAGACATACAGGTTTGCTGTTGAATGACAGGAAAGATGAATTGGAATTCCTTGCATTTTCATTGTGCGAAGTGTCACATTCCATTTCTTTTTTTCTATGTAGGTTGTCTTGGAACCTCATTCTTTTAACCACACCACTGAACACCCTGAAGATGAATTACTCTGTGTTGACTTTCCTACACTCAGCTCTCTTGGGTAGGCCATGAATTTAAAACCTTTTTTATTTGTTTTATAACACCACACCACAAATACCAAACCTCTTTTATCAATTTTTACAGCATTTTCTTTGTACCAGATTAACTGGTTCTTAATGTTTATTGATCATTTTGATAATAAGCACATAAATAGGTTATATACAGTTATCATAAACCTCTTTCACAAATCACAGTAACCCATAACCTTTCAAGACATTACCCTGAGAAGCTGGATGATTAATTTAAATGTCCATATCAGTCATACCAGACATCGCCCCCTAGTACAAACTTAAAAATTATGGATAAAGTCAGAGTGAGCTCATGAATGAAAGGGCAGCTCCAGATATCGTCCAGACCTGCTTATGTAGAGTTCAAACAGCTCTGCTGTATCTCAGTTATGCCTTATTTGGTGCGGTGTGTTTAATTGTCATGTTGTATCTTGGCCAGTGGAGTTGAGGGTGTTGGCACATCTGCTTTCGAGCACATCTCCCACAGTCTGCTGGGCAGTCCCCTGTCCCGGGAGCTGGTGTCCACTGGCCGTGGTCTTCGGAGTGGAGCTCTGCTCATCACAGGAGCCAAGGTGACCATATAACTCCAGATTCATGTCTGTACACTCACTTTATAATTTATAATGACTCAGCATGTAGATATATTTTATATACAAATCTGTTAATACTGACAAAATATATCAATATTGTATCAATAATATACATTTTTATTTACAGAATAATTTCTACATATAATACAATAAATACTCCATCAGATAGTTGCAAAATCTAAACATATGTTTGTTACCAATACTAATTTGTTTGTGTGAACATCATATGATCTGTGCATTATGTAAAAACATTAATCGTCATGTCACCAAGAATCATCAAAAATCATAATCTGTTCATAATCTATCATATTGTGGCATTTATTTACAGAATAATTACCACATATAGCACAACAAGTACTTGATATTTGCAGAATCTAATGGTCTGATGCCAATACTCATGTTTTGTAAATATCATATGATCTGTGCAATGTAAAAACATTAATCGTCATGTCACCATGAATCATCCAAATTCATAGCAAAAACAAAAACTTTTTTAACATTGTACTTTTACAGGAGAAGGATTAAAATAAATATAAATAGATTTAATTCCAGGTCATTTTGCAGCTTTGCTATTGGTCTGTTGATAATTCAGTTTTAACAGAATGTAAATAACAACTGCCAGATTTATATTAAATTACAGAAAAGTATGTATAAATAAAAATACATTGTTTCTGTGTAAGAGGGGCAATATACAGATATACAGGTAGTTGATATAGCATTTAAATTATTCAATGATTAAGTGTGATGGATTCTGGTTTAAAGGGCAGTGGGAAGTCTGCGCTGTCCAGGGCTCTCTGCAGGAAGGCAGCAGAAGAGCTGGATGCCCATGTCGAGGTGGTGGACTGCAAGAAGCTGAAAGGTGGGTGAGAGACTTCCTTATGCCTTCCTGCTTTACTGATTTGCATTCGAGAAATTGGATTGTCTTAATGCTTAAGACTCGATATTGAATGTCTTTAATGCATCTCTCAGGGAAACGAGCAGACACTGTGAGGCAGTGGCTGGAGGAGGTGTTGGAGCAGGCAGTGTGGAGACAGCCTGCAGTGGTCCTGCTGGATGATCTGGATCACCTGACCGGGGCAGCTACCTCACCTGAACAGGAACAAGGAGCGGAGGCTGTGCTGCGGCAGCACATTGCACAGAGTGAGACACCGGTCCTGTAGTCTTATTGTAGGCTACATTAATTTAACATTGACCTGTCCAGCAATTGGCAACCCCTACTTTGCAATTTTTACAGTGCAAGCGTAGCATTATACTTAAGATCACCCTTATAGTTTACATTTCTGTTTATAACTGACCCGTATCTGTACTAAACATACTTGCATGTACAGATTAGATTAAGTTAGATATCACAGACACTGTGTAAGTTTAAGTGAACTAATAATAATACAAATGAATGCAATAATGATAAAAATAAAAATTTTGTTTATCATGCAACCCTACTAATCCAATGAAAATTGTGTGTTTGTGTGTGTGTATGTTTGTTGCTCAGGTCTACAGGATTTGGTGGATGAACTAGTGGTGCGCTGCAGTCTCGTAGCTCTGCTGGTTACTGCAGAGAGTGACCACTCCCTTCACCCATCATTAACACAAGTTCAGGGAACACACTTCTTCCAGAGCTTCTGCAAGATCCAAACACCAGACCAGGTGAGCTCACGAAGCAAATTGCGTACTATACAACACAAAAATAACAATTGTTATAAAATGTGAAAGCTGGTTTGTCCGAATAAAGCTTTAGCATTCCTTAAGCGACTCTGTTTGTGGCATTTTTGTGTGCACAAAAAAAGGCTTCTTCTGCATTACTCTCCCATACAGTCTCAGCAAAGTGTGCTGAATAGTTGAACGATGCACAGTGACTCCATCTGCAGTAAGATGATGATGTAGGTCTTTGGAGCTTTGGTCTGTAGGTTGACTATGACTGTTCTCATTATCCTTCTCCTCTGATTATCTGAGATTTTTCTTGGTCTGCCACTTCAGGTCTTAACTAGAACTGTGCCTGTGGTTATGGGCGTGGTAGTGGGGGAAAAGTGGACCTAACTATCCAGGGCCCAAGTATGGAGAGGGGCCCATGAAAATCATGAGTTTTTTTTTCTGTTATGTTCCTTGTGTATAGGGGCACACATTGACAGTGTACAGGTCCTAGAATTTGCTGCTATGCCCCAGCACCTCTCTCTCTGGCTCCTTCTCCCTTGTGCTTCTCTCCAGTGTGTTTGTCTCGTTTCCCAGGATAGCCTTTGTTTACCCTGCCTGTTGTCTTCTCGCTTACGATCTCTGTTTCCTCTGCTTTACACCCGTTTTTGTTTCCCACCCGTTTTTGTTTTTTACCCATTTTCATTTTCCGCCCGTTTTCGTTTCCACTCGTTTTCGTTTTCCACTAATTTTCGTTTTCTGCCCGTTTTCGTTTTCCACCTGTTTTCATTTTCCACACGTTTTTTATTTTCCACCTGTTCCCGTTTCGTACCCGTTTTTGTTTTCCACCCGTTTTCGAACCCACTTGGGCTGTGTGTTTATTTTTTCTCCTTTCATCTTGCTTTGAGATCTACTGTTCTGCAAGTTTGTTAATCAACCTTCTGGGCTGGAGAGCTGCTTGTCTGTAGCACTCCACATGGGCGTGGTAGTGGGGAAACAAGTGGACCTGACTAAAAAAATCCAGATTATTTTTTTTTTCGCTTATGTTCCTGGTGTACTGCCATGAATAGGGTCCCACTGACATTGAGAGTGTACAGGGCCCAGAATTTGCTGCTACGCCCCTGCCTGTGGTCTTTCATTGTTCCTCACAGTGGAAAGATTTTTGTATCCTTCCTCTAAACCTTGATGTCAAACAATCTTTGATTTCAGATCATTTGAGAGATATTTTGAGGCTCCCTTGTTGGCACTCTTTAGAAAAGATGCAAAGAGGAGAAAAACTTGAAATTGGCACCTAAACCCTCATAAATAGATTCCCCTGTGTATGTATTTCAAGGGTCAATGAACTATAATTCCAATAATTAGTGCTCAAAGTATTTAAATCTTTGAAACAACAAGGGTGCACAAATTTATATATAAAAAGGTGTCCACAAATATTTGGAACTATAGTTTATTTTTATTTATATGGAATCTAAAATATACTGCCTGAGTATTATTACAGTCAAAATAAATAAAAGATGATTACATTTCACATAATAGTTTCCTCTATGTAAATAAACTCTTTATTCTTTGTACAGAACCAGAGAGTAGAGATCCTGAGATCTCTGATGGACAGAAAAAACATCTCGTCTGAAGACAGTCCGGTGACTCTTGATCTGCACAGCGTTGCCATGAAAACCGAGGGCTACCTTCCTCGAGACCTGAATCTTCTACTGGACAGAGCCATCCATGCCAGTGCTGTTCACAACCGAGGCAACGGCAGCCATCAAGGCAAGCATTACATTAAGTCTGTTTTTAAGAAATTATTATAAATCTTAATTCCATGTAATTGTAGTTGATGTATTTATTCTTTAGCACTTTTTGATGCTTGTTCTTATAATGTTTATAACCTAACGCTAACAGTTTGTGACCTCTCCCTTGCTATTCCTTTGCTGCTGTAACACTCAATTTCCCTACTATAGAACTAATAATGGACTATTTTATCTTATTTTATCTTAAAGACCTTTTCCTTCATCTTCTGTGTTTTCTCACAGGTGTATATTTGAGTAGTAAAGACTTCCAGCAGGCCCTGCAGGGCTTCATACCTCCCTCCCTCTGGAGGGTGCGGCTTCAGAAGCCCATTGGGACGGGCATGGAGCGGGTGGGGGGCCTTCACCAGGCACGCCAGCTCCTGATGGACACCATCCTGCTGCCGGCCAAGGTAAAGCAGAACTGGAGGCTGGTTAAGCAGCCTGATAGCTGTTGGGTTGTTGGTGTCATCTTTTTTTAGAGGGATTCATGTAAAGTTTTTTTATGGTGTAGATTTGACCATTAGATGTGACCTGTCATCCCAAGATTAAATCAGAGGAAAAACACGATCAGCAAAACAGCTTCCAAACACAGTCCTTGTCTCTTAGCCGTCTGTGCTAATGTCCTGTATGTTGTGTTCCAGTACCCCCTGCTCTTCTCCAGTCTGCCCATTCGCCAGCGCTCCGGGGTGCTGCTCTATGGAGCTCCTGGCACAGGTAAGACTCTGCTGGCTGGAGCTGTGGCCAAGGAGAGTGGAATGAATTTCATCAGCATCAAGGTGAGTGTTTATGATAGTGGAGAACTAAACCACTCATGTTCTTAATATTATTGTCAAGCTTTTTGCTTGACAATCATATCAGTTGCAGCATTTTAACCAAATGTTTGTCTAGAATTTTAAAGCAAAACAAAATGGAAATTGGAAATGTATTAACCAAGATGAACGTAGCAAATAAAATAAAGTAAGTATTTGTTAACAATGCGAGCCGAGGGAGCCAAGTGGTCCAGCAGGCTAAGCATTGCCACTATGATCAGGAGATCGCTGGTTTGAATCCATCTAAGAGAGCACAATTGGCCTTGCTCTCTCTGTGTGGGTGATGTTGATCAGCACATGGCATCTGTGAGCTGATGTATCAGAACTGAGTCACTGCGCTTTCCTCCAAATGTGTTGGATACTGGGCAATCAGCAACAGTTCAGAAAGAGGAGGTGGCTAACTTTACATGTGTCGGAGGAGGCATGGGTTAGTCTTCACTCTCCTGGTGTTGTGGCATCACTAGTGATGGGGGATAAACAGCTGAGTAACAGTTAAATGGGTGGGACAATCAGCCTAGCTAAATTTGGGAGAAAAAATTAGAGAAAATTAGAAATGTTAAAAGTCTTATTAAAAGTAAAAAAAAAAAACAATTCAGCCCTAGCATCTCCAAATGTAAATTAAAACAACTTCACTTGGGGTCATTTATATTTTTTAGTTTTTATCAAACTATTCTTTTGAAGGTTCCAGTTCACGTCTTGACAGAACTCAAGCAGCCTTTTTCAATACTGGAATATATTACATACATTAGAACAGCTTCTATTACTGCATGGTGCTTCTTCGTACATTGATGTTATATAATTCATCTTTATCTATGATTGATGTGACTGGCTTAGCCATAATACATGTTTGTGTATTGCCGTAGGGTCCAGAGCTCCTCAGCAAGTATATTGGTGCTAGTGAGCAGGCTGTGAGGGATGTGTTTCAGAGGTTTGTGCCACATGCCAAGAAAACATCCAACACAAATCACCAACAAATTCCAAGCCTTTCAGACTGAATAAATATCACTCCCTGCCTCTCTCTCTCTCTCTCTCTCTCTCTCTTTCCTTCTGCATTCTCTTGTTTATAACAGAGCCCAGGCTGCTAAACCCTGTGTGCTGTTCTTTGATGAGTTTGACTCGCTGGCTCCTCGCAGAGGTCATGACAGCACTGGGGTCACTGACCGGGTGGTTAACCAACTGCTCACACAGCTGGATGGAGTAGAGGGACTGGAGGGTACGCAAGAGGGCAACACTGAAATATGCCTTCATTTTCATTTCATTCTTTCATTTATTTTTGTTTGTTATATCATAAATTTTTTGTATTTATTGCCATAAGTAATTTGACCTTATGACTTGTTTAAATAAATAACACAGTGCGTTAAGTCATATTTGACACCACTGTGATTTATTTCTCTTACCAGTAGTTCTTTTATTGATGAATTAAAACATAAAGAATACAAAACAGTATAAGCCCTTATGCATAGAGTTTACTTTTACTTAATTAATTTAAATTTAAAATTAGAAATATCTGTATATTATATATTTTTTGTTTTATATGCACCTGATTTTCGTTTTTTTATTTAGGTAATGAATTTTTATTTTTTTTTTTCATTTTATTGTCCTTTTTCAGAGATCTAAAACCCCAATTAGTTTATCGGTTGTCTACAAAGCATGATACACGTTAATGTAATAATATATACATCATGCCACAAATGTGTTAGTGTTACTGTTGGGACAACAGCACCAACACGTCAGTCTGTACTTTAATTTGAAACTGCTCTGCTCTGGTTCTTCAGGAGTTTATGTTCTGGCAGCCACCAGTCGTCCTGACCTGATCGACCCCGCCCTGCTGAGACCCGGGCGACTGGACAAGTCTATCTACTGCCCACCTCCAGACAGGGTCAGTCCTCATCAACGTGTTTGGAAGCTGATACTTTTAGTGGTCTTCTGAAAGATGATGTTGTATATGAATGAATTTTAGAAGAAGTGTTGTTTGAGCTTCTCGTTTACTGCAGGCTTGAGCTGCTAGAGATATAAATTATGCAGTGATAAGGAATTCAGCATAGTGAACAAAAATAATTACATTCTTTTTTTTATTTGTATATTGGCCATCCTATTTGGTTTTTTTTTTTTTCAGTCATATAATCATGTCAAACCATGTTAAACTTTTTGAACCAATCACAGAACTGTCATGAGCAGAATTTAGGAACAATTTCTTAAAGCAGCACAATTACTGCTATAAGCTCTCCATTGTGGACAGCAATACATGTTTTTTAAGACAAGCTGAGAGAGACAGAACTGGATTTTATTAAGTGAAATAATTGTGGGCTGTAACTTTAAAGTAATATTATAATATTTAACACTAGAGATGCACTGAATTTGTTTTTTTTTTTGACAAAACTGTACACAATTAAACAGTTGACTGAAGGGTGAATACTGTAAACTAAACACTGAATAAGGTTTTTCACAGATTTTTTGCCACCTTTTTTCATCATTACATTAATTCAGTAGCCTAAATATAGCATATGTATGTCTTTTACAAAAAGCAATTACAAACCTACAATTTAAATTATTTATTGAACATTGAAAATGTTTAACAAACCTTATAGTTTAGTATACATTATTTGGTCTTTTCACTTATTTGTTTTTGTTTTTTTTGTATGAATAATTGTGGTTGACAAATATTTGGTGCATACTTAGTTTACACAGATAGACTCGGGTCAAGTTCAAGATCTCTTGAAGCTCCACCAAAGTTATGTAGTGCAGTAACATTGTTCCAGCCAAGAGCTCAAATGACATTCGCTATTCTACTATTATACTCAGTGAACAATCAACATTTTAAAGTTAATTTATCTACAGCTGCTACTTGAAATTGATTTCAAATGAGTTTGTATACAATACTGAAGCCTGCAGTGTTGATTCCCTCCACGGATGGTTCTTGTAAGATTTAAAAGTCTCCTTCCAATAAATCCACTTTTTCCTGTTCTTTGTCAAATACAATAGGTCTCTAGTTGTATATGCATGCTATAGTAAAAGAAAATATTCAGAATAATGCATCATTGTTATATGCTTTGCCCAGTAATTCAGAGCTAAGGAACAAATAATTAGAATTTGTCTATGGAACACCACCAACGAAATACAATTAAGATAGGTGGGTGTATGATTAAAACAGTTCTGTTTACACTAGTTAAATTATGTATGCAAGTATGAATATTCATGAATAAGAGCAGAAATCCTATCGTTTCTCCTCGCCCACTCCTCCAGCGGACTAAAGCAGTGTTATATTAGATCACCGGTGCACTTTTTTTCACTGTAGAGCACAGTAGAGACCACACTAGAAACCACAACTAGACATTTTAAAATGAATGAATGAGAACTGTAAGATTTGAACTGTCTGTGTTTACAGTATTGTAATAGTCAATGCTGTGTGTCCTTTAGGAAGCGAGGGTGGAGATTCTCAAGGCCCTGACTCATTCAGTGCCGCTGGCCGCAGACGTGGACCTGGAGCAGATCGCTGTGGCCACCGAGCTGTTTACAGGAGCTGATCTCAAAGCTCTGCTTTACAACGCCCAGCTGGAGGCCATTCACAGCAGCCTGGGGCCTGGCCTGCTGCCCGTGAGTCATGCTTACATACACAGCACTTCACAGAGCTTTAATGATGGGAGGTGTTGGTCTGTGGTTATATTCTAAATGCAGAATGCTGACATGCTGAAATGTTACTATAAAAGTTGTAGAATGTGTGTGTGAATGAATAGGTGGTGTAGTAAAGCTGCTGTGGTCAGCTTTTGATCCTCTGCTGTGATGTAGGATCTTGGCTCGGGATCGGACAGCGACGTGAGCCTCTCCTCGCTGATCTTCCTGAACCACAGCAGTGGCTCTGATGACTCTGCGGGGGAGGGCGAGGCTGGACTGGAGCCCTCTGCTGGAGCGCTGATGGAGCACAGCGAGCTGCCCCCAGAAGACCCCCGCCACAACATTTGGCGCCTGTACTTTGGCAGTTCTTTTGAATTAGAGCTGGGCAACCAGTCCCCTTCTGAGCTGGTGAGGGACTTGCATTTATTATAACATTCAAATGGGGTTGCTTGTCCAAATGTTTCATATTGTAAACTGACATGCCAAAAGTCATTGGATAGTATGAAAAAATTAACATAAAGCATTACCACAGGGGACGGCTTGGGAACACCCACACCTAAAAAATTGTGCTGTGTTATCTTGTGAGTGAGGCTAAAGTTCTCATGGCCAGGAGGTAAATAATCAAGGTTGAGGTAGGCACAGTGTCGCATGTGTACCGGGAATACTAGTGCATCTCAAAAATGTTGAATATCATTGAAAAGTTACTTTATTTTAGTAATTCAGTTAAAAATGAGAAACCCATGTATTATATAGATGTATTACACAGAGTGATCTATTTTAAGCATTTATTTATTGTATTGTTGATGATTATGGATTACAGCCAATAAAAAATAAATAAAAAATAGTGTTTCAGAAAATTAGAATATTATATTATAAAACACAGTGGACCAACACCAGCAGATGACATAGTTCTCCAAACCATCACTGATTGTAGAAACTTCACACTAGACTTCAAGCAGCTTGGATTGGGTGTCTCCCCACTCTTCCTTCAGACTCTGATCCCTTGATTTCCAAATGAAATGTAAAATTTACTGATGATCAGTGATGATTTGGAGAGACATGTCATCTGCTGATGTTGATCCACTGTGTTTTATTATCAAGTCTAAAGTCAGTGAAGTTTTGTTTTCCCACAAAATCTTACAGCACTTCATGCTTCCCTCTGCTACTGACAACTTTTATGGAGATGCGGATTTCATTTTCCAGCAGGACTTGGCACAGTGCCCACACTGCCAAAATTACCAACTGGTCTTATATATTATTCTAGTTTTCTGAGACACTGATTTTTGGATTTTTATTGGCTGTAAGCCATAATCATCAACAATAAAAGAAATAAACACTTAAAATATGCCTCTCTGTGTGTTAAACATCCATATATTATTTTGAATAATATATCATTTTAAATCATATTAATTTTTTTTTAAATGCACTTGATAACTAGCAACATCTGTCGAAAATTGTCAATGCATACAGACAAATCCACATTTGAATTCAGGTGATTCTACACACATATCCTGCAGGTCAGTGCAGTATTCTTCAGCTTTTATGAGAAGTCATGGGAAACCAAACTGATGCGTATGCAGTATGTGGCGTGTGGTATTGGCTGTTGTTACATAAGGGAAAAAGTTACAGTAATGTAGTAATGTGTGATCGCTGGCTCATGGCATGTGTTCTGTTTGTGCTTTCAGAATTCACAGTGCCTGTCTGTCCAGAACTCCATCACCCATGACTTGACAGGCACATCAGTGAGGGACCCGAGCTGTCTTCACGTCCCGGTTGTCATGTCCTCTGTGCAGGAGGGTTTTCAGGAACAGAGCCACGAACAGGCCGAGCGTCTTAGAGCCGATCTCAACACCATCAAAAACAACTACCGCCGGAGCCCTGTCAGTCAGAGCCCTATACTCACACACTGACACACACACACACACTTTACGCATATAGTGTATGGGTAGCATCATGCCAATCCAGGATGATTTACACAGCTTCTGATCTGTGTTTCTGTTGTCTTTGTAGGAGGATCCATCGTTGGTACAGGTAGGCCCCAGTAAACCCGGCCTGCTTATCTGCCAAACTCACTTGACCTCAGCCCTGGCCAGCACTAGAGCCTCCATCAGCAGGCAGGACTGGAGGAGGTACACTGACCTGTGAGTAAATAAATAAAAAATAAAATCTTATTTTTTGACTTTGTTTTCTTACATAAACCAAATTTTAATTCTATTTCTTATTCTATTTATTAGTCATCATTTTTTCTCTTGTGCTTTTCTCTCTTTTTCAGATTTGAATCCTTTGGTGCCTCAAAAGAAGGAAAACCTCAGAATGTAGCCATGTTTACACCTGGTCAGAGAGTAACTCTGGCCTAAAGAAGACTACCCACAGGCACACACTGTGCATGTAGTGTTCAGGAATAGAAAACGTGCAGTAGTAACGTGAACAGTGATTTCTGTTCTTTAACATGCACCAATCAGCCATAACATTAAAACCAAGTATCCGAATTAACAGAAGAGTTAGAAGTATCAGAATTATCAGCTTAACAGAAGAGTTAGCATGAGACATTCTTATGTTTAAGTATAATGTGTACCATTATATTCAACAATTATTTGTATTATACCAATTGTTGCTGTCACTATTCTAATCTGAAGTGTGATGCTCTAAATTACTAGGCAAAGAATCTTCAGAACATCAGGCATGTCTTATAGCATTATAAGAGGTATGCAGCGCTCAGTACCTAACAGAAGTGCTCTAAGCAAGGACAACTGATAAACAGGTGAACTGATAAAAGGGTCATTGGTAGCCTGTCACAAGCATTTCCACAAGTGTTACCATATGGAAAATGTAGATGCAGTGATTTAATGTTATGGCTGGTTGGTGGATTGTGGTGTGTTAACTGGTGGTGCATCTATCAATGTATGTACAGTCATGTAGAAAAAAGGGAAACAACCTATGAAAACCATTCCTCACAAAAATGCTGTGGCATCGTAGGGCCCGCCAGGCCAGCACAGAGGAGTGATTTGACTAATTTCTAACACCTATGATCAACACCTTTTAAGGCAGGCCAACCAGCCACTCGGCGCTGGATCTTTGAAGCTCATGGGAGTGAATTTATGCCGGATTTTCCTCTGAGCTCCGGCTCTCTTTTCCTCCCTGTTCTATCCACGGCAAGTGCTGTTTTCCTGCCTGTGCTTGGAGTGAGACTGGACGGCATAGGCGGCTTTCTCCTCCCTTCTCGAGAGAGAGAGAGAGAGAGAGAGAGAGAGTGAGAGTCTGTTGGGGCCAGGACTGTGCGTCTCTCCGTTTATCTTTTTGTTTGTCGACCCGGTTCCTCCATTTCCCCCGGTGGAAACACAGCCCAGTCCACAACCACCTTATACACTACCTGTTCAGTTCTGAGAAGCCGTTTGTTTGTTTTCTATCTCTCCCCCAGTTCCTTTCCACCCTCTCTCAGGTCTCCACCCGTTCTCGCGCTCGGGGCGATTTCTTTCGTGCCTTCTCCTGGGTCTCCAGCCATTTTCGGGTTTTTGTTTCCCGCCCGTTTTCAGCTTTTTGTTTCCACCTGTGTTGAGGGGTTCCTGTCTAGATTTTACCTGCTTTGTATTCTGCTGCTCTGCACTTGGGTTCTACAACCTTCTGGGCTGGAGAGCTACTGCTCCACACCTATTACAAATGTATTACTTTATAAAAAAAAAGTGTAACATTTAGTTACTAGTTAGTTACTAGTTACTAGTTAGTTTAGCTCAAGAGCAAACTTCCAGCCCAAGCCTCCAACCTAAAAAGTTACCGAAGATCTTTCTGGTTCCATTGTAAAGATATAGAACAGAGGAAAGTCTTGCTGAAAATTTGGCCAAAAACCAGGATATTCTTCATTCTAAATTTGGCCCAGCTGTGTTTGAAAAAAACATATTTTTACAGTCTGTACATCTCTATGTTTAAATATGTTTAAATATGTTTAAAACACCAAGGTTTTCATTGGTTATCTTTATTTTATTACATGACTGTAAGGAACAGAATCACCTGTTCTGTTGAGGGCTGTTTGTTGCTACAGTGAGACATGCTCTCATTTGCCTTAAAGAATCAAGAGTCTAATCTTAAACTTTAAACATACTGTTAGTCTTTTAATAATGAGTATGCAGATTGTGTTGTAAAATATGTAAATTCAGCCTTAGGCCATTTAATATTTCCTTAATTTATTTTCTAATTATCTGTAATTTTAGTAATCTAATTGTATTATATTTTAGGAAATGCTTAAAGATTTACACTTTATGTATCTGCATAAATAATCCCACAGAGGGTTTGTAAATATAGTATGTGAATTCTTAAATGAATTAAATTAATATTAATTTATTACTGTTTGTCAGTGTTTTAATTTGCTGACTCATCCATTAACTGTTTTATATTCTCAGCTTAACAGAAGAGTTAGCATGATACATTCTTATGTTTAAGTATAATGTGTACCATTATATTCAACAATTATTTGTAATATACCAATTGATGCTGTCACACAAATACCTTGATCTCTCTTTTTTTGCTGATTTTACTTTTTTTAAACAATTTTAATCTGAAATAATAACAATAATTTATTAGTTTTTTTTTTACTTTCTCATTGTCATGATTAGAAATTCACCAAAATTACTCTTTTTACATTTGCATCAATTGGAAGTTAAAAAAGTTTTTTTTTCTATTCTGTTTTGGAGAGTTGTGTGTTTATTAATCTGAGCACAGCTCACAGTAAATGTTGCAATACTTTGGTTTAACACTATATGTACTAAAAGCTAATCTAAAGGATACCAAAACCTCTATTATCAAGACTGTCAAAAATAATTTTTGTGAGTTTCGGGGGGAAAAATACACAATAAGCCCCATCAACATTAAAATCTCATTCAACACTAATAATAATGATCAGCTCTAAGATATTACTGCTATTAAAGCATGCTTTTCAGAACTTAACGTATTCATGTATGTGATCTGATATTTAGTGAATCTTTACACTAAATATATCAGATATTTACTTTATTTGGTGTAAACCATAATAAACCATAATTATTGTGATATTATATTTTCATATTGGCATGTGTCTAATTACCATGTTTTTGCAATCTGGAGTTTAAATTCATGCGGATATGTTTTTAAAAATCTGTTTCAAACTAACCTAAAATGCCTGACACATTTCAATTTGTCACTGGTGTTATGTCATTATGAAGCATTTATTTTTTCATGATGAATATATTTATTTATATTATATTAATTATTATGTGATTAAATGTAATGAAGAATTCAATTTACATGATGATACACAAGAAAATCTAAGACACATAAGGAAAGTGTGTCTTAAGTCAGCTGTGTGAGTGTGTGTACCTGCTATACTGTAAGCATCTTTTAAAGCCCTTCAACCTTTGTGAGCTTGTTTACCACTGCAAATGGTGAATGACCATATTACCCTATTATATTAATCTTTTTTTTTTTATATCTTGTTTTATTATTAGAGTTGGTGCTTATAAAGGCCAGCAGATGGCAGCATGTTCTAAATTCAGGTGTAGCGAATCTGTAATGAGCGGTTGGATATCAGTATTCTCACTGTATTGTCTGAAGCATCTGGTGGATTTATCCACTGCATAATTGGCACGCTCCTGAAAACCCACTGGACCTAATCTCTTGCCCTCACCTTACCCGGCCCTGTGAAATCATCTGAAATCTTAATGAGTTTGTGGTTTAGTTGAAATGACGGCCTCGCTCTGGCGGAGTATAACCTTGCAGGGCTGTCAGGGCTTTGAAGTTTCCTCCGAGCTCCTCCACAGGCCTGATTCTGCAGACTCTCTGCATTCTCAAACTGTCTATACAGTTTTGATTCTCATTAAGTTTTCAGAGCTCAGGCTCCATTCACTCGGCCTTGTGTCTGGCTGCGTGTTTAGGCTGAGTTTACAGTGCTGCTGGAGTGGAAGACGCAGAGCAGCCTACACGTTGACATGGGAGGTGTTGCTGACTTATATATAGCAGGCCTTTGTTCTAGCCTCTGGTGTTGGAGAGAACACGGCGTGGGCTAAGGCTGAGATGTGCTGGAAGCACTGTCGGGCCCGGGAGAGGTCTGCACATGCTGTCAGGGGCCATTGTTCTGAGGCTGTGCACCACAACACGGTAATATATCTATTGAGAGATTTGAAAGAGATGCCTACTTGAGTAAATGTGCACTGTATGCACTGCAGCTGCAGCATGGTGATCATTCAATGTTCTGACCTCCCGCTATTGTTGGTGAACGCAGTCAGATCCTTACCGTAATGCACCAAAATTGAGCGGAAAGTGTTTCCAAGAAAGTAGAGTTATTTCAGGATAGAAAAATAGCAAGATAAACCCTTTTTTTTTTGCACAAACTCAAACTAATAATTTACATCGACTTGCCATGAGCACACTGGCCTGTTTTGAATCTCAAATCTAACTCACAACTTTGGTCTTTGATATGTGTGTAGACAAGACAAACCCCTTGAAGTAACTCTTCATGATCAATTTATATGCTGCTATCCCCTGACTTATGGCATTTCAGCTGGTCCATAGCTGGTTAACCATTTGGCTCACTAGTATAGTTTGAGGTTTATATTCACCTCAATAACCAGATTTTTTTTTTTTTTTTAACATTTTGACCAACAAAAAGCTAGTCTTGATCTGGATCCTTCAGCATGACTTTCTCTCACTCACTAATCCAAAAACTCTTACAATGAAAAATGTAACATTTATGGTTCCAAAAAAGATCAATTGTTTCTGGGCAGATCGAGCACCTTCACAGAGAAGATGCCTGAAATCCATACACCCTTCAAAATCTGTTTAGCGGGAAAGCTGAGGTCCTGAAGGAGCTCATGCATGAATCGTGAGGAGCCTCTGTGGAGACTGAAGGCGTTTTGATGTAAACCTGCCTCAGAATTCACATGTAGGGCAAATCGGACGTGTTTTCTCTCAGAAGTTGAGGCTACATTTCCAGGAGCCCATTGTTAATGCATACTCCGACTGCTGCGACTTTGAAGTTCTCCCTCTTGAAGAGACGAGAAGCAGCTCAAGACGGGTGAAAACAAAAAGGGTAGCGCAGACAGGAGAAGCTTAAAGCAAAGCATTTTCCCCCGGCTGAGGTCCAGAGGCTGCCATGCCTTGTTT
Organism: Astyanax mexicanus; assembly: GCF_023375975.1. NCBI lineage: Eukaryota > Metazoa > Chordata > Actinopteri > Characiformes > Acestrorhamphidae > Astyanax > Astyanax mexicanus. Next base: position 48,072,712 of record NC_064410.1, on the reverse strand, counting down.
CTTCCCAGCAATTGCCTCCTTATCCCTCCTTGAGCTGTATGTTCAAAGCAGCTCTCAGCCTTTGTTGCAGGGAGGAAGGCTGTCAATTTCCCAGCTACAGTCGGCAGACTTTCCCTGCAGTTTGAATAGAACTCAAACTGACTTTGAAACAAAAGCTCAGCGAATTGCCTTCGTCCGACAGGAAATATAGAAAGAAGGAGGAAAATAGAGAGAGCTCGGCTGTTTACAGCACCGTGAGTAGGGTGACCAGATGTCCCGCTTTGTGCGGGACAGTCACGCAATTTCATTACTTTTCATGCGTCCCGCAAATTGAGACGCTGTCCCGCATTAGTGGCAATCAGACTCCAGTTTTAAAATGCGTGTTTTGTAATCTGGCATTTATTAAACGGCTGTGTGGGGAAAGCAGTGAAGGCTGTCAGCAGGGGGCGTGCTGCCCTGTTTTCTCTCTTTTTTTCCAAAACGCGATAAACGCCAGTCTTGTTTTCCCGCAGAACGCCACATCTCCACTCATCCAATCACACGGCAGCATTCCACGAGCTATCTTATGTAAACACGGGCGCTGTTGAGCGTGCCGGTATTTCGTGTAGCCTACTTTCAGTTTCGTTTTTCACTCTCAAAGTCCGCGAAAATGAGCGGTTTTGATGGTATAGAGGAGCCTGTTCGTGAAGCAGTTATTGAAAAAAAAGAGAAAGCCATCAAAAGAGTCTCCTGTACGAGAAAAGGTAAAGAAAATGAGGCATTCAGGAGGGGGGAAATGCCCGCTGTCATCTGCAGTTCACACAAACACACACACACACACACACACTATACTACACCACACTACACTACACTACACTACACTACAGCACATTAATGTAACGTGATTTTGGGGATTTTATAGTGTTAATGTCTTGTTCATTAATGAAATTTTGCACTTTTTTGAAAAGAAATGTTTTAAAATTTGTGTTTTTAGGCCCAATGGTTAAACTATTATATTCAGATGTACAATTTACTGTTATTTAGTATTGTATTTTGCACATAATTAGTAAAATATATATATATTGATGCCAAAGGATATATAAGACATTTTGAAAAAAAAAACTTGGCATGGATTTATTGCGTTTTGCGAAAAAACGAATTATTTTTCAAAATAAATCTTTAAATATTAAAATCTTGATTTGATTTTTTTGTGTTATTTTAACCTTAGTATGGTATTTGATAGTTTGAAACAGAAAACGGTGGTTTTCAGCCTACCACTTTCTTGCTAAAGAAAACCCTTTTTTACTCAAATTGATAAAAATGGATTTATAGCGTTTTGGAACCAAACTCTTCATATATATATATATATATATATATATATATATATATATATATATATATATATATATATATATATATACACACATACATACATACATATAGGCTACACACATTTTTTATTTGTTTCGACTGCCTCGATGCATTGGTGTCCCACATTGTCCCACACAAAAATAGTCTTTGTCCCACATCTGTTGAATTGGAATCTGGTCACCCTAACCGTGAGGGACACATTCACTGACAAGTAAGGGCATGTCTGTGTGACAAATCAAATCAGACTCTCAGGGAGGACGCAGCATCTGCTATAAATAAAGCTCCCTCTGCTCCTAACATCAGCCAGGCAGGTTCTGAGGACAGACGGGGGCTCTACTTGAGATTTCATTAAGGGATATAGCCTAGCTATACACTGACATGCCAAAACCCATACGAGGACAGGAACAGTATTGTGTCCCTTGACTTTTGTCACATCTAATGGAAGCTAAAAAATGACCTGGGGGATGTGTGTGTTGAGCCTTCTGCATTAAGTCATTCCATCAAATAACCATCAACCATTTCTACTTTTTCTTTACCATTGTAAGTTACACTGCCTGGCCAACAAAAAAAAAGGTCACACACGCTAATATTTGCTTGGACCGCACTTTGATTGTGGCACACATTCACTGTGGCATTGTTTCGATAAGCTTCTGCAATGTCACAAGATTTATTTCAATCCAGTGCTGCATGAATTTAAATTTTTCACCAAGATCTTGCAGCAGCATTGATGATGGTAGAGTCTGACCTCTGCACAAAGTCTTCTCCATCCAGCACATCCCAAAGATTCTCAATGAGGTTAAGGTCTGGACTCTGTAGCGAACAATCCATTTGTGAAAATGATGATCTCATGCTCCCTAAATCACTCTTTCACAATTCCAGCCCAATGAATCCTGATATTGTCATCTTGGAATATGTCAGTGTCATCAGGGAAGAAAAAATCCATTGATAGAATAACCTGGTCTATATTCAGTATATTCAGGTAGTCAGCTGACCTCATTCTTTCAGTACATACTGTTGCTGAATCTAAACCTGCAGACCAACTGCAGCATCAACCCCACATCATTTACTTACTTAAATCCAGATGAATACTTATTTTTTTTGGGCCAGGCAGTGTACAAACCATGCTGTAAATTAATACTGATCATTTTAAATGTTGCTACAAACAACGGATTAGAGTCCATTTACTGGTTTATTGGAATTAAGCTTCATCAGGTGGTGAAGTAAATAAAAGTAGCACAGTGATAATTAGATGGAACTCCTCAGTGTGTTATTCACTGGAGTCAGTGGGACAGCAAAGCTAAATAAGAGCTAATTTAGAAGAACTGAGCTTCTTTTCTTGGAAATGAGTTATTTTAAAAGCCAGCAGATAAAGCAGCTCTGGACAGAAGGAAATGAAATGAGTAAAGCAGAGAATGCAACGTCATCTGTTATCTTCTGCTCAAGATAGAGATGATGATGTCCTAGCCGGGCCGAGCTGGATCTTACATAATGAAATTATTCTGCCCTGTTAATCTTACCCTCAGGCTATGACACACATACTCAAACTCCAGCTTCTCCACCACAGACTGGATGCAGCAGAGCAGGACACTGCATTCATTTCAGTGTAAATGTGTCATTGTGTACAATTATGTTGTTTTTGAAAACAATTACATTTGGCAGGTGATCTGTACATTGTGTAAAATGTCACGATGAACAGACCAGTAGAAATAATCAAAACTGATATGAAATTAAATATTTTTACATGGATTTCTGTTCATGTTACATAAATTAAGATGGTATAAAGTGAAATTCATATTTTGGTAATAAGGGGTAAAAATAGAATATAACTGAAAAGTGAAAACATTCATTATACACAAAGTGATCTATTTTAATTATGGCTTACAGCTAGTGAGAAGCCAGAATCAGTTAATTTAATTACTGAAAAAAAATATTATTTACCTGTATGACATCAATTATAAAGATTATAATTAGAGATTATAAATTAGGAGTGCATGATATTGTGAAAAAAACCTGCCATTGCAATATTTTGTTGTTCTTCAATATAACTTACAGAATTAGAAAATACAGAAATGTTTTATTAGATTTCACCAGAATTCAATGATTTAGCATGTGATGATTTTAATAATATACTATCTATTGAGCAGATATAATAAGTCATGAAAAATCAGAACAGTGCAAATTATTTTTGTATAAAGCAAGTTGTAGCATCATGTGTGATTACCTTACCTTACATATATATTTATATATAGATGGATTATCATAGACTGGTATGTAAAAATGAAATCATAATAAAATAATTTGTCACACACAGACACAAATTCAAATGTTAATGTAATAAAAAATATCATATTAAAATATGTCTGAATAACATGTTCACAGCTTACAGTGGCAGATGAACACAGACTCCTGGCCAACTAGAAAACACCAGTGTGCAATTCAGGCCAGTCACAGTTACATGGAGTGACAGTGGGGGCCAACCACCCATTAGAAAGAAACGGTAGAGCAAATTGATAAGCTTGTTTGCAGTCTAAAGAGAAGTTTTCAGCTTGGTCTTAGTGCTAGTGCTTGACCCACCTTCATTTAATATAGCAGATATGATATAATATAGCATTTGGAGGATAAAACTTGCAGGGGACCAAAACTCCCTCTTAAAGAAGTTCAAGGGACATGTCCCCTCTGTCCCAACCTCTGTGTTTAAATTTAACATTCATTTTGGCATTTGTCTGCACCGCTCCGGTGCTGGATGTGTACAGATTTGATCCTGTAGGTGGGTGAATGTGGACATGAAGTTATAAAAAGTGCCAAATATGAAATAATTGCCACCTGTAATCTGCTTTGATTAGTGTATCTGACTGAATGGTAGGAAAGAGAGAGTAGCTGCACTCTGCTGCGCTGAGGCCCTACAGCAACACGACAGCATCTGGAGCCGAACAAAGCCAGCAACGTATCTTCACTCACAGGCAGGCTGGAGAGAGGCTCAGGGGGGACTGAAGTGGTGTGAATTATTCATTTAGGGCTTTCTTCCACTAAATCTATCCACACACCTAATGAATAATTGGGCTTTGCTGTTCGCTACTTTAGTTGGAACCAAACTGAACCTCCTCCTGGCACTCGAAAACAAATTACAAATGACTGACATCCGACAACGGACTAAACTCAGGCTTTTGTGTGTGTCATATTTCATTTGTCTGGCAATGTGAAAATTCTGTTTGTACTATTGGAACACATCAGCCTTTGACTGACAGACAAATGCAGGAACTTAAAGAGCATATATAATACAACCTCAGCTCAGAGGATTCCTGCAGTCTTACATCATTTCACACTAATGTATTTTAAGAGCCAGTTCTCTAGTTCTGTCTGCTGTGTAAGAGTGTTTGTGTGTGTGTGTGTGTGTGTGTGTCTGTGTGGTGGGAGGAGGGTCATGTTATTGTCATGAGCCTTTTGAGCCTCTAAGGCTTCTGAAGCAGTGGAGTTTCAGCAAATGAGGAGCTAATGGAGTCGTAGTGCACTAGGAGGAGAATAGGCCATTTCCAGCCTCTGCAAAAACCACAGTCTCTTGACCACAACACAAAGCAATGTACTGTAATAAGATTGACCCAGTTACAATTGTGTCCAAGTTTCAACAGTCTAGCTGACGTTTGAGTTTGTCCTAAAGAAGGTGGTCTTCCTTCTTTATTACCAGAACCAGAACTGGTTCTGGTTGCTACCACCACCATGCTTAACAGTTTGTGCAGTGTTCTATGGGTTAAATAACTTAAATAACGTTTACTCCTTCAAACATATATATATATATATACACACGTTTAATCTGACAGTTAACCTTTCCACCACAAATATATTTTCTTACAATTTGATTTCACCAAACAGTTAAGTAATTGCCGATCATATTTTTCTGACCACATTCCTTCCTCTACGATGATGTTTCCCCACTATCTTTCTACTTTTTAAAAATGTGTTTGTTTTAGCAGTCTCCTTATGCCAATAATTGGACCAATCTAAATCAGATAAAACTTTTTCTTGACCACATGATGTGTCTTTCCATGTGGTTGTTTAATAAATGAGAAGCTACTCACTGCATCAATTAGGTTTAAATGACTTTTTGCCTGCTAAAGAATATTCACTCATGCAATTATTATCCAATGGGAGGCTCTTACCTATTTGCTTAAATTGTTAAATCCAGGTGGCAACCTTTTATAAAAGACACAGTATATATAATTGGCTAGATGGCAGGATGACTGATTGATCGCTGCAGGCTGTGTGGGCCTCAGCAAACTACATATGCTACAGTGGAAAGACTTTAAGCCCACTGCAGGACTGCTGTCACTTCTGTAAGGTAAAGCCTCCCCAAAGCCACCAGGCGTGTGATTGGAAAATCCAGGGGGCAAAGCTTTAACTGCACAGCTCACCCCTTTCCCCCAAGTGCTACACACTCCAGCACATACACGGCCTGTCAGAGGACACACACTGCAATATCTGCTTTTTCAGAATGACCCATGACTCCTCGAATTAACCAATTTACCCACCATTATTCCGTGTGCCAGCAGTTTAGTGTTGACTGAACTATGAGCACTCAACCATGAACCAAACGGGTAATAGGTTCGATCCCAGCTGATAGCATCAAGCTGCTCCCGCTGTGCCCTTCAGCTAGGCACTTAAAGCCAAGCACGGCAATTGGATTATACAAACCGGTGTGAGGAGAGGCAAATAAATGACATAATAACATATTGATGTGATTATATTACTATAGTCACGTGAAAACATAATATTTTTTTTTATTTAAGGAAATATATGGAAATAAAATAAAAGTAAAGAAATGTATGTAAAAATGTATTTGTGCAAAAGGAGCAATAGAGAATTACAGAGTATAAGGGAGTTTGCGCTGCTAACCGCGGCTGGGAATTGCGGTTAACCAGGGCTGGCTAGCGTTGTTAACTGGGGCTGGCTAGCGTTGTTAACCGGGGCTGTCTTGGGGTGCTAACCACGGCTGGGAATGGCTGTTAACCTGGGCTGGCTAGCCCTGTTAACCGCAGCTGGGAATGGCTGTTAACTGGGGCTGGCTAGATGTGCTAACCATGGCTGGTTAGTGCAGCTAACCTTGGCAGAATAGATTTTTCCTATAAATGCCTACCACTCTTTGATATGACAGGAACAGCCACACCTGTATAAGTTGTGAGGTGTATGCTTGTGAATAAGGCTGAACACTGGCTAACATGCTCATGGCAAGGAAATGTGAATTATCAGATTATCAACTTTTGATTTCAAATGATTTCCAGGCATTCAACATTCCTACAGACATTTAACAGAGCTACAGTATCGCATTTGTACCAGGAATACATCACAGAAGGCATTACTGCACACAGTGGACAGTGCAGTGTGTGGCAATGATCACGACTGACGGTGAATAGACAAGCAAATCACATGCACGTTCAATGCAGGATGCCCCACACGCATATCTTTCAGAACAATGTAGTGTTCTTTAGCATGAATTCTGGCATGTCACTGTACTGTACTAATACAAACACAATCAGAAGAGTGAATTGGAATTGATCTTTAATGTAAACAGCATGATGTAGGGCTCATAAACATCTGATGGGATTAAAAAAAAAAATCAATCACGGTAGATATAACAGTGACAGGATATATCATTTAACTTAAATTAACATGAATGATCAAATTTATCCGATGGTCCTGAAAAACAACAACAACAACAAAATAAAAAATAGTCTAATACTGACTACTTGGCAGCACGAATATCACTAATGTTTACACCATATTACAAAAACAGAAGCTCAATATTGCTTTGGAATGTTACAGCAGTCTACCACAAGTCTGGTGGGTATCAAGTAAAAGGGAGGGATGTATTTGCAAGCTTGTGTTATAGTCACACCGGCCGGCTGGGCAGGCTGGCGTGTTGGGGTGTGCCCACTTAAAGCAGGGCTAACGTAAGACATGGGACGCAGCCTCTTTCATTACACTGCCGTATTCAGTTAACAGTCTACAGGTTTGTGAAGAAAACACTAGATGCTTGGAGACAGAAGTGAAGATGTACTAGGACTACACTGACCTGCCGTCGTTCTGTTCTGTGTTCTGTGCCGTTAGCTGCCGCCTGTGCGAGTCAGAGTCAGAGACGTAATGCTGCGCTATGTGCTAAAAGCCCGAGTCCCCAGGCTCTGCACACGCTCAGCAGGACACGCTCTCACCTTAAACAGCCTGGAAGGATGGGAATAAAAACTGAAAGCTTTGGGATGGACTCAGCATTAACACAGGACACTGTTCGTATGTGTGTGAGAGTGTGTGGAGCAGGTGCGTGGTGTGTGAAATGAGAAGGTGTTGGCGAGCTGACAGCAGAAGGTTTTTGTGCAGTGAAGGTTTTTTTGGACCTGAGGACCCAACTGAGGACACATAGTGTCTCTCCTACTAAACGGGACAGGTCACCGGCCCCTGGAGCCAAAATCCATTAAGTCCAGCAAACTCACTTAGCTTTGATCATACGCATTTAAAAAAAGAAGTTTAGCAAGTGTAGCGAAAAGAAAGCAAAAAATTTTGATCCTTTTTTTTTTGTTTATTTTCTTTGACAGTTTTCTAAAAGTTTTTTTTCCTCTTCTTCTTTTTTTTCTTCTTCCAGTTTGTTTTTAAGAAAAGAAATCACTTGGTCCAGTGGCGGGGGTTAGTTGCAGTCATAGACAAAGTCATAATTACTGGGTTCTTTGGGGATAGGGGGCGGGGCCTCCGGGATCTGGATATTCTCCAGGTCCAGGAGGCGGAGCTTCATCTCCATGTTCAGAAGAGTGTCCAAGTCCGAGCGGGTGAATTCGCTTGTCATCTCCTTCCCCAGCAGAGCGTTCAGTCCATCTGTCCACACACAGTACTGAAACAGAGCCACACACACACACACACACACACACACACAGCCATATCAGTTCAATCTGCTGCTCACACACATGCCTGCTAAACTAAAATAGGAGCCAAGCCCATTTCACTACATTTCCTTTAGTTTATGTTAACTAACCACCAATATCTTTTTATATTTTTTTGAACATGTGTAGACAAAATAGACATAAGTGTTGGGACTCTCGCACTCTGTCTATATTTTTTTACAACACTTAATCTTGGGCATTGCTATGAGTGCTAGTGAGGTCCGGATGCTCGATTAACACCACTCCACCTCATCCTCAAATCCCAAACTCTCCCAAGTACTGGATGAAGCAGGAGCACAAATATTCCAGAAAATAAAGTTGTAATCCTCTCTCCCAGTTTTAAAACTATATGTCTGAAGTTTTAGTGAGAAAATATGATATAATACGTAAAAACACTGAGGAAATATCGTTGCTGTCCAATGAACAACGAGTATCTCCAAAACAGCAACTTTACAGGAGAGAGAAAAAATCTTTTAATGGAAGTCAGTGTAAAAAGAGTTTATTTTAGGTAATTTCTATTGGTCTGTTCATCATGGAATTTTGCCAGAGTGTAAGGGACAGTTTGTATGTTAAAACTTTGTAGTAAACTGTATATATACATATTCGTATATATACATATTTGTATATATACATATTTGTATATATATATATACATATTTGTTTTTTGGACCTGGGCCAACCATAAATTTGGGAACCTCTGCTTATTCAGATCATAATTAGACAAGCATTAGGTGTTAGCTGTATTTCAGGATTTTCTCCTGCAGTAATGCCTGTGTGGGGTCTCACCTCGTGTTTATCAGGAGCGATGAAGTTTAAATACTCGTCAGACTCGTAGAGGATAGAGAAGGCCAGCTCCAGCACTTCCTGAAAAGAGAGAGAGAAAGAGAGAGAATCAGTCAGATGCTAATGGGGCTGCTGTGTTTGTGGGCCTCCTATCGTGTGCCTTTCACACGTCTCCTCAACATATTCCTACAGCAGATGGCTAATCTGCCTTGTGCGTGTGCACGAGCGAACCGCGTCTCCTGCTGAGCACCAGGGGACAGTGCGAGGACGATCGACAAAGGGAGCGTTTCACCACTTTACTGTAACAGGATGCCTCAGCACTGAGGCTCAGCTCCTCGCAAAGTACAAGGAAAAGTTTTTTAGGCTAGTTATCAGGGGATCCATTCAGCACCACAGGCGAGCGGTTGTGGGTACAAAACTGTCAGTGTGTCGAACACGCCAGCTTTTACACAACTGAAATGTTTACGCTTTGCAAACCCTAAAAAGGAGCGCTGTGCCTCTGGGTGGGAAGATTTTATGTGGGCTTTTGTTGCAGAACATCCTTAATTTCTACAGAACACACTTCAAGTTTTTAGTGTGTTTGAGCCAATTTCCCTCTGCTACATGTGCATCTGTAAGCAGATCTGTGAGCAGTGGTATCAGCACTCTCGGGACTGTAATTCATTTATTCTAGTTTAGCTGTTGTTTGTAGTAGGATAATTATTGTGTAGGAGGCAGTGTTACTTTAGAAATGAAAGGTATATGGTATCAGTATCAGTATATTGTGATGCACTGATCTAAAGTTGGCAAGTCACCTGCATCTGTTTAAAAGTTGTTGCAAATGGTTGCTGTTGTACCCCATGTAGTTGGTTTGGTGTTACCATTATTTACAGCTCTGGGAAACAAAATAGGAGATCACTTAAAAATGATTTTACCAAATTGAAAACCTCTGGAATATAATAAAAAAGGATAATGGATGATCACAAGCCATCAAACCAAGCTGAACTGATTGATTTTTTGCACCAGGAGCAGCATAAAGTTATCCAAAAGCAGTGTGTAAGATGGTGGAGGAGAACATGCCAAAATGCATGGAAACTATGATTTAAAACCAGGGTTATTTCACCAAACTTTATGAATATGAACTTGTTTTCTCTGCATTATTTGAGCCATTTCAGCCATTTCACATTTTCTGCAAATAAAAGCTATAGATGAGTATTTTTATTTGGGATAATAGAATAAACCAACAATGTTTATTTTACTTAAACATATACCTATAAATAGCAAAATCAGAGAAACTGATTCAGAAACTGAAGTGGTCTCTTAATTTTCCAGAGCTGTATATATATGATTATAGATTTACAAATAAAACAGACACAGTTTACGAGAGTTCTTTAGTACAGTGGGTCTACATAGACACATATAACCTAAAGAACCATTTCAATGCTAAAATATTTTTTTCCTGATTAAACAGTCTTTAAGAAAATTTCAGCATTGTTGTATAAAGCACAAAAACAGATTTTGCTACAGATACAAGTCATTATATTATTGTTACATTCATTATATTTTTGTTGTCACACACAAAAAAAAAAAAACTTCATAGACAAAAAGAAAAAATATTTGAGTGAAAACTAACATAAAATTATTTTAGCCCAAATTATTGGAGAATTTCCATTGGTCAATTCATCATTTTTTACATAATATAGAATAAAATTATTTTAAAAGGTAAAGATTTACGTGCTTTGTAGGAACTGTAGATATTGTAGTTACTGCTACAGACAGTTTTTACTGCTTGTTCTTCAGGGTGAGTGATAGCTGCAGGGTCTGTGTGACTCCGCTCTCGCAGGCCAGGGGCAGAGGCTGGCTGGAGCTCTCCCTGAACCCCTGAGCAATTCTTTTACTGTGCTCTTATCGACAGAGCTATAAAGCTGGCAGAGATGGAGACACGATGCTCCTTTGTCTTCCTTACTAAATTTATCTGCCTTTATCAGTCAGCAGTGAGCGTGAGAGCCTCTGGGCAGCAAAGTTCATCACAGTAAACAGAGTTCACAGCGGCTTTATGAGAATATCTCTACTTTTAAACAAAAACAATATGCATTATGCTTTGACCGTGACATCTAAAGAAATGGATTCAGAGTCTTCAGAGCTTTGTCCAGAGTATAGAAGTCATTTGATGTATACCTGCAAACAAGCTTTGAGGTTATTATATGTCCTGAATAAAAGAGATGGCAGTGTTCCATACACCATACAGAACTAGTCAGAACTATTTAATTACTTGCTTGATATATTTAGCATTAAAAGAGTCTGGCATCAATAAAAAAATAAACATTAATATGACATTAATGTGAACATTTTTCTGTGTTCAGTTCAATATATCATACATTTGATGTGCAAGCAATGATGAATGTTCTCCATATTCTATCATATTAAACATCATAGGCTACTATCATAAAGGGATTTTCAGTCATTCATAAAAAACGGCACACTATAAAATATCACAATTAGTTTTTTTCCCCTAGCATTTGTTCTTATTAATTAAACTGTTGTGATATTAATTATTACACACTGTTCTGGTGCAAACCTGCCAAAAGTAGAAAATGGTAATTTGTTAATACTTTAATTTGGCGAAAAATTATCACTGTACATTCAGTTCTTTTTATAAATAACAGAGCATTAGGCTGGATACTGGATATTGCTTACTTCATTCCAAATTGATCTTTGGGAAGATGCCACATCTATCCACTTTTCACGTGTAATGTATGAGGGAGAACACAATGTCCTATACTGTTGAATATTAATGTAAAACTGATTTTGCAAACGTGGAGAATCTTTAAAGGTCTAATTTCATGTTTTTTCTTCTTCATTAATTCTGTAAAATAAATAAATAAATAATAATCTCTAGTATGAATGAATGCCCTGTGAGCTGGAGTTTGTAAAAAAAAAATGTACCCCAGTGGTTCTGTTTCAGGCTGTTTTAGTTCAGCAGAGGAGTGGACAGAGAAGAACAACAGGATTTCTCATGACATGCAAATGTATCGCCTCTGATTGGCTAATACCATTGTAATGCTCCCTCCACAGCTCTGCAGCGGGCGGTCACAAGCCAAGGTGGGCGAGACCATTTCTTTTATTAGCTAATGCAGGCAATAGGAAGAAAAGTTTTATGTACAGCATGCATATGCAACTTGGACTGGCATACTGCATTTCAAAAAGAGCAAGTACTAAATGCTTTCTAGCCAAATTACACCTTTAAAAGTTAGCTCCCATGAGGTTAGCTCCCCTTTTAGTTCTACTTGGCTTTTACTTACATTAAGCTAGTATTTTATCTTTAAAATATGTTATCTTCATTTCTTTATCTTTACCTTTCTTTGCTTACTTATTTTGGTACATAATCTATAGTATGCAAAATATGACAAATTCTTAATATATTCATTATGTTTTAACTTGTCACTTAAAAATTAATGTTTTAACACACTAAACTTACTAAATTATACATTTCTTATTGCAAAAAACACAGAATAATAGATTTTAAAATTGAGCAGAAGTTACTAGGAATGTTTTTACATTGCAATTTTAAGGCTTCCAATGCCAGCTAGTTTCCTGGACCACTGAAGTGACTCAATGTCACAGATCAGAGGTTCTTCAAGCCTGCTGCTGCTAAAGGACTCTATATAGGGTTTTCTAGGCTTTTTGCATCATCTCTTGAGCTATGAGGCCTTTTGTGCTGAGAGAGACCTTCCTCCACTTTTAAGCACTTTATCTGGGACAGCTAAGGACTTTACACCCTGTCTAGGGAGTTTCGTCCCCCCTGCCTGTGGGGAACTGTGTGTGTGTGTGTGTGTGTTGTTTTCTGTGTTTTTGCTGCTACTGTGAAGCACCCTTGAGACTGAGAAAGGCAACATATAAAATAAACACATTATTTTTATTATATGAGCTGATGTTTATGAGTAATACAAGCTAAGGCGAACAGAGGATACATGTCTAATCCCCCCACGCAGACACACACACACTCACACTTACCTTGTTCTGCTTCAGGGCTCCCTTCTCTTTCATGTGTGGACAGTCCTTGCCGGTGACGACGGCTTTGATGTCAGCCACAGGCACTGCCGAGAGGAGAAAGGTACAATGAGCCGGTCCTGCCATTAACCATCAGAAGATTTCACTGTCCCGAACTGATGCCGTCAGTTATACTTACATTTGTCCTGCAGAGAGTCATGAGGCACCTCTCCCTGAGGGCTCTCCTCCAGGTCTCCATAGTGCAGCACTTTATGATTGGGCGATAAGCGACAGTACCAGAACTTATCTGTGAGAAGAGAGACAGAGGAATAGAGTCCAGTTAATCTAGCCACAATTTAAACTTCCTACGTTATCACACATCATCAGTGCAGTCATTTTACTGCTGTCATAAAAACACTGTTTTTCGTTCCTTGCTTTTGTCCAAAACTTTGCAATAACGATACATGTCGTACTGTCAGACTAAGATATGCAACAATATGCAACAACTTAGTAAGAGTAACAAATATGATGACATGGGGGTTTCACTTAGTCAAAGCTTGAACATTTCAGTGTCAACAAAAATACAATAACTTTTTCTTCTGCTGGTAGCATTTCAAAGATAAAAGTCTTTCTTATGACAGCCACGATTTGTTCTTTTCAAGCATCTGGAGTAGTCTTTAAGCCTTTTGTCTGTGAGACAAACAGGGTCAGAGATAAAACACAGGTGCTGATCTACTTCATACCAAAGCGGTACTAAAACTACAGTAACAGGAACCTACAGTTATTTAAAGAAGGAAAAAATTGGACAGTCCATGAAAAGATTTTTTGTCTTCTTTTTTGTACATATAACAATAAATATAAACACAGGGAGATCTGATAATAATTTAGAAGAATATTGACAGATGACAGTGATACAACTAAACTCTACAATTCTCAATGTTTCTATTAGTATTTTTGAGATAATACAGTGCAGTTGAGAAACTTCTCTTTTGTCTCTTGTCATGTGTAACCATACTGTGTCATCATGTGCACTTCATTTGTATTTGGTGGATTTATCCGTCTGTGTTTTGTGGGACACTGACTAATAGACACTCAGGAAATCACTAAGGACTTACTTGACTATATAACTGTGGAATGACTTTAAATGCAGTTTTACAAATAAACAATTATACCTACTCTGATCATACCAAACGATGTAATTGAAATTCAGGATTCAGGAACAGTTTTAATCAAAATTTGAGCTGTATTATCTTAATGACATTAAGATAAATACAAAAAAAACCCATCTAATTATATGTACTGGGTATTTGTCAACCCTAGAGAGTTAAAAAAAAAATAATGTATTTCTCTTATATAAATAGTTTGATCTCTTTCTGATGGTAGATGCTGTACTTTGACATCAACTACGGTAAGAGATGTAGGTACCATGATGAGCTGTTAGGAATTAGACACATCTAATTTTTTAAGGTGACTGTATGTATAGGCGTTGAGTTTGAGGTTAAGCTGCAGGTGCACCAACAGCCTGCTGATTGGTTAAAGCTGTGACTGGCACACTGACTCCCAAACCCCCTGCCTGTCACCTCCTGCACCAGGCAGAAGGCTGGCATGAGCTGGTGCTGCCGCCGCTGCCCCCCGTGCACGGGCTAGAGGCTGATGGCTGGCACTTGCCCTGGCAGCTCCATCCAAAAGCTAATTGCTGGGAATAGAAGCTTGGCAGGGTGCCATGGTCCGGGTCTGACAGAAGTCGAGTGGAATGGCGCTCCTCGTCTCGCTCGCGCACTCCCACAGCATGGGACAAGGAGGATTTAACGCAAAACAGTCTGCTCATTACTCTCTCTTTTTCCCTCTCTCTCTCTCTCCATCTCATATCCATTCCCCATAGCATCAGCCGCCATGCCCCGCCCCACCAAACAACCGCAGCCGACTGAAGCTTGTTTATCTACAACCACAAAATAAAAAAAAGCATCCAATGTGCTGATTAATTTAAGGTGTGAGCACATCATAAAATAAGGCTTAAAAATATAGTCCTCTGCAGGGGGTCTGGTTGTGGGATTTGTTAGATCTCTTCACTAACAGACACACATACACTCAGACAGAGGAGAAGGGAAGGTGCACAGACAGAGATAGACAGAAAGAGAGAGAGAGAGAGAGAGAGAGAGAGAGAGAGAGAGAGAGATAGTCAGTCATTTCCATTTAAGAGCAGCTTGATGAATATTTGATGGGCAGATGTGATTTTGAGTGGAGCTCTTCAGGTACAAGTACTGGCAGAGACAGACAGAGCAAATGTGTGTGTGATAGAGAGAGAGAGAGAACGTGAGTGAGAGAAAAAGTGAGAAACAGAGAGAGAGAGAGAGTGTTAGACAGAAGGAGAGCAAACGAGAGATTGAGTGCGAGAAAGAAAGAACAAATGAGACTAAGAGAGATGGACAGCTGGAGAGAAATGAAATATGTGAGAGTTTGAAACATTAATACAGAGAAAGAGTTATAGAGAAAAGAGAGAAAGAGTGAACAAGGCTGTATGATTTGAGTAAGAAAGAGAGAGAGAGAAAGGGAGAGTGAACAAGAGATTATATACAGCTGTGGAAAAAAATAAAAGATCATTTCAGTTTCTAAATCAGTTTTTCTGATTTTACTGATTTTACCACTAGGTATATGTTTGAGTAAAATGAACATTGTTGTTTTATTCTAACAATATTTCTCCCAACTTCCAAATAAAAATATTGTCATTTAGAGCATTTATTTGCAGAAAATGAGAAATGTCTGAAAGAACAAAAAAGATGCAGAGCTTTTAGACCTCAAATAATGCAAAGAAAACAAGTTCATATTTATAAAGTTTTAAGAGGTTCAGAAATCAATATTTGGTGGAATAACCCTGTTTTTTAATCAGTTTTCATGCATCTTGGCATGTTCTCCTCCACCAGTCTGCTTTTATATAACTACATTCCACTCCTGGTGCAAAACTTCAAGCGATTCAGCTTGGTTTGATGGCTTGTGATCATCCATCTTCCTCTTGATTATATTCCAAAGGTTTTCAATTTGGTAAAATCAAAGAAAATCATAATTTTTAAGTGGTCTCTTATTTTTTTCCAGAGCTGCATAAGAGAGAGGGAAAAGAGTGGGGCAGAGAGGTGTGACACAGAGTAAACAAACAAGTGTAAGAGATAAAAAGTGAACATAAAAGAGACAGAGTGAGGGAAAGTGTGAATGAGGGAGTGTGACTGTGGAAAAAGAGAAAGCAGAAAGAAAGGAAGTGTACAGTGCGAAAGTAAAAGATGGAGAAAGAGAATGAGAGAAAAAGAGCCAATAAAAATGAGGGAGTGAAAAAAAACAACAGAAAATGAGAGTAAGCGGGGGGAAGAGAGACTGTACAAGAGAGACAGTGCTAGATTGAGGCAGCATATAAGAAGGAGAGAGACAGAGGATAAGAGGAAAGTCAGACAGCAAGAGAGAGAATACGTTGAAGAGAGAGAAAGTATGTGAGAAAGACAGCATGCCAGATGCGTACAAGCATGCACACACACTAGCGCACACTCACACACACACACACACACACACACACAGGTATAAAGTGTGTGTACACAACCTTAAGTGGACTACTATTCTCTAATCAACATCCCTTAAATGCAGAAGTACAGAATGAGAGGAAGGCAGTGAATATGAAGTGGTGTGTGGGTGCACACGACTGAATGTGCCATGAAATTACTCAGACGAGAGTTAACCAGCCAAACACAAACATTACTCATCACTATACCACAAATAGATCATCTTCAAAAGACTTGCTCAGGAGACTGACAAGAAAAGTTGAACCGTCTCACATTCTCATGCCACATTCTGCTGAATGACTGATCAGTCTCCAGAAATCCTCAAAAACATGTTATTCAGAGTACAATGGCATAATAATATTATATAGCATTTAACATTAGTAGATTTTCCAATTTATCCCTTGATTGGATTTCAAATTCTCTAAATCCATTCTAAGAAAAATGATGTAAAAAAGAGAAAACTAATGCCTAAAAAGCCCTAAACACACTGATATATCCAAATGTTTGTAGACATGCCTTCTAATTAATGGATTCTACTGATTTCCTCATTTTAATAACTTTGATTACCCTTTATTTGTAGAAATAATAAATGAGAATATATCTCAATACCTTTTCCTATATATTTCCTATTCAGTCTATCGCAGATGTTTATGTAATATAATTTTTTTCCCATTTTTTTTTTTTACTATTTTTTTTATTAAGCAGTGACGTACTGAGAGCAGGATTTGCACTTAGTGGACTTCAGTGGGCGTGGGCGAAAGTGAAAGAGTGACTTCAGCCCTCGTTAATTGGGTCACTGGCTGTTCCACCCTCCGTCTCCAAACTGTTAGAGTCATGTACAGCTGACAGGGAGCTGTCAAACTGCTTTAAAACAGATACTAAATATTTAAATTCTTCCATTTTACAAATGGTAAGGAAGACTCATTATGAAGTTTCATGATAGTTTCTCGCACGTCATGCCCATATCGGACAAAAATCGGACATTGTTTTAAAATTTGTATGGAAACATTTGTTGTGATATTGTTTTTCATCTAATTTTAGGAAAACATAGTTTAAACACAGCACTAAATAAACCACTGTCTGACGGAGCTGCCACTATGATCAGGAGATCGCTGATTCGAATCCTGTTCATATAGCAGCCTGCCATCAGCTACCTGAGCCCTGAGAGAGCAGAACTGGCCTTGTTTTCTCTGGGCGGGTAGATGGAGCTCTCTCCCCTCATCACTCCAAAAGGTGATGTCGATCAGCACAAGGCGTCTGTGAGCTGCTGTATCAGAACCATGTCGCAGCACTTTCCTCCGAGTGCACTGTGAGGCTACTCGGCAATGCTGCATCAGCATCAGTTCGAAAAGAGGAGGTGGCTGACTTCACATGTATCGGAGGAGGCATAAACTGGTGTTGGTGTAGGGGTAATTGGTCGTGTAAATTGGAAGAAAATTAGATAAATATTAGAAATAAAATTATGTAAACACTGTCTGACACCAATATTTACATGTAAACTATTAATATAGTGTTTGAGAACAGATACAGTTTTACAGAGCAGAATATCATAATACTTTGATATATATATGAATATTTTCTTACCAAATTATACTGAATTGTGAGTTGACTGTATTGTTACATCTTTCTACTGAAGTCTTTTTACAGGCTCTCTAGTCTTCAAACAGAGTAAATTAGAATCTTTGAAAGGCCATGAATGAGTTTTATTGTTCAGAGTTAAGTCATTCTTATTGCATGGCCTTTTCCATTTCATCCATTAATCAGTATGTTATATAATTAGTGGTGTGATTGATAGTGAAAGGTCTAAAAGAGAGTATTTAAGATTTCCATAGCACGAACAGTGTCAGTGTGATAGAGCAGGAGCAGGACTAGTAGCAGTGACAGGCTTGTGTTAGCCCATGTTTCACCCTGCCCTACTGAAAAGGTTAGACAGGCACAGACAGCATGTCCCTGGCCCGGAGGGGTTATATAGAGATAACATCTATCTGAATTCTGTCCATCAGATGCAGTTTGTGCTTCTGTTGGTCAGGCGCATCGTAAAGATGGCATTTGTGGAAAGAGCAAGTGTAGATTTGAGAATGTCAAAAGGCCCTTTGTGGTACGTGGGGGATAAATATGACATGAGCGTAATGACCCTGCACTGATGCAGATCAGTGACCTCTACTCGCATAGTAATAGGCCTATTCAGAACTAACACTTTCAACTGCTGGACTGGAATATGCAGGTGTTGTAATTATGGAAGAGAATAAAAAGTAGAATGTACAACAATTATGTTTTTCACTTACTTTTTCTAGCCTGCACTGTAATTTTTTCCTATGCGTTATTAGCCTAGTCAGATTGTATTTGTAAAAAAATGTAGCATAGACAATGATCAGACTACATTTTATTAGTACTCAGTGTACAAATTCAGGTTAATTCAAAGGGTTCACTTACTATTCAGCAACTGTATGAAATTGAATAAAATAAATTACTTCCAATAACAACTGATTTTAAATGTATTGGATTTTTTTCTATAAGTTTTAATGTTAAGCAAAAATAGTGGCAAATCTGAAATCGATATCCTTTATTTATATATTTTTAATACATAAGTTAAAGTAATAAAGCAACACTTTTAACACTTTTAAACACAAATACAATCTGAATTAAAAGTTCCAAAAGAATCCACATTCTTAATACACACGTTTTTCAATTAGCATTTCCCTGAGCTCTCACCAGTGCTCTGAGTATATTTAACGGTGTGATAGCGACAGATGGTGCATTTAGTTATTCCAAGTGTATTAAGAGTGTTTCATAAAAGAGAGAGAGATAAAAAACGCCTAAGTGAGAGGATGAGAGAGTGATAAGAAGAAAGTAAGAGTGCCGGAACCGAGAGATGAGAAGTTAGAAAAGTGAGACTGAGATGGAAAGCGAGAGAGCAGACACTTAAGGTGCCTAACCTCATACTGATCTAATCTAGTAGTGTGAAAAGCGTTAAATTATCCGGCCTAACTGATAAAGCCTGCCTCGGAGCTCAGGCAGACAGCCCCGCTCTCGTGCAAGCCGGCGTGAAAGCTGATATTACTCTCAGCATCTTCGGTTCTGTGCAGCACAGGCTTCAGCACTCCCACCACTCGGCTCTCACTTAAAAACACGAGCCAGCAGCCCGCGCTCTCCCAGCCTCACATCGGCTATTTTTAATCCTGCGAAGCCTCCCTGCCAGACTAACAATAGCAACCATAAAGCTATTCATGTAGGAAAAGAGAGATAGAGCTGCGTTTTCCCAGGGTACTGTCCTCTCAGCCGAGCAAACACACAACCTCATTATTACAGTGATGTATGAGAGGGGAATGTGTCCTCTAGTAAGGAATCAGAGGATTGGTTGTTAGCCCCTGTAGCCAGTCTGAGTTGCGCTTATGAGCTGGACTTCTTTAGGAGCAGGAGAATTGAATTAAACAATGCTTCCATTACTGCAATCGATTCCTGCACTTCAGGCCAGTTAGAAACTGTTGCAGACTGCAGTGGAAAAGCGTTCACAGGCGAAATGATACATGTATTTATGGCCGATAAAAGACGATGTGTGAAAATGTGCATGTGCGTGTGTGTGTGTGTGTAAGGGTTTAAATATGTGAATGTGAAGTGGAGAAAGCCCTACCCTGTCTCCTGCGGCTGCTGATCTTCCTAAAGCAGGTGCCCTCACACAGGCGGTTCAGTCGCTGCTGTTTGATCAGCTCCATGATCTCCGGCTGGATCTTCTCCCTCAGCTCCCTGTGAAACAAACACACACATACACACAGAAGTATTGGGACACCTGCTCATTTGTTGTTTCATTCCAAACCATGAGTATTAAAAAATACTGGATTTTGGAACTTTGCTGTGAGGATTTGATTGTAATTTGTAATTTGTGAGTTTTAGGAAGGTCAGGATGTTTGATGATAAACCACTCCAATGCATCCTTAAGTTCCAAAATTCATTGAGAACACAGTTCCACTGCTCCACATCTCAATGCTGGGAGGTATTATACCCCTCTAGACTGTGCCTGGAATGAGGGATGGAGCCAATAGGTTCATGTTTATCTGCTCCTATTAAATTGGGAATACTTTTCTACAGGTACTTGACAGTGTATGTGTGTTCATTTGCAAGTACGCAGACATTGGGACATATAGGATATTTATATACACATTTACAGGACGCTACAAAAAAGGGGGATTTTGTGCAGTTCAGTTTTGATTTATTAGTTTCATAAGTTTTACTTTATTTAGCATCTCAATAAAGCTTTTCTTGAGGTACAGCTTTTTCATTGGACAGTAATAGCAAGCATCACACTAAGTCATTATGCTCTCTCGGGTAACCAGGCCATGGACGGCTGTGGCACTGCAGGGAATTGAACTTACAAACTCGCAATTGTGGGCCCAAAGCATTACAGGAGTATTGGAATTTCTTGCTCTTGGGCTCCCCCTTTAGTCAGGAACATGTGATTTATACATGCATAACTTAAATCCTTAAAATAGAGCATGAAATCAGACTGATTCCATAAAATAATATTACGAAATTTTACACAAATATGACTGTGCACCATTATGTCATCTTTGTGACTGTTTTCCTGACTGCTTCACCAAAGTAGCATTCTCAAGCCCGGAGGAGCAATGATATAGATACTACTCTCCCAATTATAAGTCAGTGGAGCATCACCATGATTACCTATTGATTTTATTCCAGGGTAAAATGTTATATAATGTTGCTTTAAAGATTACAAAGTCCTAGCACAATTATATGCATTCAATATATGTCCATAAACCCAATCAAACTAGAGCATTTTATCATCAAATATTATGATAATAAAATGCATTACAATTACTATAAAACTGTCATTTTGCCCACCTCAAATATGAAGTATAATTCTTATAGTGTCAATATGATCTAGTGTGGAGAGATGCATTGTGGAGAAGCTCATAACTGCTTTCCCTCCCATTTATCCAAAGTAATTAAAGAAAATTAAATGATAAAAAAAAAAATAGACGGTCAATGATATGATAATCTGTCCTCATGCACAGAGCTAATGCGAGGTCTCCACACAGCTTTTCATTTTTCATCTTCGTCATGTCCTCCTGATGATTGTGCACACTCCCCAGCATGCGTCAAGCAGTCATTAAACTGAATTATGCATGGCTTTGAGAAGAGTGCTGCTTGTAGGGCCAGGGCGTTGGAGCAAGCGAGTGAAATGGGGTTGAAAGTGTGTTGAAGCTTCAATAATGTCCCTCTTTTATCTGCATGGCCCTGCTAACAATTCTACCTAATTTACTGTATCTCACTTCTTTAAATGTGAGATACAGTGTCTATGTGTCGCATTGAGATTTATGAAACTGATAACTGGTCTAAAGTCCTGATTATCCTTTTAACAGTAGGCAGAAAGTAAAAAAAATAGAAGAAAGCAAAAAGGACAAAGGATTCTGGAGGCAATATATTTAGTAATGCCACACAGACAATTCCAGAACATTTTAAATCAGAAAATAAACAACAGAATGTGTAAATGCTATCTGTGCTCAATGTTAAGAATAGAGCTATCTGGTCTTCTTTGTTGTTTATTTTGTCATTTTTGTTACCATGCGAGAAAAGATACAAAGCAGTACCACTTTTTGGAAATTATTGGAGCAGTCTGGTCTGCCGTGTGGACATGATGAGGTGTAATATATTAATTTCTTATACATGTATATGAGCCTTTAGAATTTCCAAAAAAATAGTTTATACAAGACTATGAATTACTAGGCTGCTTTTCAAATTAGAGTATTGCCCCCAAACGGTGGAGACGATTATATGCCTGCTCCAATATATGTGAAATCAGTTTTTTCAAGCTGCTGCTGATACATCATTCGGTAGCCAGCGCCTTCAGAAGTGCTGCACCCCAGCTCCGATACATTAACCAGCAAACGCATGTACTGACCAGAGATCAGGGGAGAGCGCCATCTACCTCTCCATGAAAAAAATTCTAATTTTGCAGCCTCAAACTCTGGCTGTTATTATGCTCTCTCAGACTCCAGTATTAATATTATTTTAACTTCTCAGCACATTTTGACATGTTAACATCCTACAGCCATTTCTATATGCATTAGCTACAGAATGGTAGAGAATTCTGTTCAGTCTCTGCTGAAATCTTTCATCAGATCTGAAAAGGCATTGTGGCTATTTTCTGATGAGTTTTAATGTTGCATGAAGACTTGCCAGCATGTTTTCTGGCACTGAATGCTGCACAAATGATGTGCCAGGAGCTACAAAAATTCTTTAATTGAGAGTCCTCTTAGCCTAATGAGATTTCCACTGTCAATGGTGCCTCGTCCCCACTGCCATTTGAAGAGAAATGTCATTTTAATGTGTGCCCGTGATCAAGAGAGACACAGGTGCAGGAGCCAGAAGTGAATAGTGCATGCTCCGTGATAGCAGGGTACACACTGAGGGGCTGGATGATTGAATACTTTCAGCTTTTGTGCTCAAATGTTATTCCAAACCAGTCGAAACTAGTCGCCATATAGCCATCACAATTTGGCCCATTTTAAAGCTGCTCATGTCTTCATAATTCCCTGCTTCAAACACCTGAACTACAAAGAATGTTAATTTGATCACGTGCTAATAGATATCACACACTTACAGAGGCGTAACTGTAAATAGATACTCAATATGTTCATGCGAAAAATTAGTGTTTTTAATGTTATGGCTAATCGATGTGCTTAAGCATGTGACAACCTCATGTGTCTGACTTACAGAATGGGCCGGGATTGGAAGTCCTCCTGGTTCATTCTCTCAGACTGCCGGATCTTGAGGATCTCTGTGTAACTCAGGTTCTGCAGGCGGCTCTTAAACTGGTCCAGAGAGTTAGGCTTGGCTGTCAGAGCACGTGTGATCTGTTCCCTCACCACCTGCATCACCTACATCACAAACACATGCACAAACACACAAGGGTCATTAGAAATCAAAAGAAATGTGAGGTTTATAATTAGTTGGACAAATCTGGCATAAAAATTAAGGTCTTAAAGGTCTTAAAATAATATCACTCCAATTGTAGCATATTTGTATATTTCTCCTTGTGCACTTCAGGATTTAATATAAAAAAAGTTTTATTGACAGTTGTTAAACCTTGGCTTTGCTCCCTCATATATCAGGGTGTGCTTTTCCACTATGATGCTCCTAGAGCCCTAAGATTATCTTCTCAGCTATTTCTCACTTTCCCACAGTGCAGACTTAAGCAGAAAGGAGATCAAGCCTTTTCAATCACAGCCCCGAGACTGTGGAACAGTTTACAACCTAATATTAAAGGAGGAATCTTTGATAGCTTGTTTTAAAAATATATATTTATTTTAGTTTGTTTTATTAACTTTGTAAATTTGCAGTGCTTCATGTTTCAGGATGCACACCTATAACAAGCTAAAATTGAAAATGAAAAGATGCACAGCTGTGTATACCTCAGAGTGAAACCAGTCTCTTCCCTTTAAACTATACATCAAACTGGAATCCTGGGCCATCCTATGACTAGTCATTGGGATAACTTTAGGTTTTATGAGTAACTCTAAGTCTGGGAGCTAAATAAGTCTGTCTATGAGTTTTGTAAGACTGTTTTGTCAAAGGGAACAAAGTGTATTTCACTCTTCACTCAACTCCAATGTCTGAAGTCATCTCAAAGTTGACTTTGACACTGACATTGACTAGGACACTGACTTTCACCTGTTTACCTTCACACGTCTAAGAGAAGATCCAAAAAAGGTATTGTAAATAGCAGTAAAAAAACAGGAATTTTCAAATACTTGTCTGTTTTTTGTACATAATAAAAAGCCCTATGATAGAAAACATTTTTTTAATAAGTTATAGGCTTTACATAAGATGCACAAAATGTGTATTGTACACATTTAACGGTTTAGTGAAAAAATGAAAAATTAGCAGCATAGTCATTTATAGATTATCTTAAAGTCACAACTACTATGCTTAGTTTAACTGAGGACTAAGGTAATGGGGTCTTATTCATGACAGGGTTGAGGGTTCATTGCCAACCTCTAAGCTGCCACTGCTGGGCCCTTGAGTAAAACTGGGGAGCCGATTTGTGCTCATTGTATCAGTATGCATTTGTGTGTGCGTGTGTTCTAACTAATGTGTGTATGCATGTGTTCACTGCACTGATACTCTAAAGGTGGAGGTCAAATTCTGTCTGTGTCCATCACAAATGTTCATTGTGGTTGTCTTTGATTTAACAAAAATGCTATAGAGACCATCACGAAATATACATAGCATACACAGGATACAGGGGATAATTCTTTGAAAGTTACAACCATTCTTCCTATTACTTAAAGCAACATTATGTAGCATTTTTCCTTTAGTGTCAATATTTCACACTGGATCAGAACACTGCTGTTGTACTCTGTAACTCTGTACGGTGGAACTCTATAGAGAACAGCGAGAACACTGCATAGCCAAAATAAAATCTGTAAAATAATTCTACTGCCTCTGCCCACATGCTTAATTCACTTCAAATATCAGTGACTATCGCTCTGCTTGTCAACAAATGCATGTGAACCAAAGGAGGTGCTCCAAGCCTGATTTGTATTCACTGCAATGGAGTAAAAGTGAATTAGAGCAGCTGTAGGGGGAGCCCAGGAGCAGAGAGTACTATCTGTCACATAATGCTGCTTTAAATGTGAAACGAGAAAAAGCTTCTGCATCACTAAGCACAAATCAGACATTAACATGATGCATTCAGATCTGCCCAAAGCCATGTAGGGCCTATGGTCACAGCTTTCTGAGCCCATCACCTGATCCGCTACAGTGCTGCACCACTCTGGAGAGCAGCCAGTGTACACAGAGCTCTATCCATACAGCCAGCAGCTCAGCCACCATCCCCCTCACAGCCCAGCAGAGACAGCCTACAGCCTCCCCCTCTGCTCCTCACTCAGTACCCAGGGAACACACATGAAGCCTGGCTGCCGTTCAGTACACCCAGCCCTGCAAATCTTTGATAGTGCACGGCCCCGGGAGCAGAGAGAGCAGGTCAGTGAACCCCGCTCCTGCATCCCCAGCAGCAGATCGCACGGCGTGATTAGATGAGGAGTGAGGAGATGTATCAAAATCTGAGCTGGAATCAAGGCCAGCTGCGGTTCCCACACACTGCATCTTCTATAACCAGCAGCACGAGCAGCACCAGGATTAGATGGGTTTTAATTAACGATAAGAAGAAGTCAGGGTCAGGGTTCCTCCCAAATCACTACCCTAATCTGCCTCTGTGCTGCAGAAGGGAAGGAGTAATTGCTTGAGGGATAAATCGAGATGGTGTGCTTTAATAGCCATGGTAATCCTTCAAAGGAGATTCTAACCACAGTCAGCATCTCCGCTGTGTGCTGAGCTCTCTGGACAATCTCTAACAGCAAGGTAATCGACAAGCATATGAGCATATTTACTGACTTCCATACTAATAAACTGATGCCCTGCAAAATAATAAAAATAATCGGCACCCTTGTTTAAAGAAGAGCAAGGCAGAGGCAAAACATTGCAAGACAAGCAATTATGTTTTTTTTGTTGTTTTTTTTAACAAAGAGAGCAATTCAAATGAATGAGCTGTTATGTTTACTTTGTTTAACCCCTTTACATGCCTTGTAAGGCATGACTATAAGGGCTACAGGCGATACAAAACCCTTTTTACTGCAGTAAAATAAGTTTGAAATCTCCTACAGGACACTTGATGAAACTGCCTGTTCACTCTCCACTCCACTTAATAATTCCAGATCAGTAACAGGAATCAAACACAAATTCTGCATGTTTAAAAATAGATGTAAAAACTAGACAAACGTAATGAAACTAAATGTTTGGAGGACATGAACTGGTTGATTTATATTCAGGAAAATATTGATTTTAAAATGAATAATAGTTGATTAATTGTTGTTATTCATAATTTTTTTAAAGTTGCAGATTAACTTTTTTTTTTAAATATTGTAATTACAATTACAATTAGAATTTGTAGTAACGTTTATTTTTAAACACGAAACCTTGTTATGTAATGCTTAAATACAAATAGATTTGTGTGTGTAATATCAGGCAGAAAACTGACAAACATGCTCACCTGTTAAGGAGTTAAAATCATTGTCTATACTTTATTAATATTTTATTTATTTCATTTATTTATTTATAATAATTAAATTCCAACGTCTGAATAATCTTAATTATCAAACTTTCAGTGCTTTAAAATAGTGTAATTGCAGAAATATACTATTATATTATTATTATATCAGTGGCATGAATTGGTCTTAAATTTACAATAATATAATTTATCACAATTATTTCTGGGCTAAAATATTGTCAACATAAAAGATCAGTAATTGTGACAGGCCTACACACAACATCATACAAGCATATTTCAGTAAAGGGAGTAAAACAGTAAAAAGTTTCCTGATTTATAACATGCGTGAACACGTTCACATTAACAGCACTAATTAGCGTACATAATATTTTGGACACATTCAAACAAGACCTAGCAAAAAAATGCCAGGAGGCTTAAAACTGTGGTGGTCGTGGTGGTCTTACAGCAGACCTTAAACACAATGAGCACCTCCAAATCCAAAGGACCTAAGCACTGAATGATCTGAAGGTTTTGTATGTAGGATGTTCTCAGATCTGTTTCTAATTGGGAGTGTTTTTTTTATCCTTATAATGAAGAAATCAAGGCTTCCAGTGACTGGAGGGTGCTGCAGCTATTTTTATTCCCGCTAAAAAGAAGTTTCCTCAAGACCACACAGTCTGAAAAAAGCAACTGTGGACACAATGGAAGGCAGTCAGCCTCTTTAAGAATAAGAGTGTGATTTTCTGGGGAGAGACAAGGAGGTGAAGGATGGCAGAATTGCTGCTGCTGAGAGGGTGGGTGGTGGTATTTGTGAATAAAGAGGAAAAAACAGCCTTTTTTAGGAACACTGACATGAGCCAGACACTGTGCCTTTGGCTCAGTGAGACACTGAAGTCTTCAACCAGCCACCACCTTCTTCTTCTTTCCCCTCCTCTCCCCAGCAGCCATATGAACAGAACACACTCGCCCACAGTGTGTCATCTCCCAGATAATTCAGAGCGGCAAATGGGGGGTAGAGAGGAGGAGAAGGTGCACGTTTTTGCGTGCATGAATCAACAAGAGCAAGCGTTTCCTCTTTTCCTCATGAGATCATAATCATACTTTTAATAAAATACTTTAATAGCCATATATCTCCTCCATTTTATTCTCGAAACAGCACCTCAACATTCAAAGCATTCTGAAGTCAAATCCCCCTCCCTATATCCCGCTGGCTTTTCCAAACTCAAACACACAAGCCATTAATCCCTGTATTACTGTGTTTCTGAAGCAGCTTTGCAAAATTATGAGATATTTACAGACTTCTGATCCGACAAAGCTTATTCAAACAACATGAGCTGAAACTGAGGAATTCTAGCACCCTGCCAGGATCCTTTATGAAAACAACAGCAGCAGAAAACAAAAACAGATTGAGCCCGATGCTGCTCTGGATTAGTTATTGTCTGATTGTTGGTTTTGATAGACAAGCCTCAGAGGTAAAAGAGTTCACTGGGTAAAACAAACTCAATTTTCTTCTCCTCCTCATCTATTACTCATCCTACTATAGAGATTATACATGGGATAAACTGTGTGGACTCGAAAAAGTTGTCCAGTGAATAATTCAGTAAATTTAACATGGTTCAATCCAAACGTGTTATTAGGTATATAACTGTGAAATTATTTTGCACCTATTTTGCATCTAAGACTAATATGAGGTAGCAACGTAGCCAAATGTTTGTGGTCACACCTCTAAATAAATGTCTTCAGCTACACTATAGAGATATAGAGTGTATAAGGACACCTTCTAATTGTTTCGTCCAAAATCAAGGGTGTTAAATAAGAGTTTATCCTGCTTCTGGGTGCAACTGACAGTAGCTGGGAGCATCCATTAGAAGGGCATAAACATTTGGACAAATACTGTTCTTTAAGGGAAGTTTCACATGTATGCTGTTTGGTCCAGACCTTCACACTTTCTCAATTCAGTCCGAACCAAAACAGCTGGTCTGAAATTTGGTTGGATTTGTCTGCAGTATTAAAACACTTTCTTAGATGGTTTATTAAAGCAACTGTCACGCATTAAACAATTAAATATGGATATGACTCACTGCAGCCTATAAACATGAACCTATTAGCATCATGCCAAACATTAGACATGGGCTAAAGAGGTTTAAAGCCCTCCAGTGTTGAGCTGTAGAGCAGTGGAACTTTGTTCTCAGGAATGACAGAAATTTACCCAAAATGAAGGTCAATGTAAAAATATTTTATTACAGGTCAATTTTAAGTATTTTTTATTTGTTCATATATCACTGCAAAATGAAAAAAAGGCTTTAGGTGTGACAGTGACAATATGTGCATCTAATGACTTAACAAAAGCACATCCAACCTTTGAGACTAAACAATATCCATATGGGGTAATAGAAAAGGTAATTTACTTTATACTAAACAATCATCAGATCAGGCTGTCGATGATTTTCCATATTTCCATATTCTACCACAGTCTAGTCTCCTTTATTCTGACTGGGTCCAGCGTGTGGCCATTGTTTTCCACAAAAGTACAGATTCACCTTGTAACCTCAGTGATCCAGTCACTTTCCCAGTCTAGACAGTCAATCAGAAAGCTGGCTTGTTGGCAATCAGGGCGTGTAAGATTTATCGCTCCTGTCTCTAATTTTAATTACAACCTTGCCTGGTTATCCATCATAAATGCACACCAAGACTTCTCTGCGGCACATGCTGCCTCATAATTAAGCCTCGATTCATTTTCGACCTGTGATTATGAAAAGGCCTCCACTTGCTCTAGCAAAAAACTTACTGGCAGAAGAGCAATGACTTTGTGCAACTTTGTCTCGGGTCAAATGAAAAAACTGCATCTTAATTAAGCTGCAAAATCCTTGCAATAGTATTTTTCTTTGCATTACAAATATTTAAATCTTTAAAAATACAGTATATGTCAGGCCAAAACCTGTAGAGTAGGAGTGCATGATATGAAGAGAAAGGATCATGTACAACAGCACAGTGGAATATTCTGATATTGTTGTGAAACACAATAAACAAGATCCTAGTTTAATTTGAGCTTCATTTGCTGCGGTTTTCAGGCCTTTACTTGGTTGCACTAATTTTCCCCGGCTAAGAAGTTGTTTGGTCAGTGTGTACACTGTGGACCTCTACCTCACTCTGCCTCTCTCAGCCTGCCTAGTCATGTCATATGATCATAGTCTGCAACATTAATAGGACGCCCCTTTGCTGCACACAGGTAATGAAATTTGAGATTGAGCTGTTACACAAGGACCATCACAGTGGACGATATATCATCCCAGACATTATTGTGATAAACGATATTATTATTGTCATTTTAAAACCATTTAAATTCCAATGACAAAATGATAATAAAATAGCATAACAAAGCAATTTTAGTTTCTTTTAAATACAATAGCATATTATAAAATCTATTTTTTCTCTTCACTTACTGCAGTCCACACTGTCTGTATGGAGGCACAGTTATTGAAGAATTGGTTATTTAGCATGACTGGCTAAAATACTGTTTACTGTTATATATGTGAACAAATAAACACAATAGACAATATCACGATTATCAAAAACGATTGAGGTCATGTCCATTTATTGAACGATAAGTCGATAATGTAATTATTGTGACACGCCTACCTTTAACAAATTTATCGAAAAATCTCAAATCGTGATACAGAAAAAAAATCCTGTGGAGAACAGGACTGACAGTTTGCAACAAATGCCAAGGCCCATGTGAGCGCCTGGCACATGTTTCAAACTGCACATCAACAGCCAATCTATCATCACCGCTGCTCCATTTACTTGCTTTCCACCTGCTCCTCAACCCTCAGCCTGAGAGTCATTAAAGTTAGCAAAAAAAAAAAAGTTAGAGAATACTCATCTAGAAGCACACAAAGGCAATCAATTCATTGGCAGACAGAAAATGCATTTGCCAAACAAAATGGCTCTGCATTTATCTAAGCATCCTGCTTTTTCATTCCCCTCTATAGTTTTTAGCCAAAAAGCGATTTTTTGTTTGTTTGAGTCTGGCAGATGTCTAGTTAGAAAAGCAGAATTTTCCACTATATTGCACTATTGACATGTTAATTTCGTTATTTTCTACCATCTTAAAAATTCACTTACTAATGCAAAAATGCATTACTGTCAGACAAAACAAGCTAAATTAATGCACAAACATGCTCACATTATCAAGCACTAACTACAGCCAGTAAACATGCAACACTCCACGCTCAGAAAGCATCAGTACTCGCAGGAAACCACTGCATCCGGCAGACATCACATTACAATGCATATGGATATGACAGTAGAACATGCTGTATATTCATAAGTCTAAGCAGATGGGTCGGTTAGCTAGCCATGTGTGACATGTAGTGGCAAGCAATGGGCAGGCTATGAGAGTGGAGGGAAGCAGGTGAAGCAGAAAGCAGAACGGATCTCATGTGGAATCAGAGGCATGGAGGCGAAAGAGCCCCAGACCCTCTACATCTCAGCATATTCAAGATCTCCTGAAGACCTGAATATGCATTACAAAACTTACATATTTGGCAATGCACAAAGACGCACAACTAATCTAGTGTGATCTACTGGAAGTGTAATCTTAACTTGTATGTTATTGCAAATTTAGATGTTAAGAACACCACCAGTACTACAGCATTTGACCTTGGGCAACTAGACTGCACAATTCACTGTTTGAGTAATGTTTAAGGCAAGTTAATTTGCATTTCGCATTTCATAATCATTACATAACTGGCATGAGCTGTTCAATGTTGGTGGATGCCACTACTTCAGTTTAAAGATTTAAAATCAAATTTGAATCTTTTCTAACAATTTATGGAGAAGAGTGTTGACTTGAACTTGCAAGCACGTTCATTGAAAGATGGCATTACTGCTCTTATCTCCTTATTTACTGCGAACAAAGACGACAGACAACAAGGTTTGTCCAGCTTACATAACCATAAAATTGCACTGGTAACTGACCTTGTTGAGGTGGATTATTTGATTTTTTTTTTTTAAATGAGAATAAAATAAGAATGTGCAGAGAATCTAAGAAAGTCAAAGAAAAATGTGTATTTTTATATAACACAGTTAGCGACTGAGAAACTAATGACTTAAAAAACTATCGGATGGTGACTGATAATACATTTAGTGATTGCTGACTGCTGCTGACTAGCCTTAAACTCTTAACAGATTAAGTTCTCAGTGTGTATATCTTCATAATTTGACTATCAAAAATGTAAATGTTGTAGTAAGCAGCACCATATATCAAGATAAAACACCTGAACAAACAGCACTGCTTTTATAATAGGAATTTAAACAGTGTTTAAAAAGCATGATTAACTGAAAATCCCCTCAAAAAGAGATTTTATTGTTTGTTGTTCTAGACAGGAAAGGAAGAAATATACTATGGTCCAGTGTGCATTTATGAAAAGTATTGAGAGTGAAAAGCACATTCTAAGCAAATATGCTTTATGGTAGTGGCAGCATGCCAAGGCAAACTGACATGCCAAGAACTGGTAGAGAGAATCTAAGACAAAATATAGCATGTAATTCTCATTTGATGATAGATTGGATCCAACTTTTAGATTATTATCCTTACTGTCATACTAGTATATCTAATCACATTTCATATAGAAGTTTAACGCTCAGCTGCTATAGGGTCTCGACAGAACTGATTCAGGATCAGACTGCCCAACATAAGGCTTAATAAGGCATGATTAAAGTGATGGCATCTGTTTTAAGAAAAAGAGAGAAAGAGAGAATAGGCTTAAAGGCCTAATTTCATCGTTTTTTCATTCATTTTAGAATGTCTAATTGTGGTCTCTAGGATAAATGAATGCCATGTGAGCAGTTTTTTGTGGAAAAAAGTGCTCCGGTGATCAGGTATAACGCTGCTTTAGTCCGGGGATAGGATAGGATAGGATTTTGGCTCTTGCTCATGAATATTCATACATGCAAACATATTGCTTCTGAATGGCTAACAGCACTGCAAGGCAGCGAGATGGACAACAGTTTGAAACGTCTTTTCAAGGTTATTTGTTACTTTGCAACATGAGTAATGCCCTGATAAGTGCAGTTCAGCCACTGACCTAGTCTTAGAGTCGCTGTAAAACACCAAATCCACCGGAGATCCTATATAAACCTATATAAACACACAGAGGTGGGTAGTCCAGTTCCAGAAGGTAAAAATCCAATCCCTAGATTTTAGCGGAAGGACACCTTTAAGGAAATATACTCTTTCGTTTCAATGAATTGCTCTCACTTTAAAACAGATTTTACTCCTCAATAATTATGAAACAAACAATACAATACGGATCTTTCTCAGTGATTCTTTTTTGGATTTCTACCCTTTTATCGGTTGGTGCTAGTCAAACCAGCCATCACATCTGTACAAACTGCGAATAACACAATGCCACTGGACAGCTGAACATGACTGGGGAGAACATGAACTGTCAATTTTGTAAGATCAGCTAACAGACTCCCATGCTCTGTCAGTTGGCTGTCACATTGCCAGAAATGGACCTTCTGATCTCTGGATGACAGGGTTACCGGGTGCTGGAGAGATGGGTATTTGTGAGTCAAACTTTAGACGTTTCATAACAATAACTCATTTGGTTATGTGGCAACTGTTATGTTAGAAAGCTGGTGTCTCGTTCTGTGGCTTCCTCGCAGTTAGGTCTCTGAACATCAACCCACACAGGCATACTCACTAATAATACACCACTAACTGTTTGTATGAATATCATATTGATTATCTCAGTAAAATATCCATAATTGCTCAGATAAATATAATTGGTGGTCTTATTTGACAGAACTTGTGAACTAGTGTGAACATCTCTCTCTCTTAAGGTGCCACAGATCGATTGAACGTACAGTGTGTGGAATGGCTCTATAGCCCTCAGGGGCCATAAACCAAAGCACACGATTAATCTCACATGAAGGGAGAAACAGAAGGGTGAGGCACACATTTATTTCCATCCTCTCTTAGAAGGATTTTTCTGGAAGCCATGGTTATAAATTCAGCTGAGCCTGACTGCACACCATGCTGAAGGTTTCAGTAATCCAAAGCTCTCTAGCATTGTGTTTCAGAGACAAACGCGGATAGAGGCATTGAGTCACTAGCACGAGACACCTGAGGGCCTCAGCCGAGTGCTTGGAAATGCGTTTCCGCTGCTGGGCTGAGTGATTCAACACTCCAAAGCCAGACATGCCTTCCTGAATAAATATAAAAGCTTTCTAGCCATGGCCAGAAACTGGAGGATGGAGGTTCAGCATGCTGGTGAGGCTGTGACCTTGTTTGCTAATGTTAGTGAGAGGCTGAACAAACAAAATTGAAAATGGATGAAGTAGTAATATATCAAAAACCTACAGAACAGACTTGTGTTCTTGAGAAGAACGTTCTTGACGAGTTACTTTGTAAAAACGAACTTGCAGAAATACGAATAGAGGACACCTATTGAGCTGTGCTGTGTATCTGCTATTTTATTAGCTTTATTTATTAAACTATAATATTGCAGACATTAACAGTAAAATCTGCCTATTAGTTAGTCACAATTATCCAAAGCTAACCAGCATAGCTAAGGCTGCCACAGAAAGGTAAACAAGCCCCACAATACAACAGAATATACCACCATTATTTACATCAAGATATGACTTCATACACATTTCTTGCCTATTTATTTATTTATTTATTTTAAGCTGTTTAATTTTTAAACAGCTGCACTGTTTACTTAATGAAAATGCAGGTCTGACCATTGTTTTCAGAACTGAATAAGCAAAGAATGCTGGGTATTTCCAATCTGTTCTTATCTGCAAGTAACCTACTGATGCATCGTTGGTTTTCAGGGAGGAACAAGAACATGTGCAATATTAAATTATTAATTTATTATATATTGTATAAAACTGACTTTTTAACAATATTTTATTGTATTGTCACCAATTCGTTATCGTGACAAATGATTTGCATTTTCAAGTGCAGCACATTTATATCAATATTTACAATATAATGTACTGCAAGCCCTGCCATCTTAAACCCTAGTCATTATCCCATCTCACAAATGAATCTGTCAAATCAGAGGATTTTACGTGATTTCACAAATTGCCCTCTCTCTCTCTCTCTCTCTCTGATGCCTTCTTGCCATTACCAATCACGGTCATATGCTAAGCTGACCCAGCAAAACAGGCATTAGAAAGCATGCTCCAATCCCTTGTGTACACCAGCAGCACAGCCTGCGGGCTGTTTTGTTTTTCCTCTTTGATAATCCGCAGAGGGAAGAAGCCGATCCTCTGAATATGGAATCGGGCTCACCATCAGGATCCTCACCAAAAAACAAGACACTCAAGGATTAATCCAAAAGAGGATTAACCCCAATATTCAGCCTTTTTTGGGTTAAAAGGCAAAAAAAACTACAACCACAAAGACAAACAAAGACCATGCTGTGTAGAATATAAGCCGTTGCACAGTCAGAGAGGACACACGTGTACATTATGTTTGAAATAAATGTTAAATTTTATCCACAATAGAAAATAATAGACAACATGAGCACAGATCAACGTACACTAGCGTGATTGAGAAAACGATCCACACACTAAGAAACACGTAACGAGCCCATTCATAATATCTGGTGGTGACTGGTGAGAGGGAGCCTACAGGTCAGTGCTGGTGCTTGCTCTAGATTGCTGGGTATTTAATCACTTGCTGAAATCTGCCTCTAACCTGATTACTACTGGCAGCCGCGCACAAAGCCAGCCTGCCTGCAACCTGCGCCTGAGCCTCAGCCTCAACCTCGGCTAGCCCCATCTGCCCGTGGCTAGAAGACGGAACAAACAAGCTCTCGGCTCTCAGCCTCTAGCCCCTCTCCCCCTACTCCTCCTTACCCTAGCCGACCCTACTCCACCCCCCTACTCTCTCCATCCTCTTGTATCGTAACCCATTAACTTCAAAAGTTCTGTCCAAGCATCTCTTTTCACTGATAAGTGTATGATCCTTCCACATCCATAGTAGTAGTTTCATAGATGCTACCAATATATGCATATTGGCTATTAGGTAATAATAGTAGACACAAGATAATTCTATCATACTATACTCTCTCCATCTGCCTTTATTTAAACCTCAGCTGCTTCAATGGATCTGTTTTAAGTATGTGCCTTCCATTGCAGTTCCATAGATGCCACTTACACATGCATAGTGGGCACTACCAGTGGCTACCAGATAATAAGCCAAATGATGCCCCATCCTCTTCTCTGTCATAGACATCTGTTCTTTAATGTTATATGTATGGTGCCTTCTATTGAAGTTGCATGGGTGCAACCAATACCAATTCATAGTGGCCACTAGTGTTTAATAGTAGATGCCCCGTACTCTTTGGTTTAACCCCTCAACTTCTTTCAAGGATATGTGTAGAAGTCGCTTTCCCTGGGAAATATATGTATGTAATATGTATTATATAGCAGTTCCATAGGTGCTATCATTATATTTATAGTGGCCACAAACATAATAAGCCTCAAGATATAAGAAGCCTCTCATCTCTTTTAACCATTCATTTTAACGATTTTAACCATTCAAAAGTCCAAGTGCACTCTTCTTCACTGTTATAAGTATATACGATTTGTGCCTTTCATAACAGGTCCATAGGTGCTGTTGATATATTTGTATAATAATATTTACTATTATGACCTAAGCCTCAAGATGCCCCTAATCTCTACATCTTCTTGTATTTTAACCTCTTAACTTCTTCTAAGCATCTATCCAGACCTTACTTTTTCAATGTGTTAGACATACATTTCATAGCAAATACATAATTGGTACCAACATATTCAGAGTGGCCATTAGTAATAATGTGTAGTAATAGTGTAATAGTTGGCACTGTATAATAAGCCACAAGAAGCCTCTCTTTTCTCTCCATCATCTCTCTTCTCTTCTTTTTTAACCCCTTAACTTCTCCAAAGGATCTGTCCAGACTGCTCTTTTATTGCACTGCTAGTGCAATAAAAGTACTGGTATATGCCTTTTTATCGTATTTCCAATGGTGCCACCAATATTTTCATAGTGGCCACTGGGTAATAACAGTTTGCACTCAATAATAAGCCACAAGATTAAGATTAATTGAGCAATTAAGATGACCATCTCAAGACAGATTATCAGGCTAATTCTTTCTCGTATCTCAAGTCTGGTATTATTATTTTGCCAGACCAAGCTTTTAAGGTGAAATAATGACCAACAGCCTAATATGATCACTTGCCCTGTCCTTAGAAAACAATGCAAAACTGCAAATACTTCAAAATATTCTAAATACTCCAAATTCAACACCTCCAGCAGCTCATCCTCAACTGACATGTCCAGTGCTGTCCAGAAGCATGTTCACTCAATAGTGTTGTACTCACATGTCATCGTCACCTCCATGTTTGGAAGCCAGGCACCAGGCTGGCACAGCCCAGGGCGGCCAAGAAGACAAACAGCCAGGCAGTGAGATGAGCGCTCAGCGAGGATGCTGCAGAGTGATGGCGTGACCAAAAGGTCCACCAGTAGTCCAGACGTGCCTCTGGTGAAGCCAGATTCACAGTTAGCCAAGGGATGGAGAGTCCAGCTGCCTGTTCATGTCTCTCCCCAGGATCAGCGCTGAAGACAGCAAGCATCGCCCAGCAGCTCTGCTTATGTCCATCCCAGCACTGCTGTCTGATTGGTTGGACGCAATGGGGACTGAGCCAGTGGCAGTCCGGGACAGGGAATCACGTGGGTATTTTATGGTGAGGAGGAGAGAGAGGGAGGGAGGGAAGGAGGAGAAGCAGGGGGGGATTGAGAAGGAGAAGAAGGAGGAGCACGAGCTGCTAGCTTAAACACAGCCGCTACATCACTACTCCACTGAGCTCGGATGCTCTGAGCAGCCGGCCGTTTGCACTCAGGTGCCTGAGCTGCTTTCGTCACTGACCGGAGGGAGGGAGGAAGGGGAGCAGGGGGGTTTATGGGGAGGGAGGGGGGGGGGGTATTGGGGGGTTTATGGGGTAGTTGAACATGAGCAGGTGTAGTTGAACATGAGCAGGTGTAGTTGAACATGAGCAAACCATTGCTCTCTCTCCGTATCTCTCTTTATGTCTCTCTCTCTCATGCACAACAGAGGCAAGCCATCCTGCTATAGAGGAGCTGGAGTAGGAATAATTAGAATATTGTCGCCATGGAAACAGGAAAAACGTTGCCTTCAGATTTTTGCCCAGAGAGCATCGGCGTCAGCGAGATCAGACCTGCAACCCTCCCTCCCCAGCATCACTCTCTCTCTCTCTCCCCCCCCCCCCCCCACACACACATATCTACCATTTACTCAATTTGACAGACCAAATACAGAGTGTGTGTCAGTGAGAGAGAAAGAGGGAGAGAGAGAGAGAGAGAGAGAGAGAAGAGGAGGGAAAAGAGGGAGATAAAGTGGGGGAGGGGTGAGTGAGCAAGTGTATTAGTGTGCGTAGTAATATGAGGTGTGTGTGTGGGTGTGTGCACGCGTAGGTCTGTGAAAGAGAGAGTGTGCAATCATCCATAAACAGGCTCATAATCATCATTTTAAAGTATGTCTGACTGGGCGTTCGCTGCCCAGCACAAAATGGAGGACACACACACTCACGCACACACAGATGGCACAGTGATAGCAGACTGAACAAAGAGCAGCAGCCTGAGAATTTCCCCTATCGGGCCCAAAAGCCATCAAATAAATCTAAAATATTAAATTAAAAAAAGCACTACACTATATATTGCACACTAAAATATTATTATTATAATGCAAGTTTTATAAAGATAAACAATGATCCATTTTGTGATTGTGATAGCAGTATACTGTCTTACAAGCAGTCCAGGGTATTTTTGTATATTTTGTTAGATTTGCAGATAATATTCATACATTAAATATTCTGCAATTTAGGATTGCAGTACTTTTTATAATAATTTTATAAAAATAAGCAACGTGTTAAAACACCTTACTATTTCTACCACAGAATTTTTAAATCTTCCACTTCTGCAGAAGCCAAAATAAATTATTACTGCACAATTGTATCAAGGTTTTAAACTGTAATATTTAAAGCAGTTATGTAATAATAATATTTTTCACCTGTTAAAACAAATGTATAAATTCAGTGCACATCTACTTAATACAGACTTTTCTGTGAAAAGAGTCTAATTACGTGTGGCAGTCTGTGATTTTCAACATTTTCAGTACTTCCTAAAGGTAATTAGTCCTAACAACCTACTATGTTAGGACCAAGACAAATCAGGAAGGAATTGGAAATGCCCAGATGAGAAAATGATGAAATAAAAGAGAAACGTTTTGAATGAGTTTGAGTGCAGTTTATGATCCCTATCTGAACATCTAATCTCAAGCAATACTCTTATGACTGAATGCAATCAAACGCTCACAGTAATGTTCAAAACCTAGTGGTAAACCTTCAATAGAGAGCAGACATGACTTTTAAGTCAAAATGGGGAACAAATTCCTTTAAAATTTCTTTGATTTTGAAGAAACAATGGATAAACATATCGTCAGTGTCACAAACAAATATTATTTCCAAAAGGCATTAATATTGCTCCATTTATCATAAAATTATGAAACAATATAAAGAACAATTGCCAGATTAAAAATATGTAAAACAAACAAAAAAAAAAACAATAGAGATACTCTTGAAAAAAAATGTGCAACAAAAAGTTCTTTGATGCCAAATAAAAATTATTTGTGCCTAACAGAGTAATATGTTTGGCACACTACCTTTCATTCATGTAAATAAAAACTATTTTATGGCATCACCTTAATAACTTTCAATAGCAGCTTTATTTTAAAAAAGTTTATAGTTTGAATAACTATTAAAACACCTCTTTCCAAATCTGCCTTCATTATCTCAGTCAGACTGCAGTCAGACTATAAACACAAATAAAGTCAGTGCTGTTCTGCCTCTTGCTACTGCTCAACAGGGACACTGGCTGCTGAATTAGCGTTTATTCCCAATTAGAGTGTCACCTTCAAGCCGTAATTCTTAATGAGTGCAGGTCTAAATATGGTCTTGCGCGGAACACCACCCCTGCAGTGCGCTGCACAGTGGAAAGATTCTGCATAAAGATCATCATACTTGGGCAACATGGGCCACTGATATCCAGAGGACATAATTTTCTCCTTTTTCTCCACACTACTGTAGTTTTAGAATTACACACACACACACACACACACACACACTATACTCACTATAGCACTGGCTGATTATTAGACTGTAATATCTCATGTCTCTTATCAAGCTTCATGCTGATCTTCCAGCAGACTGTATGCTCTCAAACAGTAGTTTAACACACAGACAGCTAGTTCCCTTACAGTGTGCCATACCTGCCTGTCTGTTCTTATTTTGGTAATGAGGGACATGAGCAGACAGACGGAACTGGGGCTTTCTCTGATCACTAGATTAAAACCGGGTTATTTTCCTCCATATACTGCATGCTTATTTTTAATGAGCCTGGAATACAGATGAGGAACAAAAGCAACCAGAGAATTCTCAGATGTGCTTTTTATGTAAAGAAAAAAAGCTGATGGATTTGATTAGTGCAGAGAGAAATGTGATCCAGGGAGATCTTTCAAAAATTAGTTTTCATGTCCATGCATGTTCATTAAGCTGAAACACAAAGGCAGGACATTTCATCCACTGTCGTACTCGCAGGGACAAGTTTGCAGTGTGATTATCATAATTACACAAACAACATTCTGGCACACTCACGTATTTTCAGACAAAAGTTAGCCTGTGCCAAGCACCCCAGTCCACCCTCATTTAAATCTATGGCTAATAATTTACTCTGAGGATACCAGTATTTTCAAATATTACAAACATAAAGCAATGTGGGTTTTTTTTAAGAAAGAAAGATACAGTATGTAGACAGAAAGAGAGAAAGAGAGGGGAAACCATTAAAGATAATTAGAGATTGAGAGAAAGAAAAAGAGAGATAGTGTTGTTGTGGTAGTGTGGACAATTTCAAATTAACACATAAAAATACCAATTTAAACAACTAATCCAAAATAATAGAAAACATGCTGAATAATAAAATCTGGGTTGATTTTTGGAGAGGTGTCCACAGTTTAACGCTTCGCTTAAAATATACTAGCTAGAATCAGTCATTTTGTTACAGAAGGTCTGTTTAACACTCATTTAAAAATGTATACCTCAGTGAACAGTTTAGGATTGCCTACACCTGTATAAACTGTGAGGTATTTACATTATATAAATTATGATGTACTCAGATTATGTGCCAGATGCCAGATTATCGAGCGAGGCTTGATAATGGGTGTAAGATGTTAAATTCAAATTTTTTAAGTTAAGTGTGGAATTTTACATTGCTCACTCCACTGTAGTACATGTGTTCCTGAAATATGTCATAGAAGGCATTAGCACCCACAGTGGAAAGCACAGCAAACAGGCGCCAACATCCATATTCAATGCAAAAGGCCCCACATGCATATTCCACGGATCAGTAAAGCCTACTTTAGCCTTCATAGGACATGGCAAAAGTCATTACATGTGGCATGTCAGAGTATGAAAACACCTCTTTAATCTTTTATTAATCTTCTTTTGAATCTCCTTATAAGGGCGTTTTTTCCCCCGCCTTGTCCTAATTCATTAGCTGGGGCAGTGGTCGTGTATTGGGCCGCGACCCTGACGACACAGGTTCGATCCCATGTGAGGAGAGTTGTGTTTATCTATTTTTGCTTTCTTCTTGGTTTTACTTACTTTGAGATCAACTGTTCTGCAGTTGGGTTCAACAACCCTCTGGGCTGGAGAGCTACTTGTCTGTAGCACTCCATCCCATTACACTTCATTTTACAAAATTGATAACTTTGGTTTTTAGATCTTTAGAGAGTAACCCATTTTTAATGCGTGGTGTACCTCATACCTCTGAATATGATAATTAATGACTGAGAAATCTTACAGAGGCAACATAATTTTATGTTATAAAGGAAAAGTAACTGTGTATTTGGGATTGCTGAGAATATGTTATGTCTCATTACACAGAAGTTGTGTTTACTACTCCTTAATTAAAAGATAATACAACAAAACGTGCAGTTTGGCTTAGAGTGACTGGCTCTTAGTTGCGATAATTAGTCTTTACCTTGTTAAAGTCCTCAGACGTAGCTCTCATCTCCTTCCAGGTTTTGTTGAGCAGCTGGATGCAGATGCAGAAGAACTCCACAAAAGATCGGTCATGAGTGAAGAACATGGGGTGGAAGTCATGGCAGTTCTCGCTGGCTGTGGAGAGAGAAAGGGAGAGAGAGAGAGAGAGCAGGCAGTTTATGTTTTGCTCAAAAGCTTCTTTCGCTCTTCTCTGTGAAGGCAAAATTATCAGTCGTTAATGTGATAAGAGGCTTTCTGCTGTGTGGCTGTCATGACTGAATGCCTCAGACTTACTCAAAGCCACAGCTGTAACACCAATAATCTTATCTTGCACATGCATTTAAACATAATTACACAGTGGAAGATAAGCATCGTGCAGGTGCTCCAGCAAATCTGAATCCTCAAACAGATGATACAGCCTTGTTCTTCTGGACTCAAATACTGGTGTGGAAGGAAGTTTATATACACACCTGTCATGGACAGGAATTTTATGTAAAATCAAATACCAGGCCTTCAATTTTTTATATGATCTTTTTACCAAACAACATCATACATACATCAGTAATAGAAAAGAAAATCAGTATTAGGTGCCAATTTAAATTTTTTACTTTATTACTTTCTGTTTGAGACCATAACTGACTATAGCTGTAGCTTATATGTACACCCATAAAAAAGGATTTGTTTGCCAGCAGTAATCGGATTGTTTGTCACGTAAAAATATACATGAAAATTCAGGGAGCTCAGTGCTGATTTGGGAAGAATGATCATTAAATAACGCATTTAGGAATTAAGAATTTTTGACAGAAAACAGAAAC
Organism: Astyanax mexicanus; assembly: GCF_023375975.1. Taxonomy (NCBI): domain Eukaryota; kingdom Metazoa; phylum Chordata; class Actinopteri; order Characiformes; family Acestrorhamphidae; genus Astyanax; species Astyanax mexicanus. Next base: position 48,030,174 of record NC_064410.1, on the reverse strand, counting down.
ACTCAACCTTAGGAAATGATGAATGAAATGAATCTTATTTTTCTTTTTTGTAACAGTAGGATTCCTGTCTACAGCCATGCACATTTTATGGCATCATGATGGCGTCCAAAAAACTGCTGATCCAAAATAAACACCTTAAATTAAATGTTGCAGAAAAAAAAAAACTGGAGGAAAGTTGGTCTGATAAAACTAGAATTTAGCTGTCTAGTCCAGAGCTATAGGTCAGGCATTCAGACCTTCAAGAACACCAACTTTAAGGTAAGCCTGGTGGTGGTAGCATAACTCTCTAAGGTTGGATAAAGTGGATGAAATAATGAAGAAAGAGGACTACCTCAGAATTATTCCGCCAAACCTCAATTTAGATGCTAGACAGCAACTATAGGTTTTTAATTGAAGCTTCCACAAGGTTTTCACATTGTGTGCGTCCACTTTTAGCTCCATAATATCTCACGTGGGCTTTCCCTGCATGTGCATATATAGGACCTGGCTGGGGTTGGATGGAGGTACCTCACGACATCTCCCACTGAAACACAGACATTCATTCTCTACCCAGAGGATTGTGCTTTCGGCTCTCAAGACACCTACACGCTCACTGAGGATGTGAACGCCTAGCTATAAATGGCATTTTGATGGGCATGTTTTCTCTCAGTGCATCCCATTCCAGCCTGCACTGATTGGTCTTTATTTAGAAATTTAAATTCAGGTGTTCCCACTTGTGGGGGAAAGACTTTCTGAATTCAATTAAGCAAAATGTGGGATTTACAAGAGCCATAACTTCACAAAGTGACTGATTATAATATTTTGAGATTATAGATAGTGCTCAATTAAAACAATGAAGCAAAGAGCAAATTAGATTTACTGGCAAAGTTAAACTTCCACCAACACAACAACAAACAAATAAAAGAAGGTTATAACAAACCTATTCCAACTATGTGGTGAATCCAATTCCACCATCCTTATGAGAAAGGTTAGACACAAGAGACACAAACAATCTTCACCTGACCTTCTACTTAAAAAATGTTCATTAAACGCTTCCCTGGGGAAAAAGAGCTTGATATGGATTAGAAAGTGGATCCTTCAACTCTAGAATCAGACACACATCCCTTCTTGAATCAAATCAGAGAAGAGAAAAATAAAATTTGGGGCCCGAGCTACGAAAGCTGGAGGCACCATTATTGTGTTCATAAGTGCCAGAGCTGAAGGTGAAAATGAAATGGCGGTCTCAGTCTGCCGGAGCCCCTGCCGTGAGCGGGCTGTCGTGTCAATAACACACTCCTTTAATACAAAACCAAGCACACCGCACTTCTGCCACAGCACAATGCCGCTCTGAATCGTAGGTCCTGTTTGAAGAGCACATTTAGTGGACCTGGAGGCTTCGCAACAGGTCCAGGCCCCTGCGGAGGCCAGGTAATTGAATCGGCTCTGGAGAAATTGAAACTTCACAGCATAATGAATGATGCCTGCAAGGGCAACGGTGAGCTCTCATTGGAAGTGGTGTACAGGCCAGGATCAGCCAATTGCAGGACACAAGTGCCATCAGTTTGCTGGCCAGAGAGAGAAGCAAACAAGCTCAGGGTACCCATGCCCTTAAAATTGCCCACAGTCAGAAAGGGTTAGATTGATTCAATCTAGTAGTTTCCTTCTCCTAGAGTTAGACGAGTTCAAGGACGACTAGTTTTTGGAGGGATGGAGGGAATGAAAGCCAGGGGAGAGTAAAGTCCTTGACTTGTTTCTACTGAAGAACTAGAGCTGCTTTAAGTTTTATGCAACTTAATAGATTCAAATTAAAGCAACAGGCCACTTGTAAATACTTAATATTGCTTCAGTTTTAGAGGAGCTGAAGCCTATCCTGACAGTCATCCAGCAGAAGGCACGATAAAGGATGGGCTACCAGTCTATAGCAGTTTAGACAGACAGATAGACAGACAGACAGTCACTAACATACTCTCACCCATGAGCAATTTCGAACACCTCCAATTTACCTGAACGGCACACCTTTAGACTGTGGGAGGAAACCACAACACCTGGGAATCGAACCCAGGCCTGCCTGCTGTCAGACGATAGCACTACCCACTGTGCCAGTTTTTATGGTAGAATATTTTAAGTGTGCATTACATGTCTACATTATACTGAATACATCAAGCTACTTCAAGCTGTACACATTGCTGACACAGATGTAAAAATGCACACATACACACACCTGATCTAGTCCCTAGTATTGCCAACAGTATATGACTCTCTAGAAAAGATAAACATGAACCTTTTGACACCAGGTCTAATGTCAAGTGTGGAATAGAGTGACCCCAAGAATTTAGCTGCAGAACACTTACAAAACATGGGATGAGTTAGGGTTGGGGAGTTGGTGTGGGATAAGGTGGTCTGTTGAACATGCAACATCCAGATCTCACTAATGTTCTTTTTACTAAATCCAATCACATAATCACAACAATGCACCAAAATCTAATAGAAATAACTTCCTGGACAGTCAAGACATTTACTCCAACAAAAGCAAGATAAATGATTTTATAATAGCCTTTCTGTGAGAAGAAACAATTTATGAGCAGGTGTCCCATTACTTGTGTCTATCAAGACATCTAGTTTGTGAAGACGTTCTAAGAAAACAAACTGCACCACGTTTGTTCACATTGGATAATTTAATTAAGCTGGATAATATTATGCAGTTTTTATAGTTACTATACACTGGCTGCTGCTTAAGCTTTCTTTTTTCCATAACTAGTTTAGATTTGTCTTAAAACAATGCATGATATTATTTAGTGCTCCAGACATAATAACAATACTGATACACTCAGAAAAGGGCACCATAGACCTGGTTTACAAATTGCATTAGTAAGTATATCATATCTAAGCTGTATATGGATATTATAAATACTTATATTATAAAGTCCCACTTTCTGACAAAGACCATGCATCTTCACTTTGTTCATTATGTACCATTCTCCCTTCTTAATCTACCTCATTGTTCTTTAATCAGTTTAAATTGTGTACAGCAGCATTTGTAACACTACACACAAACATTTCATTTTCTGATCTTGGTGCAGTATGATTTAGTGTAATAATTTCTCTAAGTGGGGCAACTTTCCCCTGAAGAGCAACAATACACGCGTACAATTCAAAAGCCTGAATTTTTCATCATAGCAACTCATAACATCTCCCGAGGCAAACAAATAAGTGAGTAGGCCTATAAATCGGACATGGGCTGCAAACATCAGCACATTCTGGTGACAGGAAACAACCTGGTGGGGATTGTGGTGGATCAAATGGCTGTCAGCAAGTATTGTACACTTTGCATGACTGAACCTCATACTCAGCAATACTCCGGTGCCAATGAGCAATGCAGCCTCCTGACACTCTGTCTGGATATAAACAAGAGGAATGACAAGTGCCTTCACTATTTTGCTGTGTGCTGCCAGCCTACTTGGTCAGCTTGTCCACCCACATATGCCACTCCATTGTGATAGAAAGCTATGGATGCTCTAGAGATTTCAAGAAAGTCAACAAGTACTTCCTCCAGACAGAAATAGGCACAGAATTGAAGCCCAAACCAAACATGTAGGCACAATTTTCTCATATCTCACCAACCAGTTGTGATTGTGGTTAAACTATTACACTTCCCAATGTGCTCATGGCAAGGTAATATGAATTATCAAAGTTTGAGAGAGGTCTAATAGTGGTCTAAGTGGTCTACTCAGAAACTGTAGCCCAAACTGAATCTGTAGGCACAACTTTAAGACCTTACCCAACCAGGTTTGAGTTGCACTGCTAAACAGACCAGTGAGTATGTACAAGAAAAGAAATGAGCCTGAACCCATCCTGAACACCAAAAATATTTAGATCCAATCAGTCTCAGGTCAAAAGCTATCTTTGAAATGCCACCAGGCATTTCCAGTCACAGGATTAGGCCCTGATTTCTATGAATGGGAAAACAACGCATTTCTTAAAACTGGTAAAATGTAACAAAAAAAAAGTTTGTCAGTTTGTAGAGTTTGCTTAAATAATGCAAAAAATAATTTTCAGCTTGCTCTCGCTACTGCACTTAAGTAGATCTCAATTTCGAGGGCGGCTTTCCCCACTTACGGTCTCAACTATCCTTAACTTGTGGCCTCTTGGCTAACAGATGGAACTTTGGCCGACAGCACTGTAAACAGATGCCATGTTGAGCATTACGAACACACCGATTCATTTTTAACCAGTGGCCAGTTTCATCTCATATCATCTTTGTCTATACCCATTTTTTGCATTTATTTGTATTCCTACACTCATGCTTCTGGACACTGTTCAGTACAATGACCTTGTATCAACCATGTACTCATACTTAACAACTTTTAATATACTATCTAGATCTGAACCAGACATTTCACTTTTTTTTTTTTTTGTACAGTTTCAGAATTCCAATATTGAATTTTAATGTTTTTTCCCCAATCAGATCAGCCCGATCAGTCTTGCTTGAAAACTGATCCCTCCTGGTGCAGGCATGCATAAACTGGACTTCTCATTTGAGTCTTGATTCTTCTAGGGGTTTCTTCCTCAAGTTTTTTTTTCTGTTTCCAGTTTCTTTTTCATAGAGACATTTAATATTTAGACTAATTTGAACATATGCCAGCCTGGACCTTCCTGCCTAGATGTTCCTAGTGGTTAAATCACTGGTGCAGAAAACTCGGTGGTATAGTGGGTTAACAGAGCTCCTCAGGGGAGATGCCCCATTTGGTGAAATAGACTCCTCTTCAGCACGACCAGGGGCACAAGCCATATGGCCACAACATTCCCTAAAATATAGCAGTGGGTGTGGGTATCCTATGATTCCTGATAATGCAAGTACTGCTATAGAGTAATCTTAAATGTGCCTTTTTATCTGTAGTCATTTCAGAAAAATCTAAAGAGTAATAAACATTTCCGAGTATGCTTGACAATCTTATATCTTGCATTTCATGGAATCCCCATATTTGTCAGAAGCTTCAATGGGTGGTCTTAACTGACGGAATCAAATACGTATAGCTAACTAGCCCATCTGCTTGTGCTGGAGCTTCCATATGCTTGCATGCCTTGGTTCTTTTACATCTTTGAGAAACTCCAAACCCCATTCATAATCCCTAATTGGGAACTTTTTGGCTATCCAAAACTACAAAAGAATGCACCATGGATAGATACAATGATACAATGATAGATAAAATTTAATAAGCATATAACAGATGTACACTGAAAACTAATATTGTCTCTTATTAAATTAAAAGAACACTACACAGACCAGCAGATATATTTAAGAGAGGCTCCTGCATCGAATATGGAGTACTTGTCTTTTCACATGGACAATTCTAGGCACGCACAACCAGTCACAATTAATACTACCCACTGCACTGTCCACTGTGTGTGGTATGGCCTTCTATGATGTATTTCCGGTACACTTTCCGGTACTTCAGAACCGCACTATTAGGCCTCAATTTAAACTCTGATAATTCATGTAATCTTGCCACTCACATGTTACACTTCAACCTTAACCAAAACACATTACAACTTTTACAGGTGAGTGTTCCCAAGCTGCCCACAGCAGCAACAATTCAAGATAAATTTACATATTTCTATCCCAAGTTTTCAAAACTGAATAAGTGAAGAGCAAAATTTGCAAAGTCTTTTTGAAACCTTCTGCAGTGAGTTGGTTTCTTGTCCAGAAGTCAAACTTTAACTACAATCAAGTGAGAAAAGTCTGGGGTCTGGGCCATCAGTGTCTGTCACCATGAATCTGACATGAATACATCACATTTGGCCATCGCTAATTATGGCCGAGAACAGGCGCATACACAGATGAGCCAGGGCAAAAAAAAAAAAACTAAATAAGTGAGGCAACATCTGGGCAAACTCTGTTAGACAGAAAGTGGTGAAAGCGGGGAGGGGAAACAGACTAGACTTGCTCTGCGAGTCACCTTGAAGGCGAGGGCTGAGATGGAATGATGAATGCATAGTGAAGGGTGCCATCCTGATCTTAATGAAAAGCCCTGCAGGCCTGCCAGTCATCCAAAGCCTGGGCTGAGGAGAGAAATCACCAGCAGCCCACCAGCTGTCTTAGGACATACTTAAAGAAGTCAGCCATCCCTCTAGTGCCTATCACCAGCCTGGACAACTGACATTTAAAACTCCTAGAACTTGGTTTTCCCTCCCATTCATCATCTATTACTGTTAGAGTGTGGCACAAAAACAACCCTAACAAGACAGATAATAGGCATTGTATAAGGAAGTGCTTCAAGATCATTTAACAAATGCTCGGTTGAAATCTGAAAGTCAATCCTCGGTCGACCAGGTTTGAGGCAAGCGCAAAGCGCCTCTGCCGGGGCTGACAGCTAAGGAGCATCAGCTGAGGATAGGCTGAGGTATCGCTCCTGGCAGGTTAGCCACTGTGATGTAAACAACACACTGGGGCACGGCAGATGAGGCCTGAGACAGCTGCCCAATCTGTTCACACATCTCTTTTCCATCTGACACACATATGTATGTTTGCATGCTTGCACTCACATACACACACACACATACATATCCTGTTTTACAAAATTTTACTCTATTTTATGCAATGAACCACATTACTTTATCGTGTGAGGCATTTCTTTGACTGTTTATACAAACCTGAATAAGAAAAAGTTGGGTCAGAATGGGAAATGTGTTTTACCTAGAAGATTAATTCATGGCAGAAAGCATGACTTCAGAATATATTTTATATTTTGGCGGAAAATGTTAAATTTTTTGTTAATATAATGCCAGTCTCATTAAGGCTAGTAAGATCTCCAGGTCTGCGTAAGAAAACAACTGAAAGGATTAAAAACGTCATTAAAGAGACAGTGGAAAGTTGCATTTTGCTACTTACACAGTGCATATAATTAAGGAATTTAATAAAAAGGGAGGAATTTCAATGTGTAAGAGTGCAACCCTAAGCTGAACAGCTGTGAACAGATGGGTATTGTGGTCAGGAAAATCAGTATTCCAGATCTTTTTCAAAAGAAAATTATGCCATGAGCTTCAGACCAAGGATGTCCAAAGTTCAAAGTCCAAAAGCCAGGGACTGTCATATTATGGGGTTGTGTTGGTACATTTCTGGGATGCAGCATTAATGCAGAAAAGTACAAAGAGATCTTAGAGCTATATATATGCTGCCTTCAAGATGACTTATTTCCCAGTCAACAAGAAAATGTGCACACATTTCACAGCCAGGGCTGAAAAAGAAGAAGGCATGGGTACTGGACTGGAGAAAGTAACAGAGAATGTATTGACAATATTGAAAATAAAAAGAAGACGACAAAAATACCCTGTTATAATACTGTTACAAACCATACTTGCAGGAAGAATGAGACAAAATAACAATAAAATCATCGCTTGGTATCTTCTGTGCAAATGCCCTTTAAGTGTTGTGAAAAGTAATGGCCACATTACAAAGTAGTTGCACTGCAAGACTCTGTACTGTTGGCAGAGACATTGTAAACTCATGAATTTTGCATCAAATAATGCAGCTTACAAAAGAGCATCCTGATCAATGACTGTTCTAAAGATCTAACCACAAAGCCATATCACGATGCACTATAGTCATGGAGTCATACTCCGTCATTTTTATAATGGTAAGCAGGGCAGCTTGTTCTGTCCATTATATTGTATTTCATCAGCATATTGCAGTCTCTTGCACTACTCTTAAACAGTCATTGGTACACATCAGTACTTTAAAGCACGCTGAAGTCATTATCAACAAGAACCAAATCTCCAGCATTCTTGGGTTTCCACATACTGTAATTGCCTCCACCATATTTTAGAAGTTGGAATAGTGAATGGTCTTATTAGAGAGCCAAGCAGAAGTGAGAGGAAAGTGCTAGTGCAGCACAGCCTGCCAATATCTGATTTACGAGCTGAAAGCCCTATGCACCTCTAATGTTTGTAGACTGGAAGCAAACTCTGGAAGCCAAAAACCTAGACAAAGCGCAAACATTCACCACCGAACAAATACACTTCTGTGCTTAACAAGACCTTAGGGAGCGCCATGTCAAGAGACTCCTGACAAGCGCTTTTTAGAAACCCACACTACATCTTTTCACTTGGCATCTGGGCAACAATTAGAGCAGTCGGAGTACTGCTCTCGCTCGGCTGACTGCCTCGGACGGTCCATCCCAAGGGAATTTCACAGGCTAGCCCAGGCATGATGCTTGGTGTCAGTCCAGAAAGTGTGTCACGTCTCAGTAGGAAGCATGTAAAGCCCAGTAGACACCTCAGGAACCTTGTTCCTGCAGATGCAAGGTGATGGCATGCTGCTGACGTCCTTAATACCACTACCTGCCATTGGAGACATGACAGACTCAACGTGTCGACACTGAGGTGACATCAGGGTGACCTCATTGCTTACATACATCTATCCATCCAAACTTCTCACTGCCCCAAGTCAAAGACAAATATAAGCCTGGCTCCATTCCATCAGCCTGGTCACCCTGAGCTGTGATTCTATTCCCACCCCCCAAAAAAAAAGTGTGATAACACCATGAATCAATAAGGAGAGATATTTCTGTCTCCTGTCACTTTCAATCCCATAATAAATATTACATGTGCTTTTTAAACCAAGGAACAAAAAGCCATCACTCCCTGCCTGACCATCACAGATTCCATTAAAGGCTTTGGGTAGAGAAACACAGGAAGCTATAAATCTTTCAGATGCCGTGAGTCTCATAGATGAGGTGAGGCAGGGACACCTTGACGGGTGGTGAATAATGCATATGTTGACAGTAGTACAAAGCAAATGAAAGCCCCCAAATCACTACAAAATATACCCAGTTCCCAGTTTATTACATACATCCCCTACATTTATATATAAGTAGAAGTGCAAGTACCTTGTCACATGACTTTTGCCATACCACATAGAAGCTGAAGAATGCTGCACTGAACTAGAGGACGTGGGTGGGGCTTCCTGCATTAAATGTGGACGTGATTTCTGGTACCTGTCTGTTCATATGGATAAATCTAGCCAGATGCCACCAGTCACAATCATTTCCACTCTCTCTGATCTGTCCATTGTTAATTATGGACGTTTTTTCCACTGATAGACAACAAGAAAACTGGTCCAAAATAGTTCTTCAGTAATTTTTAACACAGATTTCTCAAAAAAGTGTTTTTTTTGTTTCTCCTATAAAGTTAACATTTGAAAGCTTACAAAAATAGATACAAAAAATAATAATAATAAAATAAAAAAGAGCAGCATTTCCAAAATCAGCCCAAACTTGGAAGCTCTAAAACTGGTCACATTTAAGTAATAACCCTAAATGTAGCTTGTGTATAGCAGAGATTACCAATCTCTCGGTTTTCTAATGTTCTTCAGATACATTCTTCTCAAGGATTTATTGATAGGGGTAAGAAAAGCAAAACGAGAGGAAATTTTCAAAGAAAATGGAGACTAGCCAAACAGGCAAACTAGCAGTCTACAAACATGCAAATCACAACCAAATGTATTAGTGATGAGTAGAAGTTCATCACCCAAGAAGTTCCATTTTAAATTTTAGCTGTCAAAATCTACTAATTCACATGCATTTGGCCTATTAATTAGTTAGTGCCTATTAACATAGTTTGTAAAAAAAAAAGCACTATAACAGCCTACATTGAAGGACATTCTGAATACTAATAATCCCTATCTTCATGAACTAAACCCTTCACTCATCTATATTGCTTGCTTTGTCTCACAGGGATATAACAGCTGAAGACTGTGTCAGGTGCTGATGTTAACAAAGAACAAGACAGCAAATTACTAGTTAGCGTTAAAAGTGAGAAGAGAAAGAAATTTGCCTGGTCAAGACAAGATTATTGTTGACTCATTTTGATAAAAGAATCAGAGTTTACAGAGCAGTTTGGTGTTCAGTGTCAACCGCCAATTGTGACAGTGATAAGATGTGGGTAAAGCTTTCTTACCACATGTTAAGGTTCCTGACACCCATTGAGGTGGCACAGTGTATCTAAACATCCCTTATAAGATTACCCTTCAGTTAATTTAGATTAAGCCCATTTGGACACAATAATGTTTCATGCTACTCAATACACAGAATAGTTTTCCTAACATGACATAAAATTCTTCAATGAGTCAATGACCAACATGCCATGACATCTATTGAGCATCAACTGACAATTTTTCTTGCAAACTTTGCAGACCAGCAATTTCCCATGATACACATCCCTTCCCAACACATCTAGCATCAGCCATGAGATTCGTGCAGCACTGAGGATCCTGTTTATAAAAAGGTGGCAACTTCTGAGACATCTATTATCAGCCTTGAGATGCAGCCTCCTCTAAAGATCATGTCTCAAGATATATGGCAACTTCTGAGACTGTTCTGGCACAGACGCTGCTCTAAAGATCATGCTTCTAGATAGGAGGCAACTTTGACACATCCAGCATCAACTGTGAGATTCATGCTGCTCTGAAGATCATTTTTCTTGATAGATGCACTCAACTGATTAATAATATGTGATATTTTTATTAACTATATATGTTGGTGCAAAGTCAGTGGAAGCAGAATGTTCAGCTTATGGACCAAGTCCAGCTCCCAGATCTTGACCTAATTTGCTTGCATCTGTCAAATTAACCAAATCTTCTGCACCCCACCGGTGCTGTATCTTATTATAGAAGGGCATTGGATGTAAAAGGACATGCAGAACTGCTTCAAGCCTTTTTACTGATCACAATTACTAATAAACAGCTCTAGATTAAAGCAGTACCCGTCTTCTAATACTTACTGACACTTTATGAGGGTGTAAAAAGACGATGATTCACAAAGATGGATTATTGCATCAAGATTAATTCTAAATAATCTATTTTTCATCCCGATTTCCCAATCAGCCGCAAGTTTAAAGGAAGAGTTTTCTCTGAAGAGGAGTTTCGCTCATCAGTAGAAGGCTTTTTTCCGGCTCAGGCTCCGAGAGGAGCGCATTACTCTTTAATGAGGAATTACATCCAGCTTCCTCTGCTAATTCACTTAATTAAGTTTTTGGTGGATTAACGGTTGACTGTGTTGGCATGCCGAAGCCCACACATTCTAAAGCATTTAGAGACCAACACGGGATGACATTATCTTCCTCTCATGTCTCGTTACGCCTCCTCAGCTCCCATAACTCTACAGTACGGTACTTTAGATCTACAGCTGAGATCTTCTGAATGCATGTCTCCAAATAATACCGTTGTTACTTCCCAGAAGCTGTCTGCACAGTAGCTAATACCTCCGCCCTGCTTACCTGCATAACACTGTCAAATAGAGTTTTCAAATGAGGAAAAGCCTTGCCGCAGACAGTAGCTGAGCCTCATTCTCTTGCTGGAGTGTTTAATAGTATGCAGTGAATCAGTGGGTGAGCCACAAATGGCGAAGGATTTGTTGCGGGTCCTGCTTCAGGAGGCACTGCCTCAAATTGTGCGTGACTGAACAAAGCAACAGATTTATTACGCTTTTGCATTTCTTTGCCCTCCAGAGAGGTGTGAAAACTCTTTGTGCTGGGTATGCCTGAGTGCTTGGAAATCAAAGCAAAGCAACCCAAACCAGGAGTAAGCTCTTAAAGGGGTCTAGATTTTTGAGGACAGCGATTTTTTCCCCCACTGACAGGAGATTCTGTCTCTGTCTCTCTCTTTTTTTCTCACTGGCTGATCTCTGACACTACACTATGCTACAACTATTATTAAAAACTAGAACTGCTTACAGAGGAGTGCTTAAGAAATGTAAGACCAAATGAGATGCATTACAAATCAAACACAGATTTAAATCAGTGCATTATTTGAAGAAGCAGCCAATTGTTACAGTTGTTAAACTTTTTTCTCTTTTCACCAAATGGGGTGTATTTTAAGGCTGTTCAGACTATGTTTTAAATGTGACCTAAATCTGAAATATCTAAACCCATAAACAGACCCATATGCTCTAGCAGCATCACAAAAGACATCAAGTTCCAGGACTAACAGCTGGGCTTATCAATAAAAATGCATTAAATGTCACTGTAAAAAGATGCATTATTATAAGTCTATGGTTTCTTTAAACTATTTTTTTATTTTGACGCTATGGCCACGTCTTCATCTGGCTGTGTTCAGACATTCTATAGAAATTTCTTTAAACATGGAGCTGTTATGATGTGTGGTTTCTAATGAGGTCCGCCATCTCACCATGAAAACCTCCCTGACTGCTGTCATACATTTTCCCTTCTCCTCATGTAGATTTTTTTCTTCTCCTTTGCATGAGACATTGCATGAATTCTGATCTGGCAGTTCAGACAGAGTTGCACTGCTGCATGTCGGATGTGTATTAGAGTTTAATACCTAATAATAAAGCAACACAAACTGAAATTGAATTCTTTTTAGAATTATTACAGCATTCTTTTTCGTAATGTCTCTTAAAAAATGGAAGTTAAACAAGTAAACATGACGCACCAAACATATTCTTGCTATAAACTTCACCTGGACTAAACATAAAACTGTACATATGAGATTTTTTTTTAAGAATCTTTAGACATTAATTAGCTTTTTCACACTCACACACATCTCTATTAAAAACTAGGTTCTTCATGGAACCACAAGGAGCAGTGCTCAAATAACCATCTGAGGTACTTTTATTGTTATGAGTGCAGATGCAGTTTGGGTCAGACCTAGGCCAGGCCAACTGAATGTCACAGTTAGTTCTAACTAGCCCAGCACAGACATGAAGGAGAGGGAAAAGGGCAATTCAGAGAGAGGGTGAGTGTTAGGCCCTCAACATTATTAATCAATGAACTTCCACACAATTATAAAGTCTAATGGCTGCTTTTATCTTCACTGTGGGAGACAGTTTACTTTCAATCAGAAAGAGACAGAGAAGAAGGACAGAGAGAGAGAGAGATGGAGAGAGAGAGAGAGAGAGAGAGAGAGACAGAGAGAGAGAGACAGAGAGAGACAGAGACGGAGAAGAAGGACAGAGGGAGAGAGAAAGAGAGTGAGAGAGAGAGAGAGAGAGAGAGAGAGAGACAGAGAGAGAGAGACACAGAGATACAGAGAGACAGAGACAGAGAGAGAGAGAGACAGAGAAAGAGAGAAAGGGGGACAGAGACTCACCTTGCTTTAATCTATAATATTAAAGCTGGCACTGTACTTCAAATAAAATTGAATGTTGGAATTTTTGCATATGCAAACTAGCAGGTGTTTGACCAAAATTAAGTGAAATTGTACACTTGTCTTCTTGTAAGCCAGCCAATAAAACCAGGCAAAATATTTACACACAGCCATTCTACAGAAGCTACACAGTCTCCTGCTTGATTCTTGTTCTTTGTGTCAAACTCTACAGCCAGTGTGAATTAGGCCTGTTACAATAATTATGTTATCGATTAATCCAGTATGGACATGACCATGATAATTTACTTTTTTGATTATCTAAAATTTCCAGATCCTTGACTTAAACTGTTTTTCATGCTGAACAGGGAGTTTTGTGATCTGAAGAAAACCCAATAACAGGACCCAGCAGGTATTGTGACTTTGTTTAAAAATGTGTTTATTTTTAATTAAAGTTTTTTTGAACATTCAAACTCAAATCTCTCAATATTCCTAAGTTTATTACTTTTTAAAAGGGTGTAACTAGCACTATTATGCTATTATATTATCATTACTTTAGTGGCATAAAATGGTCCTAAAATTATAGTTTAATGTTTATTGCTGTAACAATGTGTACTAAAATATATATATATAATATTTCCTGTGACAGGCCTAGTGTAAACACAACTCATTTTACTTCATTTGTGATGCATTCCTGTCTTAACCCTTAACCAAAAACAAAAGCAATTTACTTACGTAGTTCTCCTACTTTAAGGATCTCACACAGCATCTTGGTGAGCTCGATGCTGCTGCGGCCAAACGGACATTCATGCTTGTCTTCTCGACTGCTGTTCTCCAGGACAATCTGAAATCACATGCAAAACAGAGTGTTATTAGAGTTCACTTTTAGGTGGTTTTAAATGAAAGTGCTGGCTCTGAACACAATCCGTGATTCACATACACAGGAATGAAGACATAAGGAATGGCTGTTTTCACCAGGTGGACGTTCAAACAGACATTTGACAGTTTGCCCTAAACTGAACTAAACCTGGATTCATGGTGTTATAGTTGTGGCCGCAATGGCATCATGTTCTCAGGAGACACTTTGAGAGGGATGCTTGACCCTTTCCAGGAACCAATAAATGAATGAGGCCTCCACAGAGCTGGATTATAGCTTTTGCCAGTGTTCAGGATAATGGAGCTACTACTGGACAAAGGTGGATTTGAAGGGATTTTTAAGCGGTTTCGTTTCATCTTTTTCTGGTAGCACACAGAACACAAGCAGATTAATGAGCTGCATAACAAGGGGACATATTAATAATTGCTTTTTAAAAAAGAAAAACAACTATACTTACAAAAAAATTATGAGAACAGTTTTAAACATTTTAAAAAGTCATAAACACAGCCTTCAAATTTAAGCAAACGTAAACCCCACAACACAAAACAAAAACTCAATCATGTAGTCTGTGCAAATATTTGGACATCTTAAAGGTTACAAAGACTCAATATTCAATATTTTTATATCTCAGATAATCAACAGCAAATCAGGCATTAGGTGTGTCATAAGTTGTTATTAGGAAGAATAAGGGGAAAAAAAAACTTTATTTCTGCTGTAAATAACAAAGATCATCATTTCAACTTATATTTTCAGGGATTCACATCTGGACCTGATGCACAGTTCAGAAGATAGCACACTTTGTTTGAACCCACCCAATACTTAAAAATATGACTTGCATGTGTGTTACAAGCAGTGCTGAATGTCTATGCTCAGATTTTTAGACTTGTGGTTTGATAAATCAGTGCTAAAATGGCGTTTAATCAGGTAAGCGCCGCTGATGGAACTGAACACATCCACTGTGGGTGCTGGCTGGGGGCATCCAGGAGAAATCTGGAACCAGGTTTTGTTCTTTATACTGGCAAACTCACAAGATTTCAAACACTTTCTTTACACTTATCTGTTTATGTTCTAACATAATGTAGAGCTTGTAAAAGCAAAAACAGTCTTAGTGCTGAGATAAATTGTATTAAATAATGTGTTTATTTGCCTAAAACTGTTATGGTACATATATTATATGATAAAATTGTTTACCCAGCTCTTATAAATGGGCTTATTAGTGGCTTCCCACTACATAGCCCGGAGAGGAAAGAGATGGTCTTACCCTGATATATGAATCCTGGTGGTGTCTGGCGAAATAGAGCATATTATCCAGAGCCAGCATCCCTGGAGGAATCTGTGTGAAGTCCACCGCTGGGTTCACATGGTTCTAAGAGAGAATGATGGGCACTCATTATATTTTCACAGAAATCAGAAAGTTTCAGTCCAATTACACAGTTACACTCACTCAAGCATTGCTCCACAACAGTGTAATGATATGAGCATGCATGTAAAAGACTATGAGCAAACAATAATAAGAAAACTTTTATGTAGGTTCAATTACTGGAAAACTTCCTTCCAGCCATCACGAAGCAAAACAGTGCTAACATAGTCTCACGTATCACCCACCCACAAAAAAAGCCACACAAGCCTCATGAAGACACTGATATCTCTTCTCTTTATGTGTCTGTCTACTTTAAACCAGTCAGAGCTTTCCAGACAATGTGAAATGGCTGCCATGAAGGATGTGAGCTTTGCAGATGTCTGGCTGGATTTCAGCTCTGGCTCTCATCGTCAGCCTGAGCCTGAGCGAGCAATGGGGCTCGGGCTGCCTGCTGGGCCCCTGGGGGGCTAAGAGATGAGCAGAGCCATGGCTGATTAAAGATAAGGCAAAGAGCTATCTCCAATGGCACATTAACCTCACGCTTAGGCCCACATTCACACA
The DNA here is from genome assembly GCF_023375975.1 of Astyanax mexicanus. Classification (NCBI taxonomy): domain Eukaryota; kingdom Metazoa; phylum Chordata; class Actinopteri; order Characiformes; family Acestrorhamphidae; genus Astyanax; species Astyanax mexicanus. The sequence goes on along the minus strand of NC_064410.1, from coordinate 48,014,301 downwards.
CATATACTGTGCATATAGGAAAATATTAAGACGGGTGATGAAAAGCAATCTGTGTAATGCTCATGGACATTTTGAGAAAATCACAAACAGAGAAATGTAAGAGGATAGTTTAGACTTAGTCTTCTACTGCCCATCATCAGAGAACTGCATGCTTAAAACAGACCATCCTCTTTGGAAGTTAAATGCCATACCAATAACTTAAATTAGTGAAAAATGTAAAAATGACTGATGCTGGTCATGATCATTACTAGAGGCATGGTAATGCCCTCTAGGACCTGTTTCTATTACACATGTGACGCTGTGGAACACACTTTTAGAAAAGGAATGACCCTTTCCACACACTATCAGGCCTCACTCACACTCTGATTAATCATGTCGCTTTACCATGGACTTTACATACTGCCATTCCATGACTTCTGGCATGGAAGAGTACCACACACAGAGATGGAGATAGGAAGAATGAGAAAGAGAGAGAGAGCAAGAGAAAGCAATAGAAAGACAGCGAGGAAGAGAGCAAGTCAATATGTGAGAATACTATAGAAAAAAGAGAGAAAGAGCATGAGAGAGAGGGTGCAAGAGAAAGACAGCAAGACAGCCTATGCTTGATGGAGATTTAAGGACAGTGAGAAAAACTAATAGAATGAAAGATAACAAGAGAGCACAAGAAAAAGACAGCAAGAGCTTATGGGTAATAGAGAGCGGTAGAGAAAGAAATGAGTGAGAGCACGAGAAAAGAGTAAGAGGTTTAGACAGGGATGGAAATAGAAGAGATAGAGAGAACAATAGGAAAAAAAAGAAAGAGGATGATGAAGGGGGACATTAAAGAGAGATGAGCGTGAGAAAGACAAAAACAGTGAAAGAAAGCAAGTGAAAGAAAGAAAAGAGTAAGAGGGTGAATGAAAAGAAAGAAAGCAAGGAAGAGAGCAAGTCAATATGTGAGAACTATAGAAAAGAGAGAGAGAAAGACAGAGCAAGAGAGCATAAGAGAGGTAGTGCAAGAGAATGACAGCAAGACAGCCGATGCTTGATGAAGATTTAAGGACATATTGAGAAAGACAGAGAGCATGAGAGAGAACAAGAGAGCACAAGAAAAAGACAGCAAGAGCTTATGGGTAATATAGAGCTGTAGAGAAAGATGAGTGAGAGCACAAGAAAAGAGTAAGAGGTTAAGACAGGGATGGAAATAGAGGAGAGAGAGAGAGAAAAAGAAAAAAAAGAGGATGATGAAAGGGGATATGAAAGAAAGAAGACAGAAACGGAGAGAGAAAGCAAATGAACGAAAAAAAAGGAATAGGAAAAGTAGAAAGAGAAAACAAGAAAAACAGATAGAAAGATAAGAGCAAGAAAATGAGAGAAATAAGAAGAGAATTAAAGAACAAAGAGATCCCAAATTAGGTAAAATAAGGAAAGTCGCAAAACAGTGTGACACAGAGAGCACTGAGCTCATTGTGGGCTGCCCTCAGAACCAGAACCTACATTTTTTAAGATATTTTAAAAATGTTATTAAGATATCTGGTCCAAACACACCTTACTTGACACTGCTACAAGCAAACAAACATCGTCTGCTCCTTCAACACAGACGAGCAAGAGTTCCAGTCTGCAAACTTACCTTCTACCTGCTGGGCTTAGCATGACTGCACCCTGGGTCAGTGTGTGTGGTTGTACAAGTGTGTGTGTGAGAGGAGGTTTTAACCGCACTGCAGGATTTTAAGGATGGCCTTATCAGTGGGCAGCACACGGCAGCATGAGAGGGGTCTTTAGCGAGCCCCTGGCGGCTCAGGGGGTTTAGTAGAAAATGACAGCTTTAGCTTACCCCTCATCAAGCCACTACCACTGATACGCTTTCTCATGCTCTCCGACCTCACTGCCTGCCTTCCTCTCTCTCTCTTATAAATGCTCTTTATACTGTCTCTCTGCCACTCACCCTATACACTCTTCAGTAGCCATTAGCTCTGTGATATTTGCCATGATTAAGCTGTAGAATGCAAGCCAGTATGAGTGTCCATTTACTGACATAACAGTTCTGGCAGTGTTAGCTCTCCAATGATGCTGCATTAAAGAGTCTAAATCATGAAAAAAATAATTTCCTTCAAAGAAAATTAATTTGTCAATAGATGGCAATAGCTTCTATGGTGCATTGTTTTCTAGTTTACTAAAATAAATGCCTGCACATCTTCAGAAATTGAATGTCCGATCCACCAAGCACCTACTATCAGGCCTTGCTTGAACTCCAACAGTTCACAACACCTCACAACTTAAATAAATAAGTGGGTATTCCCAAGCCACCAACTAAGGTTACACTCAAAGATCTATGTGCGTACTACTACTCCAAAACTTTTAGCATGTCAGTGTATTATTCAAGTTTAAAAATAAACCACTCACTCTAGTTCATATATGTAAACTGCAGAAAACAGCTCATATTTAATCATTCCTTATTTATTAATCAATCCTCTGATATGACAAAGTTGACAATGTCACAACACCACAGCTTACAGGACTGCTTAAGCTCTCAATGCTTTTTGAATGTTTATTATTAAATGAATGCAAAATATCCAATTAGAGCAGAGCTCATTCATCTTTTATATGTCCTTAAGGCACAGTAAACAGCTTGTTTCATAATAAAAGAAAAATATACATTTTAAAATGGGCAGATACAAACAAATTGTGGCCATTACTGGAACATAAAACTACAAACATTATATGCACACATGCAACCTCAAGGAATCATATAAAACAGAAGATAAATGCAGGATATAAGCTATTTAACAGCATCTTATGTCTTTTAGTGTCTCAGGGGAAAAGCTTCATTGCTAGCCTTTATTCTCCTAGAGCTGACAGGATAGTGGGAGTCCTAACTACAAGTGGGTGGGATTTTGAAATGACTAAACTGTGGAAGAAAACTGAGAGAAACAAATACATAATTTGGTGATGCCACATTAAGCAGAATCTCATTTTCCAGCTTTGTTAGCTGAATCTGTATCCCATAATCTGGCCTGCAGCACACATAAACTTAAAGGATATGCCTGGCACAGTCTACCACTGAATTTGCTCAAGATTTTACGGTCATTCTCTCATACATTTGGACATGCAATAAAGTTAGAAGACACATTTCACAGCAGGCTATAGAGAAAATGATGAGCTCTGGATATCCTCTGCAGAGCATGTGGATCTATCTCCTCTTCAACCCAAAACGAACAGCTGGGTTCCTTTTCATGCTTAAAATAATAGTTTGGCCAAATATCAAACTTTATCAAAAGCATTTTCAGCATTTATGTGAACTGCATACTGATATCAGTACACACTTTCTCATACTGTATAGCTTTTTGAAATTACACTGCACAGCAACATAAAAATTTATGGCAGCATGTATTTTATATGAACCACTGCTATTTTCAACTTCTCAAGATTTGAGGCAAGTGATAATTTAGGCACAGCGTTTGCTGGGTTGCTATCATGGCTGTCACCTTGTCTCAGAAACTAAAACTTAAACTCCCTCGCGTTTTCTTGTACAATATCTAAATACATTTACATTCAAATACATTTGAAAAAAATAAAACAACTGAAAAAGACAGTATTTTTGGTAAATCTACACACCAGTCTACAGTGATAGAGCCTGTAGGCAAAAAATAGTTGTCAGCAAATAAGAAATGTTTTTTTTTTTGTTGTTGTTTTTTTTAAACACATTATGGAGATTGATTCTATATAAATCCCCTCGACCAGTGCTATCAAGTAATATCCAGGCTAGAGCACCGAAATAGATGTGTGAATTATTCACTAATAATTCACTAGATAATCCAAAACCAACAGCAAACACAGATGCAAAATGGGGTTGTCAAATGCTGAAGAACAAAAGGTTGATTTTCCACTAGACTAGATTAAGGCTAGTCCTAGGCAAATGTTCCTTTTAAAGGAAAATCTCCATTTAAAATGCTTTGTAGTCAAAGACTAGGCTAGATATTGGTTTGGGAAACCACTCTGTAATGTTAAAGCATCATTATGTAGTTGCCCCGATATATTTTTCCATAGATTTAAATATTAAAGAGACTTTTTAACAATTCGTTCTGAAGAACTTGACAATTACTGGAATTTCTAAGTCAATATTGTGACAACCCTAATGCCTAGGACAACATGTACGTGTTATCACGGCTTAAAAGCAGCACCCCAGCTTCCTTCTCCTCTCAAGCAAGCAGGAGGGAACAGGGGACCGGGTAACATATTATGCCAAATTATGTTGCCTGTTAACTCCAGAGCTGTAGCACACAGCTTACTGGGGGGTGCTGAGTGTTTACAGCATGCTTCAAAACAAAGCATTACAGTTTAGAGGCCTCAGCGAGAGGCACTACCGAGCATTTGGGAATAAACAACAAGGCAATCCAAATGTGGGTGTGAGCTGTGAAACAGACTTACGATGAAACCAAGCTTCTTATAGTCTCTGGTGTACATGGACTTGCGCTTATCAATACTGCCGCTGTTGTTGGAATCACACTCGACATCGAAGGCAATCCTGCGCAACTCAAAGATGATATCTCTCTGGGCCTATGAGACAGAGAGACAGAGGAAGAAAAAGAGGAAGAAGGAGAAAGATATAGAGACAGTGAGAAACAGAGAAAGAGAGAGAGAGAAGATTAAGAAATTATCACACAGACTGAAGAGCTGATTTACACATCAAGGGCAGAGACACACCTGATCCTGAGGATCCATCTTGGTCATCATGCGGTCCTCCAAAAGGTTAAATGTCAAGACCTGCAGCATGTAGAGCTGGTGGGCCATCTCCTCGTTAATGGGTTTGTTGCTCCTAATGACGTTCTGAAGAAAGATGAGCAGAAATCAGTGAAACAAAGCTGAAACACACTCTTTTCTCGAGGCCCCAAAAGGGTAAATGGAGGAAAGAGAGAGTATAGAGAGAAAAAGAGAGAGAGAGAAAGAGAAAGAGAGAGTAAGAGAAAGAATAAGTCACTACACTAGTGAGAAATATAAAGTTAAAACAGCAGGGTGAGAAAATGAAAAAGTAGAGTGTGAGTCAACAGGAAGAAAGAGAAAGACAAACACAGTGGAGAACGAAAGAAAGAAAGAAAAAAGAAAGAAAGAAAGAGGGGATAGGATATAAATAATATACAGAGTCTAAGAAATAAAAAGTATAGAAAACTAAAGAAAAAACAATTAGAAAGCGAAAAAAAAAAATAAATAAATAAAATTAGGGGGAGAAAGAGAGAGAGAGAGAGAAAGATAAAGAGAGAGAGAGAAAAAGAGAGAGAGAGAAATAGAGCTGCTTACCTGGAGAATAATGGAGCGCAGCTGCTTCTGTGCGAGAATATGAGACATCTCCTGCAGGAGAACACAAAGAGATACATCACATATATCACACACACAAACAGCCCAGACACGACAGACACAACAGAACAGAACAGCCGGCTCATCCACTGATCTCCACATGATCAGCATGAGATCAGCTCACACAGACACATTTTCTCATTTTCACAGACAAGACACTGAACAAGTAGCTGTACTCTAACACCACACTGCACATCAGAGGGGCTGGAACCAAATCAGAATGCACTTACGGTGAGGGGGCAATCAAGGATGTTCACATTGCTCTCATCAAACTATCGTTAGCACGCAGCGAGGGGAAGAAGCAGAGAAACAGAGAGAGTCAGAGGGAGGAGAGGCAGAGGAATTCTGTTAGTATTGCAGAGAAGGAGAGAGCAGTGAGTCAGCGAAACAAGTGCACATCATCTTAACCCTGGATTTTATACCCAGCTGCAGTTTCATCACATCTCTGTGCCTCCTAATAAGCCTGCATGAGGACTGAAGAGCACCCTGCTTACTTTACAAATAGGCCAATAAGCAATTTAACTACAAACTATTATACACAATACGAGTATTTAGCTCCATATTACACACTATACAGGTACCGTATTTTTCGGACTATAAGGCGCACCGTATTATAAGGCGCACGATGAGTGAACGGTCTATTTTTAGTGTTAGTCCATACACAAGGCGCACTGGATTATAAGGCGCACTAAATGAAACTTTATTTATATCAGTAACAATAACTCTGAGCAATAAATCCTTCACAATATCTGTGAAAAATAACAACATCTCTGAGCAATAAATCAACAAGCACAGCAAGTACGTATTACTCCGCGACGCTCCTGACAACGGTAGCCGCAACGCTCCGACAGACCATAATATTATGTTGAAGCACAGCAAGTACCGCATTACTCCGCGAGGCTTCTGACTATAATAGCGTGTTGTGCCGAATTCGGTGAATAAAACGGTTTTAAAACAGAGATAAAGATTGGATAAGTTTCATTTCTGGATGAAGTGATTTCCAGCGCTGTTTGGATATAACTGTGGATTACAGGAGACTGGATTGATGGATTCTCTTTAGTCTGGACGCGTTTTGAAGGTAGGACCTGTGGCTGAGCGCGGGTGTGTGTTCGGGGGGTGGCGGCAGTGACCGGAGGTTACCCCAGGACAAAAGGAGAGCCTTTTATTACTGGAAACATGCGCTCTGACGCAGCTCTAATTCATGAAACATACATCCTACAGTAAAAGCACAGTTCTGGAATCCGGAGAGCCAGACGGTTCGAATGGTGTATGACATGACCGCATTCGATGAAATATGGACGAACGATAAACGCAAATATGAGAGTTATGAATTATTAAAATCATAACCAAGGCATATTTCGCCCTAAATGTTTATTTTCTGAAAGGATATTCCGCTACATAGCTCAAAAGCAGAGATTCTAAGCTTTAAAATGGTATATTGGATGTCTATATTGAACCTGTAACTGTTCATAACTATTCAGAAACACAGCCAGTTATGAAATATTAAATATTTCTGGCCCGCCGGTGGGCCAGCGCGTGTTAAGAGGTTAACTTTACTTAGAAGTGGGCGCTAAAAAGAAACAGTTTGTGCTATTACCCCAGAACGGGTGGAAAGGAAAGTTTACCGGCACCTTGTTCTGGCCACGGAGCTACAGTGGAAACTAGCTACCCTGAACCACAGCCGAGAGGCAGTACGGCAGTCAAAGGTAACCGCGCGCTAGCCCAAGAGGGGGATCTTTTTCTGGCGTGGGTGAGGAATTCTGCACAACAGAGCGCCGTGTACCACATAAAAATCGAGGTCAGTAAACACAAGCAAAATCCATACACAAGGCGCACTGCATTATAAGGCGCAATGACAATTTTTGGGAAAAAATAAGTATTTTAAGTGCGCCTTATAGCCCGAAAAATACGGTATTGTACAAATAGGAAGGTAGCTACACTATATGAACAAAAGTATTGAGACACCTGCTCATTCATTACTGCTTCCAAAATCAAGGAGTTTTTTTTTAAGAATTTTTGAGTATCTGCACCCAACCTATCTGAAAAGTATTGCCAAGCCCACGCTTGGCATTAGAAATTTTGCCAATAGCTTCGTGTTTACCAGCTCCAGAGAGTCCTATTCTATTGGCAGATATTGTTATGTAAAAACCTATAAAATGATATGGATTTCCAGTAAGACACACACAAAGAACTTCAAGGATACCTCACACTAATAGGGTAACTGAAGAAACTCTTAATTATCAATAACCCCTTGCAGAGGCTTTGTGTTTTCCTAAAATAATATGTAGATCTCACTAAAAGAGATTATTAAAATAACTTTTAAGGCTTTTTCTAGGGTTGCTCACTAGCCTCTTTATATTGTAGCAGGTTCCTTGAGTAAACATGTGGTTAATTAATACTGAAATTAAGAGATTCAAGATTTTTTATTTATTGTCACGTCACAGAGTACAGGTGTATATGTGAGTGAAAAACTTGGGTGCAGGTTCCCACTATTGTGCAGAGAACAGTATTTACAACAAGTAGAATAATAATAAAATAAAATAGAATAGGAATTAAGGAATAAGACACTACATGCAGCCGAACATGCAGCTGAACAGTCTAGATTATAAAACACCAAGTCAAAAATGGAACTGTTTCAAACTATCTAAATTATTACTGAACAGCTTTAATACCAGTGCTGTTTCTGCTCTGCTGCTCATCTTGGGACCAACAGGGACATGCTGACACAAAAAATGATCTTCATCCTTCAGTTCTTTTCTTTCAAGCATTAGTAGTTTTTTCATATTATAAAAGTTACATAGTATTGCAGATTAACTTCTAGGAGAACACAAAATCCTGTTTCTATTATTTTACATTAATTGTGTATATATTTTTTCTCATTAAGCTGAATTTAATATACTTTTAGACTTTCAGATTTTAAGCACACTTGTGGGAGGGAACTTTGCTGACCAGCAGCTCTGCCATGTCCAGCATCTGCATGATTGACAGGCCACAGGGTGGGCAGTGAGGGGTCGACGTCAGCATAGAGAAGAGTCACAGGTCTGCTAAACTCAGCACTTGGCAAACAAGCAAGCAGCTATTGAAGTGCTGTACTACGGCAGACACACACACACACACACACACACACACACACACGCACACACAAGCACATATGCAGACATGTATGTATGTACTCTATATGGACAAAAGTAATGGGATGCCTGATCATTCATTGTTGCCTTTGAAACCAGCAAAAAACAATAAACTATAAAATAACAGTCCTCCTGCTTTTGTTGGAGTAACTGTCTCTACTTTTCAGGAAGAATTTAGCTAGAGTGCTTTGAAGCACTGCTGTGAGGATTTGATTGAATTCATTAACAACAGTGTGACTGAAGTACTATTCTGTAAGAAATACTTATTACTCTACTGGAGCTAAAAAGCTGTGTGTGTGCATTTGCACATCTGTGTCAGCAGTTGGGTGCAAAGTAAAGCAGCTGAATGCATTTATCAGACGTGGTGTCCACAAACACTTGGACTTGGTGTACATACACACATACTAATGCACAATATAGAAAAATAGCATGTTGCAAAAAGAATGATGCATTTTCTGAAACAAACACAGGATGGTTGCACAGCTTTAGTTTCCTTCTTCTAAGCAGTTAATAGGCTGTTGCTAAGGGGCTGCTATTGTATCCCATGTTGCAATGGTGTTGTTAAGAGTTTTCTAAATCTAAAGCTGCTAAGATGTCTTTGCAAAGTTGTTGCTATATTGTCACTGTGCAACCAATATTAAAATGTCACATATTACAAGCGTTGTATTCCCTCCAACAAATTATATGCACATTGATGAACAACTAGTAAGATTTAGTGCACCATATATAATGGGAATGCTGAAAGCTGTAAAAAAAAAAAACAGCAGGGACTCATGTGATATTGGTTAGGATGCTCACAGTGCACAATATAATTTAATAAACGGTTAGAGGCTCATTTACATAATTCAGCCCTGTGCTATATCAAGCTTGCAACGATACTGTTAATGTAATATCAACAATTAATAAACAATATTACTTACTGGTAACACTTTACAATTGAGCTTACAATTAACACTGCTTAGGACAGTAATGAACATATTTAAATGTTTAAGTAACATCTCAACTAATTATTTATCGACTCTAGTTAATACATCAATAAACATTAAAAGAGTGTTGTAAATAAAAAATAACTGAATCAGTTTAACAATTACAACTGATGAAATCAATAATTAGTGAGACATCCTGTTTTGTAGTGTTAATTAATGTAGCCCTATTTTAAAGAGTTACCCACATATTTATTCCACACATGCAAACAAAGCATTGCTATCATTAGTTGTGTAGAAAGTGTAAAATAGGGTCTTGTGGGGCTTCTGAGCTAAAACCAATACAATCCTGTAATGTTGAATAGTCATTTTTGCTCAGGAATTTCATTCCTCATTCTTACTCCCAGTAATGCATCAATTTACCAGCAAGAGACGACATTATGAGAAATATATGTGTGAGTACCTGTCTCTTCTCCTCAGGGGCCTTCAGGAACAGAGCATTAATCACAGCAATGGTGTAAGTCTGAATGTCCTGATCCGTTCTGAACACAGAGAGAGAAAAACAATATCCCCAGGCACAGGGACAGAGAACGACGCTCAGTCTTTGTCAATTCTTTTGTTATAGTAAATGATGATATATATCTCTGCACGCAGAGCAAAGAAGTTCAGAAGCAGCTCTCCCGTGGGACAGCGGTTCTCCGTACCCTTGGAGATGAGGCATGAGCTGGCCGATGGTGATCTCTTGTGCCACCTTCTGGTAGAGGTCCTGACTGTTGAGCACCATAGACTCCAGGATGGCCAGCGATCTCTGTAGCACTGCGGAGTCCATGGAGGACTTGCACACAAAACTGGCAATCTGTACCATAGAGACAAAAAAGGTCTGAGCAAGCATGGATCACCGTTACTGTCTGTTAGCATTACTGTTTAAATGTAATGTAGTTTAAATGATTGGTTGAGTGATATAATTACTACATCACATCTTACTTATTTATTTTAAAAAGATGGGCTGGTCATAATGTAAAAAAATGGGTTGAAAAATGTACAATTACTCATAAACTTTATGTGGATACAATAAACAAATAAACTTTATAATTTGAATTTATAATTCAACACAAAGCATACAAATGCAGTAATTTTATATATTTATGTTAAAGTACTGTCATAGTTTCTAGATTAATAAAGTATAAGTATAAGTATCTTATTAATAAACACTAGATTATCTAGATATAACTAGATTAACACATATTTCTTAACATGTTAAATTGCCAAAAACAATGTTTGTTTGTTGATCTATCATTTTTGTTTAGGTTATTTAAAGCAAGACGTAATTCAATCAATACTACTTTTTTTTGACTGACCTGGGCCAGCCCAGGTCATTTTACGTAGCAAGTGTCATTTCTGCCCACATTGTTTAATGAGATGCAATAAGCAAAATTGCGTTTTTCACACTTAAAGCTATAAAACAAAGTGCTCAGATTATCATATGAGAAGATATTATTATTAAAGATTAAAATATAATTTTAACACATTTTCACATGGCTAGTACATGACTATTGTTACATCTGTGCTCACTAAAGAACTGTACTGTCCATGACATTTGCAGCTAAAATATCACCAAATTAATTAATTTCTAATGAAACCTTTAATAATCCTGCTAACATATTAGATATTTATACAAAAACAAACAAAAAATATTTATCATTTGGACTATACTGTATGATATAGACTTGTTTTGTAGAATCGCTCATGTACAGTTTTAATAAAAAACGTAACAAAATAATCAAAGCAATGATAATCAAAGCCTTTTGATAAGATACATATACATATATATATATATATATATATATATATATATATATATATATATATATATATATATATATATATATATATATATATATATATATATATATATATACACACACACAAAGGTAGCAAGCCTTTTAAAAACCCAAAGTACCCCACATTGTAAGGAGTTTAGTTAACAGACCTTCTTGATGAAGGCCACAGAGAACGTGTCCCATGAGACGATGCCGTGGTCCATCAACTCCACAAAGGCCGTCAGTGTGAAGGAAAGCATTTCCCCAAAGCTGCAAGAAACAAGACAACAGCCACTAGCCTCATGTCTACCTACTGAGCTGCCCTGGAGCACGGCCAAGCCTTAGTCTCACTGGGGGCAGGGGGCATTAGCAGGGTCTCAGCCAACAACACAGCAAGAGAGAAGCCACAGCGCAGAAGAGAGCTGGAGCAGAACAGCGTATGAAGGCAGCATGGCACTAAAGCCTCCAGCTCACACAACAACAGGGGGCGCCACAGCATCAGCAGGCGCGAGGCAGCTCGGAGGCAGCACAACTCAACAGCAGACTCGTGCATAAAAATCCTGCGTCTGACTGATGGGGAACTGTTACATCATTGCTTAAGTGATATATTTACTACATCACATCTCACTTAATAATTACAAAAAAAAAAATTATGGGTAATAAATATAAAAAAAAGCTAAAAATTAACAATAACTTGTATGTAACTTTATGTGAAAAGAAATGAACTAATAAACTTTCCAGAATTTATAATTCAACACAAAGCATTAAACATATACAAATGCAGTAATACGTAATATGAAATCTTTTATTTACACGTTACAAATTACCTCTAATTAAAGTAACAGTGTCTCATAGTGGTTTACAGAACCGGTTGAAGGTTGACAGACTTGGTGAGAGTTAGGCCCAGAGGGCAGCGTGGGTTAATACAGCATCGGCCCCAGTGAGATATTAGTTTCAGTACAGCAGTCTTTGTAGTAAGAAAGCATTTGCACCTGGAATTGAGCAGCAATTTTTAACCCCCTGATCCTCAAACTTATTTTTAAGTGGGTGATTTAACACCTACTACTTGTTAAATACAAAATATAATTATTCAGTATCTATTAATTATGCAATAAATAGTAATTATTCAGTAAGTGCTTATATAGTACATAGTAATCATAAGTATCTACTAATTATTCAATAAAAAAGCAATAGTTTGAAAGCATTCAGTGTCACTAAATATTCAGTAAGTAGTAATTATCTAGTATTTACTAATAGGTCAATAAGTAGCAATTATTTAGTAGGTTTTAATTATTACATAAATGATAATCAAAAAGTACCTACTAATGAATCAGAGTATTCTAATAATTCTAATATTCTAATAATGAGTTGCAATTATTTAGGAACTACTTATTGTTTAGCATCTAGTAATTATTCAATTATTTAATTAATGAGTAATTACGCAGAACCTACTTATTATTTAGTATCTACTACTTATTCAATGAGTATAATCAGTATATACTCATATTTAAATAAGTTGTAATTATTTAGTAACTAATAATTATTTACTATATGGTAAATGGTAATTTACTCAGAACTTTCTAACATTTAAAATAATTAATTACGATTTACAATATGCTAATGTTTTAATTAGTAGTAATCATTCCGTGGTCTGGGACCACATACAGGGCTTTAGGGTTGAAATGATTCTATTAAAAGATCCTATAAATGCTGTTGGGCTGTGATGTGACTGTCTGACCCCTCCCTTGACTAGACGCTTAGAGGTGGAGTGAAATGAGAGGTGGTTTAGGTGTAACTCGGGTTTGGTGTGTTATTATGTCCGCTTTCTGAAGGCTTTAATCAGTGTGCTGCTATTTTAGACATAAGGAATGACATCATACGGTTCCCTCCCTAATCTAAGTTTACAAGAGTGTAACTCTATTTCATACTTGGCACAGACAATATGAATGAGTTAATCTAGAGAATGTCATTGTTATGAGCAGTACTCTGGGGAATCTGAATACATCACACTGTCTTACAATTAACCAGTGAAGTAATATAATCTACTGCTACATTTCCCAGGTGAGTGCTGTGGTTAGTATCCATCTACACCCTAAAACCCCAAGTTGCCCAATACCACATGCAAAAGAGACGGAGAGTGCCGACTGGGTTATATGAAAAAAGTGAATAAAAGAAGAAAATTATTAAGTAAAAACCACAAAAAAAGTCTTATTAGAAACCAGTAGCGGCTGCAGGAGCTGCCGTGTTATTCCCCATCAGTTTGATGGTGCAGACCAGAGCCAGATCATGCAGACTGTGGTCAGGAGGATTAGAGGCTAAGAGACAGTGGGGTTATCCAGCTCGAGGGGGGAGGGGCTTACCAGGGCTTCATCATCTTCTGTAGTTTCTGATACCGTCTGCAAAGATTTAAAAACTTTGACGTCAGGGAGACAGCAAAACCAACAGGGACAGGTCTGATCTGCTGGTCTCCTTCAGATACAGTCAATCAGAGCCAGCACACAGAGACAGGCTAGTGATAGGACATGACTACTGACAGCACCATTGAGAAGGTGGGTGTGGGACACAACAAACAACATCATCCAATAAAAAACAGGATTTCATAAACAATTCTGACATCTATAAATGTGAGGTGACATACGTCAGACATACTATACAAACTAAATGAGCTTACAAATAAAAGACACAAAGCATGCAAAGCAGAGCAACACTCGCATTCTCACCAGCATTCGCATAATATTCATACAATGCAGACTTTGCATTGCAGAAACTGCTACAAACATGTTCTACACAAATTCTGCATTATATAAACTGACATCAGTTTTACTTTCTAACATAAAAAACAGCTTACATTAACACTATAATAAAAACAACTATCCAAATTAAACCTTACAGTTAAACAAGAAACTGTCACAGACAGGCAAAAACTTTGCATCTTCATTTTTGCAGATTTGGGCTTTTTTTTTTTGACAAAAATGGTATTTAACTGCACACATCATCATTCTTGAAGATATGTAACTGCTATAATTACCATCAGTTTAATAGATCCCAAAATGATTGCTGTGGGACTACAAATAACTCAAAATAGTTTCTGAAGACGAGTTAAAAAAAAAAAAAAAAAAAAAAATATATATATATATATATATATATATATATATATATATATATACCAAGGTTGTAAGGGTTTCTGTAATAGCTGCTATTTCAGTTATATGAGGTCTCCATTTTTGACATAATTTGAATCCGACAGCAGTGTCGAAAAAATTATGATTAATGCACCTATATCAATTCTTTAAAATAACTTTGTATACAATCTTTTTACTTTGACATTTTTCTTTCTCCTGTAAAGATGCCATTTTTGAGATGCAACGTTTTTGCTTGACAGTGACTATACAGTATGGATAATATGGAGACACATGTTTGTAATCATGCATTATCAATCATACAGAAATGAATGGCTTTTGTTTATCTGTCATGTCTCACTGTTCTGTCAGCAGGACATACTGTACGCTCCATAAATGTGATTGACTGAGTGTGACGCTCTGTTCTTCTAAGCAGAAGCATATTGTTCATGTGGCAGCTTAATTGTTGGCCCACTGCCTTGCACTGTATTCTTAACTGTGTGGTTTGTGTTGTGCGCATTATATGTAGTTGAACGGAAGTAAACAGTAATAGCCACTAGAGGGAGACTGTTTACTGCTCAGGCTGGCTTTCGCCCACATTCATGACTCTTGATGTCATCAGGCCGAGCCTGGAGCATTGGTTTCGGTGCCCTCGGGAGTGCCGTCATGCCTTAGTCTCCTTAATAATTACAGTATGGTCAGTACTGCGCTGGAATCTGTGGCAAGAATTTGAGCCTCGGCATGTGTGTGTGTGTGTGTGTTTGTGTGTGTGTGTGCATGCATGCCTTGGTGCCTTTCAGTATGAAAGGACTGCACAGAAACCCACACACAAGCTCTTTGAGGTCAGGAGCTGTTGACACAGAGCTGCTTTATGTATGGCGTGCCCATAGAAACCAATAGCAAGGCCACTACAACTATTCACAGTGATGTGGAAACACTTCCACTGGGAACCACTGTGGGGGACGGAGGATGATGTCAAAATAATGATGTTAAAACACTGAAGTAAGACAAAGAGCCTCTTTCCTAGCTGGATTTAACCATACATGGCAATAAAGATGGGAGACTGAAGAAACACAAGGGATATGTTAATACATATTGCAGTGTGTTTAAATAACAGCTGGAGAAAAGGTTTTAATGTAAACCTATTTCTTGATTTTTCCAAGCACTAAAATCTAAAGTTCCAACTTAAACAAATAGGAAATCGTCATTTTTTCCAAGATTACAATAATACTTAAAACTGGATTCCCCCATTTTTTGGTCATTTTCCTGCTCAAACACTACTGATTCAAACCATTAGCTCATCGCTAAGTTTAGATCAGACTAAAAATTAAAACTGGCTCTAATATACAGAGACCTCTGATATAATGTCTTAATCACCTGAATCAGCTGTGTTAGATAAGGGTTGGAGTCTATCTCTAAGACCAAGACTGAGCAGTCCTGATTTAGATGCTGTGTTAGGACAAGGAAAGTACCAAACTACTCTGGACTACAACCAACCTCACTCAGTTCCCCAGTAGTTACGATTATAACAATGAAAGAACACATTGTCCTAACAGAAGCTATAGAGAAGGACAGCATTCATTCATATTGTCACTGTCACACAAAAATGTTATAGCTCCAAAATTGCAACTTTGCAAAGGAAAAAAATGTTCAACTTTTCATAGAAGTTTTAATATAAAACAAATTTATTCCAAAGTCAGCTTTGGAAGTATAATATTTTTGTTGGTCCATTCATTATTAAATTAATTACATTTTATAACAAATGTAAAGAATCTCTACGAGAGTGACATCATATCGAATATAAGACCACTAAAGCAAACTTGTAATTCATTCAGACATGCTCAATCAGCTGTAAGTCAGTGCTATATATTTAAAAATCGCACAGACACAGTGCAAGAATTTTAAGAATCTATGAATATTAGAATGAAAAAGGTATTTATGACTAGGCTTAATGTCTGTTTAAATAGAGTATACTTTCTTTTCAATGGAAAAAATCCATACAAAGTGTTGTGTAGTCCAATAATAGGCTTATTCTGTCTGGGAAACTGCCCCTTTGTGTTCATCTGCCCAGTAAAACACCAATCAGAATTAATATATTTAGAATTGCAACAAAAAGTTTTGATTTTACATCATTTACATTCTTTAAAACATCTCCAACTCAATCTCTTCTCACTGGAGTCTAGTATTATTAATAATTATTATCCAACATCAGTGCTTAAATGATAATAAATCAGATACATCCATGTGCTGGCTGTGGGTATCTATGGAGAAATGTGGAACCAAGCCGTTTTTGTTCCTCAAACTAGCTAGAAATATGTGCTACTTTTTACTGTATTTATGTTTACATGCATCTAAGGATGGGCAATATGACAATTATTAATGTATTGTAGGTCTGAAACTGAATTATTTTGTTAGTCGACTAATCTGATGATTATTTTTTCGATTAGTCGATTGGTCAATGATTATTTTTGCCATGTCCTCCACCTCTAAAAAAAAAACAAAAAAAAAGTGTAGTTTAAATGTAGAAGGTACTGATATTTAGTGAGTAGATGTGTCATCTGTTGTGTTTGGGTACATTTACCCAACTCCCATTACGTTTCTGTCCCCAGCGTTTTGTGAAATATGGTACTGTTACGAATGAACAATAAGTTGACAATGAAATTTGTAGTTGACAAATAGAAATAATCAACATTGTCGATTATATATACTTATTGTTGCAGATCTAGCGTATTGTGATACATTGTTATTATAATACACAATTCCTGCACATTCTGAGGATATCGTTTGTAAAAATCTAACAATACTTTTGCATTTTGCCTGTGTCTCAAAAGATTGTAATTGACATGGTGTATAGTAAAAATGTATTTAAATATAGTACTTTTTATCCTATCCTTACTTGCACCTGTTACGACTCTTCTTGATTAGAACAAATGTCTTACATAATCTGCTTTGGTGCCTAAAATATCTGCACAGTACTGTTCACTGATTTAACATTCCAATTATATTCGGCTACAGATTTACAGTTACTGAAGACTTAATCGTGAGGGTACTACCCCAGTGATGGCTGGATACTTTTTCCTTAAAAGAGTGCATTTAACACTCTGTAGAACGAGTTATAAATACCATACATTAGATAAACATCTCCCCCTTCTCTGCTGCGGCATCAGACTAGAACAAATCGACCATCTATCTGATTTGCCTGCGAGCCCTAAGTAAAAAAGCCCATATTTATCCAGCTCTTCACTGCCTGACTGGGGGAGGAATAATTAGGCTAGAACCCCCCGGAGGCCAGGCTGAGTGGTCTGACGCTGTCCTGAGGCTGACCTGCCTGGAGGACAGATAGTGGGGACCCCTTGGCCATTCATTACCATTCAAAGCTGCCCTCAGTGGGTGGGAAAGCTGGAGTGTAATAGCAGAGATATGTCCTCGCTCTCCCTTTCGGCTTCTCTCTCCCCCCCTGAACACACAGCTATCTCTCTTTTTTCCCCTCAATCTCATCCTTTGTTCTCTCATTCCTCACCCAGCATTCTCTCCTCATTCTTTGTCAGTTCACTCTCACTACTTCCTCTTCTAGTAGGACTCAATCAATATATCATCTGTCTGATAAACCGGTCTGACACAGAGTTTAACAAATTTACTGGCATGGGTGAAATTCCCCCCGATACGGCATTAATAAACTGTCTTGAATTATTTACATTAATCTAAATCTCTTTACAATAAACAATTCTTTCACTAATCAATGTAGCTTCTTAACTTCAGCTATGGTTGCCAAAATGTCTAGATAAGTAATGCAACAAAATGCGTGCTACAGTGTTTGATGAGCTATTTTTATACAAGACAAATCTATTTCTAAAAGAGTAAGATTTTTTTTATATATATATAATTTTCTTAGTATTTAATCATTTTGACATTTCGGTATTGAACATTTCAACAGACATAGATCATTGCAACATCTCTTTATTTATTTTAAATGGTCAGGGTTCTATATCTGTCAGTATTTACAGATACACTCATTTTTTAAAAAATATTTTCTGTACAACTGTTAGGTATGTTTGAGTGTATTTCCTAGTTTGAATTAGCATCCTGTCACAACAACTTGTTTAGCCTATAAATAATGTGATAATTTGCTTTAAATTACAGGAAAGGCAATTCTGACATTCTTTAACATTGTTTATTTGTTGTCAAATTTAATCCACCATTTATTTGTTATTTTTAAACAATTTTATAATATGAATAATAAGAATGAACACCATAAGCTGCCTTCTTAAGATGAATTTTACCACCCCTTCATGTTCTATTGGGAATATGACTTTCATCTGTATATAAAGGATATTAGTAAGAATTTTACTCCTGAGGTGGGAAATTGTTTGGATAATAAACATATCTTTCATGCTGTGTAAGGGGGTATGGCACCTTTGCTAATTTGTTTATTGAATTATATCTTTTTTTTTTTTTTGGATAACAGTCATATCAGTTGGATCCTGATGTTCTCTAGAACACAATCACTCAATCTCTCTCTTGGTCTCTTTCCATCTCAACCCTTTCTGTCCCCTCCCTTTCTCTCTGAGGCAGTGTTGCAGTCTGTTGGCTGAGTACAGGCTCCCCATGGGGCTGCCGTCAGAACAAGCACTGCAAAAAGCTCCACCTCAGCAGATAGTCTAGCCACGCTTTAACCTTCAACTGGGACAACCCCCTCGGCCAAGCTACACTGCATCCCACACACACACAAACACACACATTTATACACACAAAGATGAGGAAGACAAAGAGGGTGGAATACTGAAGTAGCTTTATTTAACCTGAGTGCTCGCAATGTAAACTAACCGCTGCCCTCAAAACCTTTTTCCACATAGTTAAGATTCTACACGAGTAGCAGATCAGGTAAGGCTGAGGCCGCCGTTAAAGGGTGACTCAGCAGCACCGACTTATTTTAAAGAACGACGATGTATACATAGACGAGACTCGAGTTCATAAGGTAAAAGTGTGGTACAGTTGCAGTGCCTTAGTGTTAAAGGCTATAAGAGCAAGTTAACCCTTTCTCTGCTGTTGTGAGCTTATCGGGCTATGGTGGACCAGCGGTCAGAGCACTGGGCTCTCAAAGACTGGGTCCTGGGTTTGGCAAGATGCCACTTTTAGGTCCATGAGCAAGGATTTTATCCATCACTGTGTATGTGTGCTCACTAGTATGTGTGTGTGTGTTAACTGCATAGATGGGTTAAAGGTGGAGGCCAAATTCCATCTGTGCCTAGCACAAGTAAATATGGTGAATATGATTGTCTTTTCTAACAGTGCAAGTCAGTGGGCCTTAGCAACTAACAGTGTGCCCCTATAGCTCGAGTCCACCTGTGTGGGCACACCTGAGAATGGAAGGGCGGGGCAAAGAGGAGGATGTGAAGTAGAGCATGACTTCAGAAAAAAAGCAAGACAGCAGAAACTTGACTTACTCTGTGCCGCTCTCCACCATCTGAGTGAGCAGAGTAATGCCGTCCAGGTTAATGAACTCTTGGGCGAAGGTAACGTCTCTGGAGGAATTGGCCAGCTCCTTCAAACCGTCCAGCTTCACGTCCAGACTGGATGACTGGACGCGCTCGTACAGCTGCTGTGCCATCTGGGCCTGGGAGCACAGCCAAGAAGGGTAGACAAACATGGGTCACACACACATTCGCACATACATAGAGAGGGGTCATTAACAGGATGAATGACTAATGGCTAATGGGTTTCATACTAATGAGAGGGGCCATTTAATTGAAATATTTTGTGTTCAGTATTTTTTAGTATTTTCAGGTTATTATTCATGTACTAGCATTCAAATGTACAAAACCAAATGAGTCCTGGGTGAATACATACAATTATTCTATAATGAGCCAGTCCTGCACATCTTCACTGATTTCAAACAGTTAATGGGAAACTCATCCTACAGAATAATTAATATATTTTAAGTGCGTCCAATGCTATGAATGAAGTTCTCTGAAGGAGCTGTAAATGGTTCTCTGAGCGATTCCATAGAAAAATAGCATTTTATTCCACACAAAGCCATATTTGTAAAAGAAATTGACCTTTTAGGGAGCTAAAGAATCTCAAAAGAATCTTCACACTCACACATTCCTACCATAAACATAATTGGTTCTTTATGGAACCAAAAGTGGTTCTTCTATGGCATCGCTCAAAGAACCACTATGATCTCCTGATCTGATGTCATGTTTTTTTTATTTTAAAGTTTACTGTATAATTTGAACAGACAAACTGTCCCTTATACTGTGCCAAGATTTCTTGATGAACGGACCAATAGAAATACTTTAAAAATACCTGAAGTAAACTCTTTTTACATAGACTTCCATTGAAAGATTGGAAGTTTTTTCTGTCTGTAAAGTTGCTGTTTTGGAGATGCTTGTTTTTCATTGGACAGCGACGATATACTATATGTCCAAATGTTTGTGGGCAACCCATTATACTTTAAATGGGTGCATTCAGATATTTTTAAGCTGAACCCATTGCTGACACAGATGTGCAAATGCACACACACAGCTTGTCTAGTCCCTGAAGGTAAGCATTATCAAAACAATAAGACTCTCTAGAGCAGATCAACCTATTGACAACTAAATCCTATTGGCACCATGCCTAATGCCAGATGTGGGCTAGAGGTGTATAAAGTATCCATCCAATATGTTTGAGATGAGATGGCTGGGGAGCTGGGGATGAGGTGACCCCACTTATAAACACTAATCAATGAACGCAATTAAATCCTTATAGCTATGATCCAAAATTGAGTTAAAAGCAGAATAGCTAACTACTGACATAATTTCAGATTTTAATGGCAGTGTCTCTTCTACTGACCATTTCTGCCTAATGTTTCGTGCAAGGCAAGCATTTTCATCCTATATTTCTCTCTGCACCTCTAACAGCACATGCATTTCAGCACAGAGATACATTTCATAATGAAGCGCCAACCCCAACAAAGGGCTGGCACACACTGAATCCTCAAAGCTTTTCGTTGCTCGGCTGCCAGCAAAGCGACCGAGTGAGAAAAGCTGCAGCTGGCCGAAGCTTCCGTCTCGAAACCGTCACGCAAGGGTCCCTCGCACCTGCTGACACTTTAGGAAGCTTCAGCGGCCTAACCTATCAGCAACCCCATCACATCTGGGGGATTAGTGGAGCGGAGCAGGAATGGGTGGTGCGAACAGGGATAAAGACAGGTCTCTCAGGCTGACACTGCTCTCATAAACACCACCTGAGACAGAATTCAAAAAGAGCTGCAAATCCGCTACTTACAGGAGATGTGGTCAGCCGCAGGATAGAGCCGTTTTTGATGTTGTTGCGGTTCTGTGGAGAGGAATTGTTATTTAGATAGAGCTTCTCTTACAGAATAAATCTTCACTTTAACAAAGCAGCCAGTTCTGGGAAACGTGTATTTGTCACCAAACCTTTTCTGTGATGTAGAAGTTAGTGGAGTCAGCATTCTGCAGAGCATAGGTTTCATGGTTCGGCAGCTGCCACCTGGAGAGCGGAGATTGAGGACACAACGCAGTTGCAGTTTAAGTGATTGCACATTGATTTGCACTGATGTGTGCTGTTATGGACTGTGCAAAACTAGTGGAGCAAAAGCAGAATTTTTTTTTAAAGATTGTAAATTCAATTCCTTACCCATCGCAGACTTCTTTAATGATAGCAGAGAGTGGCTTTTTCTGTGGAGAACAGAAATGGAAAATTTAAATGGTAAACAGTACATTAACATAATAATGGAGGAATAAAAATCTACATTTCTCTCTGCTACTCTGAGGGCAGCACAAACACAGAAGCAAGTTTAATATATTGTTGCTGTCAAACAATAACTGTGTCTCAAAAATGGTAACTTAAAAAAAATCATGAAAAGTCATGATGATATTTTTTTCCTAAATGATTTGAGAACATTTGAGGTCCATTCAGAATGTTATTTTGATAAAGAGGTCAACTGTCAGATCCTGTCAAAGACCCAGTTTACACCTGGTCAGCTAATGCATCTTGAGCATTAGGATTGAAGGTGTTTAAAGCCAGATACAAATCTGAAACCACTTCAGGAGGTCTGAGACACATTTGAGCCACGTGTTACAGTCTAAACACATCCATCTCCCAAAGACACAGTTAACACCC
Source organism: Astyanax mexicanus (assembly GCF_023375975.1). Lineage (NCBI taxonomy): Eukaryota > Metazoa > Chordata > Actinopteri > Characiformes > Acestrorhamphidae > Astyanax > Astyanax mexicanus. The sequence goes on along the minus strand of NC_064410.1, from coordinate 47,991,850 downwards.
AAAGCCCAACACCAAAACTCTGCTCAGTACAACAAAAACTCTTGTGATGATTGATGCACAGCAAACACATTTGCCTATTTTGTTCCCAACAACAGTCTGATTTAGGTATAAAGATAGTTTGGGCTTCTAAGTGTAAATGTATGAGAATAAGATCTTAAAATCCAGATATATAAAAATATGCAATTCAGATACTAGCCACATGAAGTGACCAGGTTGAAAAAGTCTAAAACAAAAAAAAAATATATATATATATTTATATATATTTTTTCTGGACAGCAAAAATAGGTAAATATAATAACATAAATAATACATAAATAATAAAGTAAACACATATAAACAATTAATATCATGACATAATTTTAGGTTAAAACATATACCAGGTAAATGATCAGTGATAAGTAATATCACTTAAATGCTGAAGTAATGGCATGTTAACACATACATAATACCAGGTAAACACATTTGTGATACCAGGTTAATGCACAAGTATAAACATACAAGTAATACCAGACAACACATAAGTAATATCAGGTAAACACATAAGTAAACCCAGATAAAGGGGTAAGTAATACCAGATTAGTGAATTAGGAAGATCAGATAAACACTTAAGTAATATCAGGAAAACACTTCAGTAATATTACTTAAATGCATAAGTAATGCAAGGTTAACACATTAGTAATACCAGGTAAACACATGCCTGATACCAGGTTAATGCATAAGTAATACCAGGTTAATAAATATATAAATGTTTAAATAAAGCTTATAGCATTACATTTACAGAGAGGAAATATATATGAATTACACCATTTCATTTTTAATCAAACCATTACTAGGTGTGTGTGTGTATGCGCGTGTGTGTGTAGTAACTATGCACATGTGTGGCCAGGCTGCTAGCAGTTAGCATTAGGTCAGCACTCTCCCCTTAAGCTAGAAAGATAGATGATCCTTCCTCCAGCAGTGCCCAAGTGATCTGTAGCAGGGGTTCTGTGGGTCAATGCAGTCTTCACACACACTTGCGCACACTGCGTTCTCCTACTCAGCACTGTAACATCCTCATTTTGCCCCCAGCCCACAGTTTGATACCAGAACAGAGCTGTGAAACCCACCAAACTCCCTCCCCTCCATCCGTGCTGAACTCATTTTGATATCTATTGAGAACACTCAAGCGTTGAGCCCAAAGGCAACAAGATATTTAAGCAAACAGAAGGGAAAGAGGGAGAACGTGCACCTAAGAACACACTTTAGAAGTAGCGCTGATTTATTCAGGCCTATTCTCTGTGGACTCTGCAGATTCTTTAACACATTCTCGCAGTGAGTCACTCAGGAATATGCTGCAGGCTTAGTGCTGCCACATGGACCCACACTGACATGGGATTAAGAGCAAACCAAAGCTTTTTTTTGGCTCCTAAAAAAAGGAGACACATGAATGCCCCCCAGACCACAACACAGACATGTGTTATCTGCAGAGATGCTACCAATTATAGCAAGACAATGAAGCAGTGAGGAGGATTCAAGGTGAATAAAGCAGATAATTGCATCTTGAGCACCTATTTGAGTTGGGCTGGTTTTACCTGGGGGTCTGTGATGTTAATCAGGTATGAATCTCCCACATCCAAAGCTTATATACACTGACATCCCAAAAGTCATTGGATAGCAGTGTGTAATTTATCCTGAAGTGTTACCTCAGGGGGCAACTTGCATTATTGGAGTTCGAGTGAGGCCTGAAAGAAGGTGCCAGATGAAGGAGACATTATATTTGCTAAATTGTGCCAGTATTTAACCTTCTCAAACCCAAGAGTAATAAGAGTCCTGGGAATATGTTATAGAAGACATCACTGCCTAGAGAGGATGGCGCAGCACTAATGCAGTAATTATCGTGACTGGTGGCATCTGGCTAGAATTGTCAGTGCAAACAAACAAAAAACTCATGCACTTTTAATGCATGAGGTCCCATGCACGTAGGACACAATACAGGTTCTTGTTACACATCCTATTACTTTTGGCATGTCAGTGTATAGTAATATGTGCAGCCATTCTTAAAAAACTAAAGATGCTTTGGCCTAAAAGTTAGACCATTGGGTTTTGATTCGATCTATGGCCGAGGTGCCCATGAGCAGGATATCTACGGTAATCTTTATGTGCTTCTGGGTACTGAGGTGGCTACTCACTGCTCTGGGCATGTGTTATTACTGTGCTATACAAAAAAGTGTTTAAGTGTTTAAGTGTGTGCTCACGGCAACTGATAAGTTACATGCGCAGGTTGAGTTCTGTTGCATTGCTGTTCAATGGCAGTAAATTTTACTAAACAGAACTTAATATTAATAAAAAAATAATAAAATTAAGAACCCCTTTTAGATAATATAACTTGCTTAATTTGGGAACGTGCACTTGTACACTAACCCCAAATCACATGTACTGTACCAGTCAAAAGTTTGGGCACACACTCTCACTCAATGTTTTTTATTTCTTTATTAAATGTATTTTTTACATTGCAGATTAATATTAAAGACATGAAAACAATTAATGGAGACATATGGAATTACATAGTAAACACATAGTTTTACCTCTAAAATACTATAATCTAAACCCAGCTGAGATAGATGATTAGGGATAAAATGGAGCATCACAGCATGAAAAAAACAGCTTGAACTATTGTCCAGAACCTCAAGGAACTCCTTCAAGATACTGTGCTATAAAACTATTCCAGGTGATTCTATCTTATGAAGAGACTAAGATTAAATTCCAGGATTGTGCAGATCTGTCCTTAAAGCTACATGTGGCTACTTATAATAATCTGAAGTATAAAACATATTCTGGTTTGTTAAACTCTTTTTGTTCACACATTACTTCTGCACATGTTCCTATGTAACTTTAATGCAGTCTGTAATATTACATTTACAAGATAAAATAATCATAAATAGAAAGAAAAAACACACTGAATGAGAAGAGGTGTGTCCATATTTTTGACTGGTACTGTATGTTTTAAGGCATCAAACACTTTACGCATGTTATCCATGCTGAGAGGTAAGACTAGACAGCAGGGCTCTAGGCTAAAGACTGTAGAAGGACATGTTACATAATAGCTGAAAATCATGACTGCAAAACATCATGTGGTCTTCTATATTACAACCACCTAAGGGCAGCACTAGCCCCAGGTCAGAGGCCCCATCACTCCGTTGCTCACAGTTTTCATGCACATTTGCTCCAGACTAATGTGTGTGCACCCGTAGGCACTGACCTGATCTATTTCCATCAGTTTGGGGAAGGCCCCTGGCCATTCGATGGCCACCTTCAGGATGTCTGCCGGTGGTGGCATGGCTGCAGTGTTTGGGGTTAAGGTCTTTCACTGCTTTGCGGATCTCATTCAAACCTGTAGAAGGAGACACAATTACAAAAGGTCAGAACATATGCAACATACAAATACATACCATATCACTACTGTCATAAGTAAACCTCTTGAGTCATGCATGTGAGCCATGCATGATAAGCCTAGCCTTCACTGAGCGGATAGCCCTCCCTCTCCCCCACATAACTTAATGAAATGCTGCTCAGTATGAGCATTTGTTAGTGGATGTACAGAATTGGCTGTTAATGTTCTCCTCCAAGCGTGTTCAGCTGTCCATTGATGCTGAAAAGATGCAGTCTCTGGTATCATGTAAGTTAGAGGAAGATATATGCAAAAGCACTAGTGGCATTGTGTAATGAGGTTATAGCTACTTAGACTCATAAAATGAAAAAAAACATGAAACAGAATTTCACTACACCTTTATTTTCTATAGTGTAATTAATTAATAGATATGAGTTTGTAAAGGCTCAGTTATGGGTGAAAAATGGGTTATAATTTCCAAAAAAGGAAAATAAAAACATAAAGGCTTGTTCGATATGTCTATCAGTCCATTTATCAGCAAAGTGTTCCAACAATCTAGAGAGCAATTTCATCAGGGAGATACTAAGGCCCACTGTCAGACCAAAAGTGGCCTACAACAGCAACCATGGGGTCCATCATGGGCAAACCTGAAACTCTCCTGAAAGCCAGGCTTCGTAGATCTTTCAATTGAAACCACAGAACCAGTACAAACTCAAATAACGAATAATAATAATAGCAAAACAACTCAGATGTATGTCAACCTTACATATAGACCATATATACCGTAGACCTTACAAAGGCCAACCCAACATAAAATGTGGAACTTCCTGCCATGAATAACTGAAGTTAATCATAGCCCCTGGAAAACAGCTACTTTATATACCACATTAGATGAGAGTGAAAGTGTAGATAGGAGCTTCAAAGGCCAACTAAAAACTATCCAGAGCCACAGCAGCATATACCAGCACATACCTTTATATAAGTCTCTGGAAACTACCAATTGCACCTACATACCATATCGTCTAATGACAGGTACAGAGAGAACATAAGTACAGTACACAATCAATCCTCTCACAGAGCAGCTCAGGCAAGCTGATAAACAAAATCCCCCATAGCTGTGTGTGAATTATTCAGCACTCCAGGCAGACTGGAATGGTGAGAATCACTTTTTTACATTTTTAATCCCCGCTTTCATAATGCAAGGGATGATTCCTCTGGTAAAGACAACAACAACTACGTTCCCGGTCAGCGTAGCGGGCATCAATGCAGTCTATTCAAATATGCCGTCGTGTCACTCGCCTGCCATGACTCATCCCATAATAATCTCCACAGACATCACCCAGGGCCTGTTGCCATGGTGGCTGTTGCATCATTAGCTGCATCTATCATTCTAGGGTGGTGTTTTTTGGGTAATGTTTAAGCAGCTTCTCTGTGGAGCTCTGTGGAGATAAACAGCACAACTTCCCTCGGTCGTGTTTACGTCCCAGTTGCTAGAAGAAGAAGCGCTCTGTGAAAAGCTGGTGTTTACTCTGATTTAAGACCCCTGGCCAACCCCTCCGCCAACAGGGACGCAGCAAGCACTCTTTCCAGATTAGGCTGCTTGTCTGCTCTCACACTTTTCTCTTCTCTGAACTCAGTGATGCTAGTTTTTCATGTTCTAGGCTCTCGGAGAGGCCTGAGAGACAGACAAAAAAATGCAGGAATCAAAAATACAAAAATAAACAGCCATTGTCCAGAGAAGCACAGACTGTCCTTTCTCTTTCCCCTCCACACCCCCTGCCCCCCCAAGCCCAGCGGCTGTCGACAAGCCTCTACCCCCCCACACCTCGCTCTTTAAACCGCATACGAAACAAGGCTGGGAATAACATTAGCCCCCTCAGATGGCACTGACCTTCTTCACATGCAGATGTACACAGGGCCCTCCTGGGCACAGGCTGGAATAAACGAGGCAGCAAATTGCAGTAGCGAGTGTGTGTGTGTGTGTGTGTGTGTGTGTGTGTGTGTGTGTGTGTGTGTGTGTGTGTGAGCGAGCACAAGCAATCAGTTGCCATAAGGAATTATGCAGCTTGCCCCACTGACACCACTGTGCAACACAGTAGCACGCATACAGTCGAGCACTATAGAAAAATGGAAGTTAATTGTCAAATGGACCATAAAATTCCACTGCTTATAAGCTAAACACTGTTCATAGTAAGTGTCCATGATGGTCTGGCATTCCTGGATAAATGGGAAAATGTAATTATTTTTATCAGTCTAATCAAAGCCAATAATTTGCATCCCATTTGTGCACTGCTGTAGAGTCACTAATGGAGATCATTTCCATTCGTTTCAAGCAGAGCAGGACTGAATGATCAGTGTCCAGCACAGTTTTGTGATTTCTCTGCTCAGAGCAGCTCTGCTTTAGAAGAGAACACCACAGGCCCACACACTGATGGTTTAATTCCCTATCAAGGCAAAAAGGTCACTGCTTTTGTTCCATACACTCCAGAAAGTCCAGAACTTAAAGCAAGGCCAGAGGACTACAGTTCAGCACAGTTTAGTGATTTTTTTCCTCGAAAGACTGAATTTACTTAAGGTCTGATTCCCCATCAAGACAGTCTCTAGATTGTCTAAAACTCAGAGCAGGGTCAGATGATCATTTCTACATTCTCTCTTAAACACAAGTTAAATTCCCCTTTTTGCACATAGGCCCACAATACTTTCTCCAACTTACTAACTTTTTTATATTCTTAACTCTTGTTTCTGTTAGCCTGATAATTGTCCCCCCCTCCTAACTTTAAAAAGTCACATGGATTTTGCTACAGCAGTGCACCCCAACTCTTGGACTGGAACATACCATATTACTTAGCCTAGCCTTGTTTACATTCCCTCTGTGCTACTTGTCTATTTGTTTCATTGTTTATTTCATTCTTGTCTCCCCTCCAAACCCCACCTAGTCCTCAGTGTGGACACCTGTGTCTTGTTTATAACCCTGCCCTCTTTTGCCACAGGTGTTTCTTTGTTTGTGGCCTGTGTACGAGAAATCCCTTTGTTTGAATGTTTCTTTTGTCTGGTCTTGCATCATTGTGAGTCTAGTTCTGCGTCATCTTAATGTGTATTTACTCTTGTTCCTTCTCAGTATAAATATTGTGTTATTTTGCATTGTTGGTTTTGTCTCTTGTGCTTTGGTCTTTAACTCTATGCAGGTGGTTATTTCTAGATCCCTACATACATTTACTGTCTATCTGTCTGCCTGTCTGTCTGTTTATAACTCTGTCTATGCATGTGGTTATTATTTATATATCCCTACATACATTCACTTTCTATCTATCCATCTATCTATCTGTCTGTCTGTTTTTAACCGTTAGAAACTGCTATATCAGGACCTGATATAGCACTGCCCCCAGTAGTACATTCTGATATCTTTGTTTTTCAATGTATCATGAAAGAAAATTTATATTTGTGTGCAAATATATAACAAGCTTTGTTAGTTAAAACCCTGTAAGTTAAAACTACCATTATTTTGGTTATATCTGACACAAAATTGCCTTATTTAAACACAGGAGATAATAGTGCACATTCGGACATCAAACAAGAGTTAACTGCAAATTACTCAATGTTACATCATGTTTACGCAAAATTGCAGTTTGCGTGTGGATAAAAGGCCATAAATGCATAGAAAAAAATGTTTTAAAAATACCTGTGTACATGTCTGCTGTTCAGAGTTGCTACCTGTGGCAGGTACACCTGGCACCATCTTGCTCAAATAGTATTTATTAGTGTGTTAAAAAAATAGGGAGTGTAAAGAGAGTTATATCTGACGAGTTGTAAAGTAGAAACCTTATATGGTTAAGTAGAACAAAACAGCTAGACAAGCCAAATTCAAGTTCTGCAACAAGTGCTATGGGCAGATGAAGCCAAAATAGAACTGCCTGGTGCACAGGAGACCATGCTTTGAATGTAAGATGCAACAGGAAACCACAGTCTAAGAAAAACTGTAACAAGAGCTTATTTTTATTTCATATGAGTGAGCAGCCTGTCTGCCAAGTCCTGAATATACTGACGTGAGTAAATAATCAAGTCATGAGGTTATAAAGTATGGATGTGAACCACATCAGTGTTGGTGTAGATGGAAAAAGAATGAAAGCTTTCTGCTCATTTAAGTTAAGTATTCATTGCTGATGCAGACGTGCAATTGAACACGTACTGCTGGTTTATTCCTTTAATATTACCTAAAGTACTACCAATAAAATAGGACTTTCAGGTAAACATGAGCCTAATGTCAGGCATGGTCTAGAGGGGTATAAGGCCACCCAGCATTGAGCTGTGGAGCAGTGGAACTGTGTTCTCTAGAATGTTTGTGCTCCAGCCAATACTTATGGATAAGTTGGGGAGTTGGGATCATTCTAAATGCTGTAAATCTAGCAGAAGTCCTTCCCTAGACATTGGAGACAATTACATCAACAAAAAAGGGCAAACTATTTTAATAACCTTGATTTAAGAAGAACAAAATGAGCAGGTGTCCCAAAGCCTTTCTCAATATAGTGTACTTGGGGTAAAAACAAAGACAGATCCAGTGTGATACCAAGATTTCTGACAGAAAAAGACATACAAATGGATACAACTAATGGTAAAATATGACTCAAAAATATGATATCAACCACACAATTATATGACCTTTTTACCTTGATTACCATTAATGAACAGTTATTTTAGGCAATGTCCGCCATAATGTTTTATTTTTGTACAAGCTGCTCGAGCTGCTCAGTTTGCTTGATGTTTAAACTCTTCTACATGTTACTTCCAAGTAGCAGACTGGATGGGGCGGAGTCACATAACTACATACACTGTAGTGTTTTATTTTATGTCAGAGTACACAAATACATACAGTGGGGAAAAGCATTAATATATAATAAGCTATAATCTATATAACCAGTAGGAGCAAGATTGCCCAGCCTTAGGTTCATCTTTAGTATTTTAACTCTTTAGGCAATCACTGCACTTCATTTTGGTTTAGATGACTCCTCGTTCAGGCTGGTTCATCCAGAATTCATACGCAGTGACAGTAAGTAATCGAAGCAGGGCTGAGTTTAACTGAATTTGAGAACAGCAGGCACAGGCATAGATCTGAAACCCTGTGGTTATTGATTCCCCCATTTCCCGGACACTGACTCCACAAAACTCCCCAAACGGCAGACATACAAAGCTCTTAAGCTGCCATAGGAGACCGAACAGAGGATGGCAGCGTGAGGGGGAGTGGATGTGTGTTTTAGGGAGGGGGATGCAACTGACCAAGCTTTGTGCAAGCTAACCAAGCAAGCTGCATGTGATCTCCTCTCTGTAAGCCCTTTCCTAAAGGCTGTGAGGAGATAGGCCACTGAAAACATCCCCTTCTGTTTTTTCGAGTTAGCTGTGCTGTGTGCTTTCTTGCTCTGATGACGCAGTGGCAGGGCCAGGGAGTGCGTTACCGTCACTGTTAGTCACATCTCTCATGGCCAAATCCTTGAACCAGTAAACATATAAAGCCTACGAATTCCGAAAAGGGGTGGTAGACAGAACAGAGTAGGCACATACCGTTCAAAATCTTCCTCTTCTCAAACAGATCTGTGAAACTTACACTTAGGGTATTGACCAATAGCAAGTACAGATCTGATAGCAATGTTTTACTTAAGTATTTGTGCTTTATAGCAGAAAAGCCTATACACTGACTAGCCATGAGATTTAGCAGGTCCCACTTGTGCCATTGAAATATATCTGTTCTTTTAAGGCATGTACTCCACAAGTCCTCTGAATTATGTTGTTTAAAGTAAGAACAGATTAAATGCAGATCCATTAAGTCCTGAATTGGGGCCTACTAAGGACGGCATTAATGCATTAAGTTCCTAAACCCAGTTTACTTGTTGACCTTTTCTTGGATCACATTTGGTAGGTACTGACCACTGCAGACCACTAGGGCTGGGGCGACGCGTCGACATAATCGACGTCATCGATTACGAAAATACATCGATTTGCATAACGTGCGTTGGCGCGTCGTAAACATGGCGGCGCCTGGGGAGAGCATTAGAGGTTAGATCGGTCCCAAAAATTCCGACTGGCTGTTTTCGGGCTGTTTGAATGAGCGAAATATGATCAGAATTATGTTAAATTACACTGTAACATAGAGGCATAGAACTATTATTTAATTAAAATGATTTTTAAGAACAGCTAAACACAGTGCTGCAGGTCAAACGCGGAGGAGTTCACGTGCGAGAGAGAGAGAGACACAGAGAGAGAGAGAGATTTGCGTGTTCTGGTGAGAGCTACTCACAGGTGAAGGTTCTCTTTGATCTCCTCGTGCTCATATTCTAGTCCCATTCATAATTCTGCAGCTCCCTCAGTGTTTTCTGTCGTATTTTGCGGCTAGCGCGAGAGCTTACAACTGACACCGCGGACCGCGAGGTGCCGCCGCGCTTGTGCCGAATCCGACTCTCTGCTGAATCTGACTCCCGCTTCGCGGACAGAATCGGCATAACACCCCCTCTGTAGAACTGCGGTAGTGAAAACAGCGCTTATAAATAAATTAGTTTAGTTTCACTTTCAGTTTTCGTTATTTTCGTTTTTTTTTTTAAATAAAAATATAATTAAAAAACAGACGCCTACATCTCGGACTATTTTCTGGAGCCCGGGTCGGATTTCCGGTCGGGCCTCGGGTCATGTCGGGTTCGGACCAGAGAATCTAAGCTCTAGAGAGCATGGACTCCGGAGAGCAATCTCCAGCTACAAAAAAAACGCCAGCGGGCATCTAAAGTTTGGGAGCATTTCACGCAAAAGGGCAACAATGTGGTCCTCTGCCATATGTGCAAAAGGAGCACTTGAAGCGCAAACATCCAGGAGCACTATGTCAACAGGGTCACACAGTAAGTTACCGTTTACATCAGGGTCTCCGCGGGTGTCTTTAAAAAGACGTAAGACTGTCTACCAAAGGTTTTAAACCTGCCACAGGCAGAAATTATACATTTTTGGTTTATATTTGTGCATGGCATTTCGCAGTTTCCAGAAACAGTAGCATTATTCATAAGTTCAGGTGTTTAGCTAAGCTAGCTGCCTTAAGTTATTTTAGCTAGCGCCGTCGGCGCTGCGGTGTTACACCGTTTTCTGTCGGAATTTTGTGACCAGTGCTCACGGTTATGAGCGTTCATTGGCAAAACGGAAGCATTCTATACCTACACCTTACCCTCAGCCCTAAACTTAACCGTTTTGGCCAGTCGGGGTAAACATTAGAAACGAACACGTTTCGAATCGGCCAGTGCTCACGGTCTGCTGAGAACTACTTGCCAGTGGTCACAAAATCTAGCGGTCACAGAAAACAGTGCAACACACGGTTGTGATGTATGGGAGCTTATCCATTTTTAGCGTTATAGATCTAAACAACGTGTTGTACATGTAAGTGATTATAAGTGTGGGGTTTGGTTTAGTAGGCTTGTGTTGTTGTTGTTGTTATTATATATAAATATAGTAATTTATCGTTTGCTTTAAAACGTAAAATAATAATTATTTAAATATGTTTCTCAATAAATAGATTAGTCGACTAATCGAAAAAATAATCGTTAGAATAATCGTTTAAAAAATAATCGTTAGGGACAGCCCTACAGACCACAAAAACCCAACTAGACCAATAAGATTAGTAATGTTCTGACCCAGTTGTCCAGCCAACAAAAATAAGCTTGTATCAAAGTGGCTCATATTCTTGTGCTAGCCTATTTTTCTAGATTTTTTTATATTATTCTTAAGAACTTTCTCTTTATTAGCAATGTCAAGGAAGATGATCAATATACTTCACATTACCAGTTAGCGAAACTAAAAACACAACTTTTGATTGGTATAAACATAGCTTAGAATATAACAGGGGCTAACCATATACATATAAAAACTGATGCCCAAAAAGGGGTTCGCTGGAGTGATGCCCTAGCAAAAATGTCTATTTTAATGTATTTAAACATGTCTATGTAGCGGTACTGACCTTGGAATCAAATCAGCAAATTGGAACTTTAAAAATATAGAATATAGAATTTTTTTTATCATCACGTTCCTATTTCATAGTATAAAGAACATAAACAAACTTCTTAAAACAATAAATACAAACCAAGACCCTCTCATGACACTTTATCAATAAGACTGCAGATAACCAAACACCAAGATTGCATCAGGAGGAGGCAAAAGCACTGAATGTGTCTGGGCTTGCCAATATGCAATCTTCTCAACAAGGTCAGCACTGGTGCTGAAACGGATCCAATATATTGGAAAAGTGCATCACTATTAAACAGTGCGTCTCCCTTCAGCCTTCACACTGCATGATTCTATTTATCTATACAGAACAAGAAAACAGATTATTACTTATGGCTTGTAGTCTTAGGTAAAGAGGGTTTTGGGTCTGGGCTTAAAAAAGAAAAAAAAAAGAGCTGGGCAACATGATTGCCAGTTTGTGTAATGTGCACTGTAATGAAAGTCAGTTACATGCTTTAAATAACATGCGTAGAGATATCTTGACACTGTATTATTGTCCAGCCCTATCACACAGGATAATAGAGTATAAGGAATTGAGACTAAAACAGCACCTGAAGATCTAAGCAGAGAGTACGGATTAAGGACTTTTGTTAAATAGAACGAAGCTGCACTATGACGTGCTATAGAGGTGCAAATGAGTATTATTGAACTGTCTGATGAGTATTTTTAGGGTGTTTTTACAACTCTAATTTTTGTCCGGTTTAATCAGACTCTTAATTTTCACACTAGTGTGATTCATTGGGGTAGGAGTAAATATAATAATTGAACTTGTATGTAAACCAAAACCCTTGAAGAGAGGCGGTTTTGTACAGTCCGAAACGAACTGTGGTGCATTTCAATAATTACTACAGGTGTTACTCTATTTTAAACTGCACTAGTCCAGAACATTGTATTTATTTCTTGCTTCTGCCCCAGACAGGTCTGATAAATAAGTGGCAATAATGTTCTAACATGGTGTGTTCTGGTATATTTTGGTGCGTTGGGATTTTTCCATGTGTGAAAACAAACCAAACCAAGTGCAAATGCCTTAAGTTTACAAATGTATTGGCTGATTTAGACTAGAGCAAACAAACTACAGGTGTGTATAGGGTAGTATTGGTGCTAATACAGATATCCAGATATAAAAACACCATGTTTTTCTACCATTAGGTCTTAATCATTTTTTGTCCTTCAAATATTTCCTTTTACAAACTTCACGCAGGGGTTGGGTGTCTTTTTCCCTCTCCAAGTCCAAGAAACCAAACCAGCACTGAGCTATTGAACTTTTCCAGTAAGAGCTTTTGTATACCACATGCACTGTTGACACAACATGGCTAAGGAAAATACCATGAATGTGGGCAACAACCGCATAGCAACTGTCTGATGGAAGAGATTTTTGAGATCAAGCTGACAAGCCTGAAGCATGCCCACACGAACGCAATGGCAGGCTTCACCCAGTGTTTTACATTTTCAGTCCTGCGGGACATGCCTCTGTCACCCCCGGTCTGTGAGGAATTTTAAAAATCTGTCGCTGGGCTTATCCCTAGTCCTAAACACTGACTACAACTGAAGATAAGAAGAATATGAGGTTATCTTATAGTATTTGTCAGCTTTATCACTAGTAACAGGCTTCATGTAATTTGTACATTTACAATTATTTTAGTTTTATTACCAAAAATGCCCATTGCATTTGGTCAAAATTTGGATGGATCTATAGAAATGCTCCAAAATTCAGTACAACTTTAAAATAAGGCTCTTTTGTAAAGAGTTTACAAATAGGGAGTTTAATAATGGTTAATAATTAAGTTGCAACTACTTTACAAACCATTAATAAGTAGTTACAACACTTAGACATATCATACTTTGTTTTTCCATCAGTCAGTATTAACATATCTTATAAAATAATATAAAGAGACACTTTAGTTATTTAATATTACTTTATGTTAATATACACCATGTTATGATTATTGGATAAATTATTAATTTGTGTAGTTAAGGTTAATCACAGATATGTTTTTAACAGATATGTTAATGCTGGCTGATAAAAAAGATAAGGTAAGATAAGCATCCAGAAGGATCTGACGTTTAACAGTATAAATTAAGGTGGAATCACTATTTGGCAAATGACAGGCCACTGTTGTCCTTTCTATGTATGTGTTGTTACTTTTTATTAATATTTTTTTATTTTTTTTTAATAATAATTTAAGTACTTACATCCTAATTATTAAATTATTATTTATAAACCCTTTATAAAGGAAAACCAAAATTCTATTGAATTAAAATTTGTTTACATTGCCTTCACTTAAATGAAGGTGAAAGTCTCTGGTAAAAGCTGCCATTTAGGAGACTGAAAATAAGATATACACTACATATTAAGGGGTGTACAATGCGGACAAAAATGTGATGTGCATTTTGCTGATAGATATCCTGATATTGAGAAACACAATAAATTAAGATCCTTACTTAATTTACTCTTTTCAAAGTTTTTTTCTGCACTTTTTCTGCTTGTCTGCACTAAATTTTCACATGTTAAAAAAAAGTAGTTTGGTGTGTGTGTTCACTGTGGACCTCTACCTTACTCTACCTCACTCTACCTTCAGCCATGTTCTGTCAAGTGGGCACAGAGTAATAAGCTCCCTCTGTTTCTGCACGCAGGTAATGCAATTTAAATGTTGCTGTTATTGATGATATTGCAGCTCTCTTAACAAAATAACAATACAAATACAAATACAATTTATCTTGAGTCCGAGTACATATGGAAAAATACAACTCATAACACATTTACATTTCAATATATTTTCATTATATTTTTAGCTAATTATAACAGTGGGATCTGAAGACAGACAGTTTTCTGTAAAGGGTTGATAGCAATGTTAGCGGTAGATAGTACTCTGCCACAAAAAAAAAAAAAAACAGTACACTATTGTAAAATATAATATTGAGGTAATTTAAAATATCTACATTTTTTAAATACAACCCTATGGAGAAACTATGTAAACATGTTGTATAATAGTGAATCTGGTACTGGTTCAAAACTGCACAGTTTTCTGTCTCACACCCTTCATTTGGATCAAATCATCCCACATACAGTGTGCTAAAATATTTATGAAAAAGCAAACAAACTAAGTCTGAAGCTCAAGTCTTTCCACCGTAGAGGACGGAGGGCAGGGTGGGTGACATGCAGAAAGAAGGGATTTGATTTCTGCAGGGAGCAGATGAGATTTTATGGTGAAGTTTCACTTCAGTAATTCATGCTGGCAGTACATACGATCCCTCTCCCTGGAGAGAAGTGGGGACATGCAACACTGGCAGCTTAGACGCACCAAAGCACTTCCACCCAGCTGGCACTGAGCACTCCAAGAAATGTTTGTGTGCTCTGGCCTTTTTGTGATGCTTGGACCTCCTTTAAAAGAATTCCATCATTGGATGGTTGGTATAGATATTGTGTGGCTGATTAGAAGTACAGTTGGGTCCATAAGTATTTTAACAGTGACACAGTTCTCGTAATGTTGCCTCTGTTATCCAATTTAATGGATTCGTATGAAATGATGCAATTAAGACTGATTGAAGAGTAGACTTTCAGCTTTAATTCAAGGGGATTAACAAAATACTGCATTAAAGGTTTAGGAATCACAGGATTTTTTTTACAAGATCCCTCCATTTGCCCAAAAGTAATTGGATAAACTAACATGATTATGAATATAAGGATTATTTTTAGTACTTGGGGAAAAGCTTTTCAATCCATAACTGTCTAAAGTAGTGACCAAATGCATAAGTTCTTTTTCATTTGCTTTTCGCATTTTTAGAAAATATTTGCTAGATGGGAGACTGCATGCATTTAACATTCCTTGATGCACAGTGTCCCATGTCTACCAGGAATATGTCATAGAATGCATTACCACCCACAGTGGACAGCACAGTGCATGGAAACAATTGTTACCAGCGGCATCTGGCCAGAATTGTCCTTGCAAACAGGAAGAAAATCACATCAACGTTCAATAAAGGAGATATCCCACCTGCATATCCCGCAGGTCAGTGCAGTGTTTGTATCTTAAATGGGACATAACACCTGTTTTTTCCATGACTCATTTCAGTTTTTTTTTTCATTTTATTGTTACTGAATGTTAAAATCTAATAAATTAAATTTCAAATAACAAATAATGTTGTTTCACTACTGTTTGTTACTGCAGAATGTAAACACACTGTTTGAGATATAGGAGTAAAACTATTTTAAATAACAATTACTAAAAAAAAAAGTCAAAACTAGTATTATCAGCTTAATCTAACCTGAAGACCATCTGCATGATCACAAAATATTTTCACTTCCAGAATCTCACACACATTTTAGGCTTATGCCACACCCACATCCACACTTTTTTGAGTTTATGATTAATGAAGAAAATTGTTCAGGAATACGTATTGAATCAGTACTTCATCAGCACTTTGTGGCATGAATCAGAAACTAACACTTCTGGCAGACATTTCCTTCTCAAATCTCAGCTGCAGAAGGCACAGATATCACTGGATCTCTTTGTAAATGCTGCCAACTAAGGTTTTTTAACATGTTGCTTTAGTGTCAGGTTCTACATTTCAAAAGAACTCAATCCCACCAAACCGGGCAGCTGCAGTGTATCAAACGTGAGCGGTGTCCGGTGCACAAACTGCCTGGGTAAATGAGTCTGTTTAGATCCCTCACTGACTGGCTTTCTCTGTGTGCACCTGGGGGAATGGGGTAGAAGGATGAGGGGTGGGGGGTTGCCCATTGCTCACATCCTATATGGATTTCAAAAGAGCCTTTAGGCAATGCATCTGACACCTCCACAAAGAGATGGCGGCGAGCACTGCTACAAAAGACCAGCGGCCTTTATCACTGCTGGGAAACAAAGGCCCAGGACACAGGCAGAGGCGCACCCACCGTTATTACTCGCTCATCCCAATTCAATTTTTTCCACTCTCTCTCGTTTCTTCCTCATATACACAAATGCATGCGCTGACCTCGACATTTGCAGGCCTCACGTAGACCTTAAAATAAATAAATAAATAAAAAACACAGGTTTCTGAAAGATATGTTCGATATTCGCTCATGCATACATGCATTAGCACCCCCACACCCAACCCTATTGCACTTACTCCCTCAGAGAGGAGCTTGTTAGAAAAGTCTCTTTTCAAGGTTAAAAGGGGAGCTTTTGTACCCACATCCCTTCTACTAATCTGTTTGTGACAAAACAATGAGTGATACACAGCAGGAGAAAATACAGGCCTGAGGCATTGCAAAGACCTGAAAAAAGTGAGGAAAATACAAACAGAAAAACGTTGTAGAAGCTATTTTGAGCTCAGCAGGACATGCAATACAAAACAAACTAAGTCCATAATAAAAATACAAAAGAAAAAAAAATAATTTGAAAAGAAAAAATGTCTCAAAGAAAGTTATCAGCTTTGGGTCGTGACAGAGGCCTTTGTTTCAGTAATGTGGTCTCTGTTTCTCATGTAGTAACCAGGATATCCTGTCAATGACTCCACCAAGGCTCTACATCTAGCACAACACAAAAAGTACACTCTAGACTGCCAGCCCCCCCTACTCCAACCAATCACATACCTCTCATTTCATATCAACTCATCTCACAGGAGCCAACCAGCACCCTCTGCTTTTACTTCAGCCTGCCTACCAAAAAAGCAACGTTTAAAAAAAATAACCAGTGTCAGCACAAATCCAGCAAGAAACTGGAAAGCCGTTGAACTCATTCAAATGCACTGCTTTGAAGGGGGAAATCCAGCACTAGGATCTAAGATGATGTTGAAGTAGTAAAAAGGGCATGCTAAAGTGAATTTCCTGTGGAGATGACTGTATAATCCACTATTGATCAAATATTAAACATGTGACAACTGTTTAAACTAAGCTAAACTAAAGTCAGATCTTTCTGCATATTGGATAACGCAAACCAAGACCTACAAAAGCAGAAGTTCTGCCCGATGGACTCAAGACAAGGTCAGGTAGAGTCCAGCAGGATGTTGAGAGCAGTTGAGAGGCCTTGTCTTTTCAAGGCCACACCCAAGAGTGTAGAACCCTATATGCCGGCGTTGGTTAAAGAGGAACTCACCCAGAAACCTCCAAGCCAGGCGGCTATCTGAACCAGCCACTGCTCGAACACTTTTCCCGCAGGCTGATCAGCACCAAGCAGAGCACAGAATGAATGTTCTCCTCAGATACACATCACCAGCATGGCGCAGCACCAACAGACTCCTGGTTCAAACTAGGAACTAGCAACGTATCAAGCAACTTTACAGAGAACGCTCGCCGAGCCGCAGAGAAAGAGAGAGTGAGATAGAGAGACGGAGAGGTGAACAGAAGGAGGAAGTAGGCGTTTATCAGAAGAAGAGGAAACTGCTCGCTGGCAGCCTCATACGAAAGCGGCAAAATTCAAATGCTCAGAAGCAACTGAAGCAGTTTAGAGGAAGCCAATTCATGAGCCACCCATTACCCACATAACTGAACAATAACAGACAGTTAATGCTGTCAGATCCACTCCTCCACACTGACGAGTGGGAGATTCCATAAGAGAGGTTTAAAACAATGGTACGACCACATTAAAACAATGAACGTGAAGTCAGTGTTTTATTAAAAGCATAAGATAAAAGGCATCAGATTAGTAAAGTTGAATTCACATGACTTGCACTGCCTGTCAAACGTTTGGGGACACCCACCTTCTTAAAATGACTAATACGAAAGCCTATTTTCTTTATTGATTATCAATGATATTATTCAATATTTAATGGCATGCTTATAATATGTGTTAAGTATTAATTAACATATTTGTCTTGCACTAATGGCTCCTGGGCCACAGTACTGGGTCACTGATGACAGGGATGTGGGTTTAATATCCAGGTTTACCAAGCTACCACTGTCAACATTAATACAAAATATAACTGGCATGTCCAATTTTTTTAGCACTTTTTTTTACAGCAGACACAGCATGTAACAACACAGTTTACGGAAATCCCAGTCTAAGTGTACATTAGCTCCCAGTTACATTTGCAATTGTACCCGTTTATATAATTGTACCTGTTTATATCTATATATCTGATTATATATCTAAAATCTGATTATTGGCTTGTTGCCTGAATGATGACGTGCTCCAAACTTCTGCATTTCACTTTTCTGTACACAACAGTAATGAATGCAGTTGTAACGATGATGCACTATTCTTACACTTACCACATTTTTGGTGTAGTAGTGTGAGGTTTGGGATACAGCCCCTGTTTTTAGTGGGCGCGTCCATATTTTCAACATGTTGATGCACATAATGCAGATCAATGTATTTATATAATAACGACAAAAAGGTCAACAAGTCTTCATGTCGTGATCAAGTAACAAAGCAGTTTACAGAAATCCCAGTCTGAGCCTATTTTAAGTAAACCAATGGTGATAGAGGCAGGAAAAACTTCCTCAGAGCAAGAGGAACAAACTCTGAGAGGAACCAAGACTCAAAAGAGGAACCCATCTCAACAGGCCGACACAGGATAGCACAAAAGAATTATATAAAAAAAAAACAGTCTAATAAGAGGATTGGAGTAAGGCAATGGAAACTAAAATAACAGAATTATGACCAGTGAGGGTGCGAGTCATGAGTGAGTATTTTACTAAAGTTTTTATAAGGACATGTTTAAAAACCAAAGCTATTCATTCTACAATTACCAACCATATAATTTGGTCTATAAAACGGCATTAGAAACTAGAAACCCTTTGCACTTACTAATGCAGGTCTGCACAGAGGAAATATGACTTTGTTCCGTATTTGGCCTATTTAGATGTCTATGGTTATTGTGGTATTCATAAATAATTGAACAGCACCGTTTTTAAGCTATACGGACACCATGACTGACACAGTTGTCACTTCTAGCAAACCACACTGACAAAGCAAAGCAATGACACAGCTCATTTCATTTAAACCAAACTAAACATTACCAAGACATGATATTATATTTTGTCCTTATAAATCAGATTTGGTGCAGCACACATCTGAAGAACTGATCAAAAGTCTATGGACCACATTCTTTAGTTGTTTTTAATAAAAATAAAATCTTCATTAAACTAACACACAGTTTTCACGATTAGAAAATACGTAATGAATCAAATTTTGGGACACTATTGGTAAATAAAGCCCAAATGTACTTGAATTTGCATTTTGTTAAATTTGTGCCATATTTTGTTCTGTTTAGGTTATCAATCACATGAAAATGAATCTTAACCAAATCTTTATACCAAGGAAGACATAGTGAGTATGTATTTACCATAAACTGTGTATAGCTGGACAGAGCATCGTCTCTCAAAAGTGAAGCCACCACCACTGATTATTGGTTGTTGCCTGAATGATGACAGGCTCCAAACTTCTGCATTTCACTTTTTCGAACATTACAATAATAAATGCAATTGTAACGATGATACACTATTCTTAAACTTAGTTACCAGACTATTTAGTAGTGGTAGTGTGAGCTTTGGGACACAGATTGCTTTTTAGTGAAGGCGGCCATCTTTTCAACACATTGATGCACATAATGCAGACCAATGTATTTCTATAATGACATTACAAACATCAACAGGTTTTCCCAGCCCTAATAAAAGCTCACCTCATCCACAACTTAAGGTAACTGCTAGACTTCATACCGTGACTTTAGTAGCCCAGTAGAACAAGTACCTATGATATACCTTGTTACAGTGTAATGTCAAGAAGGTTGCACCTCTAAAATCAAAGCCCTAAACTGCAGTCTCAGCCAATCACAGCGTGCTAATTAAGAGCAAAAAAAATCACCCACCCTGAACAAGAGCTGCTGATTACAGCATTCTAGCTTCTTTAATTTCCCACATCCTCTCCCGCTTTCACGACCTTTAGACGAGTGTGAACGCTCCCCTTATTACTGATGCAACAGTAGCAGCTGCTCTTTAGTGCTGAAGAGGGAAAAGGAAGAGGGAGGGCGTCAAGCACATAAGCTTCCACTGTCACTGTGCACATTAAAAGTGGAGGGGGGATGATGGTTTAATTGGCTCATGTCACAAGATGACAAGCAGCATATGTGGGTTCCGCCCAGCGTGGGCTCTCACGGACCAGGCAGGCTGTTCTGGTGTGCCTGCTGAGGGATATGACTGTTTTTATTGGGTGCCAGGCGGGCAGAGCTGCACTGCCTTCTTTATAAAGACCAGTGGAGCAGGACCAGTCAGTGGACATTTGGCCTGGCGCAAGGAACAGGGTGGGAAAGCACATCAAACCACCACTGTGGTGAATGGGGGCACGGGTAAAATTTGATTTGTTGTCCCTGTTAGCAGATGGTCAAGGCCTCTGGAAAAAGGATCTGAAAACGAAAGTGAGCAAAGACTTTGTGTAAAGCATTTCTATAGAAAATGGAGTGATGCCTTTATGTCAATGCCATTGCTGTGAAAAATATATATCACTGTTTCACACTGAACAGGAAGTTCACAGTAAAGTTGTGAATGATTCACACAGACACACACATTCTGTGGCGCATCATGGGCCATTATTATCGCTAGACCGAGCCTTTGAAGAAAACACGCTGTGACAAATTCATTTTTTTCCCCACATCAACCCAAACGACCCAATAACCACATTATAGCTACATGGGGAAATTTTGCACTGAAGGTTAAACTCCACAGGCCTCTCTCATCTTGTCTTTAAACCACAGCGACACATATGGCTGACCCAAAACTACAAGACCCCTCCTGCGCAGATAAAGAGCCAGTCGTCTCCTTGGAGATGCACGAGTGATGCGCCGTGTTCCAATTAGCTGTGTGCTGCCTTCAGTACCTCCACTCTGTCTCTCCCCAGGAGCTTGGAGCTGGACCCCCTCCTAACGGCGGCTGCTTCAGACGAACCAGATGAAGCTACTGGACCCATGAGGAACAGCACTAAAAGAAGAGTGTAAGCTGGGCATGAATATCTGGTCGATTTAGGCTGAAGTAAGCAGAAGACTGCATGCAAATATGTCTAGAAAAGTTTCTTGCATATACATATACATATATATACATATACATATATATATACATACGTATATATATATATATATATATATATATATATATATATATATATATATACGTATGTATATATATATATATATATATGTGTATATATATATGTGTATATATACGTATATATACACATATATATTAGGGGTGTCACGATTCTCTAAATCCTCGATTCGATTTCATTTTCGATTTGAGGGTCACGATTCGATTCGATTCTCGATTTTCTTGTTTTTTTTTCTTGTTATTATTTTATGCCTCATAAAATTTAAATAATATATTTATTATTATTATTATTATTATTATAAATATTATTATTATTATTTATTAAGATATATATGGTAATGCCATCTAGTGACTTTTTTTTTGTAGCAACAGTGTGCACTATTAAAACAAGCAGTTTATCAGAGCTGTGTGTGGATGGCTGGTGAAACTGCTCGTTACATGAAGCTGCAGTTCTTCATCCAACCACTAGTCGGAGCTGCAGCAGCACAAGCCCCGCTCTCTTCACTCAGTCACTACTTCAGTACAGCCCAGCCACGGGCTACAGAGCTCAGCCAGTCCGTTTTTACTGTTTCTGTAAACAAATAAAGGTTTTAACCCCACTAACCGGATAATACAGCTCACTACAGTTCATCTTTCAGCCCAAGCAGCTAACAGCAGCAGGTTAGAACAGCCGACACGGAGGCACTGCTCGGATTACATTATAAACAGGTCAGTTAGCGCGCTGCTAACCTCAGGATGTTTATAACTACGGAGTTTAGTGGACACACCACGGCCGCCAGGTAAGTCTTTTAAAGGCTACTGAAGACTATTAAAGGCTATTAGAGTGTAACCCCTGGCTCCCAGGGGTTACAAGAGGTTATTGAAAGCATTATTGGGGGGCAGAAATCAGTACAGGCTGGTTAGATAAGTGATGTGGGTATTGTCTTATAAATATTTACACATAACTTATATCTCTCCTGAAAAGCTTTTATTTTAGTCAGAAACACGCTTGTGTTTACTTTATCTGAGAGAAAGATGTTTTTTTAATTCAATGGAAAGCAACAGGTGTAGTCAATTATAAGTTTAAGATTTTTAATCCACCTCACTGTGATCTATAGTCAGTGTTCTCAAGTCACACTGACACACGCATTTCAGCGAGTTCACACGCTCTCACCTGCGCGCACCCACCCCTCCGTTAGATACAGATACAAAACCTGCGCGCCCAACCCCCGCCCCCCCTCCCCCGTTGGACAGATAAAAACAGTGATCACACTCCCGCCGACTGCGCTCATGCAGTGGCTATCTCTATTTAAATGAATAGGATGCGCTGTGTTGGTGCCGCGCCATTTGCGTAGCGCGCTGCGCTATTTGCGTAGCGCGCGGGAGGGATCGTCGATCCTCTTTTTGACTTCGATACTCGAGATCGTGACCTCATTTCGATTCGATTTCGATAAAATATCGAGATCGTGACACCCCTAATATATATATATATGTACGTATATATACATATATATATATATATATATACATATATATACACATAAATATATATATATATATATATATATATATATATATATATATATATATATATATATGGTATGTAGGAGTGTGTAATAAAGTGGACATTAAACAAACTGTTTGCCAGTGCCTTACCCAGCACTATATAGATAATACCTGTGGGCCCTGATCTTGAAGAATAGGGTTAAATATGAAGGTAAACAGGGTTAAATGAAGCACTCTTAAAACTATTAAAACTATGCTGTAATATGCTGATTTAGCACATACTCAATAAATGCCTTCTTTGGCACCATCAAGTATAAGTACACTTCTGTGCACCTTTTACAACCCTGGTTATAATACACATTAAAATTATTATTGGGCAGAATTATATACATACAGTAGAATATCCTATTAGGCCAGTCAGATCCACAAAGAGGAAGTTTTATTTAACAGGTTTACTTTATGCCATAGAAGGGCATGCCACAGAAGTCACATTCAAGCGCTCCCAGATTAATCACCTTTAATCTAGATGAAATCCTCCAAAACACAGCTCTTAAAATACAGAGAACAGGACGGGTAGCCTTATGTAATGTTGCTGCAGCGTGCAGCTGCCACTGGTCCCTCTTAAACTAGGAAAAACAATTTGCAGCCTTCACATGAAATCCCTTTGTGTTGCCTCGTTGTAACATTATCCTAGCTGAAGAAGGGAGGGAAGAGCAGAAATAGCAGCAGAACTCTCAAAGCTGCATATTAGCTCTGAGAACTTGCTGATATCAAAGTGACTTGCACTAAAAATCGCAAGTTTCTGCAGTAATAAAGTTTAATGCTCTCATATGCTTTCAAGCACAGTGAGCAGAGGGTTTTCAGAGTCTTTAGTAGAGCAGAGAGGTGCTGTCGGGATCAAAGGCCAGACATCTCAAAGAGTCAGTCTGTAGTGCTAAAGCTTCTTGGACTGAGAGTGTGTTTGATGGATGCAGGGTAAGCTGAGAGAGTCACTCACTGTGTGACCTTCTGCTCTCAGGCTCAGCTGCCCAGCAGGCAACAGGCTAAGCAGGTCAGAGGCAGCACCGCCCTGCTGCCCCAGCAAACACTGACCATGAGGCAGGAGAGAAATTGGAAGATAAAAGAGACCGTGAACACTCGCCAAAAGAAAGAAGAGACAAGGGGAGACCCAGATTGTTCCTTATATTATCTCTTATACAAAGAAAAACGTATAAATCATATCAGCCTAGATTGTAAATCTGATGTGAAGGTCTACTACAGTAAGTTTGTATTGTTTTTTGGGCATGATACCAGCCTGTCACAATAATTATGTTATCGTCGTAGAGTACAATATATGAACATAATCATTTTTTTGGCAATAAAAGACTGGAAAAATATAAGTGGAACTAATAAAAAATACTTTAAACAGGAGGAATTTGCACACTACTGGCAATAAAAAGAGTATTTAACAGAAAAATAATCTCTCAAAAGCAAAGATGGATATTATATTATTATGTTATTATATTAACATTGTATCATCAAAAGATGGAGCAATCCCTGTGCACAGGGCAGTCAGTATTTGGTGCTGGTGATCTTTAGGCCCTCAAATGCCACTGCATTAAAACAGGAATGATACTGTACGGGAAAACACTGCATGGGCTCAGAAAGACTTCCAGAAATCATTGTCTGTAACACAGTTTGTTGTGTAATCCACAAATGTAAGCTGAAGTGGCATTTTCCAAAGAAGGAGCCCTGTCTTTACACATTCAGAAACACCAAAGCTATTAATTTAAAATATTTTTATATTCCAATTCCAAAATCGAATTATTCTTAATAGTTTAAAACTCATTGCTCTTTAAAAGTGATGTATGCATGCATTAGTATACTCTTATATTATCATTATATCAGTGGCATTGGAGCAATGGTCTGAAAATTACAATAACATTGTGCATTTAATTTTCTGTGTCTTACACATTGTCCTGGCATTTATGGGCCATTAGTGGTGTCTTTGTTGGGTATGTGAAACTGATTTCAGCCTATACAAACACTAAACAAACACTAAAACAGCTATAAAAACACAGTTACACATAAATATTAAATAAATGCCTCCCCTGTTCATATGTTAGTGCACCGCACAGCAGGTAGCCTGCCTACAGGAAGAGAGGATTTCCCAACCTGACTGGATGGATTACCACAGCAAACTCCCTCTCGCCCTGATTAAATGGAGATGCGCAGTGCTCTTCTAAATCAATCCCCGTCAGACCCTGGCAGTCATTTCCGCTTAATTATATCTATTTAGAAGGGGAAGAGATGGGATGAGAGAAATCCTAGAAATTTCTTCCGCATCCCCACAAGACTCCGGCCAGTATGACTCTTGGCTCATCGAAACGGGTAATTGACATAGCTGAGAGATTAGGCCAGGGGCTTCGGTCGTTCACGGCTGAAGAACAGCTCGCTGTCAGGAATGTGAGGTCAGCTGCCAGCTGTCCAACAATGTGCACGATCTGGATCTCATAACTATCTCAGTCAATCCTTTCACACAAAGCCTGCAGATGCCAAACCCCAAGACCAGCGTCCTCTCCTTTTAGGCTCTGAGCCCCAAAGCATGCCCTCAAATGGAGGGACTATTGGCTGGAACAAGCACGGTTAATTTGATGCAATTTTAATGTTTGAGCCAAAAAAGATTTCCAACCTACATTTCATGAATATATCTGCATACAAATAAATCAAATGTGATCAACTTTCTGTAGTTATGCAGGATACTGATGTCTCTTTTGTGAGGATAGCAACACAACCCTTCTGTTGAGTGCATTAAGCTACTTTCTTAAGTTACACTCATCGCTTAAATATACACTGTACATGTCCAAAATGTTTGTGGCCACCACTTCAAATTAATGTATTTAACTAAACTGCACAGATTTGGATTTGGTAAGGTGTTGAGAAATGAGCAGATTTTTTTGTCCATACACTTAAACATCATACATGTGCACATCAATACATTTAGCTAGATTCTGGCAGAAACTGTCAGGGAGTCAGAATTATGCACAACAATGGTGCTGGCTGACAACAATAGCTCTAAGCAGACACATGTTGGCAAAAAGACCTGCAATTCAATTTGACTGTTTACACTCATGCTGCATGGTCATAAATCTAGGACCACATACAAAAGCACATCAAATCTGATTAGAAAATATTGGATTTGATATGCAACAAAGCCCTGAAACTGATCAGATCCGTAACACATTAGGACCAAAACATTTAAGTCACTTTAGCACGATATGTAGCGATATGTAGCCCATTTCACAAACTTCAGACTTTATTAAATGGTTATTAATTAAATAAATTAGTCAGTTTAGGTGTTATAGAAGAGGAAAGTCCATTTTGCAGGCCAAAAACACACAAGACAGACTGCTCCAGGAAAAGGCCTGTTAATCACTGCTTTTAGGAAACACTCACTGATCAGGACAAGCAGTACAAAGAACATGGAGGAAATCAATAAAGTGAATTAGATGAATGAGCATTTCCATTTCGAACCATGTTTGCATGGTAAGGATGATTCCTCCGTAGGAACATGCAGCTGACCTCTGACTGTGTGGGCAGCACACAACCGTACACGTTTGTCCTCGACCCCGATGACTAGCCTTGTTTGTGGATGCGGGTGGGGAAACCACGGGAACTGCCATTGTCTTTCCAAACAGGCTGATGCCAGCCGCCTGAGGAGGAGGGAGTGGTGTGTGGATCTCTCCAGGGACAGGCCAGGAAAACCTTTATTCAGCAGGATCCAATGCCCAAGTACTATAATACTATATCTAAACAGCTACCAATGTTCAATGTGAGGGCAGAGCTGCCCTTAGTGGCACTTAACAGAGTGGGATGGAGTGGGCAGCATTGGGTAGAACAAAAAAACCAAACTGTTCTTTCAGAAATATTCAGCGCTATAAAAAGCACTGAATGGCTCAGATACGTGGGTTATGAAACATACCTCACGCTGAAAAATAAACTAAACATTAGGTAATCAGGGTAAGAGAGCACTGCCATGATCACGAATCTCAGTTTAACTACAGAGGTCCGCTTCCTTATTATTACATTCACCACAGAGTGGCAAAACGTAACATTGGACAATGAAACAATGCCAATGGCATGGTAAAGGGAAGTGTGTTCAACAAGCTGAAGATTTAGCTGTTGGAAATCAGGTCAGGATCTTTTTTTGGCCTTCCATGCTAAGGTAGCTCAATGCAAGATTTCATGGGCTTCAAAAGTTTTATGTTATTTTTTAGAGAAGTAGCATTTTTTTCTATATTTACCCAGGTTTTTACTCTTTTTGACTGTACTTTCTTTTTTCGACCTGGCCAAAAATTATAGCAACTAAGAGTTACAACAAAGAATGTACATATTCAAACAATTGCATAAAACATATTACATAAAACATCTACACAAAGACAATCTGGACTCAATTAACTTTAAAACAACCTTAAAACAGTAAAAATCTTACAGTCCTTGTGTAGGTTTTTCCAAGCAGAAGGTGTAGAAAGGGATAAATCACCCTACTATTTATGTGCTCTGTTGTCTCACTATCCCAACACTCAAAACCTCACTGAGGTTGTCAGTATTTCCATTTTTCCTTCCCCTTGATGTAAAAGTTGCACAAATTCTGATCTGGCAGTTCAGACTGGGCCTGTTTACATTTGGCATGAACATATGTTTTGTATCCAGATGGTATTGACCAGAATCTGTAGCCAGTTGTTATTAAAATGCCTCCCCAGTACAAGTGGATTAGATATGATTTTACTTTACTAAACGTAAAACAATCAGCAAAAATGTGTGATAACAAGATCACTTAGTCACATTGCTACTTTCGAGATTTCAGGCCACATATCGTCGCTGTCCAATGAAAAACACTCATCTCCATTTTTGTCCATTTTTAGTTTACATAATTTAAACAGAGAAACTGTCCCTTACACTGTGCCAAAGTTTCTTGAAGAACGGACCAATAGAAAGTCTTCAAAATGACCTGGAATAAACTCTTTTTACATTGACTTCCATTAAAAGTTTACAAGGTTTTTTTTCTCTCACCTGTAAAGTTGCTGTATTGGAGATAAGTATTTTTCATTGGACACTGAGGATATGCAAGTGGCTCAAAAAATGCCAGATTCAATGTGTTTTTTGCTGTTCACACTGTCACACAAATAACAGAGCTGACTAAAATAAAAGATCAGTGAACAATGTGTGAACAATAATCAAATATAAGGTATATGGTTCTAGTCGAAAAGCAGTACTGAATAAAAAGGGCCTCTTTTTATACTTTGGCTTAGTGTAAGTACACAAGTCGACGAAAAAAAGGAAGTGGAAGAACATGTTTCCCCCAATGTAAAAATAAACACTGGCGGATAGTGCACATGTCTAGGCTCTCCATTCAGTCTTTCAGTGTTCTAGGGCAATTTATCAGTGCTAAAGCATGACATTCAACAGAATCTCCTGTCGCGTAAAGCCTCCTGCATGTCACTACAGGCAGGCAGTCACTGCATGACCATGCAGCTTTTTTGTTTTGTTAGACATCGAGATCATTAAATGGATAAGGACACGTCAGAGGGAAGCCTGGTTTCATTTTCAAGGTAAATGTACTGCATGCCTGTAGGGGTTGTGCACTCGCACCACTTGAGCTGGTGAGTGGAGCTAAAGGTTCATTTAGAGAGAGTCGGCCAGAGAGCTGAGCTGGGCCGGGCTGAGGATTCGCTGTGCGTGCTGGAGCCAGCACTGGCCAACAGGATTACACAGCCACAATGCTGTAGCTAAATGCTTTGCACCACTCATTAGTGATGAAACCACACAGGCCTTAAACGAGGCTAATCTCTTTTTTCCCCTCCCTGCAAAAAAAAAAAAGAAAAAGAAAAAAGGAACAAGCAAAACACCAACAACAAAAAAAAACATTACCATAATTACAAGCCTTCACGTTCCATTACGCCTGTGCTGCTTCACTACTGAACTCGTTTCTGCTCTAAACAGCTTCCATGCAAAAGTGCTCAAATTCACTTCCTTAGGAAAAGAGAACAGGGGTTCACAGTTCACGCTTGAATGGCTGTTTTAAATGCGTTTCGATGACTCCATTCACCACAAGATAAAAGGGTTCCAATGAGAGGAGGAGATCAGCAGCACTCTTGCTTCCATAGTCAATAAAGTGGTGGAAACAAGGAATTCAAGACCTGAAGAACGAAAGAACTGCATGCTGCAGGTCAGAGCCTCCACTCCAGACGGCCGAGGTCCTGTCAGGCTAAATGGAAAAAAAAATTGTGGTCATATGCACTCCTTCAGAACAATCATAATCAATCAAACAACTAAAAGATTAATGAAGACTGTCATTAGCTGGACAGTGGAGCAGGCCTAGTTCCTAGATCAGAGTACTGTAGGGCTGTAAGACTTACGTTGAAAGGTTAAATGACTGTAAGGCTGTAAAGTCCTATTCATATGGGATTAGTTAAAGTTAAAGTTGCTAATTAGCTGTTCTGATGAGTATATCTGGCATTGTGTAGCGGCAACAACACATCATAGAACTGCTCCTCAAAACTTTCCGTCAGTGTGATGCTGTTGAGTGCTGCACTACCTCTAGCGGTTTTGTGTGTATTGTACACAGGCTATGGGAGGCAGCCATCATATGTATGTAAATTAGGGGTGTCACGATCTCGATATTTTATCGAAATCGAATCGAAATGAGGTCACGATCTCGAGTATCGAAGTCAAAAAGAGGATCGACGATCCCTCCCGCGCGCGCTATGCAAATTGGGCGCGCAGGTTTTGTATCTGTATCTAACGGAGGGGTGGGTGCGCGCAGGTGAGAGCGTGTGAACTCGCTGAAATGCGTGTGTCAGTGTGACTTGAGAACACTGACTATAGATCACAGTGAGGTGGATTAAAAATCTTAAACTTATAATTGACTACACCTGTTGCTTTCCATTGAATTAAAAAAACATCTTTCTCTCAAATAAAGTAAACACAAGCGTGTTTCTGACTAAAATAAAAGCTTTTCAGGAGAGATATAAGTTATGTGTAAATATTTATAAGACAATACCCACATCACTTATCTAACCAGCCTGTACTGATTTCTGCCCCCCAATAATGCTTTCAATAACCTCTTGTAACCCCTGGGAGCCAGGGGTTACACTCTAATAGCCTTTAATAGTCTTCAGTAGCCTTTAAAAGACTTACCTGGCGGCCGTGGTGTGTCCACTAAACTCCGTAGTTATAAACATCCTGAGGTTAGCAGCGCGCTAACTGACCTGTTTATAATGTAATCCCAGCAGTGCCTCCGTGTCGGCTGTTCTAACCTGCTGCTGTTAGCTGCTTGGGCTGAAAGATGAACTGTAGTGAGCTGTATTATCCGGTTAGTGGGGTTAAAACCTTTATTTGTTTACAGAAACAGTAAAAACGGACTGGCTGAGCTCTGTAGCCCGTGGCTGGGCTGTACTGAAGTAGTGACTGAGTGAAGAGAGCGGGGCTTGTGCTGCTGCTGCTAGTGGTTGGATGAAGAACTGCAGCTTCATGTAATGAGCAGTTTCACCAGCCATCCACACACAGCTCTGATAAACTGCTTGTTTTAATAGTGCACACTGTTGCTACCAAAAAAAGTCACTAGATGGCATTACCATATATATCTTAATAAATAATAATAATAATATTTATAATATTTATAATAATAATAATAATAATAAATATATTATTTAAATTTTATGAGGCATAAAATAATAACAAGAAAAAAAAACGAGAAAATCGAGAATCGAATCGAATCGTGACCCTCAAATCGAAAATGAAATCGAATCGAGGATTTAGAGAATCGTGACACCCCTAATGTAAATGCATAGTTACCAGCAAGTATATCTCTACCCTAAGACTGGAGTGCTGGAAGGCTGTAAGACTATATAAAGGCAAATTTATACTTCTGCTTGGAATCTATGCCGTAGCCCACCAGTACCATATGCATAGTCCCTACACTATAGCCTATGTCCTAGTATGACATGCACCTCCTCAGAAATGTAGCCACACATCATGCAACGCAGACAGCAGCAGTTGCCATTGGTCTGCAGATGCTTGTGTTTGTGCTTATACGTTCCAGCAACCAGACACACAATTATAAATGCTGACAATGGCATAGGACACTTGCTCAGGCTACACCATAGACTTTGGTTGACTCAAAGCAGAAGTATAAACTAGCCTTAAGATTTTAAGTCTGAAAGACTGTAAAGGCCAATTAATATTTTGGTGTCAAACCTATGCTGTAGCTTATGCCGTAGCCCGACCCACACCTCCCCAGAAATGCATGTGCATGTGTCGCGCAACACAGACAAACTGAGAAGTGACGCAGAGTCGCGAATGCAAAAGTACAAACATACCCCGCTGCACAGGGCACTTGAAAAGGCTGTTACATTGCTTCGACTCAGAAGTATAAACCAGCTTTGAGTCTATGCGCTTCTGTGCTGAAGGGCTTCTTAAATAGGCACGCTTGACATGTGCTCTGGGATTCACACACAACTATGAAAAAGTTTAGGTCCAAAAAAATAGGTCACATACTTTATCTATGGCTGTGATATGTCACAGCCTACCAACCATCAACCTGGAGATACTGCAAGTTGGCAGAAACTGCCTCCCTGTAGTCTCTTCCATGAAGGCAGGCCTGCCTGAAACTAGTTCATCTAATAAATGAGGACAAAGAGTGTTAAGAGAGCAAATCAGCACTCTAACACAGCCTATACGGTCTGGTTTCTTTTTCAGTTTTTTATGAAGTAGTATTGCTGGGGCTGAGTGAACACTTCCCATACCGGCAAAACAAAATATCTACTTCTGCAGCCTCTTATTTTATGATTCAGGCCAGCAAGTACCACAAAACTGCAGCATGTTACAATCCATAAATAAAAGAAACTATGTTAATTAGGTGTTTAAATGCATGGGAATATTTTTTACACATCTGACTGCTTTTTTGAAACGCAGCAGGAATGAAGCAATATGTTTACTTTTTACTGTAACAGGCAGAAATACAGTACATTCTCTGTTTCCTTATATGGTCTACTCTAAAGGGAAGCCTAATTTTCCAGCAATGCAGCATTTTAAATGCAGGTCCTCTGTACTGGAGTGAGCCAATATGTTACATAATGTTTCTACATATGTATGTTGCAGTGAGTAAGTTAGGTCTAGCAGTGACACAGAAAACTTAACCTACAGAAAACAACATCTTATGATTCAATCCAGACCTTTTTAAGGAATGCATCTTCCGTTTTTACCCTAATTTGGTTCCAATCTGGCTTGTTTTGACAGTCAAGCAAAGGACCCTCTGAAGTTTTTGCAATACAGATCACAGAAAAAAAATCATTGCTATTGCAATGTCAGTTTCTTCCAGTATTGTTCAGGCTTACATACATTACACAGGAAGTAATTTCACAGTAGTATAAAGTATCTTGGAGCCAAATGAGGTCAGCCATACTGCATTATTAGACATTAAACACATTAGTCATACAAAAAAATCAGTCCTGAATATCACACACATGATTTACTAATAACTTCAGTAGTAATTCACACTAAATCAAACCAAAAGTGTGTGGCTGCATTATTCAGAAGCATCGGCAGTAAAAATTGTACTGCTCTATATATTCAGACACCACTGAAGATCACTGTTTTAGGGTCTTATATTTTCTAGATGTAAAAGCACAGCATGTGGGTTTTAATTGTAGCAACATTATGGAGGAATATTGTATTGTATTATAGAGAAACCTGTGGGAAGCAGCACAACTGGAAGAAAGGTAAGGTAGGTAAAACAAATTAAAACCACTTTTTAATAAAATATAAACTAAGCCTCAGAGCAAAGCATGCATACACATCTCTGAATTATCTCCAAAATTATAGGTTAAACTAAAATAACCGATTCCATTTTAACCTTTTAGGTCACGTTTGCCAGCTCTGCAAATCCAAGTAGCATATCAGAGAAAATCCCTGATGGGTTTTGCTACCCTAGATTGAGACCTCCAGAATGTTCTCTGATTGATTTGTTACTATTTTTATATGTCCTACTTCAAGAAAAATGGTTCAGCACACACAGACAGTGGAAGTCGGGCACGGGAAAAAATAAGTCTTTTCTAAATGAGGGTAAGTCTGAAGCGCCTTACTGAAAAACTTAGCGATCTACCATTCAACCTGACAGAAACAGAACATTGAGGCTTTTCTATCCACAGTTTCCACTGTCTGTGGAAACTATTCTTGAGAGCAGCAAAAATAAACACATTTCCGCACATTCATATACACACATGTACACACACACACTCAGTCTTTCAGACTAAAGAAGGAAAACTCACCTGACCTGTCTTCATGTTCAAAGACACTACAGCTAAAACTTACTAGAAACACACTCTAAACTAAGCACCTTTCAATGAAGGAGGTTTTTCCTCAGTAGTACACCTGTCATGGTAATGACACTATTGATTTATCATTCAATAAATGGACCATCTGGAATACTGTTTGCTGACCTAATGTGTTTTCTTGCATTTCTTCCAAACTTCACCAGTATTGCAGTCATGTAATGAATAAAGCATCAATTATGGTGCCTCCATACACATAGATATGCATTTCTTCTTTCCAAGCTGGGGTCCACTTTATCTCCCAAATAATAATTTCGTAATAATTATTTTCCTTTAAAAAAGGCTTGACAATATGATATTTTATCGCATCATGATACATTTTCTTATACTATTGACAACATTCTTTAACAAGCATATCAAGAATCTCATCAGTGCTTAGATAACACTGATCCAACTGTACATTTCATTACAGAGAAACTGTTAACTTTGTACAAAAGAGAGCACTGGAATAGTAATTTTAAGAATTACATTAAGAGTATTGTGAAAATGTCTTTAAAAAACACAACATAATATTTTGACCATATTGTCTTGCTCTGTCGGTGTGTGATTACATACTGTGGATTTTATACTGTTCATATTGCCATCAGAATTATATCAGACTTTTTTTTACCATTAAAAATGGTATAATTGTATTATTGTGCTGTTATTTATTAGCTCTATAACTCTCACATTAAATTGTCTAAAATGACCAAAATTTTATTTACTGCAATTACTTTTGGGGCAATATATCCTCCAAAAAATACTTTTTGTGACAGACCTATATCATAGCCATTTTAAATTAAATTACAAAATATTACTACACCATATGCTTCATTTTTATTCCATAAAGAAGTCATTGTAGCCAACACAATTACTACATATACGTGAAACTTTGGTAGCCCAAAACACTGCTAACTGCTACAACCTATATAATACCGTCAAAACTCACCATATTATCCATAACAATTGACCCAACACTATGTGGACACTGACTGAGGCTTAAGGCCTAGGAGCAGAGGCCTTTCCAATGGCTGGAGTCTTAAAGGATCCACTTTGTGACTGGCACCAGGGGGAAACAAAGAAGACTGTGATTCAAGCATCTCACACACACTCGCACACACACACACACATATTCACACACACTCGCACACACAGCCAGCTGCCCCTGCCCCTCCCTTATCCCAGCTGTGTCTAATACACACCCTTCTTTCCAGTCTTGGGCAGGCTCCAGAGGTCCAGGCCCTACACACAGACTGGACATAGGCAAGAGTCGTCTTCATCAAGCCAAAACACTGCCAACGGGAACGCCCCCATCCAGCTTGTGAGGGCTGAGGGCTACACAATGCCAGGCTGCTGTTTGTATGTGCCCACACACACGCTTTTCATCTCTCCCATTTTCAGTCCTACCCATTCATTGAGGTTTGCTATGGGCTGTTATTTCTTTTGGTAGTCAAGCTTGCATTTCAGCGGGACGTCCTTCAATTGGGGGGTAAAAGCTTTGATGTGTCTGATGTATATCTATTTTAGCTCATGAACACAGGCATGGCGACCTAGAACTACATCATTTTCTACCCTTTCATGGGTTAATTGTGGCTTTAGTGTATATTTATACACATTTTTTTTTGCAGGGCAGGAAAAACGGTTAGTAGAGAAGCACTCCTTTTAGGTCTGAATCCATTAGACACTCATTGAGAAAAAAAATTATGCAAAACTCGGCATGCAGGTATGTTTCAGGCTGATTACAGGAGTGGTCTAAGTAGAAACTGAGTTTTGTCACAAGAGGACATAAAATTGCTTCTCTCGTTACCTTATAAAAAGGCTCTCAGGGGCTATTTTTGGTACTATACCTCTTGGTGAGAGATGCACTCAAAATGTTTTTTGTTTTTTTTCAAGTTGACAGACTTTGAGGAGGCAGGGGGGAGGGGTAATCACTGACATCACCTTCATTTGCAGGGGTGTTGGGAACAAGAAATCTGGATTGCTATGGCTTGGGATCCCACTGACTTTAGCTAAGAATTCAGATTCTGTTTGGGTTTTGATTACGAAGTGTAGTGCTTAAACATATATGGAAACAAATAAAGGTTATAGTAACTTCACTGCAAAGAACAGTGAAAGAACACTGCTTAGAACAGTTTCTAGATTTTATTAATGTATATGGGCAATTATGCATTAGAATCTGCAAGAGCATTGGCCCACATATCAGCTACAAATCTCAAGTACAACCATACCTACTACAGTTGATTTAGAACCATTTCTGAATTTTTTTAAATGGTTGTTTTCGGGCATGAAGGCCTCCTGGTGAGTGTTGAACCCTGGCTTTGCTGACTGTGGAGAAACACACCGCCCCAACTGCTGTTGTGAGGATCTCGGAGGACATTGCACATGTCAGTCGGTAACCCATAGTAGTGATTCGAGGTACAATAACAGATCAGTAATATTTGCAGGAGTTTCAACTTGCATTTTTTGGCAGGATAATGCTTGCTCACACAGAGAAGGAGTTTATGCAACATTTCCAACATGGTATTATAGTCTCTTTGCCTAAATTTCCTTCGGGATAAATAAAGTATCTATCTATCTATCTATCTGTTTATTTTTTTGTTTTAATTATCATACAACAACTAGTTATGGGTGTGTTCACTTTTATCAATGAGTTTACTTAGTTGTTAAAATTACATCTAGCAAAAATGCAT
The DNA here is from genome assembly GCF_023375975.1 of Astyanax mexicanus. Taxonomy (NCBI): domain Eukaryota; kingdom Metazoa; phylum Chordata; class Actinopteri; order Characiformes; family Acestrorhamphidae; genus Astyanax; species Astyanax mexicanus. Next base: position 47,955,916 of record NC_064410.1, on the reverse strand, counting down.
TTTGAGCAAGTACCAGGCACTAACATAAGGATATTTATTCACAGTGATGGAAAAATTGAGTGTTTGTAAAAGAAGGAAATGGAGGAGAACACTGCAGAGTGTAACAGGAAGTGTCTCACCTGACGGATGTGTGCTTCTCTACCCCCCACCCCTCCCCAAGTACAATCTCACTCAGCGGTTCCCTTTGTTGTCAACAGTGGCTTACAAGACAGCAGTGTATGACTTTAGTCCTGGATCAGCCAGCAATGCGCTCACACCAGTCAGCCAGCCAGACAATTCCAGACAGACGCGCAAAGGGAAAGCAACCCAGCTTAGCTTGTTCAGCCCCATGAAGCGTCGGACCAGCTCTAGCCAAGCACACTGCTCCTGTTTGTTTGAAGACACACTGATGTGAGAGGACAGACTGCGAGACAGAGTTTACAGCAGGTGGCCAACAGACAGATGCCTGTCCTGGCTGGCTACCAGCATCCAGGGAGTGAGAGAGACAGAGACAGTGTGCGATCAAACATGCAGGCCAGCAGAAAAGAAAAACCACCAGTGCATTGAAACAGGAGCAGTAGATCAGGCCGAGCATGTCTAGATTAGAATCTTAGCATACGGGCATTCCAGTGGCTCAGGCACTAACAGATAAAAACACAAACAAAAAGGAAAAAAGAAAAATTCACAATATGTTATAGTCAGCAGCTGCTTGCCTTGTTCCAATTTCAGGCAACACAGAGGGAAACCAACTGCCCATGGAAGTGTAAATCTCAATTTGCTATGGTTTCGCATCAGAAATTTCAGCTTGACTCAAATTAATTATTTACCTTAAGGAAATCTTAGTTTTCTTGGCATAATTCATGTGTATACCAATCTATACCATTATTACAAAAAGCAAAAATGTTATACATGTGACTGAAGTGATGCAAGGCATGTAATATATACAATTAACCAGTAATTAATCAGGGAAGCCTGTACATATTCTTATTCAGGCAACCGTGTGGAGGCAGTACAGTGCATACTGTCCAGCAGATACGGACCAGCAGCTTCAGATAAAGTTCAAATCAACCTTACAAGTCAACAGATCCTATTGCACAAATTTGGAATGTGATAAAACGATGGTGAACTTGGAAAAACTGCAGGAATTGTGTGACCCAATCATGTAAACATTGACCACAATCTTAAAGGAACTTTTCAAACATTCCATGCCATAAAGAATTAAGCCTGTTTTGAAAGCAAAGAGGGGCCCTACCAAGTATTATTTTAGTCTTCCTAATAAAGCATGTGAAATGTCTTACATATGAGTGTGGATATATGGTACATATACAGCTATACACCAAACTTTTTTTGGCTTGCACAATAACATCAGACTCATGATGATTTGCTGAATTTAGGCCTAGGTTGCGTTAAAGTGCTGTGCTTAAATATTAATTTAGTTTACTATACAGTATTAGGTTACAGTTACCTGTAATGCTATCAGTATTGGTTTGCTGTTCACATATCATGGAATCTCTAGTACAACCATCCCTACTACAGTAGATTTAGAACCATTTCTGTATTTGCTAATTGTTTATGTAGCACCAGTAACAGTTAGGTGCAGGAAAACATACCAAACTAAATTAATACCAGCATTGTTTGGAGATACTGTAGTCTGACAATCCTGAAACACAGTAAAGCCAGTGCACTGAAAGGTAGAAGTATAGCGGTCATATAATTAACCAGTTTGATCAGCACCTGCAAAGACCCGAGCAATAAGTGTAACTTATAAAATAGCTTTCAAAATAATCTCAAAACAAAAAAACAAAATAATATTAATACAAAAAGAACTTTTGTATCAGAATGCATTTCCGCAAATGAACAATTACTCTTACTGTGCATTGCCATCCAATCTTGGCTATGGTGCTATAAAAACAGCCCTTAAGTCAAGAGCACAAACAATACAGTAACGCATCCCTGACCTCAGGAGATCTGAAACTGGGTGAAATATTCATCATAGGCTTGCTGTCAAAAACTGTAAAAGGGTTCATGTTAGGCATCCTGGCACCAGATCTCAGATCCAGCAGTTTGTTTTTATGTGTCCTCATGGTTGAACTATTTTATGAGTATATGATGCTGAGGGAAAACAACTGTCACTGAAACCACACTCTGAGCCAGCTGTACTACCAAGCTGCCCAACATAATCAGTGGTGCTGAAAACTGAACTTGGCTCAAGGTGACCACTGGTGCATTTTAATCAGATAGGTTCAGTGCTCGATAGTGCTGGCAAATTGGGTCAATCCAATGGGGAAATTCGTGTCAGGAGAGCACTGGTGGCGTATGACATGGACAGTGAGGCATGTTCTAAACAGAAGTTGTTATTTCAGGGAAATGAGGAGGAATAGCCTGCAGAACACCATCACACAGGCAGCATATATTTTTGGCAGTTTTCAACATTTCAATGTGCCAGAAAATGCAATCATATGCAAAGACATACATATAAAACAAGGAAAAACCTTCTTACAGTCCATTTACTTTCACGCTGCACATCCCTTGCTGAGAAAAATGGCTTTAGCACCAAGAAGATTGAGAAATATAAGCTCTCTATATGGAAAACCGCTGTGGCAACTCTTAATCTCTGCATTTTTCTTAATCTTACTGTATAAAAGGGTCAGATAATCTTTTATACGCAAGCCACGAGTTGATCAAATCCCCATATCAAAACTGCACATTTCAGCATCTTCCTAACTTGCCCATTTCTGTAGTTATAAGCATTTAATGTCAAGGTCAGACTGCAAAAAGGACATCATTGCACAGTGTAATACAATCAGCACTCTCTGTACTGTAACAGATACTGCAGAGATCACACAAAAGCACAGCAGGAACGCACAAAGAAACAAAACCATGAACCATTTTCATGACTGTCCCGATTAAGAACCGAAGCGAGACTCACAAAGGAAGTTCACAACGCAGACGACAGGCACACCCAAAACAAACAACTCTAGTGGGGTTAGGCCTAATTAGACCTAATGGAGCTCAGTTCATCAACAGGAAAATGCAAAAAACAAACAAACAGAAAACTGCAGCTGATGAAGCAATATCCAGATAGAGCAGGAAGGAATTCAGCAGTCAAACAAAGGGAGCTACAGGTTCCTTAGATATCAATGCAGGGAGAGATTAATCATACTTAGAAGTCAAAGTAAAGGCAGTAAAAGCTTGCTTTAAAGTCAAAGCAATGGGGAGATTTCTCAGAAGGGAAAGAACAGCACTGTGCTGCTAACTGAAAATGATGTAGGATTCAGAGCAGTGTCAGCAGATGATCATGTTTAAATATATATTTGAATTAGACAGATAATATAGACAGACAGTATAGATTTGACCAATATTTCAAAAATTATATTATTTGATGTATTCATAGATCCTGAATGCACTGTCTAGACACTGACTTTCAACACAGTTCACTAAGTATTAAGGTGTGTTTAGAATCATTACTATGCAGTAAATCCTCGCATATATTCGCTGTCGCACATACAACAAGTTGCCTCTGAACTGCCAACTTTGCAGGTGAAAGTAATTTTGGGGCATACCAACTGATCCAACTGACACAACTTAAAGAACATCCAGATTCACATTGTGTGAAAGTAAAAAAAAAAGAGATACACTGTTTTTGTCCAAAAGTTAAAACTTCTGACAATTTTATGGTAAGGACTCCAAAATTTTTTTATAGCTGATGATAAAATGAAGGTAGAGCAAAGCCATAAAAGTACGTGTCACCTATAAAACACCTATAGCTCTGTATAGCTTTATAATATAATATATAATATACTATACATGCCTGTCTAGTCTGTGACATAGAAACAACACCAAGCGAAGTGATCAAGTACAGCAGCTTGTTTCGAAAAAAAAAATTAGTATCTGTCTTTCATTAATATGATAATTTATTAATCATAACTGAGATAACATGTTTGATTGACCCACAATTTGGACCCACAACTGCTATATCATTGTAGCCAGTCTTACCTTGCTCCTAATAATTACCATGTTGGCCTAGACCTGTACTTCCACTTCATCTTCCTACTCATCCATCTATGCAGTGTCCAATTAGATTAGCAGTTTTGGTTTGATGGGACCGGCACTACAAGAGGTCAGAGTCTCTCTCACCTCTATCGCAGAACATGACAGGTCTGAAACAGAGTTCAATACTGTCTGTCCCAAAGGAATCCTCTTATAGACAGGGAACCAGTGAATAAGTGGCACCACACGCAACAAATCCAGAACTCCTGGCAAGTCATAGTGCTTACACAGTAAATTTCAACCTGTTAGCAAGTCTGGGCTAAACTGGATCAAGATCTAAGCCATTAACGCTGTACTTTAAATCCATATGATCCGTGAAGTAGTATCAGGATCACGGCTGGATTTATAGAGATTTGCATTTAGGCTGCAAGTTCGTTAGTGTCATCGCCCTGAGACAAATGCTCTTTTAAATGGCACTTCCAGAGCAGAAGAGGTGCTGAAGTGAAGAGAAGGGAGAGCAGCTCGCCACGGGGATGCTGCTTGATATTCTGGCCTGAGGGTTCGGCCATGAGTCCCCACATCTGACATCTATCAGAGAGAGAAACTTTTTACAGCAGCCACAGCTGGAGCATACAGGCTAGCACAGCTGGATGAACCTCAAGCATGCAGATGTAGTGAGCTGAGGCACTGTGGTTAGTCTCTGTACAAAAGACTCTCTGTACCCAAGCAGAGGACAGAGGCTATGAGGCTGCCAGCCTGCGCCAAACTAGCACCAGCAAGGCAAGTTCATCCAGAGGAGGAGCAAGCACATGGGACATACTGCTGCTGCTGTATTCCTCTGTTACTGACTGAAGGGCTGTAAGGAAGGTCTGGTTAGATGGCCTTAAAAGTTATGACCCCAAATTACATACAGTTTGAGTTACAGGACGCAGCTTAAAAGGCCCATTTCATGGGAAAAAACAAACAGTCAACGTGATGCTCTATGTAAATACAGTCTAAATATGGAAACGACAACACACAAAACAGCCACTGATGCTGAAATTATAAGGGCACCCATTCTGAAATAATATAGGCCATATACATATATTGTGTGTCTTAAACACAAAGTAACTAAACGGGCTGCTTAGTTATCATAAGAAAAGATGAAAATGTTTACAACTCTTACAAAGCTTGGTGGAGCAGTGTAGTGGAGAACAATGCTGATTTCTCATAATGTCTCAAAAGACAGGGTTCAATTTCACACTATGCCAATCCAGTAAGAAGAGTCCTTGTGTAAGGTACACAACTCTACAAACGAAAGGTCAATAAAAAAGAAAATTGGATAAATTTTCAAAATCACAAACTGACAGAATGTGTACAACAACCTTGCCTCATGGTAGAAGAAGAGTAAAGACTTTTAACACTACTAACAGATCCCTCTGTCAAGAGTACATCAGCCCAGTACAGTCAGCATCAGAACACAGCAGATTTTAACAGCACCTTAAACTGAGTTGATTCCAATAAGAAAAGCATATTTAATATTAAGGACATTACAGAAGCACCACACAATGATGTATTCAGGCATTTCCAAGTTTGCTTGGTACGGTTTATGTGGTCCAGTCACATCCTTAAATGGTACCAGTGATCAGCACTTAAGCTAATAGGCTATAATCAGTAATTAGTCCATCTCTAGTTGTAAGATTGAAAAATGTTGATTATGAGGGCTTGAATTACCCTAATATTAGTAAAACCTGTCTTATTTTTGTATGACTTTCAACGCTGCGACTCTGACACCTCCATTTGCACCTATCATCTTCTGTAATTAATCAAAGACCACAGGCGATAATTACATGCATGGCAAGATTCATCTCAACTGGGATGCAAATGAATCAAACTCTGCAAACTATGGACGGTTGGAGGAGGGGTGTTGCTCCACTTGCCATATGATAGTGTCGACAAGCCCCAGAAAACCCTGTGAGCAACTACAGCATTTTCAGTGCATGTGAGTAAATTGTCTAAAGCAACAATAAAGTTTTTTCCCCCACAAACAGTGCTAGTAAGGACTATTCCAGGGGGCTCAGCATTAAGAGGGAGAGATAAGGCAGGCCAGGGAGGAACCCATCAGCACAGCAGCAATTTACAAAGCAACGGCTCCCTTAAAGAGTTTGAATATGAGTTGGGTGGGGTGGTGAGAGTGAAGTGAGATCCAGAAGCAGTTTCAAACTGATCGTAAATTGGCAGTGGAAGGAAGGTGAGAGACTGGGAACTGCAGAAGGAAATTTATATCCATGTCAGACATGCGGTAAATTCAAATGAGCTACTTCTCACATTTACGGTTGAAAACTTTAGCTGCTCTTTCGGGGAAAAAAATACTCACATAGCCTCTGCTGATGTCTTACACGGTCACACACAGACACACACACTGTAAAATTTCTCCACACCTCAAAATCTAAAGTAAGAAAACCAGTGATTGGAGAACGTACCAATGAATTATAATGACCCTTCTACACTCACTGACAAAATAACGCAGCCCACAATCCTGCAAATCTTGACATACAGTTATGTAAATGATTACAGTTTAGGACCACATACTTTCCTTACTGCTAAAAACACTAAATGGCTGCTTATGGCTAATTATTTTGCCCAGTCGACAGAGAAGGAATATCTTTTGTCTAAGAACAGCAGAATGGTCATCTCAACAAATTGCCTGCCATTACAGCTTGATAAGGCTCAACCAAACACAAAATACCAGTTTTGGCAACCTACAGCATGCATGATCTACAAGACAAGCTACAACTTTGATAGGAAAATGTGCCTCAGGATGCCATACAGAATATATTTGCCTTTATGCCCAACCATACTTTTTTGTATTCAGGCTAGAGGCAGCCCAATAAGGTACTAAAGTCTCTATTTAAATGTGTATTTAATTGTTTAATGTTTTTCTTACAAATATTACCTTAACATTTACATATAACAATTAATTTGATTCCAACCACTCATTCTTGGTGCGCTAGGTTTATTGTTAATAAGTGTATATCACATGTTCTTTGTTTCTCTGTAAACTCAACATGGAAAAATCCTTCCAGAAGTCACCCGACACTGGACAAACCAACCACATGCAAAGTGATGCCCAATATAGCAACCAGCTCTGACACATATGAGCCATATGTACATACTGCACTACTCGCCATCATCAGCTGTTTTTATAATAACAGAGATAGCCATCAAATAAGCAGTTGTACCATGGACACCACACATTAGTCACATATGAATGTGAGAGTCCACTGCTATTACAACAATGACTAAAGCCATCCATTAAGCATTGACTCCTCTGTGCTTTAATTAGGACTGACCCAACAATGTGATATGTGTGCTTCTGGACTGCTCTGTTCAGACACATCTGTGCAGGCCAGTCTGTATTACATGGACAAGAGCTCATGGAGAGTTTACTGGGCGAAGCCACTGATGTCACCATAGCCTGAAGCCCAACAAGTGACTCAACTACTTGAGGATGAAAGAAGGCGACCGTTGCTGCTAAGAGACAAAATCTTGTCCAATGTTGTCAAGCCATTATCTCATATAATGAAGAGGAGTGGATGCTGATTATGAAACAAAAGAAAGAAAACATCGTGAAACATCTGGTGCACTGAACTTTTAGTGAATGAAAAAGAACTACAGAAATATTACATGATGTTCTAAAAGATTAATATATCAATCATAAGTATTACTGTATTTAGACAGAAACACCCCTGCACGATGTGGGGAAAAATCTAGTACAAAACACTGCAGTCAGGTTCGAGTTCTATCAGCACTGCATTCCATACTAATTATTAAATTATGCTAGGCACCTACACCTGTCTGCTCCTAACTACCTGCAAGACCTAACTTCCTATTATAAAGCATCCTGTTTAGTCAGGACATTGGATGCTGGTCCTTATGTGAACCATAACCATAATGCTGATGAGAATCAGCTGTTGCAAAAACACTATTACAAAAAAATCTATAAACAAAACAAGAGTGAACTATAACAAGCTGAATCATCACTGCTTTATCATCTACAAAATGTTGCCAACAAATAAAAAAGCTTACAATAAGTAAGCTTACAACAAGAATGTAAGAATAGAGTAAGAATATAAACAGCTAAATATACTTCTTAACATATTATTGCACATATACATATTTTTTTATTTATGAGCCGGTGGGATGTAGATATGTAGTGTAACATTATATTAAAGATAAATAAATACATAAAAATAAGGTAAGTTTTAAAATGGGGAAATATCCTATAGATGGTTAGTTGCATAATAAAACTGACATTATTTAGAAAAATAAACAAGAAACATGCTAAAATAACACAGTATATCCAAATGATCCACTCTGAAGTCACACAGCCCTCTGCATAGATGACAGTATACACAACACACAGTTTGAACATTCAAACTTCCACTTTTTGTGTTGTTTGCACAACAAACCCTGCTGTTTATCCAACATCTCTTTTATCTTAACGTTACACTTGCTTTAGAAAGTTGGTTAGTGGGTCTTGTTTTGGGGGAGCCAACTAAATAAATAAATCTAGTTAACTGATGTAACTACTCTGCTTTCAATAAAGCAATGTTAACCTTTATATAACCGTAATATAAGCCTCATAATAATAACAATACAATTATAGACACAAGTTAAAGTAGCCTATGATATAGAGAGAGATACAAAAACTAGGTAATTAGGAGCCACCCTTCTCTCTCTTTCTCTCTCTCTCTCACTCTTTTCTCACCCCTTTAACCTCTTCCCACCCTTCCTCCCTCCTTCCCTCTCTCTCTCTCTCTCTCTCTTTCTCCATCTCTCGTCTGTTTATGTCCACTCCTATAACCACACGTATGGTATAGCAGCTAGGGGTGCCGCGCCGGCCAGCTGTCCTCCGCAGCCCAGCGGGGAACTGCTCACCCCGCCGCCCGGGAAAGTGAAGCCCGGACCGGCCGCCGGCTGTGTTTACCCCCGCCGCTGCTGTCTCAACACCAAGCCGTTACACTGACCTGAGGCGGCGAGGCTCCTCCGCAGGGCTGCTGCTGCTGTAGGGAGTTGAGGGCAGTATCAGCGCGCTCTCCGTCTCCTTTCCGCTGTTCCTCTGTTTCTCTGAGTGTGTGTGCGTGTGTGTTTGGTTCAGAGCGCGGACACACACTCACACACACTGCTGCTGTTTTCACTTCCTCCACCTCCGCCTCCTCCCTCTGCTGCCTGCTTCCCTCCGCTTACAGCGCGAGGCGGCGCACGGACCAATCAGAGCGCAGAAACCCTGAGCGCTGGCCACGCCCTCTCACTCATGGCTTCACTAAACCCAGCCCAGCCCGGCGTACACAAACACACCACACCACAGCTACACCTCTGCATCACATGGACATAGATGTGGACTATATGTACAAATATACTAGTGCATCTCAAAAAATGAGAATATAATTGAAAAGTTACTCTATTTCAGTAATTCAGTTCAAAATGTGAAACTCATATTTAATATAGATATAAAATACACATAGAGTAATCTATTTTAAACGTTTCATTACGTTTCATTCTTACAGCCAATTAAAAACAAGCACCAGCAGATGACATGACATGGCCATCACTGACTGTGGCATATTACATATTCCAATATTAGATATCGGTGAGTGGCAAGAGTAACTGCTCCTCTTGTGGGTAAAAATAATGTTTTATGCCGGCTAAGGATCCAGTTAGGTTCCCCTCTAATAAGACGTGCTCCACCTGTAGATTAAATGTGATGTTCTGCTGTTAAGGGTGTAATCACATTTGATAGAATGAGGGGAAGCTTCCTCATGGTGGAGAGAAGAAAATGTGCCTTATAGGTGCCCTCATAACAGTATATATTTATAACATATTTGGTGGTAAAAGACAAAGTAAATTGTTGTCAGTGATGGTAAAAAATAAATAAATTACCATGCAGTTATTAAGCATGCATCTATGTCTATCCATGTTCTATCCATTAGTATCTTATTTATAGACTTAATTTGATTATTTTAAGACTTTATTTAACAGTATTATTAGTAGGATTCTTAAGCTAAACATGCAATGTTTTCTCATTTTTGTTTCAATTTAAATTTTCCCACAAATAAATTTAGTTGAACCAGAATATTATTTTCCCATTTAAAGACACTGATCATGTACACTTGCCACTAATGCAATACATCTAAATCAGGCCATTCCCAGTTTAACACTCAGCTTTAAATAGGTTTAATAATTTATTATTTTCATCACAATTAATTATTAATACCAAAGAAGCCCTAGATTTCACTGCTTTCTTTTAATTAAAACTATTTCATTATCTTCTTCCACTTCTTTCTCTTTGTTAAACAGTCTGAACGGAAATATTATTAGATATGTGGATAGCCTTAATCATGGCAACTTTAAAAACATGCCAAAAGTCATGGGACAGCAGCATTAGAAAATGATCATTAAGTGTAACCTTAGAAGACAGCTTGGGGATGCCCACACCTGTACACCTGTGTTTTCTTAAGTTTGAACACTGGCCAGCATGTTCACAGCAAATTGAGTGAGGTATGATAGTGGGTGCCAAATGGATGGGGAATTCTATTTCTTGATCTACAGTGTCACATGTTATACCTGAAGGAATTACCACCACAGTGGGCAATGCAGTAGTCACAGAACATGACATTTGGTAAGATGATTTATAGGAAACTGCTACTTTTGTGTGCGAAATATAATACATTTTTAGATTTATAATGCTCAGAATGCTTTTATTCCCTCTATGTTACATACTGTTGGGCAGAGAGATTGCTTTTGAAATATACTTCAATAATACACTGTAGTACTTCCCGTTATTGTGGTGCTGGAGGGCCTTTTAAAGCTGTACCAAATCTTACCAATGAACATAAACCCTCGCTCCTATAACACAAGTGATTCGATAAGGAGTGTCTGGTCTGGCTCTGGCTGAGGAACACAGGGGTAGGTGCCAGTTAAGAAGACTCATCGAGGAGATTGATGTCGGCAGTCAGATAAAAGAGTACACACACAGGGCCCTAATGCCGCTGATTTATCTAATGCCTCAGGGCAAATCGCCACAGAGATGGTGGGCTACCATGGAAAAAAATGAGGGAAAGCAGAGGAACCACAGGAGACTATTAGTACTACACACACATATACACACTTGCTTAAGGTCAGCAATTACACCAAGCCAACAAATTATTCTAAATTCCAATAAAATGTATCCCAAGGCCTTTGTTAAACAGGCCAACAGGCCGCATATGATATGCAGTGGATGTGTCTGCTGGCTTTCTTTTTTTTAATACTGCTCATATGTATTTAAGTAGCGTCTAATTAAGGCGGAGCACAGCCAACATGCTCTTTTATTTCTGGAGTGCTGTGCTAAACTCTGCACGAAACAGCACACACACGCCCCAGACTGCTACAGGAGGCTAGATTTCTAAGCTGAGCGTTTTCTGCCTCATATCTTCATATACAGTTGGGAGGTTAATGATTAAAACACTAACCTCTCTACGCACTCATAAGTGGGTGTGATTATGTCATGATGACATGCAGAAGAACACTGGGCTCCATGAGCAATACTAAAGTAAATTTAAATAAAAGATTTTCTCCTGTTTTGTCACCACTGGTGCAGCAAGGGATTTTTTGTATTACAGTGGGGATTTTTATTACAATATCCCTCCGCCCCTGTAGACTCCAGACATTGTGCATACAGTAGAATGTACTATTTTAAACAAAAGTGACAGTCAATTATAAAATGGCTAATGATCATACATTACAGATAAAATGCAATAATGATAATGGTAAAATTACTAAAAGGAAAATTCTCCACATTCATGAACTACTCTCCTAGAATAAAATCCAATATTTTTGGATTTTATGCTCATGTCACTGAATGCAACCAAATCTTCACAGCAATGCTCCAAAACTCTAGAGGGTGTTTTTTTCCCATCTTAAAATGGCCTTCCGCTAAAATCCACCTTTCACTCAAAAAAAAAAACACACACAGCCAGGCACATCTCGTCAGACAGGAGCTAACAGTGTTAGGAACAGCTTGGCAGTTTGTTCCTGTGTTGTTTGTGCAAATAACACATCGTAAGTACAATTAAGATAGGAAGGTGTATGTTTAAACCAGTTCTGTTCACACTAGTTAAAAGTAAAAATCCAATTTTTACTTTCTGGACCTAGACTACCCACCTCTGTGTGTTTACATAGGATCTCCGATGGATTTTCGCATTTTAAGACTAGGTCAGTGGCTGAACTGCACTTAGCCGGGCAGTACACGTTGTAAAGTAACATGACATTGCAAAGACTGTTATTAGTGTAAAAATGTCTATTTTGAAACGTTTCTAACTGTTGTCCATCTCGCTGGTGATATGTTTGCACGTATGAATGTTCATGAGCAAGAGCCGAAATCCTATTGTCCTAAAACGATGGAATGAGACCTTTAACAATTATTAAATTCATTAAAACTAATTAGCAGCACAGGACAAGAGGATCTTATTTATGAAGTCATTTCATCAAAGCGATAGTGCATTCTAGAAAGCAAATTAAGTAATTTTGTAAGCTAGTCTTGTGACAATTATATACCCAATAATCCAAATGATTACAATGTGAATGAAACACTGAAAATGTGTTTAATAAAGTCACTTCAAATGAATAAATGAATGAATTTACAGCAGTACTGAATGAATACACTTGCAGTATATTAATTTACATGCTTCTGTCTGACAAATGAACAGCACATGGAAGCAGCATTTTATTACAAACATTTCCTTTCTTTTCAAAACACACAGGATGGCCGGTCAAATACATGGACGAAGCCTAGTCATGGACTACCCTGCAGTGTATATGATGAAAATCCATTGGATATCTAGCTTTAGTCTAGGTTATTGACCCAGTCTTGGTGGGGTAAAAAGCTTTATATAAAAGAATCATCTGTAAAGCGCACGCAACATTCAAAAAGATATCAAACGCAACACCATTTCAAAATAAAGTGACATTCAATCTGTACTCATTCAATACAGACTTCACTTCCTCTTCAGGCAAAAAACAATCTTGAGACGCAAACATGCTAATATAATCCATCCAGCTATAGGGGGAGCGGATAGAGATGTCACACAAGCAGACCATCCTTATTGACAGGGGGAATTAAACGCCCGTATGCATTATTAAGCAGCTTCAGGAAGCACCCTGCACAGTAGGGGGAAGGGTGGAGCCTAAGGAGAGGTCCAGCAGAGCTCCCCGTAGCTTCTACATCTCTACAGCTGCTTCTAGAAACATCTCTCATCAGTAAACAGAGATATCAATACTAACATCCTCCTCTCAGTCTGAGCCATCATCACTACTCTTGGACGTGTGTTTCTTCTTCTTCTTGTGCTTCTTCTTCTTTTTTTCTTTCACTTTCTCCTTCTTTTTCTTTTCCTTTTTCTTCTTCTTCTTGTGGGTGTGGCGAGAGGAGGAGGAGGAGGAGGAGCTGGATTTAGAGTCTGAATCAGACGTGGTGTCCTGCAAGAGCTGTCTCAGCTGTTGGATCCTGCATAGAGAAAGAAATTCCACTCCATCAATGCAAAGTGTGTGTGTGTTTTTTTTTTTTTTTTTTTTTTTTTGAGGAAAGAAGAATCAACTAGATTTAGATGCCAGGTGCTGGGTATCAAAATGTTATATATTTATAGCACATGTAAATATTCATTATACTTATTTTATTATACGTAATAGGTCTTAGTGTAAGCATAATCATCCTAGACTACAGTGACACTGATGTGGTTTTATGTGATTAATACTCGTTACAAGATGACACTATCACCCGCAGTAGACAACACAGCATGACCGGCAGTGCCTGGACAGAACTGGCAAACAGACAGCAACTCTGGTAATAATCAATGGAATTAGTGGAGCTGTGCTTTTTTGAATGATGGAGCTCCATCCAATACTCCTGGGAGGAGCTAGATGAGATGGAGTGATCATCATCCAACATCCTGACCTTATTAATGACCAAGTCTTCGAAGAAATGGTCCACAATCTAGTAATAAGACTTTTCTGGATAGAAGAGACAGTTCCTTCAACAAAAACCAAAACAAATTATTTTTAAAATTAGTAACTTTAAAAGAGTGAATAAACATGTGTCCCTAAGTGTACATACAGTAGAGTTCAGTACATGTCAGGAAAAAAAATCAAGAATAATCTAACATTAATTAGTTGAATGAAGGGGTGGGCAATAGATATAACAATAATATAACGATATTTCATGGTATTTTTGCGATATCGACACTCTTGGTGATATGACAAAGCACTTTTAAAATTACACTACTGCAACAAAACAAAAATGTAATTTTATTATGGCATACAATATGATATGGCACACCCCTAACTGAGATTTGTAACGGAAGTCAATGATCCAGAATGTCATGATACTAATAATGCCCTCCATATATCTCCACATATTCATAACTCAAGTAAAATAAATTATACTGGACATATATAATCTGTCTATAGTAGATATATAACAGCAAAAATGAGAACAGTGTGAATTTCTATTTTGCTAAAAACAGTAAAATAGTACCCTGATGTGATAGTTAGGGTTAGGTGATATGGCACCATATTTAAGGGTATAATATTGTTCACGATTTAAAAAACGTTGGGGATATTGTTGTGTATGATATGGTATGGCACACCCCTAGTTAAATAGTAGACAATATATCGCTTGTTTGGTCAATTAATAGAATTCTAATTAAATGTGCTAATGTGTCAGCAATGCAAATAAAGAGATATGGCTCTAGACCTACAAATATGTAAACTGCAATAAAAGTTGCAACTTCACATTTTCTAAGCCAACTTGTTCTAGTCCATAGTTTGTAAAGAGATGTACTGAAAAGTCCTTTAAAGAAAAAAAAGCATTAGGCTCTACTGCCAAGAAATTCTCATTGACTGGATATGCATATATGTATATGCTGACAGGCCGACATCACAAGGTAGAAAAAAACAGCCTTTCCCATGCGGTCATGAAACTCTATTAAGAATTTATCAGTGGAGCCTTGTTCTTCAGAGGGTCCACATCCTCTCCTAGAGGTCCGTATCCCTGGGAACCACACAGCACTGCACAGCAGCAGCACCGCGCTTACACAGCCTCACTCACATTGATTTGTTTCTCTTCATGCTGAGACGGTTGCATCAGTTCCAAAGCCCCTCAAATCTGTTTTCAACTCTGGATTTTAACAAGACTTAACTTGTTTTTGGACATGCTGTTGAAAACTGTCAATAAGACATGGACACTAAAAAGCGTCTCAGAACAGCTACTGCCCAAAAAAGGGAAAACATCAGGGGTTTAATTTTGATAAACTCAAAACGAAGTGGTAAAGGGCTGATTTTTTTAAAGATTGCTCAATTTCAAAACTGCCCAGAAGGCAAAATTGCAAAACAAACAGCATTAAAAAACATAACTGTCAAAAATATTACAGAAACCACCCCGTCACCCAGACACAACCCAGCCTGACAGACTTAAAATGCTGCTCTGCTGGAAAGTTGTGTCTATTTGGAGACTAAATAAGAGCCTAAATCAACTCCAAGGCCTGCAGAAAGTTTACTACTCCCCCAGCAGCACCTAATTACCCCTTAGTAACAGAAGTACAGCGTCATCACATAGCTCATGATAATTACAGTGTGTTGAAGAGTTACATAATGGTCTGGGCTACACGCTCTTTTGATGCACTGATACAGCCAAGCATTTATAAAGCATGTGCATGATAGGGTTTCATGTACTTAATTACTTTCTAATTACATAACCGATTCTTATGCTGGTAGAGCTTATTATTCAAGTATGATGTAGTTAAAAATACGTATGAACTGTATGAACCACTATGCATGACTTTCTTTTAAATGAACAGATCACTGTCCCAACGATCACTTCCTGCTCTCTGCATTTCATTGTCTGTTTCTACATGAATTAGTTAAAGAAAGAGGTTTGTAGTAGGGATGTCATAAGAATCTAAAATTTAATACCAAATCGATACCAAACATTTTTTAAAACACACAATCTCACACATACAGCTGAAAACTTATCCAAAAAGTGCCAAAATAAAAAAGAGAACATATTTACCTAGTAAATATCAGACTACTCAATTCAAATGTCCTGTTTTGCCTTTTCTGATATTTTAAAATGAAAGTAAGAGACAAAAGCTGAACTGCTCAACATAAGGTTTCCACCTGTGAATGACCATCACAGCTGGTATCCATATAAGGAAAATGGGAAGCCTTTCAATCCCATACACATGTCTCTAGATATATTATGAAGTGGAGTTCTGTATTTCTGTACACACAATATATATATGTATGAGCATGATAGTCTTGTATGGGTTGATACAGAGAGGAGAGACACTGAAACACCACAAAGAAAAAAAAAAGAAGAAAGTTACATAGTTCTAAATCTATGCAGTGCATTATATATTTGTAGTAGAAAATTTATATATATTTACGTATATTTATATTAGAAATCTGAAATCTATTTCTATCTACAGGTAAACATTGTAGTTTAATGATTTATGTAGCTCAATGTACAGGACGTTAGGAAATACCAGAAAGTCAGACAGAAACAAATGAATCGTTTGAAACGCTCTATGTGACCATAAACCATGTTTGTGTGGACAGGGACCAAATTTCAAAATAATAGTCCTTAGAATAGATAACTACTAAATACATAAATAACAAATAAACAGTACATTAGGAATTAACATTGTGTTTTTAGTCAGGTATTATAAATAACTTTTAAAAAAATGCTTGCACTTTACAATAAGATTTCAAGTGTAAACAGTTTAATAGCCTAACATGCAAGCAAACCAAAAAACGTGCAAGTGTGAACCACATTTATCATCAAAATATGATCAAATTCATGAAAAAAATGTAATTCTATTAAAGCTTTTTGGCAGCACTGCTACACATTGTTACCAAATTCTGGTCATGTGACATCCTTGTCTTCCCCATCCTGGAAACAATTAATCTAAAGACAGTGCACTTAAACACTCAACATGTGTGACAAATAGAGGGAAGGTGGAATTTACCTGGTCTCTTTTTCATTTCGTTTGTTTTCCCTAATGATGTCATACATTGGGTCCTCATGTGCCTGCAAGCAAATTATGGATATTTTTAAGCTTTATACAGTTCACTAAAGTTATTCAAGATGGCAAATCATTAAGTAATGAATATGAACTCATTGAGATCAGCAGCATATCTCTTCTTATTAACAATATTGTTTAACAAATAATTGTTTTATTAAAATTTACATCAGAGCTAATCATAAAGCCTTTAATTCACACTGGACATTTCTTATAACTTCTTGCCACAGTTATAAGCTGATGTTTGTGTCTAGATGGTTTTTCATCAGACAGATCACGATCAGTTAAGGGACTCACCACTCTAAACTGCTCCAGTTTCTGGTTCCCTTTGATAAAAAAGGGGCATTCTTTGTCACCAGTCCTGTGGCCATACCGCTTGCATCTCCAACCTAAAAACACACATAAGATCCGTATAAAAAAGCCACCTTCAGAAAGATTACAGAAATAGGATAACACTGACAATTATCAGATAAATTTGTTTATTCTCTGAGTATCTACCACTCCAGCAAGCTGCAGTTCCCTTAGCTTGGCAACCTCCGCTAAGACTAAATCAATAAAAGAGGCAGCTCATTACTGCCTGGACAAAAGTGACACCACCTGGTCTGAGGGAGGAACTAAAGGTACTAATCTTCAGTTTGCTCATTTTAACAGGAAAATAAACACCATTCGCCACTGCACAGCTGTGTTTGCTGCTCATTCAACTCTCTCACACTAACATACTGTCTCCCAAATAAAAGAGGCTGGTCTCTTATAAACAAGATGATCTTATAAAGAATGCTCTTATAAAGAAGATACAAATGGGATTTTGCTTTTCCTATCTTGTCACAGCCACTCCATATCTAATATGAAGTACTGGAACGGTTGATTTCTTACTTACACTCAGGGTTGAACAATAATTCAATATCAATATATATCATAATATAAAATAGTTCAATAACAGTGATATGATTTTCCCAATATTTCAGTATACATATTATTTACTGCATCTTTCACACACTAATGTCAATTATGGTGTAAATTACATTCATAGTCTTTTATATATATTTTTGTCATATCAGCCTACTCACACTGCATTACTTTCACCTCTTTTCCGAGAGGCATCCACAGTCCTTTGGTTGGTGCATGGGCCAAGAAATCCCTGGCATCCTCATTACCAGGAGCATCAGGTATACAGTCTTCAGGTCTGTATTCTTCTTCCTGAACGTATAATGAGAAGATATCATGCTGTAGCTCCACAAAAGAGTCAGACTGGCTGTCATAATGTGTCATAAGGTTAAGAAGCATATGGCTCTCATTTGTTTTGACATGTGCACACCTTTATAAGTCCAGGAGGAGGGTTCTCATAGCTGAAAAACAAAGAGATATACAGATTACAAAAATAATCATTTTGAGCTGTTAGTTTTATTATGTTTCTCAAGTTAAGGTAATTAGTGGGAAATCCAGATCCAGAAAGTACAAATCCATTACAAGACCAGAACTGTCACAGAGCCACACAGGCACCCATTCTGGGATGGATTTGTACTTTCTTTACCTGGATTACCCACCAACAAGCAGACAGCATTAGGTTATCACACTACTGTTCTTCTTAAGTCATATCCTTTTTTCTTTTTATATATTATATATAATATTCCACCGTATTTTTCTGGTTAACTCGGGTCGCTATTTGACGTATGGACTACTTTTTTCAACTCTAAAATCTTAAATAGTGGGATTGTATACAGCTTTTGCATATGTTCAAAAAGATTCATAAAGGAAATGTCCAAACAAAGCTACAGCGGCCAAAACTCTTTAATAGGAAATCATTGAAATTTGTGGTGAAAACGTAGGACACAAATGTTAATCATCATCCATCAATCACATTTTTTAATTTGACATCATTGATCTGATTGTGTAATTTTAGAATCTATGCTTTGACAACCATTCCAAATTATAGTTTTCATAAAACCATTGTGAAAATTCTCATAATAGGAATAAATACCCTGCTGAAAATGTGCAATGGACCCTTTCACTCTATTACTCTCCAGCACTGTCTGTGTAATGAGGAGTTGTTGGATAAACCAGCTTTTGGGCAAAATTTGGGCACCCCACAGCAGCCAGAATGTGCGAGCTGTTGGACCAAACATTTTTGGGCATAAGTTTTGGTACCCCACATTTTGTCGTAAAGTATATGGACACTGCTCTGTTACCTAAACGTAACCTTTGCTTAATTTTCAAATTTATTGGGACTCCAACCCAGCCATATCATGTTGTTGGACACAGCTCAACAATGCTGACCTTCTACAGGAACTGCACTCTCTAGGTAAAAGTGTCTTGTTAAAGTGACAGTTCGTATGTATGTTTTTGGTGAGAATGTGTAATTGTACCCAACATGCTAAAAAGCACTTTTAAACACGCATTGTGTTAAAGACTATATTTAACAAGAATTAGCAGCACCATGGCTGGTCTAGTAATCAGCAAATGCTGTTATAGCCAGAAAATGTCCCGGGACCTACCAAGCATCCTGTTTTTAGAATAAATATATGTGGCATTGCAGGAATGGTAGAAGAGGCATACTGACGACATTTATTGTCCAGCACTGTCCGCGTATGGAGAAGCTGTTGGATTAACTAGATTTTGGGCAAAAGATTAGGCACCACATGACAGCCAGAAGGGAAGAGCTTTTGGACCAAATTTTTTTATGGGCAAAAGTTTTAACACCCCACGTGTTGTCCAAGAGTTAACACAGCTATGACCAAATGCTTCGGTTTTGCTTTTGAACTCCAACTACAACCACACTAGTAGTTTCTGTAGAACCTCACTTTCTAGTTAAAGTGTCATGTTAAAGGTGCACTAAACCTCCTGATTTTTTTGCTGACTCCACCCTCAGCTCAAATATGAAAAAGTCTAAAAAAACAAAAAAAAAATGGTAGGGTTGTTTGGGAGTGGCACTGGGTGATGTATGGGTTTAGCTGCAGGGCAGGAGGGAGAGCTGATTGGCTAAGCAGCAGCAGCATGCCTATGATAGCGGTGAGATGCACTTTGTGATGTTTCTGCGTACCAAAGTACACGGACACATCATCCTTGCCTTTAGCACAGTTGAACCCGAGAGCGCTACAGAGATAAAAATGACCAAAATAAAAGCGATTTTTAGTAACTCTTTAAAACTGCACTGAGCATGCTAAAAAATACTTTTAAAACATGCATTGTGGAGTATACTCTATTTAGTGTGAATGAATCTGATAATTTTAGCAAGGATTAACCAGCAAATGCTATTACAGCCAGAAACATGTCATGGGACCTACCAGACACCCTCTTTTAAAAAATGAATAAGTAGCATTGCAGGAATGGTAGCAAAAGAATATTGACGATGCTTACTATATTGTTATGCCCTTTCTCCACTAAGAAACACTACTGCTTTTAAATAAAAATAAAAAATCGTAAGCACTGCTGCTGCTTTAACCACTGTTTTGTGACAGCCCAACACTCACACCTTCGACAGGGGGAGGTTCACCCCAGCAGCTGACAGAGCCCTCAGTCCGTTTCCAAATTTACACACATCAGCAGCGCACAAACACACACACACACACACACACACACACACATTCTCATACACAGTTAATATATAACACGCTAACTCACAAAGTCTCAAGGTGTTTTAGCGCCTGCACCTCCTGGCTGAGTTTAGCGGTCTGCTTCTTGAATTTCTTCTCCTCGTGTTTAGAGTCTCTGTGCTTCTTTTTGTCGCGTTTCTCCTCGCTGTGCTCTCTGCGCCGCTTCCTGTCCGACATTCCTGCTGATTCGGGGGCATCTACTGAAGGTACAGGTGTAGCTTTAGTTTATAATATACAGTTTAATATTTAAACAACACGCTGAAACTCAGTCCGCTGCTGCTGGAGAACTACAAACTTAACATCCTCATATTTACTTCCGGAAAACTGGGCTGCTGGGTTCTAATGTGTCACAGTAAGAGTCCCCCAGAGGCGCTCAAATTTTACTCTTTCTCTTAAAAAAAAATATAAAATAATTAAATAAATATATATATATATATATATATATATATATATATATATATATATATATATAGTGAATATATTTGTATTCTTTTTCAGAAATATATGACACACAATGAGGCACCACAACAAAGTCTAAAACTAATGGTGGGAAAGATTATAATAATATGCAATATAATAATAAAACAAGCAATACATTATATACAGCTCTGGAAAAAATACAAGACCACTTAATTTGAGTTTTTTTTTTTACCAAATTGAAAACTTCTGAAATATATTCAAGAGGAAGATGGATTATCACAAGCCACAAGAACTGCTTGTTTTTTTTTTTGCACCAGGATTGGCATAAAGTTATCTAAAAGCAGTGTGTAAAACTGGTGGAGGAGAACATGCCAAGATGCATAAAAACAGTGATTAAAAAACAGGGTTATTCCACCAAAAATAATTTCCGAACTCTAAAAACCTAATGAATATGAACTTGAAAATAGAATAGTATGGTATAATAAAAGGAGTATGACAATTATATCAGTATAACAAAATAAAATAAAATAAAATAAAATAAAAATCAACATTAGCACTGCACACTACGGAGCCCCTAAGGTGACATGTTAAAAAAATAATGCGTGGCCACAACTTATTAAGTTGTGGGAACAAGATAATTTAGGGGTGGTAATGAGCTCCTAATGCATGGGAAAAAGCTAATTAAGGAATGGGAACGAGATAATTAATTTGTAGCCAGAGAATAATAAAGCTTGCTTTTCTGTAAATGAATGCCCATGAAGAAGACTAAATATTACATCAAAGCTCCAATCCAATTTTATTTCAATCTCTGAATTAATTATGGCAATATTTTGGAGTCTCTTAATTCTAAGTAAAAGATGTTTAATTCTCATACTAAAAGCTGATGGACTCAGACGCAGACAGTATGAAGACCCAACTTTATTAAGTCATTCTGCCCACCCTAATTATGTCGTTTCCATGTCTTACTAAGCCTCATTTTTTTACATGATGTCATCGTAGGGGCTCCATAGCACATTGCTTCATGATTGATTAGACAAGTGTTTAACAATGTAAACAGCATCACCACTGTTAAATAAATTAAGTCAGATGAAAGCTAGCTAGCTAAGAAAACATAGATTACTGGAATGCTTTGCTAAAATAAGGTATTCATAGAAACACAGAGACTGCTAGTTTCATTTTGATTAGACCCAAATGTCTAAAACCTACTGGGAGAATATTATAAATAAACGCCATTATTTGGTTTAAACGTATATTATCACTGCTATGCAAAAATCTTGTATGGCAATATTTGTTTGTTTTTATAACTTTGATCTGGTCTTTTACATGGTGTAAAATATATATATTAAAGTAGATTTCAATAGAACAAAAGAAATGCTCCAAAACATCCCAAATTGCTCTGCTAAATTAAAGCACAAAAAGTAATGACAAAATGAAATAAATGAGCTACTATTATAGTTTTTAGATACCAAGATAGCTGTATAAATAAATGTCAAGCAAATCCCCTATGTTCCAAACATAGATAAATATGTAGAATCTCTATGTAATGTAATAGCTTATAGTAGCTTCAAATAAGCACAATGTAGAGTTTTAAATATGTGATTAGAGGTGCACATCTCTAGCCTTGCAGTATGACTTGTAATTTTACACAAATCGAGGTTACTTTTCTACTTAATGCTATTTCAAGCAGATTCTACATATTTTGGATGAAAAAATATTGGTTATCAGCAAGAAATTTAAAATTCCAGTATATGTGCATCCCTAATGTGCATACATTTTAGGTGAGATCAGCAAATATCTTTTTTAGACTCTAAAATCCAATTCATCATCATGTGAAGAAGACTCTGGGCTAAAAAGCTCCAATTTTTTGCATTTTGCATCTACCAGTACCACCTAATAACAATTATTGTATTTGTTTCTACAAACTTGCTGAACACATGCATATGATTACATGCACATTTTAGATGCATACAAAACATTGCTTACACACAAAAACAAAAAGTGCAGTTTGCAGATTTGGACTTGATTTATTGAAAATAGAAAGTGATGAACAAATAAAAAAAACAATGATTTACAAACAAGCTGTATTTAGCTGAAAATACTGCATGAGAATCACATTCAACAACATATCTTTGGTCTTTGAAATACAGTTGCAGGCCAGAACAGCCCAACAAATGTAAACATCAGGTAAACCACAAGCAATCACCACAACTTTCACCATATGCACCATAAGTGTACAAAATATTTCAGTTACATAGGCATTGATATAAAGTAAGTAAGTAGTCATGATCTTGTAACAACAGCATCCCACTAGGATCACTTTCCTCCTAGATATCAAAGATATAAGTATAAATTACAACATTCGATTATAGATCAGATTATAGATCAGATTATAGAACAGTGCTTACAGACTACCAGCTGTAATAGAAACTCCTCAGTGAAAGCTGTGTAATTAACCATGTGGTTCTCTCCAAGTCCTTAACTAGAACAGGACATAAGTGGTCCCGGGAGACCCCTGAAGAAACACCAGGTTGGTTTGGGGGTGATGACTGCTGGAAATATGGGAGCCTGGAGTTTGTGACCAGGCTGTAGTGACTGGACCACTAGGTGGCACTGTTGCACAGAGTGAAGTGACCAGCGGTCCAGACCCCCTGCCCCACTCTCTGAGCTGCTCTGAATTCCAGGAGCGCTGCCCAAAGTAGGCCACAGCCTGCCGATGTGGGGTTTCTGTGGCCCCTTAAGGCCCTCACAAAGAGGAGAGGAAGTCTTTCAGACCCCCTTTCTTACTCTTCTGGCTGTCCTCAAGCATCAGGAGCTTCCTAAGACGAGAGAAAGCAGACTTCTTCACGCTGGATGACTTTGATGAGCTGCCGCTGTCTGAGGATTTTGATCTGCAGAAGAGATAGTAAAAAAATATGGTTAACACACAGTTATTAAAGGTTTCAGGAACAAAAAAAATTGGGCCAGCCTTCTAAATGCAGATTTTCCATTAAAATAAAAAAAAATAAAAACCCACAACTAGGTTTAATCTCGGCCTGGGAAATGGGAAAAGTTTTCTGCTTAAGTTTTTTAAAAGAAAACTCACGCTGGTGTTCTGTGTGGTGTTTTGTGTGGGGTCTTCTCATGGGTTCCAGACTTTGGTGTAGGCTTGTTGGCTGACTGAGGGGTCTTGCGCTTGCCCGTGCTCATCGGGGTGCCGTAGGTCTTTGAAAAGGCAGCCAAGAATTCCCTGTTAATTCCAACTTGTCTGGATGTCTTATTACAAGCGTGACAGGTGGCCATCTAAAGGAAATATTCAAATAAATAAAATATATATTATAATTTGTCCCCAACAACAACAGAAAAACAGAAATATACATACCATATAAAATATATACATTTTACTACATACAGCTCCTAGTGGTTTCATACCTTTGGTGAAAACCTTCCATTGAATAGAAAAAGTAGTCTACAACTAGGCTTTATCTCTTTTGAAAACCAGCACAATGTCTTATGGCATATTGAGGCAGTCACACAAACACCTATAACTTTGCAGTTTTTCACTTTTAGACATAATTTGGATTTAAGATATAAAAAAAAAAAAACTAAAATGAAAGGTTAAATCGTTTCTATTTTGTGAACAGTGTACAGTGGGAGTGAATGATGAGTACAGGTACAAGGTGTGTGTGTGGGTTTGTGTGTGGTGTTAGCTGTAAGAAGCCATAGTCAGCTGTATTAATGAATCACGCCTGTGGAGTGGCAGCTGTGGTGGGCTAGCTCATTATACATCTGCATACTCCAGTGCAGTGGGCTTTAGAGACATCATGAGGAGACAACATGTGATGTTCTCATGAAATGTCCAGTGGTGTCAGATACTTACACAAACTACTCTTATGATTACCTCAAAAATATGAAGGCTTCTCCTCCAACACCATACTCTGACATTTCTTAAGTACTGGTATATCACTGGTATTATCACTACCTTACCACAGCAACATACACATGATTTTCACCATCTAAAGATCCACAATACATTATTTCATTTTTCTCCTGCTTTAGAATGGAAAAAGCTACAAGAAACAAACAATTTTTGTTACCGCTTTCAAGGTACATCTTTGTAATTTTATAATTATTTTTTTGTATATAACTATGTATAATTTATTTTAAATATAATTTAAAAAGTGTTTCTGGCGCTTGCCAGGCCACCACTGTAAATAGAAAACTGCCTTCCTGGTTCATTAAAAAAAAAATCTTTAAATAGTTTGTTTTTGCAAATGTTAATACAGAGATTTTAATATTTACATGTGGCACTGCTGATTTGCTGCTTCTTATCCTTTCCAACCACAGACTAAAGCTAAATATCATGATTTATAGCATATAGTACAAAAAAAAAGTCAATTAAAGCATATCGGCCAGTAGTACAAAACAGTGATGTGTGTTTAAAGAGAATTTCAGAGAAAACAAATTAAGAAAAGTAAAAGAAATTAAAAATAATTGTCTTAAGCAGCACCAAAAGTCCAACTTTCCATCTTCACTTCTATCATTAAAAACTCTCTTAAGCAGAAAGCAACAGATTCACTCTCACTAAAGTACCACACAGAACAGTCCACCTTTTACTTTACCACTTCATCTCCAGATGCACACAAAAACACACTTCTAACGAAATTACAGTTCCTTCCCAAACAACAAAAGTTAAAACACAGACAGAAGTTCCAAAACTCACCGAGATGAATGTAGCCATGTCTGCTGAAGTTAAGAGAGAGAGGATGTGAAATGAGGCTCAGTCAGAATCTCACAGGTTGTCCGTGTGTCACTATGTTTACAACAGGCTGAGTGCACAACGTTATAAAGCAAAGTGGCTCGGGCACATGGGCCTTCCGCCAATCACATCACTGGAGGCGGAGACACTGAGTAAATCAGAGCTTTCACATTGGTGATCAAAAATATCACCTAATTTCACCTAATCTACATCCAACAAAACAACAACAACAGAAACAGCAGAGGCAACAATTACCAAATAATATTTATAATTTAAATAAAATGCAATTAGAACAGAAAGCACCAAAAGAGGTCATGCTCAAACAATGCAATACAAAATATATAACACGAGGGTAAAACCTTTTAATTTAATTTTAACCTTTTATTTTCAAAGTTAACCAGCTATATATTTTATTACTACTTTATATATATTGTTTATCTCGCTTTAAGAGCAATCTAATAAACAAAAACAAATTAACAAATACCTGACCACTGAACATAAAACACAAAAACCTGCTTACAGATACATGGATCATGGATACATTCTAATGCTTCAGAATAATTTAATATATGTTGTACATTCTATCAAATTATTTTTAGTTTGTTTGAGTCTTCAATGGTATATATAAAAAAAAAATCAAGTACGCTGAAGAGAATAAACATGACAATGCCTTAAAAGGGTCAGCAGTACCTCTTCAGGCTTAAACACTATTAGAGTAGCAGCTGCTGAGGGATGCCAACAATACCAGTCGTGATCGCTGATTAGAGGACTACACTTCATAAAAGTGGATAGAGCTCATAAAAGCAGAAGAGCTGCAGTACACACACACACACACACACACACACAGCTGAAAAATATGCCATTAAACCGCAGTCACAAAATACAGCCTGCTACATCAGAGCCAGAACATGCTCTCAAAATATCTCACTCTCCATGATAACAATCTGCCCATAAAACACACACTCAAACACACAATCCTATAGTTTTATAGATACACTTGCTTTTATACTATACAGTGTTAAACCTGGCAGTATTTGTTTGGATGATAAACTGTCCCAAAAAAAACAGCAATAAATAATTTAGTCATTTTACAACAAATGAAAGTTTATGATTTTGCCAGTAATATAACAATAAAATAATAGCATAGCAGAGTAAATACACCATTTAAAAAAAACAATAATTAACAACTGTTAACACTGCATTTAATATGCTTTTCTTGCTTAAAAAAAACCCAGAAAATACTAAGGGGGTCAGCAAAAATGATTAGGATCACATACACTTACTGTATATGTTTATATCGTAATTCTTCGGACAGGACTATATACACTTTGTCATTTTGCTAAATTATGATTATAATTCTCTGGTCTAAAATGGTCAATTTTACCAGTGCTATATCTACAATGGCTTTACTCAACTCTAGTAGCATTTAACATTTCGTTCTTTAGGTGCTTCAGATATTCTGTGAAAAAGTCATTCATCATCAGAAAAACAATTTAATACTAGATTATATTTCTAAACATTTGTGGAAACACTTTGTTATTACCTACCATAAAGTGTACTTATTTCTGACATACAACTGCATACACAGCTATACACTATATACATAGTACAATTCACAGAAACACACAGCCAACAGAATTGGATTTTTGGAGCCACGTGCATATGAGACTATATTAAGATTACATCCAGTGTTTTAAACCTCCCTAATCCAATACTTCTCCCAAAATCAAGGTTTAATTCACGCCGTCGCATTTTAACTTCTGTAAGAGGCACAGCTCTGCCAGCAATGCTTTACATAAAATGTCAAAACTTTGTTGTGATGATTTGATTGCATTTACTCGGAATCACAAGCCAGCGGGTACTAAAATGGTATCTTGATCCAGGTACTAAATTCGTCTAATGGAAAAGCAAAAAAGCTGAGTAGAGCTGGGATGAGTAGTGTAGCTTCATGCACTGGAAATGTGCCATTACTGTACAGAGGTACTGATGCTGGAGGAGAGGATTAGTTCTGCATCACACAGACCACTCTAATTTATCCCAAAGGTATTGGATGGAGTTGTATCACCTCAGTGAACACAGCAGCACTGCTCCACAGCTCCGAGCTGAAGCACTTAATGAACCTATAGCTGATGTTTGGTACAGGGCATGGTGCTTTTGGTGTACTGTACAGAAAAATGCACTATTACGGCAATAATAGTCAAAGTCAAAGTCAAAGTGGTTTTTATTGTCATTTCAGCTATATACAGAGTACACAGTGAAACGAAACAACGTTCCTCCAGGGACCATGGTGCACATAAACACAGTGTAGACAGAACAATAGTGCAACAGTACAAAAGTGCAGACAGACAATACAACACAATACAGACAAAGAATAAAGAATAATAAAATACATAAGCTATATGATATATTATCACTTACATGTAAAAACTCTCAATTTTTGAAGATAACTTTGTCATAATGTGAATCTGGCAGTTGTTCTCTGTATTGTGTCAGAATTTAATTATTAATAAATCTGTAGAAACCTTTTACAATATCTTCCATTAAAAGTTAATAATTTTGAGACAATAAAAAAAATTCCATATAATGATAACAGAGGTAGTCTGTTTTGAAAACTACAGACAAAAGACTTGAAACTATTCTACTACATAAAAACAAACATAAAATATTGTTTGCAATATTGCCAAGATTATTATGATCAGAAAAATACCCCAAAATATTGTGATAATGTTTTAGGGCCATAAGGCCTACCCTATTTGCCCCAAATTAAGTAAATTGATAACGGAGTGTTGCCTCAGGGGACAGCTTGAAAACACCCACATCTATTTAAGTTGTGAGGTGTTATCGTATGAGCCACATTGAACACCGACCAGCGTGCTCATTGCAAGGCAATGTAAATTATAGAGAACTATACTAGTGCACCTAAAAAAAAAAGAAAAGTGAAACGTTATTTTATAATATACGAGTTGCACATTTTTTTTACTGAATTACTGAAATAAAGATGTATTATACACAGAGTGATCTATTTTAAGCCCGTATTTATTTTATTTTTAATGATTATGGCTTAATAGGCAATGAAAACCCAAAAATCAGTGTCTCAGAAAATTTGATTATTATATAAGACCAATTGGTACTTTTGGCAGTGTGGGCAGTGTGCCAAGTCCAGCTGAAAAATGAAATCTGCACCTCTATAAAAAGTTGTCAGCAGAGGGAAACATGAAGGGCTGTAAGATTTTCCAGGAAAACACTGCACTGACTTATTTTTGGGTTTTCACTGGCTATAAGTCATAATCAAAAACAACAAAAACAAATGCTTAAAATAACTGAATTACTGAAATAAAGTAACTTTTCAACTTTTCTACGAACACATCACAGGAGGAGATACCATTCAGAGTGGGCAGTGCAGTGGGTCGTAATGATCATGACTGGTGGTGTCTGGCTAGAATTATCCATCTGATCAGACAACACTGGCAAACACCATCACCTCCTCCATAAATCAATGAGGATGCCCTACACGGCACACATATTCCACAAACCTGGGCAGTGTTCTATAGCTTCAATTAAACATGGTAAAATTTAGGCATGTCAGTATATTAACATTGAATCAACCACTTCTCTCTCATTGGTTATCAATAACCTCTAATAGGCTCAATAACACTACAGCTGACTACAGGCATCTTACAGTGATGTGCATGCAATGTTGTAACAGAAGCCTCTGCAGTGGCTTACTGACAGGAGCAGAGCTCACATGATCCAAAGAAACCCCACTCTTCCTCCAAGATGATCCACGAACCACAAATCCATCCCACCCAGAATCCATACAAACATGCCACACGCCAATGCTATAATTAACACATTAATCAAAGAGTGAGGCACTAGGATAGCTATCATTTTCCTCCATCACGTGCATGAGCAATTTCCTGCAGTACACAGCACACACGTATCCGGTGCTATTTAACGCACACGCACGCGATCAAGTCGCTATGCATATACAGCAGGAGGAATCTGAGGGCCCTCTCAAGCATTTACATACCATCAAAAAGTCAGCAGCTCCGACAAGACTGATAGATGCAATCAGTCAACAGCAGCTGTGTGCACAGAGAGCGGCAGGGAACAGAGAGACACAGTGAAGTGAACAGAGACCGGCTGTATTTAGATTAGTGCTGGGCAGACTACACACAGGCCTGTCTGAGACGTCAGCACACACAAATGCTGGGGGCTTTGTCCCGCTGTAACCCATACCTGGCATTTAGCATGGAGCCAGCAGGTTTATGTTTATCTGCTTCAGAGAGTCCTATTCTATTGGCAATGCTTCTCCACAGGAAGTAAAGAAGCTGTGTGCTCACACTGTAAACACTGTGTAAAAAAACATATTTTTTGATTGCGTGCCAAATTCATGATGAACGGACCAACAGCATTGATCCAAAATGTCCTTAACCTTCCTGTTATGTTCATTTGTCAGGAACAGCAGGGTGTTCCCGGGTCAATTTGACCCAGCGCATGATTAACTATCCAAAAGATGTCTGAAGCTGGAAAAAATAAAAAAATAAAAATAAATCCAAAAAGCAGTGTGAATATTTCATTACTAACTCTATTGCTAATAATTCTTTCAATATTAAGTGCAATGGTGTTTCTTACCTCTCACATGTAATGCTTCAATTAGACTAATTCAATTGTTTTTCATAAAAAAAAAATGCATGTTCAAACTTTTTTTTTATGTTTCACTACTTTATTTTTTATTTTTTGTAGGGGGTGGTTGCAAATAAGTGAGATGAACCATTTTTATATTATTTTTTGATTACACTAATTAAGGTGTAAATAAAGTTGTTTAATACTCAAAAAAGTACTTTTAACTATTTTTCCTAGGTCTTTAAACTTTAAAACGGGTCAATTTGATCCGTAACATAAAAGGAGGGTTAATTTATTTGTTACACTGACATTGAAAAATAAGTAAAGGCTTGTTTTTAGGACTATATATCAGTTCCCGGCATTCAAACAATTAAAAGCAGCAACTTAATAATAATGATGGTAATACTTTTCAGAAGGGTAACAAAAACAGTACTAAATACATAAAATAAATGTAATAAAATTGTTAATTAATTTCTTAAGTAATTATTAACTGACACTAAATAAAACTAGGGCTGTCAACATTAAAGTGTTAACCCACGCGATTCATTTGTAATCAGTAAAGCGTTATTTTCTTTAATGCAATTAATGACGCCACAATATTTGACCCCAGCTTTTGCCGCTACCTGCCCCACCCCCCGCCCAATGCAGAGATTTATTTTTTTTTACTTGTGATTCACTTGTTGTGACAACA
Organism: Astyanax mexicanus; assembly: GCF_023375975.1. Taxonomy (NCBI): domain Eukaryota; kingdom Metazoa; phylum Chordata; class Actinopteri; order Characiformes; family Acestrorhamphidae; genus Astyanax; species Astyanax mexicanus. The sequence goes on along the minus strand of NC_064410.1, from coordinate 47,924,791 downwards.
CGATCTGGTTTCTATCTGACCCAGCTATCAAATAAACTTATTTCTATTGAGCTAAACTGCTGATAAAGCGCAGTTTAATCCGATATATTAGCCAGATAATAATTATAATAATAAGTAATGCTATGAACAAGAAGACATTAGTTCAAATAACAGATAACTAGTTCAAATGTCGTAAATTAGTGTCAATAAGTAATTAGTTGAGACACTGTCATAAGTACTAGTAAATAATGTACCCTTATTGTAAAGTAATACCAGTTACCAGGACTGAACCTTTGGACATAAAGTTTACATACAGTTACAATTTTATACTGGCTTTATTGTGTATTTTTCCCCTCAGAATGTAATTAAAACATGTCAGGACAGCAACTTTTAACGTCATAAAAACATGTGAAACAAAAAATAATAATACAAAAATAAATAAATCTATAACTTGGATGAGGGTTCTGGGGTTCATTCCTGCCCCTCTAGGAGGTGTCAGCCTCTCTCAGGCCCACCTCAGCTCCAGCTAGTGCTGGCTCCAACTGGAACGCTTAGCTTTCTGCACGCTTCCTGAACACTCCACCACAGACACACATTCACAAAATCAATCCTGCAGATGGGCTCTTTGTGATCTATTAATAGGCCAGGCTCTTAAAATACCCTGCTAGCCGCAAGCTGGGCTAGGCTGGCTGCTGCGACCTTGGAACCGGGGCTTCAGCAGGCACAGCTGTCCTTGATATGGTAGAGCTGGAACGTATGTTCATGGGTGTATGTGTGTGTGTGTGTGTGTGTGTGTGTAGGTGAAAGGGCGGGTAAATTTGCACCGTTATCGAAACGCTGAGACCCATCTGCTCTCCATAACAACTGATCCCTTTTACCCATACATAGACAGGCCACTCCAGAGGGAAAATAGGATGTCACTCACATCAGGAGCTGTAAACAGAGTGCTGAAAGATGGCAAGGAGCAATTAAGAGGCTGCAATGTGATTCTGCTGTTGAGGTTGAAAGAAAGATGCTTTGGGTAAACAATGCTATTATTAGGGATGGACAGATATAGCAGTTGTGAGTCAAGATCCAACATTTGCACATACAGAAATACATACATACTCTACATACATCCTCTGCAGAAGTACTGGAACACCACTGGCATTGTTTGTTTTTCCATTGAACACATTTAATGAATAGAATTAGGAGATTAAATGTCTTAAGTAAATAATGGCCATTAAATACCAAACGCATAGCATGATAAATAAACAAGATGAAACAATCTTTAGCACCACATTATCCAACATAGTCGTTCTGGGAAGGAAAAAACCTCTCAAAAGGAGAGAATGTGTTCAGAAAAACCAAAATGACCTGAGAACTGAGGGTTTTAATGTTGAAGTGTCTTGGTATCATAAGGGCAAAAAACACGCCTTGCACAGCTCGAAACATGGGCAAAAGGCATGCACTAATTTTCTATGGGTGCGTTTTGGGCATAACATAAAATAAACCAATCAGTGTGTCAGTTATCAGCGGCGCTTTTACACGTCTCAGTAGAGGATACTGACCTGCACGTTCACGCTGTGAAGGTGCGCAAGCAGCGCATTTAAGGGAACAGCAATGTTATTTTATTTTGTATTCTGTTTATTTTATATAGTTGAGTTAAAATGTGTTTGTGCTCTGCAGTGTGTCTGTGTGTGCGTGTGTGTTATAAATCGAGGGTGTATGCACGTTCGGCGCACCTACAAGAATGAACTCTAACGGCTGACTGTGTCTAGGTTCATTTCAGTCAGTGGAGCACCTGTGTTTTCTGCCGCCAAAATAGCAATACGCCAGAAAATGATCTGAACCTCTAACACCTCACTTCCAGACATACCACCACGCCCATCAGTGTCGATTTATTCCTAAACTCCACTGCTATTTTAACAGCTGGGGACTGGGTGTAACAGCTGGGGACGGGGTGTAAGATAGTCATGAGCCTCACGACGTACCTTGCGCAGGGTGTACAATAGGGCATCTAAAGTTTGAACTCTAAAGTGAAACGAATTATTCTCCATTCCTCTTTTACCACTAACCACATTTTACTATCAGCAAAGTAAGAGCTTTTAAGAAACTACTGGCTCTAATATCTCTACTCACAACATTGTGAAGAAATCATAAATGTAGAGCAGGATGAATAATAATATTTTTGTGTATTTTTGCCTTCTGACAAATTGTGCTTGACTTGATTTTATAAGAATACATGTGTTCTAAATAAGTTTTTTGAAATTGCAAACAATTCAGACACAGTTCAGTGTGTAATAGCCCTAACATTTAACATTTGGTTGTTTATCACTTGTTTACAATAACAGCATTACTCTGAAAAAAAAACTTGTGAATTCTGCTCTAGTGACCTGTTCCTATTCTGATGGAGAGTTGAAATCGATGGTCACTTCAGGAAGAACAGGCACCTGGTGTTTGCAAGTAAAAGATCACTTGACGGAAATAGAGAAAACGGATGCTTTATAATAATTACAACCCAGGTGAATATACTTTCACTTTTAATAGTTACTGTATGATTATGTACATGAAAACATATTAGCTTAGCTACTGGCAAATTTATATATAATAAAATGCTTGTTTAACCTTAGCCTCACCTAAAGACATGCTCTTCCAGAGTACAAAAAAAACAAGTTTAAAAAAAAAAAAAAAAAAAAATAAATTTAGTTAAATCTAACAGATTTAGTTAAAATTTAGTTAAATCTAATTAGAAAAACACAATAGGAAACCTGTTAATCCAGTTAATGATGAACATTCAAATCCAATCCCACCCATCTGTGATCCCCAAATTATCAATTTTTTTAATATCTTATAAAAAAAAAAATATTTTAAGCTAGTTGTCCAGTTATTTAAGATAATGTGTCTGTAAATACTTGTAGAATTGTCTACTGACCCACACTGAAGCTTCTACAGTAAGTTAGTTTTGAGTAAAACGTAATTCTGTTCCTTTGAAGGTTGAAAAACACAGAGGTATTTTTTAATCTTCCTAAACGTGATGCTACTAAAAATAAAGGCAGCAGGAGATCATCTTCTGAGGAGTCAAAGTACCGGTTTAATTGAGTTTAGCTGAAACTGGATAAGTGGTGATGTGGAGGATGCTCAGACTGATGTCCGTTAATCATGTTGTCTAAGACTCTGCTGTTTTTCATTGCGTATCTGAGGCGATAATGATGGATCAGGACAGCGGCACGTGTTGGACGGATCCGGAGGGGGAGTGTGTACAGGAAACAGGATACACCGAGGCGCTCTTTAAGCCTATAACCCCCGGCTGCTGTGCTGTACGCTACAGACTCTCAGCACTACTCTATAGATAGATAACATTTCAAAGCAGAAATCACCTTCATCTATCCACCACTAAATGTTCACTCTTTTAAAACCATCATAATGAAGTTAAGTCTGAGTCATGTAGAGTTTAGGCTATTTATAGAGCATCGTGTCAGGAATAGTATTCTGTCAGGAAGGGTAAAATAGTCATCATCCCTGCCTGCTGACAGAGACACACCTGAGAAAGGATGCCTAGAATAATTCACTAAAGACCTGGCAGCGCCTGCACGTGAGGCGCCGGCGTGTCGAGCATTCGGTTTACTCTGATTAAAAGTTCAAGGCCAAAAAGCCCCTGCTTTGCCTTTTCCGTTCCATCATTTCATCCATTCACAAACATACTGGCTGCTATCGAGAGCTTTGGGCTTTTCAGTGGAAAAAAAAAAAAAAAAAAAGCCATGAGACATCCCTACACCTTAAACCCCCTGTCAGCTCCCGGAAACACACACTCAGGGACTTTTTTTAAACATGCGGAGAGAATGCAGACACAACGTCAGAGATGGGATTTAGTTCTGTTTAAATTTGGTTGAGTTTCATACCACTGCTGATTCCCTTTAGCGGTTTCTAAAATCATGCATTAAAAAAAATAATAATAACTAAATAAAAAAAGTGCATTTTTTTTTTTAAATGTTTACATTACACTACATTTGGCAGACGCTTTTATCCAAAGTGACTTACAATAATGATGAACATTTAGCAATAGAGGACATAGAAGTTCAAGATAAAAAAACTACTTTTTAAACATGGCCAATAGGAGGCCAAAGGGGAACAGTGGGATAGAGGAGGAAAGGAGGAAAAGAAAAAGAAATGAGGTTAGAAGTAGTTAGTTAGTTATAGGTGTTAGGAGAGTAGGTGCTCTTTGAAGAGTTCAGTCTTCAGGAGTTTCTTCTGATTTGGTAGTATAGGGTAGTTTGTACCACCATTGGGAAACTCTGTATGAAAACAGTCTAGAAAGCTTTGTGTGAATGTTTGGCAAAGCTAGGCAAGGTTCACTACACCAGATGAAGTAAAAGCAAAACGATGCATGAATTCCGATTTGACCATTCACATTTACGTTACGTCAATGAATTGGATACGTATCCGATTTAGGGCCACATATGAAAGTGACTGAAATCTGATCTGAGCCACATTGAGCAAAAATGACAAATATACAAACATACCTTATCAGTGCAGCCTTTCGTTTTGGCCACGTGCGGCCGAGATCACGTGTATACAATGTGGAATTCACTTGTAGGATATTTTTGCTGCTAGATGCTCTCTGCCCTGCTTCTATTTTCACTTGTTCTGGTCTAAATAAAAGTATATGTTCAACCACTTACAGATAAACAAAACCATTAGAGAAATTATATTGATTCTAGGAGAATTAAATCACCTTCCCCTAATTCCTCCAAATCACCATTTCCCAGTGGCTCAGCATGAGACGACCAAACAGAGACTGATGCACGTGACTGAATGAATTCTACCCTCAGAAGAAGGACAGACACGTTGAGCAGCAGAGGAGATATCTTGCTCAGCTGGACGTTAAGAAGCTATTGATGTTGGATGAAACTGAAGCCCTTGGAACTGACAACTATTCCAATGGACCAAATTAGTAACAGCTATATGTCAGTACAAATCATAGCTTGTTTGCGGAGTGAATTTAGATGAAGCTGCTGTGCGCACGCATTGTGAGAGGCCCTTGTGTCCCATCATGCATAGGTAAGGATCATTTACAAGGCTAGAAATATCTCTCAAACGAAAACAAACGTAAATGATGAGGCAGTGGAGACAGATCATATGCAGTGCAACAGATAGCATGGGTGACATCTTCTATGTCCAAACACGACTTTGTAAGCCTGGCCGAGGTCGATAGAGATGAACTTTGCTGACACCAGTTCACTCACATGTATATAATTCCTGATCACACTGCCAAGCCCTGACTCTCTTTTACACACACACTCACACACACTATGAACAGCATCTCTGCACTCCAATTACCGTAATGTTTCCCCAGAGATCCGTCTATCTCAGTAACAGTAACATTAAACTATGTATCTGTGATTTTGCACGTATGCCACTGCACAGTATTACACGGAGGGCAGGGTTCCCACATATCCTGGAAACCCGGGAAAACTTGGAAATTTAGAAATCTTGGAACATGAGAAATTTACAAAAAATATTCTAGAGATATTATGGATATATATCATGAAAAAATTCCCAAGTATTTAAGCCACACAGATTGCACATTTAATTTTTTTTTTTTTGGCACCATCTTGGCGAAAGAAATATTCCACCACCACCATGTTTAACAGTGTTTGTCTTAAACAGCTAAGGGATTCATTATTTATCAACAACATATTGTTGTGTAATGATTAATCACAGCTCACAAAGCCTCTTATCTGTTGATATTAGTAAGAATTATATATTTCTAGTTAGCGATTTTTCCCAAGTATTCTTACATTTGTCTTTACAACAAGACTTAACACACTCATTAACACAGTCATTCCACTACACTTACAGTAAAGAAAATAATTATTCGATCACTTGCAGATTTTGTAAGTTTGCCCACTGACAAAGACATAAACAGTCTATAATTTGTTGGTTGTGTAGGTTAATTATAGATAGAATATAAAAAACAAAAACAAACAAAAAACAGAAAAATCACATTGTACAAATTATAAATATTTATTTGAATTTTGCATAGAGAAATAAGTATTTCATCCCCTATCAACCATTAAAGGTTCTAGCCTCTACAGACCAGTTAGACGCTCCTAATTAATTCATTACCTGCATTAAAGACATCTTAAAAGCTCTTAAATTGTCACCTGTATAAAATACTTATTTTCACAGACTTACCTAATCATTCAGACTCTAACCTCTACAACATGAACAAGAACAAAGAGCTTTCTAAGGATGTCGGGGACAAGAAAATAGATCTGCGCAAGGCTGGAATGGGCTTCAAAACCATAAATAATATGCTGGGTGGAGAAGGAGACAACTGTTGTTGCAATTGTAAGAAAATGGAAGAAAAACAACATAACTGTCAATTGACATCGACCTGGGGCTCCATGCAAAATCTCAACTCAAATCAGCAAGGGATCAAAAAATGATTTCCTTCCATGTATTAATTTGAAACTATTCTAAACTATATAAAATGCTATAAAAATGCAATTGCAAAACTCTGCATGGGGCTTTTCATTTGAAATAGCTAATACAGGAAGGGCCAGAATCTTTGAGCTACTCAAACTGGATTCTATCTGCCAAGTTGCCCGGTACAAGTAGGGGTAAAAAAACGACACTCCTCTACTGTTGACGTGTTTAACCCTATTCTATTTACAGACGCTATGATTTGTTCTCGATTGGCCTCCTGAGTACTGAGTGTTTTAACTGCCGCAGTAATGCAAGAACGCTCCATGAGAGAGCATTGGCATGTGTGTTTGCATACTTGCATTGAGTAGGTTTGGGGCCTAATGGTGGCACATACTCTGGCACACATAAGCACTTCATGACTATGGGCACTGTTCAATATCTCAGTGGCCCACAGAGCATTTTTTTTTGCACTATTCAACTAACGCCTTACTGCGACCACAGAACTTTTAAATTATATATATATATATATATATATATATATATATATATATATATATATATATATATATATATATATATATATATATAATGTTAGGTACTCCAAGTCAGGCTGCAATATTGGCCACAGAGGCAAATATAAGTGCTACAATTAAGCAATAATACACTCGAGGTTTGTGCTATAAGGTGTAATATTAGCACTGCAATATTACATGTGACGTTATAGCACGAACCTCGAGTGTATTATTGCGATTATACCACAGTTCAAGTATCACTGTTTACTGAAACTTTTCCAGTTAAAGGGAATGAGTAAATACACTCTGTTTGGTTATAAATGCAAATTTTATTGCTGCTCTGTTTGTAGCTGTGCTGTTTGGCTTGTAAACGCTACTTCACAGCTAGGTTACTTGTATGTAGCGGAGTAATACATGGAGAGCTTCAATTACTGTGCATTACTGGCTGATAATGGCACTCAGAGAGAGCCTCTCAGCCAATCACATTGCAGGGTCGGAACTAACTGTGGTATAACCTGTAATGTTATATATATAGAATAGACACACCTATATATAAACAGTTTACAGAGTACGTTTTGCAGTCTAATTTTACTGTAGTCAATCTTTTAAATGTTAGTATCTTTTCAGAGTTATTTTCTGGAGAATCCTAGAGGGAACAGAGCACTGAATTTCTGTTCTGTATGCATGGAAGTCATGTCCTGAAAATTACATTCTAGAAACATCCTGGATTACTGGGAGTGTTACTACCACAACAGTTTAGCCAAACACCTGAACGCACCACTGCTTAGTACTCGAGTCACATTTAAAAGATCCTTAAATTATCCAAAACAGAGCTCCTTATAAGCTTTCTTGAGCTGGATTTGGCTCAGCTGTATCCGTGTAACTATTAAAAGATGTATCATTCTTGCAGCTTAATCTTAAAATAAAAATGTCCAAAATCCTCTGCAGTGAAATTAAGCAGAGTACGCCAAAGTATTCTAACGCGGCATCCACGCCAACATTCCCCTCTGCTTGCTATGCATACTAATGAGGCTGGAGAGTCGATGGCAGACATGCAGGGGGCACGTCGATGGTATTTTCCCTCTCTGCCTGAGGCACAGAAACAGCCCCTGTGATAGGCCACAGCATTTCCATTGGCCTTAGCTGACTGATCAGCCACTTTCTGCTATCTGTCCCTTATCCACTGAGCTCATTTGGACATGGGCCAGACACAAAACAGAGTGGTGGCATTTGCATTCCCAAGAGGACAGAAAATTGCAAGTGGCTGATCACTTACTCTAAAACAGATATAATCAAAAGTAGAATTTCTGCTTGAGTAGAATTAAGTCTACCAACATAAGTTTTCTGATCTTTCTTATCTTCCACATTTCCAAAAACAGGGTAGTTCTCATCAATCCTGGTCCTGGAGTTTTCTAACCCAGTCTCAGTCACTCTCTTCAATGATTTCCTGATATTTCCAGCATATTAAAAATAAGAAATTAGATTGTCATTTACAATCTGACTGGCTATTGCTTTGACATGTTATATCAGTCTGATATAGGAAGGAAAATGCTTCCAAAAAAAAGAAAAAAAGTCACCACCTGGATTTAATTAAGTAAATGATGTGTGGTTGATGCTGTAGTTGGTCAGGTTTAGGTTCAGCAACAGTATGTGCTGAAAGAATGAGGTCAGCTGACTACCTGAATATAGACCAAGTTATTCCATCTATGGAATCTACAGCACGGGCATATTCCAAGATGACAATGTCAGGATTCATGGAGCTGGAATTGTGAAAGAGTGATTCAGGGAGTATGAGATCATCATTTTCACACATGGATTGTTCACCACAGAGTCCAGACCTTAACCTTATTAAGAATCTTTGGGATGTGCTGAATGGAGAAGGCTTTGTGCAGAGGTCAGACTCTACCATTATCAATGCTGCAAGATCTCGGTGAAAATTTAATGCAACAATGGATTGAAATAAATCTTGTGACATTGCAGAAGCCTATTGAAACAAGGAGTGAAACAGTGAATGTGTGTCACAATCAAAGCTAATGGTGGTAAAATAAAATATTAGTGTGTGTGATCTTTTTTGCCCAGGCAGTGTATGTGGTTCAGGACCTGGTGTTTTTGGTTTGTGGTTGGTGGACTGTTTTCAGTTTAGCAGTGACACTGAGGTGTTTAAAAACTCCAGCAGCACTGCTGTGTCTGATGCACTTGTACCAGCACAACACACTCCACTAGCACACCACCATTGTGTCAGTGTCACTGCAGTGCTGATAATATGCATGTATATATAATGTATGCACTAAAGTAAAAGGACAAGGAGTGCAGCAACAAGGAGGTGTTAATGGTAATGATGAAGAGACTTCATAACTTCATAACCCCGATGTTGGGATATACATTGTATAACCAGGTTATTGAAAATACAAAGCCATAGTGATTATTATGATGTTGATATCTCCTGTACTAAATCTCACCAGAACATTGGAGGCCTTTCTGAATTTCTGGAGAACCTTCATTTCTCCAGCACTGAGCCTCTTGTGGGCTGCTTCTCTCCTGAGCAGCCTCCTCACCTGCGCAGACGGCCTGCGTTTGGGATGCAGCCTCACACGGTACTCGCCTGGTTGGCGCCACTGGTAACAAAAGGGGCAGAGCACAGTGTCTGGCAGGGCAGGAGCTGAAACACAGGACAAAAACCTCATGAGAGTTTTGGCCTGCTAACTAAAACACAGCAGGTGAAGGTCTGTGCTATTCTCAGTCTGGCAGGTATTTCTTTCATGCATCCGATACAAATGCTAACATCTTTTCCAATGTGTGGTCATCTCACTCTGCAGAGCAGCAGGCTTTAGGCCTGGGAAAGGGCCAGGGTGTGTATGGGTGTGTGTGGAGCCTGTTTTTATTATATAGGCTTAAAGGCATTGTCGGGGGTTAATATTCTTTTACTGACTCTAAATGCCCCCAAAGTCTCTTACAAAGACCGTAATTCTATTACCAAAGCTCAGCCAAGGTCAGGATGACCATGCAGTCTAAGGAAATAAATAACAATGAAGCAATAAAGTTTAACTGTCTCATATATAACTTACCACTCATCTGATGCCTCTGCCTGAAATAAAGACAAGAAAGAGCATGGTTATTTTTTGAGTCGGCAGCTGTTACGCATTTTATTAGCTATAAAAATATCACAACAAAACAGATCTCTGTTGGGCAAGGTGCAGCAACGAGGGTGATAGAAGCAGCCCACCATTCTGAACATACTGTGATTGTTTTAATTAAAAAAACTAAAATACTTAATAGGTCATTACAGTCTAAAGCTAAAACTTCCTATTAGGGCTGCCCGATATATCGTTTAAGCATAGTCAATGCGATGTGCGAATGCGTAATTGTCACATCACAGGACTTGCAATGTCACTTAAGGCAATTAAATTAAACACGTCATATTGAAATGTTTTGATTCCTGACATAAGAAGTAGATACACAGCGCTGCCTCTGTGTCTGTGTAAGCACAAGGGGGAGGGGGAGTGCGAGGGGGGCAGGAGTAAATACAAGGTGACAGCATGGCCTTCATCCAAACGCATGTGAAGAAAGCTTTGCACCTCAGTCCAGCACAGTTTTGCACAGATACTTCCAGTTACAGCTAAATTCATGCTTTTAATCCCAGAAAAACACTCTTATTTCCCTTTCAAAAAGCCATTTAAGTGCCTGATTAAGGGCCCGGTTACTCCTGTTTTCCTCAGGTTTGAGTGTCTGTGCTGACTCAGCTCTTGATCGTTCCGGACCCCATAGCAACCACCTATGAATTTCTTTAGCTGGCAATCACTCTGCACCCTGTTCAGCACATTTCTATGTTATTCAAAATTCAGACAAACTGTACAGCAACCACCAAAAAAACAACCTAGAAACTACCCTTAAACCACATACAAATCACGCAAGTTGTGACATAACTCGGCATTTCTTCAGGACATTCTCTTTTCTAGTTTTAGGCAAGCAGAATATTATGTTTTAAATTAATTTTTAAGAACACAGTATTGACTTTTAATAATAGTTCATAAGTTAACATTGGTGTCAGATGTTGGTTCACATTTAGTGTTCTGTTTAAACCATGTCCACTAAACAGCAGTGTTGTACTCTTGTACTTTTTTTTTTCAAAGATTTCTAATTTTCTCTTTTTTTTCTCCCTAATTTAGCTAGGCCAATTGTCCCACCCATTCAGCTGCTAGTCAGCTGTATATTCCCCACCACTAGTGATGCCCCACCACCACCTCCGACGCATGTGAAGTCAGTCACTGTTTCTTTTTTCGAACTGCTGCTGATGCAACACTGCCAAGTAGCATCACAGCACACTCAGAGAAAAATGCTTGGCTTCGATGCATGCATCAGCTCACAGACGCCTCGTGCTGATCGACATCACCCTAGGAGTGATGATGGGAAAGAGTGCCATCTATCCACCCAGAGAGGGCAAGGCCAATTGTGGTCTCTCAAGGCTCTGGCAGCGGAAGGCAAGCTGCATGACCAGGATTGAAACCAGCGATCTCCTGATCACAGCCTGCTGGACCGTTCAGCATCCCAGCATCTGCCTTCAAATCCCGCTGTTATGACTGGATAAAAATATTTTATGATAGTGTATTTCATACTATGAGAGTTCTGCAAAAATGTTACTGAAACAATCAAAATATATTGTCTACCTTACAGTATAACAATACTTTGTGATGCATTGAATTGTAACCCCTGGATGGTGATATGCATTTCAATTGGGCACAAGTTGTTCTCCAGTGTATATGGGTTTTCTCTTTTATCATTTTGCTGGGAAATTAATAGTGTACAAACTCAGTGTTCATGTTTTTCTGGAGGATAATTAAAGCCAGGCTTGCTGTAGTGGTCGCTGTACTTTAGCCGATTGTAATTATGCTGGGGTATATTTAACACCATGTTTTTCTGGGCACATGTCAAAGTTTATATTGCTTTAGAAAAAAAAACTGCAAACCCACAGGCGATGTGTGTCACACACTCCAAATTGAACAAGAAAACTAAGATATAAATATTAAAATATCTCACTTATAACAGCAGTATTTTATAATCAAAACTCTACCTGATGTCTTTATGTCTCTGGAGATGCAGATGAAGTATACGGGTCTTATTTTTAAACGCTGAACTATTTTAATAACCTGCTCTAACTAGCCACTCTAAACACTTGCTATCATTAGTGTTCAATGCCAGAAGGTGAAGGCTAAAACTGGCCATGTTAAGACACGTGCAAAGTGCACAATGTACACAAACCAAGGAGCAGGTGCCTTTGGTTATAATAAACTTTCTATAGAGAGCAGGTGTCTGCAGCAGTAGCTGTAGCAGTGTTCTACAGAGCCTGTGCCAAACAGCATCTGAGAGTCCTGAGAGAGAACTCAGATGTGCTGACACACTGCGGTACAGCAAATATCTCCTGATCCTTCACACCTCAGACATGCATACATGCATTTAGCCAAGGCCTAAAACTACAGATCTGGAATGCATAGTAAAACACTGATTAAGACAGTGATTTTGATCTGTTCATACTGCAACACAATCAAATTTATACGTCTTCTGCTCCTCTATTTCAAAAAAATTTAGATTCTCGTCATTTATATATTTTGAATATGTATTTTTTTTGTAAAATTAATTTAAATGAAGGAAACAACCAAGAGCAATTCAAAAATTACTTTATTACAAATGCAGAGTTTCATCCATATTCAACTCATCAGTCTTAAAATCTTTAGATCTTCCAAAATTTCTCTTGTAGAGGTTAATTTTCAGTAAGATATAAACTATAAAATTATTTTAACCAATTTTTCTATAAAGCATTATAAAATATGCCTACAAGATTATTTGATAAATGCTACATAATTATTTTTCTTGTATTTATACACATTCGCTGTTTTTTGTTATAAAGCTAGAATTGAATATTCTTTTGTTGAAATTATATTTGTTGTAATTTTGTTTTTATATTATTAAAGTAGAGGCTTTATATAAATAAGCCTACATCAGCTTTTTGCCTCTACCTGCACTGTATGTTAGGCTGTTTGCAATTTGTGTATTCTTTTGATTGTGCAAAAATAAAATTAAAAACCTGTAGGTTCAAATTCTACCATAAATGCTGGTAATAATATTAAACAATGTGCCACATCAGTATTATATTTATTTATTTCAAACTTTGTGGACAATAGGCTAAACTTGCTTGTGATATGTGGCTCCTTTAGTGTGCTGTGTGGTTTCAATGCTTTTGCTATACATAGCCGGTTGCTATGGTATCCAAGGCAGTTGCTACGGTATCTAAGATTGTATCTATGGAGTGGCTGCTATGGTGCTGATAACTGGTTACTATTGCAACCTATATGGTTGAAATGGCATTGCTATGTGGTAGCTTGATATTGCAGGGCGGCTTCTACATTGTAGCTTTGGGGCTCCAAAATTGTTAAGTAGTTTTTTAAGTAACTGCTATGATTTCCCAGGTGGTTGTTCAGGCGTTGCCAACTTTTTGCTGTGGTACCTCACATGGTTAAATTTCATACAAACTGGAATAAGGAATTGCTACACAAAAACAGTCGGAATGTGCCATATTGTATTATACACAATAATATTGTACATTTTTAATAATAAAACGGTGCCATCATAACATTCTACTTTATAATTGCTTTGCTATTTACTGTAAAACTGTTTATTTATTATTTTTTTTTCTGTCATAAAAACACTCTGAAATATTGTGATGTAATATTAGGGCCATATCACCCACTCACAGCTTTCACAAAATGCTTTACAAAGGCTGTGTTGTGTAATGAAAATCCTGCAGGAAATAAGCAGGAAAAATAAGAGGAATATAAATAGGATAACAATATTACTTTGCAACACATAACAGGAAGAAAGACTGATCATTTCCAAGAGAATTGTAATAAAACTGAATTCCAGTAAAGACGCATTATCAAAAGAAATGGGGCATTTTTATGTAATCTGCTTTGTTAACAATCATTCTGAGAGGACTGGGTTTAAGCAGCAGCTCGTGTAAAATGTGTAGTGTCTATCAGTCCTCTACTGGCACGGCTATTAAAGTCTTACAGGGATCTGACACCACTGTAAAGGCCTCTTGAGAAATCTAATTAAAATACCTCTAATGCATCTCCTTATAAGTGCGCACTCCAGTCAGATAAACATCCGAGACTACACGAAACCCTCTCAGAGATGCTATCAACAAAGCACTCGGGATGAAGGGAGCTCTCTCAGTGGAGTCCAGATAAAAAGAATGAGGGAAAAAAAACATTATGGTCACTACACAAGGCGGCAGATAACTTTAATGTACTTGGCAGGAGTAATCCCGGCTAAAGGGACTGGAACAATTTCCAGTGAAGCTGATCGATGGGAGTTACGGGCAGTCGGCTGCGCACCCCATTGGCGGTGTGGCATTGAGAGGCAGCTGCCTCGTACGTGAGCGGGCTTAAGAGGAATCATTCCAACTGCTAAATAACACTGGCTGTCAGGGTCCACATATAACTGGCATTCTTCTTCCAGTAAATTGTGTACAGGCTTGAGTCTGAGTCAGAGTCAGAGATGCCTTATTCATGAGGGGGCAGGAGGAATGTGAAGGGTCTAATATGTACAATGAGGAAAACATTTAAAGCATGCAGAGCTACGGCGCTGGCTAAAGACTGAAATGACATTTCATCTAGGCTTGGGTACAATACACAACTTAGAATAATAAATAAAATCTACTGCTCCACAATTCAACATTTGGGGGGGTGGGGGGGGTCTTTATATATATTTCGTTCTTTGGACTACACATGCAAATATCACATAATAATACTTTTTTTTTTTATCTTAAATGACGATTTGAATATTTAAGCAAAGTTCTTTTGCTTTTTTTTCAGTTCTACCTTCCAGTTAAAAATTCAGAGAATTGTACACTATTTTATAACTGGGACAATTTCAATCCATAAGATCCCAATTCAATTAAATTTCTGATTTGACTTGATTCAAACCCACCACTATTAAAAATATAATCTAGTACTTAAGCTCCAGTTACACTTAACTAAAGCCTTGGAAGGCTGGTCATTGCTGGTCATGCAAGATTAAAGTGGGTTAACAATTTACAGGCACACACGGAAAAAACAGGGTACTTATAAAAATGTATCTTTATGAATTGATATTTATATGCTTTTATGGAATGATACGACTTAAAATCTTGAAATCGTACAATCGTTTTTTTTCAACCCACCCACAACTGGTTTGACAATGATTTGCCAGGGTTTTACGGTGAAAGCAATCAAAATACATCCTACATTTTAGGTCACACATTATCATTGTTAGCATGGTCCCAGGTTAGCACTTTTAGTATATTCCAATTGACAAGCAATATGCAGTATTTTACTCATCCATTTACCATAAACACACTTTCAGAGATAGATGATTGACAGTAGGGGTGGGCGATATGGCTCTAAACTAATATCACAATATTTCATGGTATTTTCATGATAAGGACACTCTCTGCAACATGACAAAACACTGAATAAAAAAAATAAAGAATACACTACTGCAACAAAATGAAAATTGCACCAAAAAGTAGTACCATGATGTGATAATTAGGGGTGGGTGATATGGCACAATATTTCAGGGTATAATAATATCGTTCACGATATTCAAAATTGTGGGCAAAATTATTGCATACGATATGATATGGCACACCCCTCATGGACAGCACTGTGAATATGATTAATTTAATGAAAGACCAATAGATTGAAGTGATAAACTGTAAAACTCTACTGCCTTTACTATGTTTAATCAAAAATAAGAAAAAAAAAGCTTGACAAAATAAAATATAAAGTGATGATCTGTTCACTGTCTATTAATCAAGTCAGGAACTTCCCCTCAGATATTGAAGATCTTTATAAACACCTAAGATTCCAGATAAGCTAAGCTAAATTTGCTCAGTCACACTGCATCTTCCCTGCTGTTTAGAAAATGATTCAGGAGGTTCAAAACAAGAGGATAACCCATAAATTAAATTACTATTTATCCTGGCAGGATAAATATTTTTGCCCAGCCCACACACAACATCCCTCCATAATTCCAGAATATCTGGGCAATTTATCCACTGCAATATCAACACCTCTTCCTAAAATCTCACACAGACTGAGCTCTAATAGATTAAAACTGTAAGCTTCAGAGGATTTACGGCTTTACTTCACAATTTCAAATCCTTTTCACATTTTATTAACTTAGCTTGACAGAAATCTTATTAACTGGTATAAAGTTCAGCAACAGTTCAACAACAACAAAAAAAAAACTACATCCTTCCCATCTCACAAAATATCACTAAGTGAAGACAGAGGCATTATGTATATATGCTTGTGCATGTGTGAGATGAGGCTGCAGGATAAAAGATTACTATGAGAAACACTACAGTGTACTTTCAGTGCAATACGTGCCAGGCGTGTCATGGTCACAACCAAAACAAGAACAGCAGAGTCACATGAACACTGCTGAGTACAAGACATGCATGCACTTCCAGATGCATCCAGTGGCCGCCCACAGCCAAGCGCTGAGACATAAATCCTCCTCATAAAAAAAAAAACAATAATAAATAATGACTCAGGCCTGACTAATATGTCTCATTCATAAGCTGAATATAATAGCTATAATAACATCAGTAGAGTTTCTGAAAGCAACAACCTCGAGCAATATGTTTTACTTTAGAAGACTGCTATTCCCAGTATAAATCTACAATAAAAAGTATGTTTAAGGAAAAAGACATTATATTTGACAGTCAACCACAGAGCATGGACCCTCTGATACTGGTTTTAACAAAAAGGGCTGCACTAGTTATTATTATTATTATTATTAATAATAAAATAGTGATCTTGATTCTGGACTCCTAAGACAGTATTAATTTTTAACAGCATGATGTAATTTCACGCTGAAACCTTGTTTTGTCTGACTGTGAGGCTGAACACTGGCCAGTGTGCTCTAGTTTTGACAGTGGGCACCAGAAGGATGGGAGATTCAATGTTCAGAGTTCTGCAGGCATGTGTCACATGTTCTGGGAATACATCATAAAAGGCATTTCCACCCACAGTGGACAGTGCAGCGGCATCTGGCTAAAACTGTTTATGTGAACCAACAAGCGACATGGGTAGAAATCACATACATTTTCAATATAGGAGGCAGGTTTAGAGCAATGTTCTTCACCTTCCATGGAACACAATACTAGTACCTGTCCCATAACTTTTGGCATGTCAGTATAACCTAATATTTATAAGCAAAATGCATATGTTTCACAATAAGGCACTCTTGTAGACTAAAAAATGCATTATATAAATATACCATTGTCTTCTATTAAATCAAAATCTGACTTTCAGACAGTACTTATAATTAGTAATTTTTATTTATTTTATTTTTTTAAATCCGCACTGTAGATTAACATTAATTTCACCCAAAGTAGGAAGAAAAACATGGGATTACTTAGCAAACCATGTTTTTTTATGTTTTATATTTTAGATTCTTCAAAGCAGCGAATTTTGGCTGTTTTTTAGTCAGATTTATAAGAAAGTCATCTGGAATGAAGGCAAGATTCTTGCCTCTTAATGTGTTTAAAAGCATCAGTTGTAAAGTAGTGAAGAGGTAGAGTTGGTGAATACAGTGAATAGCTCTATTTGAGTAATGTTCTAATCCATATTGTGAAATATTACAAAATATAAAATGACATACGAATATGCCACATAAGTGTTCATAAGAGAAACACAATCCTATGTATTCAGATTCACTCAGTCAGCTTCTATATAAAAGATGTACAATCTCCATTATTCCATTAATAAAAATATATAACTGTAATTCTCCCAGCCCTACTATATATGGTGGATTTAGATATTGCACAGAACAGAGCATTACAGCAGTAATAAGTAAACAGTTGTATTGCAGATAGTTCTGTCTACTGAGAGCAGCGGCTGTTAATAATAAATTAATTAATTATTAGCACCTGTGGGATAAACAGTGCTGCCCCATTAACAGTAATTAAATCAAGTGCAGCGTTTACCAACCAGAACAGAAAACACGTGGAAAGGATAGAGCCCACAGTTGCCAGGTTCGCGGTTTTCCCGCCAAATTGGGCTTGTTTGAAAATCCAGTCGGGGGTGAAAATTCAAGGGTGGCGGGATGCGTTTTTTGGGCTACTTTAAAACAATATATAAAATATGGTTGTTAAAGTAAAAATCATTTTTAACTAATTACATGTTACTATTAAATGTTCTTGACTGGGATATAAACTGTTATAAAATAACTAATAAAACATAAAACACCAATGTTACAAAATTATTAATGAAAGATAAATATCAATACTGATAATAAATCCCTTATAAACAAAATACTAAGTCGTACACTCATAGTTGTTTAGTCATTTAGTCTGAAGGCATATATTACGGGCTAGTTAAGCTTCTAAAGGGCGGGTTTTAGATTGACTTTGGGCTGGATATTTTTGTTGGACCTGGCAACCCTGACAGAGCTGAAGTGAAGAGTGGCGAGTCTGCCATCCACCGGCAGTCCAACAGCATTACACCAACACTTATTTTCTATCAGTGGTCTCTCTCTCTCTAACGTTACACTGTGTACTCTAGGAGATCTAGCTAATTTACCTAACTACCTTACTAAGCTATCTGAGTGACATCTGACTGTAGAGTTTAACTAAATCATCCCCACCTGAACCACTAAACCACAGTTCTGGACATGAACACACACTGATCACCTGGATCAGGGGTGGACCTGAACTCTGCAGTAAAAGCTCCAGAAGGAGAATATCACTGTAAATCAGCTGTAAACACAGAGAGTAGTGTGCTGTTTACTGTACTTACATGAGGAAGCGAGCCTGCTCTGTACACGTGTCTTTAAAGAGCGCAGAGGCGCTCATCAGAAACCCCTCGGTTCTGTACTGCAGCTTCTTATCAGTCATGGTTCAGCGCGGCTGCTCTGATTAAACACACAGCAGTTCCTATTACAGACAACACACCGCTGATACTGATAATATATCACTTATCTAACTTACTGAGGAAATCTATAGGGAAATAAAGTGAATCGTTCACTTGTGTTGACAACAAACTAGCTAGCTAGCTGGCTAACACGCTGTCTCAGCTACAACTACCCACAATTCTTCACGATTCACCACAGGGATTGTGGGAAATGAAGTTCTTCTCTTCATACTCAGTGCCTGCGTCAGGAAACCTTTGCTACTCCTTTTCTTCTCCTCCCTCTTTCATAATCCTCCTTCTCCTGCTCTAGAAGAAGGTAGAGGTATCGAGGAGAGGAATGGAGAGTAAGAGCAGTAATTGGGAAAATGGGACAGCTGATCCCTTTTAATTTTTAATTTAAGAATGTTGAATACTGATAAACTGAGCCAATCACAACGCTCGCCTTCTGCTCTCCTAATACTGCCCAGCCAATTACAGCTGCTGAAAACAGTCAGCAAATATATGGTCACCCTGTTAATTGTGTTAAGTGTAAATGTTTAAACTCCTATTCATTGCAGAGAAAATAAGAGAAACATTTCTAGAAATCATTATATATTTGCCAATCATTTAATTTTATTTATATATTTTATTTGTTTATAATAAATAATGATATATGTTCTACAGTCACGTAAGTGTTTTTTATTGTATTATTTCTACACATATACAATAAAAAAATCAGGAATTATTAAGTAATTAATTTGATGTAATTAAATTAAGTAATTAATTTTAAGTAATTAAAATGTTTGCTCAGGTACTTTGTGGGCGTGGCTACAGTGATCTTTAAAACATTTTAAACATTTCTTCAGGGAGGATTTTAAGCTGCTTCTTTTATCTTCTCTGGTATTCCAACAGGTGGCAAGATAGCATCACAACATCAGTTTCCCAGCTGCTAGCCTTATTGCTTTTTTAACTCTACACATAAATAATTGATTTAAAATGTTAAAACATATTACAATATTAGGATTCCAGTGATTCATTGGCTCCAGTGATTCCAGTCGTTCAGCAACACCATGGTTCGAATCCCCAGGTCATGGGGCTTACCATCAGCCATCAGCAGCCGGGCTGCCCATGTACTCATATTAGCTGATGTATGAGAGCTGGGTCACAGCACTTTACCCTGAGTGCACTGGCTACCCAGTAATGCTGCATCAGTAGCAGTTCAGAAAGAGGCAGTGGTTGGCTTAACATGTGTCAGCGGAAACATGTGCTAGTCTTCACCCTCCTAGTGTTGGGGGCAAAGCTAGTGATAGGAGAATCCTAATGAATAGGTTGGATAATTGTCACTTCTGAATTGGGGAGAAAATGGATAAATTGCATAAATTGTGTCTTTCAAATTACTCTGAGTGTCATCTTGGCTGTGTATAAAGTATTGTTTATTTTAAAACACCCTTTTCTGAAGAAGCAGTCAAGAAATGCAGTGTACCAAAACCCTTATAGGCAAGTCAGTTCACTCATCGCAGTCTTTGCAAAGCGACCGGGTACTTATTTTCAGTCATGCATGATAGGCCTTCCATCGGTTTGAATGGAAAGAGACCAAAATATTGGAAACCCAGCATCAGATAATTATTTCAGAAACATGTTTTAAATCACTGTAAAAATCTGATAAAAACCTTATTACCAGTTTATAGCTTTTGACTCAATATTGAAAAAATAATTCAGTTTTTTGGCTTGTTATGGCTATTGCACCTGTGCAGCTCTTCACAGCGAGAACTCCTCCAGAATGCTGAATTTTTTATACTCTCTGCACAAGCTGCAAGCTGATTGGCTCTTTTTGCTAAAGAACAGACTTTATCCTTGAACATACGCCATGATTAGCGTTACAGAAACTCTCATTAATACTGCAGTTAGTGGCCTGTCCACTCATTAATAACGTAACTTTGGTATATAGCTACAGTGAGCACACA
Organism: Astyanax mexicanus; assembly: GCF_023375975.1. Classification (NCBI taxonomy): domain Eukaryota; kingdom Metazoa; phylum Chordata; class Actinopteri; order Characiformes; family Acestrorhamphidae; genus Astyanax; species Astyanax mexicanus. The sequence continues at coordinate 47,903,992 of NC_064410.1, read as the reverse complement.
TTTCTGGAGCAGTGGGTAGGCATTGTTGCAGGGCCAAGGGAGCAGAGCAGTAAGGGGCAGTTAAGGGTTTTACTCAATAGCCCAACAGTGGAGACCTTGTCATGATTAGCCACCACTGCACCACTCCATTCCTGGCCTAGCAATCCACTAACCACAAAGCAAAGCAGTCTCTACAGTCTCTCTCTATCAAGCTCATCTGATGTAAATGAGTTCAGGACAGGCCTGGTAATGTAGGTATCCTTGTGGAGTATATAGAGCAAGTCAAGGTCAGTAAGTGTTTGTAATGCAGCTGAAACACTCGCAGTAGCGGTTCTGTCTGCAGGCCCAGAAGCTCACAGTCTCACTTAAAGAGGGAATGAGCATAAACAGGCCACCTCCCCAGTCCCTCCCGTGGTGTGGCATCTCTCACACACGGGAACAATAAGAATTGCATTGACTTTGCCAAGCCCCCCTGGTGGTGCAGTGTGTGAGTGTGTGCCAATGTGTGTGTTCCAATGAATGTGTGTGTGTGTGTGTTGGGTGGAGTGGAAGGAGCCCAAAGCTGTATGTACTGTTAAGGTGGACACACTTCTAATGATATAGAAAAGAGTCCAATGTTTAAAATATGAAAATGTGACCTGACAGATAATAAGGTTTCTCTAATGCTCTGTTAAGCACTGATGAGCTCCTGATGTGGATACATAATTTTTTTAACACCTGTATTCGAATAAGCCCCGCCCTACTGTGCCAGGATTGGCTAGTTATGTCTCATCTCCTGTGCTTACGATTGGCCAGTAGCATCACTTTCCTTGCAGTGGTATTGGCTGGGCATACCGAGTCTTTTGAGTTATGATTGGGTACTGGCTTCACCCTCAGGCCGCCAATTGGTTAGGGGGCAGGGCTTGGTCTGACTACGGGTGGGGTAAAAAAGCCTAGAGCCTGGAGGAGAGAACTGAAACTGAGAGCACCTGCAGTCCCGGTCTGAATCGGTCCAGCAGCAGCAGCAGCAGCCAGACTCAGCTCAGACTCACAGCATCTTCCACCAGAGAAGACCCAGGACTCAGCCTGCCAGAGAACTCACCTCCACACCTGCAGGTAAATACACTTATTATACAGGAGGCTGTTAAAAAATCTTTTATAGACTATTTTAGCAATGTTATAAAAGTAATAGTTAAAATAGTAACTGCTAGCAAAAATGTATTGTTTTATATATACTTACTGTATTATAATATTATTGTTAATATTGTTTGAAATGATATTATTGATTATTATTGATTGTCACTGATTCGCATTTTAACTGAAAATAGATGACAAGTAACAGCCAACTTTTGTATTGCATCTCCTTGCAAGCTTATAGTAGCATATTTTATAGTCATAGCCAACTATTGCTAATATATTATTTTTACTATATATGTACTGTATTACTATACAATACACATTCTTATATATTTTTTTTAATTATTGATTGTTTTTTTATGTGTGTGACACATGACATGTAGATATTGATCTATTTAGCCAACATTTATTTGCATTACAGCTAATTGCAAGCTTAGTGATAGATTGTTAATGGTACAGTTTATGTGTGTACAGGTGTTGTACTGTGTTGTTATACATTAATACTATATATAGTTACTTTTTTTATTAATAATTGTGATGTTTAACATAATACATGTAATAGACCTAGACAGACATACTGCATATGTATATATATATATATATATATATATATATATATATATATATATATATATATATTATTATTTTTTTGTGGTTCTTCAATCACCTTTGATGTATCCATTACACTAACTACAGTCTATAGATTAAAGTTTGAGATAATACATGTATCAGACCCAGGCATACATATATATGCTAAATGCTTTTGTTTTTTATATATTAGTATTACACAATACATTGTTTTAGCATTGTCTTCTCATATGTGTGCATTCTAATAGTCACATTGCAAAATCTGCTATCAATGTCACATTCATGTCGTGCTACAAATTGATTGGTACAATAGGAAACTTTTCTATGACTATATAAAGAGAATGTTTTCACAATATCATTTAGACTACTTCAATCTTGAATACACAAAGTGTAAGTCATGCCATGCTGTGTGATTTCTAATGATAAAAAGTCCTTGATTTTTTAAATATCGTAATGACACGCTTTCCCAATATTGTGCTTCTCTACTTCATATCGTTTAATACTATTCTATTCATATCTTATTTTGTCGACTAAGTAAGAGCTCTTTCACCAGCAGGACTGCAGTATAAATGTTATATGCTATAGGGCTGTATGCTCATTTTAAAGTATCAGTGTCTTTGGCAGCTATTCTGAGAGATGCAGCTTCTGAACTTTGATGCTTTTGCTTCAGCAGAGTGCCAGAAGAAGCATTTCTCTCCTGCATGACCTGGCAAGAGAAAGCTCTGCGTGCACACTAAACTGATTGGTAGGAGGCGAGGAGCTAAGCTTTACTTTTTTTTATAACACAACACCTCCCCGATTTTGCTGAGACCTGTGAATGATAGCAGGGGCACTGATGCGGGACCCCGGGAGGTGGGAGATTCAGGAGGCTCAGTGTGGAAACCGCACACTTTCCAGTCCATTTAGCTCAGTGTATTGCAAGATGCAATAGGCTGTTCACAGACAGCAGAGATGAGCTGATGTACAGTAGGTCCAGGAATGTCTGGGTGTGGGTTGAGCACAGGTAATCCAGTTCATCCAGCGAGGAGAATGCAGGAAATGCTGTTACGCTTAACACGCTGTCTAATTTTCAGGAATGATTCAAAAGCTTACAGGAAGCTAACCTTAAATATTCATCTCATTTCCATCTCTCAGTTTTATGATGAAAAGAAGCAATGAAAGCAATTTAAGAAGCTCACTCTGCTTTTCGTTCTGCTTTCAGAGTGAAAACAGTGCACTCAGACCCATTCACTCATCCTTCCAATACATCTGTCAGAGAAAAGAATGACATTCAAATCTGTTGTCGGCAGCCCAGCCGAGAATTCTTAAGCACGTCGGGCGGGTGGGTTTTGAAAAGACTCTGTTTTGTTCAAAGAAAAGAGAGATGCTAAACTGAAGGAGACACTCCAGTTATGAATAGAACTGAATGAACGGCGTCATTTTAATGAAGCACTTTTTAGCTGTCTATCTCATCCAGTCTTTGTGAAGGATGGAAAACACAGAGCCTTGAGGCCAAAACAAGTGTGCATTCTTAAATATTCCTCAAGATGACTGTTTTTATGGTGGTTAAAAGATGTGTTACAGAAATTCAGCTGAATTTATAAATAGTTTTTGGTTAACTTTCACTAAACATCTCAACAGCATCTACAGGGAAGATTCCTGAATGCCTGAAACTAACTAACTGAAACCCTCCTGGGTAGCAGCCACATATAAATCCTGCATATCCTAATTTCTGCAGTGTAAAAACTAATTTATACTTAAAAATATATTAATGTTTGCCATTATTCAATGATAAAAAATATATAATTTCACAAATAATGCTTTATATGTAACAAAGATTGGAGTAAAATGAATAATAAAGGGCAGAAATGACCTGCCTCTGATGGATAAGTAATTGAAAACGAAAACAGTGGGAATATTATTTTTGTACCAAGCAAGTTGTATCATGACCTTTTATGATGAAACTTGCCTTATGTGCTATTTTATGTTCTGTGATGTGACTTATGTGCATGCACACATCGTGGTGATTATGATTAAGATGAAGATGATGATGAAGATGATTTACAGTGGTATTGCTCCGTTCCATCCATATCTGTAAGCTTTCAGAAAATGTGCACAAATTAGGACACAATGAATGCAGAATATGCACATAAGGATTAATCTATATCCATATTTTATGACATTTTATGACACACACTTAGGCTATAACCTCACCATGCGTGACCAGCTCATTACTACACTTAGGGTGTGTTCAAACTTGTCAGCTTTGATTTCATTAAAAAACAATTCTTGATGGGATTGTGCTGTTAGAGCGGTTCATAAGTGTAAGTGTGAACACTGCCTTCAGAACTGGTGTTCTCCAAAAAAGCACACCGAAACTGCCCGAGCAGGTGGTTTTTGGTTCCTTTTTTAAACAATCGCGCTTGTGAGTAATCTGGAATATGAAAGGCCTCTAAACAAACCAAACAGCCGTGACATCACAAGAAGACATTTTGATTTAGTCAGGCTGTGTCCCAAACCACCCACTACCACACTACATAGGGTTTCAATCTTTTATTAAAATAACATTAATCAGTATGGTTTCCTAACTAAAGACATTTTTGAGTTGGGATTAGGTTTTACAAATTTAACATGCATTATTCCATGACAATAAAACAAATTTACCTGTGTACATTATCAAAAATGTGTTTTACCATTGATATTATTACATTACATTACATAGCATTTAGCAGACGTATTAATTCAAAGTGACATACAAATAATGATGTACATTAGCAATAGAGAATATGGAGATTTTTTTTTTGACAGGGCCAAAAGGAGGCCAAAGGAATAGCTGGATAGAGGAGGAAAGGAGGGGAATAAGGAAATGAGGTTAGAAGTTTGTTAGAGGTGTTAGGAGAGTAAGTGCTCTTTGAAGAGCTCTGTCTTCAGGAGTTTCTTAAAGATAGCGAGGGATGCTCCTGATCTGGTAGTGGCTCTCTCATCACCTTGTAGGCAGTACTGAGCGTTTGAATTTTAATACGAGCAGCAACTGGTAGCCAGTGGTGCTCAATAAGTAGTGGGGTGACATGTGCCCCTTTTGGCTGGTATAAGACCAGGCCTGCTGTTGTTATGGACTGTGTGATGTTAGATTATATATCTTTATTCAGCTTCTTATTGCATGGATCATGCAGCACTCACAGACACACCTATCTTTTGCAGACCTCTACTCACAGTTTTTGATTACACACCGCCTCGTTTTGTTTTGACTGGAAATATGTCAATAGGAATGCAAAGCAAAACAGGCATAAAATGTAACAGTGCGAAATCATTCTCCTGCTTGGTTCTGCATCAAAGGAACTGAACTACAAGTTTAAACACACCCTAAATATTATGTAAAAAGACAGTGCCCCACCGTTAGATCAGCATTCCTAACTGCAGCAGGTAAAGTATAGAAGTGTCTGGTTTGGGATGCTGCCAAATTGCAAATTGACATTGAACCCCTGGAAACAGCACTGCGGCAATACGTTCTGAGAGGACATGGGGACATTTGTCTGTGTCATCACTTATAAAAAAAAAAAACAGTTTAGATTTCATTATTCATCACAAAACTAACATATGCACCACACCTTTTCATCCAGGTTTTTTGTGCACATTCTGAAAAGTTCACATAAAAGAGGTGGATGGAAAACCCTAGAGATAGCATATCAGTAGCCTATTAGATATCAGAGGGGAAATAATAAATTATTTAGGTCCAATCCTTTAACAAATTTAGTCTGAAACACGACAGTGAGGTTATACTGTAAGCTGTAGGTTCCTCCCTGTGGGGTAGTTGAGTGTTTGTGTAGCTGGATCATCATAATCAGCTTTTTAAAATATTTTATTTAGAACGCAATATGTATAAACAGCAAACATAAAATTAACAGAACCATGAATTAACACATTAAACTGCTATGTCAAAAGTCATGGGCCAGGACTTTTGTTATGTTCCACTGGAAGATAAAAAACACTAGCACTGACCTGTAAGATAGATATGTGTGTGGGGTCTCCTGCATTTAATGTGGAAGTGATTTTTGCCAGAGTCACTTGTCTCTTCCCATTGGTCCGTTCTAGTTAGATGCCACTGGTCACAGTCCTTACTACCCACTCTGCTGCCTACTGTGGGTGGTAATGCCTTTTATGGCATATTCCCGGTTCATACATGACACTGTTGACCGAGGAATGATAAATGCAACACAAAATGCCCCATCCGTCTGGCACCACTTTCAGGCCTTTCTTGAAAATACACGTCACCTTACCATGAACATACTGGCAAGTGTTCAGCCTTACTCACAAGATAAAACCTCACAATGTATACAAGTAGGGCATTGCCAAGCCTTCCTCTGAGCTGTCCCCTGAGACATGCCCTTAAGGGCTTCAGCAATCGATATTTATTTTTAAAGAAGGAATATTGGATGGCTTGGCTGTATTGGTCAATACAGTTCCAATATCAATATCATTATCTCTAATCCATGTGTAGTACACACTATGGAAGACAAGAATGGTACATTCTAGTGTGCCTGTTCTCCTCCCTTATTTTAAACCCTGCTTCAGGCCGAGGTAAAGTTGCGCTGGCCTGCTCTGGTTATGGGAGTCAGTAAAACAAGGCTGTAAAACGACTCATCAAAGTGACATTTCAGGCTGTTTCTCTCTTGATGTCTTCCTGCGTGAGCCGCGGTGCTGCAGGACGCCCTAATCAGGTTTAAGAGAATAAAGATGCCAGGCGTTTCAAAGGGGTCATGTGGTTCAGCGCTCAGCCAGAACCAGACCTTTCATTGCCAGTATCAGCGTGGATAACAAAAAGACAAGACGGAAACCCGCAAAGCAGCTTCTTTCAGTGAAGCACGAATCCCATTTATGCTGCCGAGAGCTCACCACTCTGCTGGTGTCTTTTTTTTTGCTTTCTGACAGCGCTACCCTATTCACACGTCCCATTTTGTTGTGTGTTATAAGATGTCAGCCTACTGATTTCTTCGTGAAATATTTTTAATTAAGCCTGTCCTGCTGAAAATCCAGCTCAAGATCAGCTTTTCCTGCTATCTGCTTCAGTAGGTGCCAATTAGCTTTGTCATTTGTTGGTCATGTAAAGTTTTGATCATGGTCGCTTGATCATGGTCAGTCATGCTATGCTGGTCATGCTGGTCATTGTAATCAACCAGAGTGGTCTAGCTTGTCATTCTGGTCAATAAGCTTAGACCTGTTGGTCATTGTGATTAACCAACTTGGTCTTGTTTTATATTGTGATCAATTAGTTTGCTCATACTGGCCAATCCTGTTAACCAGCTTGGTCACGTTGGTCATGCTGGTCTTAAAAGTCAACCAGTGTGGTCTTGCTTGTCATGCTGGTCTTACCTGTCAACCAAAATGGTTATCCTGGTTATGGTATTTCACTAGCATGGTAAAACGTATTGGCCATATTGGTTGTCTAGCTTGGTCCACCAAACTCAAGCATGCCCTATAGTGGTCAGGTGCTTAGCTGGACCAGTTTAACTAGCCTGGCTAGCCATCTTTAACTGTCTGTGCAGTTTTTCCTCAGCATGTTTAGCTGAACTCAGCTATAATATAAAGAATTTAGCATTTCTCTGAATTTCTTTTCCTTATATTCCCATTTACGCTTGATTTGATATGGATTTAACTCTTGTCACCTTAATATTCAGAGTGGCTTCTTTTTGTACTGAAGGAAGTGGTGGTTTTGGGACTGAGGGCCACACATAGTGGGCTAACAGTAGGCTAGTGGAACAGTGTGCCGCATTGTTCCGGTGGCAGGCACAGCCGTGGGTCCATGCGTGATCGGAAGGGGGTCTTTAGAGAACACAGCACAAAGGATCCTCATACCGCTCATACCCTCATAGCCCTAGATCACAGCCCACATGCTCAGGCCCAGCTTTGTGCTGCTTTCTAAGATGGCAAATGCTTTCTGAAGTGAGCACTGTAGCTATTCCTGCTGGCACGGGTGCCAGGCTTTTTCCTGGGCCATTGTTGTGGCCACACAGTAGCCTATTGTCACGGTGCGAGGAGGAGTGTAGAGGCCTCCTGTTCAAAGAGGAGGTTTTTTTATGTTTACGAGTCACAATGCTGTGCACGTATCCGTCCAATTCTGTGCTGTCATTGTCCTGATTGTGTAAGTGCTACTTATTAACTTGCATCAATACTTTAATTACAAGTCTCATTAATCGCCCACAGCCACTTTAGTGAGGCACCACACCAGCTCATTTCAAATCTATCTATTCCGCTGTCGCGCTGATAATAAAAGGCAATTCAGATAAGCAATGGAATAAATACATTAATGGGTGGCCTAGTTTTCTCTTAAAGGAATGAGCTACATTCTGCATACACTTTTAAAGTGATTTCCAGCTTGCCGCTCTGGCTGCCTTAGCTCTGTCTTTTTTAGCATGAAATATTGGTTTAAAACAAATCAGACAGCAGCTTCTGGTTGTGAGAATGGAAATAGCTGGAAGCATCTTCCCGCAAGTTATTTATTCTCAGTGAGATATGATGTCAATTCATCACTGTGAGATATTACTCTCCGCTGTCTTGGCTGACAATGTCAAAGCTGCTCATGAGAGCACATCCGCACTCTCTCATTTCCCCATTATCTGATTGAGCCCAGGCTGGATTTCGCTGTTTTGTTCAGTGTGCAACTTTTCACCCCCCCATCGACTCCTCTTTCTGTTAACCTTGCTGTCCTTGGGCCACCTGGTGTCACGCTGAGCTTGGCCTCGCAGTTTCCGAAGTAGGCTGGACACGTTTTCGCACAGAGAACTGCAGGGTGTTGCTGATTACTGTCTTTTCCTTTCATCTATACTGTACCAGTCAAACGTTTGGACACATCTCTTCATATTCAATAGGGTTTTCTTTCTTTTTGTGATTTTTTTTTTACATTGTAAATTTAATATTAAAGGCCATATTAAAGCTATACAGGAACACGTGCGGAATTATTTCGTAAACAAAAAGTCTTAAACAATCCAGAAAATATACTTTATACTTTCGCACATTTAGTAGTGAGGACAGATCTGCACACTCTTGGTATTTTAACCATAGTGTCTTCATGAGGTAGAGTCACCTGGAATATTTTTTTAGCATCTTGAAGGAGTTCCTGGAGGTGCTGAACAATAGTTACTGCCTTTCCTTCAGGCTGTAAAGCTCCAGCTCATCCAAATCACCTCATATCACCATCTCATTTGATCAGGTTTAGATTAGGGGATTGTGGAGGTCAAACACTACTTGTTTACTATGTAATTCCATATTTGTTCAATAACTGATTTATTGTGTTTAATATTAATATACAGTGTAGAAAACAAATGAAACAAAGAACTAAAGAAAAAACTTTAAAGAAAAAACCCTTTTGACTGGTGTACTTTGCTATTTGGAAGGAAGATAAATGTTACAAGGAACAATAAATTATTAAAAATGAAGACAGTATGGGAAATATTTTTTGAACTTATTGAGCTTATGCTATTGCTTTGAACCTACTCTGTGGCCTGCACATAGCTGAGAAACCTATGCCTTAGTCTACGCTATAGCTCGTCGAGCATCTCCCCAGAAATGTCACACGTTGCATGACGCGAACAGCAGCAGCTGTGATTGGTCCTCTGAGCCTCGTGTTCCCACTCCTAACCTCCCACTTTCGCAGTTTTAACTGCTGAGTTGCACACACAAACACAGAAGTAAAAACGCATACCTTAGTGTAGTGCAGTCGTTCAGGCTACACTGAAGATAACACGTTGTCTTGTGTTTAATGCGACATGCCAGACATCCTGTCTTGGAATTGTAGAGGTTCCTAATGGTGTCCTGCAATAATCGTTCCTATGCAGCCTAAATATTCTCGCATAGTTCCTCCAGGGGTGGAGTGTTGTAGCAGTAGGGGTGAAGTGTTAACAGTGCACCCATCAGCATTCCACACTTTTTAATCAGGGATAAGTCTGGTTTAGTGCCACTAGTTGCAGGACCTCAGTAACGTAACATTGGGCTGTGAAAGTGCCTGTAATGAAGACCAAAGGTGATCTAGCATTGTAGGGAACTGCATCCCACACCATGGCACCAGGCCTTCTGGATATGCGTGATGCGTGAAAACAAGCCGTTCATTATGGAGCTAACAACAGTGCCACCACACACATATTTATTGATCTCATTCATCAGTCTAGTCTTAGTGAGATATCGTTGACATGCATTGTAGACATTTTGTCCTGTTGACGTCGACTTTAGCTTGACATGAGTGCAGGTTTGGTTTGGGTTTAAGTGTGAAGGTCTCGTGGTGAGCATTTCCATCCTGTCTTTCTAAGCTGTGGAGCAACACAGTGGTAATCCAACATACACAACAGTCGCTCACTCCTGTTAGTGATATGTGCTGGATATCCTCCAACCACATGTGTTGCCTCTCATGGCAGGGCTTCCAAATGGCATTTTTCAACAGCATTATGCTTATCCACACACAGCAAGGGTTTTCCAGGAATGTTTCCAAGGAACATTTCCTTGTGCTACCTGGTTGTCAATTGGCCAAAGGTGCTGCAGGATGCCTTACGGTACCTGTACGCCTCCATGCCCAACCATACCTCATCTTGTATCCAGACTAGAGCCATTTTTCTTCTCAGGATGCTATAAAGAGAAAGAGAGTGTGTCCTACTCATTGCAGCACAGACTGACCACAGAGGCTGACATTGATATAAATAATATGTAGTTCTCGACAGGACCGATGAATGAGAGACTTAGTGTGAAAAACCTTGAAACAGAAACCAAAGCATCTACAGTGTGACATTTTCTGAGATAGCCTTTCATTTTGTTACTGCCTCTGGGATTTTAATACCTGAGATAAAAATGGAAACATTTCTGCTCCTGCAATGACCGATTTCCGAGGCATGAGGCTCTCAAGAGATTTTTTTTTCTTTTTGTTGGAAGGTGACTTAAGATGTCATTAACCTCACTTTCAGGCAATTTGGGCCATGGCAGCTTTTTTTTTTCCTCGAGTGGCTGCAGGAAATGGTCTGCCCTCCCTGGATGCAAGGTGAAACAGGAGGGCTATTTTGAGGGCTGTTGATGAATGCAGAGTCCAAGAACATCCTCCTCCTCTCTCTCTCTCTCTCTCTTTCTCTCACTCTCAAATTCTCTCTCTCACTCTCGCTCTCTCACTTGCTCTCTTTATTTCTCACACTGTCTTTTTCCCCTTTCTCTCATATTTTGTCTTGTTGATTCCATCTTTGTCTTGCTTACTTACACCTGTTTCTCTATTACACTGTACTCTCAGTCTTTCTCATTCTCTGTCTTCTTTCTTTTCCTGCCCTCTCTTTTTTCTCATTGCCTTTCTCTCTTTCTCAACACTTTCTATCTCTGCCTTCTTTCTCCTGTTTTCTTTCTGTTTATTCCTGTCTCTGTTCTCTGTCCTCTCTCTGTTTCTTTGTCTCAGTCCTCCCTTGCTCTTTGCCTTACTTCCTCTTGTCTTCTCTCTCTCTCTCTCTGTTTTTCTGCCACTCTCTTCCTCAGTCGTCCCTCGCTCTCTGCCTTGCTTCCACTGTCCAGTCTCTGTTTCTCTCTGCCTCTCTCGTCCTCTCATCTTTCTTTATGCCTGAGTCTTTTCTCTCACTCTCTGCATCTCTCTCTCCCTATGCCCTCTCTGATTCTCTGTCTGTCTCTGCCTTTGTCCTATCTTTCTGCCTCTATTGTCTCCTCTCCTTTGTTTTGTGCTCTCTCTATATTTTTCTATTTTTCTTCCTTCATCTGTCCTCTTTTCTTTTGTCCTCCCTCTCTCTTCCTCGCATCCTCTGTCTTTCTATTTCTCTCTGCCACTCTTCCAGTTGTCTCTAACAATCTGTCTATCTCTCTCTCTCTCCCTCTCTCTCTCTCTCTTCCCCAGTGGCGGAAGCAGGAGCAGCTGAAGGTGACTGGTGGCTGGGCCAGGGGCTGCAACACAGGACATGGGAGCTGCCTCTGACTCCCGCTCGTGTCTTGTGTTGCAGCCAGTGGAACTGCTGCACTGTGCACATCAGACGCCCAAAATACCAGCGTGAAGATCCGGCTCGTCGCTACAGGCCTTCATAATCAACAACCAGTCCTCCACCTTTGTGAGTGACCTGTCAGAACTCTCCTGTCTGCTCGCTTCTGAATAAAAACAGCGTAAGAGTTTATAAAGCTTGATCCATTCTTTCACTTTGGAGCTGTAGAAGATAGCAAACATGTTCCACCTTGAGCCAAAATACAGCTTTTCGCTCCTCTAGCAAAACTAACATTATTGCAGAGCAATGGAGTGAGACAAGGTCAACAATAATGCACCTGTGTTTGTGTAAGTGTGAGTAACTATCTGTGTATTGCGTGTGTGTGTGTTTGTTTGTGTGTGCGTGAGAGTGTGTGTGTGTGTGTGTACGCTGCCTGTCTGCTCCCTTATTAATGGTGCTTTATCTCCCTCAAGGTTAGGGATGAATAGCACCGATGAAGAAGCACAAGATTGCCTTTTCTGCATTCACACACTCTCTCTCACACACACACACACACACACACACATATATAAAGAGTGGCCTGCAATGAGCCATTTTCAGCCAGGTGTAAATATTCAGATCATGTCGCCGATGTACCAGCTGAGAGCTGCCATGCTGAGGCGAGCGGCTTCAGGGTGGTGGGCATAATCTAAACTTGCGAAATGAAATCATTTCCTGTCAGGGATTCACTTGATTGGAATTCAGACCCAACAGCGAATCCAGGAGGTCGGAGCTGTTTATCATGGCAGCTGAATTGTTTGTGTTGAAGGAATTGCAGGCCATGCTTTGAATACAGCCTGACAGGAGCCACTGTGGGTTTTCAGGCTAATGGCAACTGAAAACTGGAATCTTCCTCAACAACGCACAGCGTGACAACGCACAGGTTGATCTCCTACCAAACGACACCCAAATACAGTAATGTGTGGGAAGACCATATGCTGCTTCTTCTTCTTTTCAACTTGGGGGTGGAAAAAAAGGTGTAAAAGGAATCCAAGTGTAAAATCCGTCCAGATTGTGCATGTGCTGCCGTTTGTCCCATTTATTTTAAGTTCGAAAGCCCGCAAAGAACATGACGCATAAGCAACTTCACAGACTTCATCAGGCACGCCAGATAAGGACTTGTGACAGATGCCACAGGCTTGGCATCAGTCAAGCACCTCGCCGCTGCTGGATTCTTTGACGCTTTTGTGTCAGGTTTCTTCTGAGAAGCATCTCCCTTCTCAGTTCTTCCCATCAGAGACTCTTCTTCTATTCAGCTTGGATCAGTGGGCCTCATTCACCAAAAGCAGACTAAGAATTTTCTTACGTTTTTGCTGGGGAAAAATTAGAACAAAGAAAAATCTGTTTCAGACTTGTGATGTGTTTTTAAACCAAAGAATTGTTTGAACCAACATTATAATGTCCAAATGTTTGTGGACAGCCCTTCTAATGAATGCTTTAAGCTACTTTAGGTTTCACTCATTGCTGAGACATCTTGTCTAATCTCTGTTTTGCTAATAGAATAGGACTTTTTGGTCACCAAGTTAGCTTAGCCAATTAACCCACTCACTTACTAGGACTCCCTTTATCTCTTGCAATAGAATGCAGGACATGCATAAGTCTCCTTCGATACATGTGAAGTCAGCCCCCATCTCTTTTTCAAGCTGCTGTCAATGCAGCATCACTAGGCAGCCAACATGATTGGAGGAAAGCATCGGATCCTCAGCTCTGATACATCAGCTAAAAGAGGCCTGTGACAGAGTGTAGATGGCCAGTTGTGCTCTCTCGGACTCCAGCCGCTGATGACTAAACAGGACTTCCTGAGCCCCTAGGAACTTTCTCTCTGGGCCATATTAACATGAACCTATGTATTGGCATCATGCCTAATGCCAGCTGCCGCCTAAATAGGTGAGTGTATAAAGATCCCCCAGCATTGAGCTGTGGAGCAGAGTCCTCTCACATTAGAAAGCTTTGGTGAAGGTCAGAACCTTCTACAGCATCCACTGATCATCAGGATACTCTATTAGTGGCTTACACTGCATTTACACTGCTCCGTCATGAGAACGCACCACAACGTATGCCATTCATTTTCAGTGGGAAGCGTCGGCTCCGTCAGACCGAGTTGCGCGGTGCATCATGGATCTGATGCGTCGAGTCCATGCGTGATGCCATGCGATGAAAAGTTGAGCCAAGGTGAACTTTATGTAAATGAATCGAGCCAATGCGATGCGTCTATCCAATCAGAGAGAAGGTGTTTGCCTGATATGTGTCCTCAGCGCAGCGTATGAAAACATTTTAGTTCCGCTTTCAAGCGTTCCAGACAAACATGGAAGAGAAGTTTCAGGCGTTCCTGTCTTTTATAATAAATTCCTGCTGATTTACAGGTACTCTGATCAGCGTTATACAGCGTAGAGAAAGGCTGCTGAGATTGTTGGGGTCTCTGGTGGGATTTTAATTTATATATAATTTAGTTGGAAAACTTGCTTTTGTTAGCCTATATGCTGCTCAGTAGACAGTGTAATGTGTAAAGCTCAATAAATCATTTATATTTATAAAAACCCATTTATATTTATTAGTTTATAGAGAATAATAATAGCTTGTATAAAAGCATTTTGTAATGCCCACATGCGACCAGTTGGAGGGGGGCAGTGTGATCATGTGCGTTGATGCGACAGAGCTGTGTAAATGCAGTATTAGAGCGCAGCGACGCTTTCCAATGAAAACATGTAGAAAACATTTATAGGAAAGAGATAAAACCTTCTTAAATTTCAGTGAAAATCAATATAAAACAAGTTTATTTCAGGTCATTTTGGAGAACTTCTATTGGTCCATTCATTAAGAAATGTTGACAGTTTTTTATTGTTAAATTATGTATAAAACTAAAAATCAACAAGATTGGAGATTGGACAGCGACGATAAGTAATGAGTGTCACGCTCAGGCTTGTCATCCCTTGTCTCTGGCTTAACCTTGTAACGTGGAGTGTTGGCTGGATTACTGGATCCTCTGATTGGTGGAGTTTCGGCTACTGGCTGGCAGCCATGCCCTTTAGACAGAGACCTAACCGCATCTGTCACCACGTTACTTCAAACCCTGGCCTAAGAAAGAGCTGAGCTGAATGAGGAGAGGAAGCTCACTGTCTCCTCTCAGCGCATCCATTCATCAAGCTCTTTATCAGCAGTATTCTTTTGTATTCATTTACACACACAAGGTCAGCACACGTTTTTTGTGCCGCAGAGAAGGGCACCTCCTCCCTCCACTGCCTATTATAACCCCACTTTAGCACCCCTCAGTGAAAAGAGCGCTCCACACCTGAGAAGGCTTTCCAAGGACTCGTGCCTCGGCAGCGTCCTCACTCAATATACAGTATCTCCCCAGAGAAGGAGGGGAGAAAAACTGGCCCCTTTTTCAGAAACGTGAAACAGAGAAGAGCTGTGGAGGGAGAATGAACTGGATGTGATTTATTAAAGGAACACTCCAGTGGTATTTTAGAAACTGTATCCCTGTCTGCTCTAATAGTATTAGTTTATGGTTTACAATGGGAAGTAATTCAGGCTATGTTCACACAGCAGGTAGAAGTAACCCAAATGTAATCTTTTTTTACTATATTTTACACAGGTATGTTATCTGTGTGGCAGTGTGAATGGCAAAAACACATTAATTCTGACATTTTTTATTCTAATTCTGATTTAGGAGATACATGGTATTGAAATTCAATTTGCAATGCTACTTAGCTTGAACAGCCAGATCAGTTCATGGAATTCATGCAACAATTATATCAATCCAACTTGACGTGTGTTGACAAAGAGGAAATGTACAACAGCAGTGAAGGGGGGATTTCAGAGGTAGGATAGTTCAAGATTATAACATTTCTACAGCCTGTTCCCTGTACACAGGTGACACAGTGATTAAGGAATGTTAAACGGCCACACCTGCGTTTGATTGGTGGCCTCTCCAGGGTTTACATTGCCTTTATCCCGATGCCGGCTGGGATAGGCTTCAGCCCCTCAAGCGACCCTGATGGATAAAGCGGGTATTGACACTGGTTGGATATGGCCACACAATTTCAGAAATTAAATGTCCTATCCATCTGGTGCCCACTATCAGGCCACAATCCAACTCTGATTATTCACAACTCCTGGTCAGCTTCACTCACAACTGCTATAAAATAACACCTCACAACTCATTCAGATGTGGATGTTCTCAAGCCGTCCCTTGAGGCAACATTGCATGACCATTTATCCCATGACATTTGGCATGTACATGGATAGTTTGTGCAAAAGTTATACACAGAACGTCAAGCCTTCACTATATTGTCTATTCTTCTTAAGCATATCTGTTGTCATTCAATTCAATTCAATTCTATTTATATAGCACTTTTTACAACAAAAGTTGTCACGAAGCAGCTTTAGAAAGATAGACAGGTCCATGCCTCTTATGAGCAGCACCACAGAGATGCCAATTATAGTGGTGACACAGTGGCAAGGAAAAAATCATTAGCAGTACAGTACTTAACTTATTGTAAATAAAGTGTATAATAAATTCATTGGGTGATTATCTGAAACACATTACAAACTTTACCCTGAGAAAAAAAGCAGCACACAAAGTTTTTGTGATGGCCCTCTCAGTTTACTGACTTGATCATTACTGGAAGTCTGTTAGTAGATATTAAATATGATGTGAAAGCAAGACAACCCAAAAATATCCCAGAACTTGAGACATTTGGCAGAGGAGAAATGGGTGAACATTCCTACACCAAGAATAGAAAGACTGTTAGCTGACTGCAAAAGATATCTGCCAAAATATCTTTTTTTTTCAAGAACTGACTTTTTATTGTGATTGTGTGCAACTGTGTTTCTGTGTTTTAAACCAAACCTTGATGTATAAATAGAAAGTGAGTTATCTCTGTTGTTTTTTTTATTCATTTTGCCTTCCATTTTCTCTTAAAGAAGCTTTTGTGTTTAGTGTTAAAATCAGCACTGACAGTGTTGAATATCAAAATCTAACACTCTAAATATTAATTTAACAGAAAGGGGCAGTTTTCCAAGACAGAGACTTATTTTTTCCTCAATAAAAAATCTCCAGGACTAGGCTTTATCAACAACATATGTGTATGTAAGCTTTGCCCATATGTTTGCCTTCAACTGTTAGTGTGTTTTGAACTAAATAAGTTGTCTGTGTAAATACAGGTAAATTATTATGACTACACATATATCTGCACATAGCAGATGCAGCAGCCAGAAATCCGACGGAGTATTCCTTTAAAACATCAGCTTTTTCATCAGTGAGCCTCAGTGACAGCTGTGATCCACGGTGTTAAGACAGTCCATCACGGGTTACACTGCCTGTGCTGCAGCAGATGGAAAAGAAAAAAAATCACAGAACTACGAGAGAGAAGGATTTAGGGGTCAAAGTGACTTTGAGGATGTTCGAGGATATTGTGGTGGAAGGTGGCAGAGGTCCAGTAAAGGCAGCCAGGCGTAGCGGGGGAGGACGCAGACAGATGTAGTTTTAGCCGTGCCCCCGCAGGCAACGCTGGAGTGGCAGCCTGAGTGTGATAAGGTACACGTCACCATCTGCTCTGCTCTGTGGGCCTACGGCTAGGGCGGGAAAAATGGGTAAAATCATTTAAAGAGATATTGCGATATTACATCCACTTTTTTTAGTAAAGCATCTATAATCCTAAGGGTTCCAGAGCGAGTATGTGTCCCCACTCCCACAATGAAGAATCTCTTGAATAATATGACAATGCATTTTACTCAGCCAGTCTCATTTAAATTCAAGTCTCACTATGCCTGTGTAAGCAAATGGCTTTGGTGCACTAATGTTTAAGATGAAATTATGGGTTATGGATGAAGTATGTTTTATTAAACAGCCCATTTTTTTGTATGAGTAGCCCTATTGGGATTCATACAGTTTCTCCACAGGTTACATGTTGGCCCCTAATTAAGCTCAGTGCTGGGACCAAAAGAGGTTAAACATGGACCCCATCTAGGTTACACTCTGCACATGGGGCCCAAATAGGAAAATGCAAGATTTATTTGGGCTATAATAATGGGAAGGCAAGTAATCTGAAACCCAACTAGCCCATGTTCCACTCATATGAACCCCACATAAGCATGCTGGCTGGGAACATACTGATGTGACATAATCATTGCCCAAGTTTTAAAATGTTCTGTTTAGACTAAACACATTAAAAACCTATAACAATACAATAATGACTTAATTCATAAAACTCTTCATTCATTAATTTATTAAATGAAAGTAATGGCCCAAGCTGAAGGTCAAGATCTAATAGTCACAGCTCATCACTGAGCTTTTACTTGGGGTTCTGGATCATACTTGCCTTGTTTTAAGAGTTCAGTAATCAATATTTGGTGAAATAACCCTTGTTTTTAATTACAGTTTTCATGTATCTTGGCATGTTCTCCTCCACCAGTCTTACACACGCTTTTGGATAACTACAAGCAGTTCAGCTTGGTTTGATGGCTTGTGATCATCCATCTTCCTCTTGGTTATATTCCAGAGGTTTTCAATTTAGTAAAATAAAAAAAAAACTCATAATTTTAAAGTGGTCTCTAATTTTTTTTCAGAGCTGTATATGGGAGTTATGATTTATTTAAAGGAATCAGTGTAGATCTACACATTCAGTTATTATTAGTCACAGATTAAATTTAACCTCCACACAGATCTATCAAAAGCACTGAAGTCATACACTGCTCTCCCAATGTTAGTTCTGCTGAGTATAGCTGCAGGTTTGACACTTTATGCAGAGTGTGAACATTCACTCCTAATAAAAGAGGATGTAGATTGAAATAGAAAAACCACAGAAGGGTCAGGAAAGGGATATGCTTATATACAGTATCTGGAAATTGAAAACCGGCAAGCTCTCTGTAAGTCAGCACATTCTGCGGACCTGTCTGTACCAACTGTTCCGCTCTTCTTCCAAAAGCTGTTTCTGGTTTTTCACAGCCGCTTCCGATGTGCTGGAAATGTCACACTTCTTCCAGGCAGGAAAAGTGGACGCTTTCTGTCCGCCTCTGCGACTCACGGCTTTGAATGACTTGGAATGGAGGAGGATGCAGGCGGAGGCGCAGGTGAGTGAAAGGACAGCGGGACCAGACATGCTGACCTCTCTGCGCTGTGCCTGGCAGATTGGGGACGTACTCCCTGACCTTTATCATCATTTATTTATCTCAGTCTGAGGACAAGGAAACGCTCTGCTGGCAGGCTTGACAAGGAGTAAAAGCTTTATTACTAGTGGAGACGGCTAGGAAAGGACAATTTTAAAACCTAGAGAAAATAAAATATATTTTTTTATTGAAATAGGGCACTATTAGATATATAAGGATGGGGACAGCTTTTACTTGGGTGGTCTGGGCAGACTTCCCTCAGGAAAAATTAGGAAAAATGTCTGTTCATCATGAGTGTTTAGTGTAGAAATAGATGTGAAAGTCACCAAAAGGGTAATGGAACATTTTTTCTAACAATTGGTGGTGCAAAACTTAACTGAATAAAAAAATTACTTTAAGCTGTTTTTTCCCTCTGTGTTGCTTGTGCTCAAATAAACGTGGGTAACTAAAGGTCAGCTGCGTCCTTGAAACTGCTACTAACCAGCCTACAGCGTGTACTATGTTTTTTTTATGAATGATATAGAATACATATATGCAGTATGGTAAATGAAAACTCATAATTCAGTGTCAAACTAATTAATGACATTCTATTAAAAGATGAATGAGAGGGGGCTTTTACTTTCACTGGAAAAATATTTGACCTTGGGTACCTCTACATGCCCAGCACTAGGCTGGGAATACCTAGGCCTTGAGATACATCAAGAAAAACTGTGGCAAAACAAATAAAAACAAAAAGCCACCTTCAACCTCAAGAAAAAAGTAATTTGATTTCTTCCAACAATCCAAACTTTACCTAAAATGATTTTAAGGTGTTAATAAAGGTTCATTAGTTATACTCCATCTGCAGTAGTGGAGAAAGCAACTTCAGAGACTCCAGAATCACGTCTGCAACCCAAAGCCATGACAGCAAAGAAACAACAGTGCCTCCTTCAGGTCATATAGTTTTGTACCTTTCTATATACTGGGTGGAAATATGTGATTTTTTATACATGGTGACACATTATGGTTACATAATGAGAAATGTATTTGAAATAATAATAATAATATATTACTAATAATAATAATACAAGTCTATTGAGCCCTAGATAACAGGACCAAACAGAACACAATTTTGTCCACAGGTTCTATGTTAGCCCTCATATGGATGAATGTCACTGATGGGCTTCAGCAGAGTCAGTGATCGGATGAGGAGCTGTTAAATATTTCCCATCTGGGATGTAAACTGCAAATATAAGGTGGGCTGTAATACAGTACCAGTCGAAATTTGAACATCTTAAATTCAGTGTTTTTTTTATTATTTAAAAAAAAAATATATATGCATTGTATATTAATCATAAAGTCATCCAAACTTTGAAATACATATTTAATTATTTAGCGAGCAAAAAAGTGTTAAACAAACCAGAATATTCTTCCAATTAGGACCTCTTGCTTAGATGACAGTTTAACATATCTTGGCTGGAGTTTCTCAGTCAGCTTTATGAGGTAGAGTCACCTGGAATGGCTTTTAGTTAACAGCTGTGCTGAACTTGTCAAGAGTTGATTACTTGAATTTCTTGCCTCTTAATGTGTTTGAGAGCATCAGTTGTAAAGTTGTGAAGAGGTAGAGTTGGTTTACAGTAAATAGCCCTATTTGAGTAATGTTCTAATCCATATTATGGCAAGAACTACTCAACGAAGTAAAGAAGAAAATACTTTAAGAAATGAAGGTCAGTCAAACTGTAACATTTCAAGAACTTTTGCAGTCACAAACACCATCAAAAACATTATGATGAAACTGGCTCTCATCATGACCATCCCAGGAAAAGAAGACTAATTGTTTCCTTTGTTGGGCACAATAAGTTTATCAGAGTTACCAGCCTCAGAAACTGTAATATAACAGCATGCCAGATAAGAGCCAGGTTCATATTAATTAACAAGTTCATATCAATATTTGGTGGAATAACCCTGTTTTTTCATCACAGTTTTGTGCATCTTGGCATGTTCTCCTCCACCAGTCTAACACACTGCTCTTGGATAACTTTATGCCATTCATGGTGCAAAAATTCAAGCAGTTTAGCTTAGTTTAATGGATTGTGATCATCCATCTTTCTCTTGATTATATTCCAGAAGTTTTCAATTTGGTAAAATCAAGGAAGAACATCATCATTAAATGGTCTCTTATTTTTTTAGAGCTGTATACAAATCCACTCAGAGCCCATGCCCACCTGGAACCCACCTTGCCTATGTTTTACATATTATGTGAGCCCCATTTGAGCATGCTTGCTGAGGGGATGAATTAATCCCCCTAAATCTGGCATAGCAGTGTCTCTGTTTTTACACTGGATCACTAGATCAGTGGGTTGTGAAATGAATGGGCAGCGTCAGATCTAATATTGTTTCCAACCCGTTTTAAGACACTCCCCGCCCCTTCACTGTGATTGGTTAAGCTCTGCAGGGCTCTGTCGTGGTCAAGTTGGGCCACCTGGCTTCCCTGGAACAGGGGGCGGGGCTTTCCGGAATACGGGTGGTGGGAGGGGGAGGCTTGGTCCACGTGGACGTGCGTTTAAAGGCACCTCGGTAGGAGATGCAGGACGTGTCTGTGAGCGCTTTTGATGAATGTGCTAAGGGGGGAGGAGAGAGGAACAAACCCCCCAGTGTTATCAGGCGCGAGCAGAGTCAGGAGACTCATCCCACAGCACGAGACTCCTCAGAGGATAGAGAGAGAGAGAGAGAGAGAGAGAGAGAGAGAGAGAGAGAGAGAGAGTACTGCACTACAGCCAGAATCCACCATAGACTTTCCAACCATGGGTACAGAATAAAAGGGCCATTCCACTGGAACTCCTGTTACTGTCACTCATTCCTGTTACTTTTTATGTTTTGTGTAACAGGAATGAAAGTAACAGGAGTTTTTCAGGTTTTTAGCATAAAATCAGTAAAAACATAAAATATAGCTAAATGACAGCCATGCTAATAGCATGAGGACACTAAGAGTGCCCCCTTGCAGACAATCATCAGCCTGCTAAACATGTGTGAGTGACTGAGTAAGACATTTAGCATCAAATCCCGTCAATGAGGTGCTTTGCATCTACTAAATTTACATATATTTTAAAATACTCATTCATACTGTAAATTCATAATTTCCACATCAGTCATGAATGCTTTGTGACTAATGTCAACACAACTCCAAATATGAGAGGTCGAAACAGTTCTGTGTCCAGATGCCTCAACAAAACATGTTTAAAAGTCCTGTAAACTTCAAGAAAACACCTTTCAAAAAGAAAAATATGGGACAATTCCTTCAAGGCACCATGTAAAATGAGTAATAAGTGATTTCCTTAGATAATCTTTACTACCATTCAAACAATGGGACAAACTGCCCTTTGGTACAGTGCAGTGTCCAGATCTGTTTAGAATAAAAGGGTGATAAAATTGTAAAATTCACCATACTACTGGTGCACAATATCAAATGTATGGCAAATTAAAGTGCAGTTTTTGTACCACTACATAAGTCAGCAGTGTCTCTGTGAAGCAGGTGCTATTGTGTGCTGTTCCAGTTCCACATGGCCAAGATTTTATAAAGGTAGCATTGAGAAGGAGCTTTTTTTCTGGCCGCTAAAAGGAGCTGTCACATACCCTTTAGTGTAAACCAATTGTGCTAAGAAGCTCCAGTTCCCAGAACAATTTTTTCCCTTTAAAAGAATTGGCAGGCATTCGGCCCACCATCACAAGTTTCCTCATGTCTATTACCCGGCAATACTGCCTGCCAACGTTACATTTCCTCTTTACAGCTTTCCCCTCTTTGTCTCGTGTTTAAGGCCTCAACAAGCAGCTGGAGCTGTTGCCGAGGCAGCAAGTGCAGATCTGTGGAGCGTGTGGTGAGGGTCACTGGGGTAAGTGGTGGGTGAAGGCCAGGGCCGAATAAAAGACTTCCCCATTTCTTGTTAGCGCTTCCCTTTTACAACGATTCAAGATACCACCACAAAACTCTCTCCTGCCGTTTGTTACAGAAAGTGCAGAGCTGCTCTCAGATCAGTGTGATCAGGTCTCACACTTGCTGACATGACCAGAAAGAGTTGAAATCAATGTAAGAAAGTTGCTGACTGCTCTGTTTGGGAAGAGTTCTTTCTCTGTACAGCTCACTATGTTTCCCTCTGCAGAATCGCTGGATGGCACCCAGCCAACCGTAACCTTGGGCTGGCTCAGACTGAGGATGACAACGATGACCTGGGTAACCTTTGCAGCATAATTCAATTACTGGGATGTAAACAGAGTCTAAGTCAATCAGAGTGGTTTGATATAAATGGGGGGTAACACTTTATAATACTGTTCCATAGTTAATAGGTAACTAAGCAGGAACTAAGCAGTAACTAATTAATAGTGCTGCAGTAACACCTAAATATTTTCTATTAACTACCAGGGAGTACTGAATAATTACTCAGTAGATAGTACTGAACTAATGATTATAGTAGTTCACTATTAACTCCACAGTAATTACTGAGACTTGCATATCTCCCAGAGAACTACTTACTAATTATGTCTCCTTTATAATAACTATTCATTAATTTCTGCTCAAATCAACATTAACTACTGAAAACCCTTACATGCCACCTGGGGAACTATAGATCTAAATCAGTCTACACAAACAATTATTTAATCAGTGGTGATATTAAAGGCATATTTGAAGCCAGTGACACCATTTGTAGTAGTAGTGACATTAATTACCTTATTATCATCATTATCTTCCAAATATTAGCAACATATAGTAAAATACTACAGTGTGTTGTAATCTGCTTAAACTTTATAACTTAATATTATTACATAGTAGACATTATTTATGTTCTCCAGAAGGCATCTAAGACTATAAGACTGACTATACTCAATTTTGTTTTAATGGTCACTGCTTTAATTTTAAGCACCAACCTTATAAACGTTCATCTTCAGCCTTGCAGTCTCAGACTTTAGTGCGCATTATTAGGGTAATTACGGTAATTCCACAGCGCCGGACCGCTAGCCTCTATCAGTGTGTTTATCTGCTGTTGCAGGTTATTCTATCAGTGGTGATATTAAAGTCAGTGACACCACTTATCATATATTAACCTTACTTACCTTAGTATGCTCAATATCTTCCAAATGTTAGACACACTGAAATGTGCAGTAGTCTGCTTAACCCCCATTTTTGTAATGTTCTGTCAGTGTGTTACAGGTGTTTATTCTAAACCTGTGCTCTTCTTCAGTCCTCCTGGAGATGTGCTCAGTAGAAGTGATGGCTCACATACATCTTTACTCTAGGTTGTGTCCTACATCCTTATTCTGGAGGAATTCATGTTTAAATGAATACATATTTGTGTTAGATAACGGACTAGGCATCCCTGTGTTCTTCATAGATAATTAATAAGGGGTCCCTGTCTTCTTTTTTCGGGAGTTAACAGCAGCACATGGTAACCCGTTACTAATGACTGAGGAGTTACTGTGTTCTTCTTTAGGAGTTACTGCAGATCATGTCACAGTATTATAAAGTGAGAAACATGTTAACTAATTACTGAGGAGTTACTGTGTTCTTCTTTAGGAGTTACTGCAGATCAGAATACAGTATTATAAAGTGAGAAACATGGTAACTAATTACTAATTACTGAGGAGTTACTGTGTTCTTGGCAGATCATGTCACAGTATTATAAAGGGAAATATACATTAATAATAATAATAATAATAATAATAATAATAATAATAACACACATTTAACCTAGCTTACTAACACACACACATTTAACCTAGTTAACTAACACACACACATTTAAACTAGCTAACACAATTAACCTACCTAACACACACACATTTCCCCTAGCTAACTTAGCTTGCTAACTAACACACATATAACCTAGCTAACTAACACACACGCATTTAACTTGCTAACACATATATAACCTAGCTAACTAACCCTCACATAAAAGTTAACTTAGCTAGCAAACGAACACACATAACTTAGCTAACTAACACACATTTAAACTAGCTAACTAACACACACATAACCTAGCTAACATAGCCAGTTAACTAACACACACATAACCTAGCTAACATAGCCAGTTAACTAACACACACGTAACCTAGCTAACTTAGCCAGTTAACTAACACACACATAACCTAGTTAACTTAGCCAGTTAACTAACACACACAACTTAGCTAACTTAGCTAGCTAACACACACACAACTTAGCTAACTTAGCTAGCTAACACACATCCAAAAGCTGTTTAACAACCCACAAAGAGTCCTCCTCTGATCCGGGGGTAAAATAAGCTGTAAAAGATCTCAATATCTTGATTACTAGTTTATTTTCAATCAAATACAGAAATATGAAAGCAGCAGTCTCTCCTCCAGCAGCAGCAGCAGCAGCAGCAGCAGCACAGCAGAGAATGTACACGAAGGACCAGGAGAGCTGCGGCCGTAAAAGAATTGGCTGTGTACCGTAATTACCCTAATAGTGTGCAGTAAAAAAAAAACTCTGTGAGACTGCAAAGGCTGAAGATGCACTTTTATAAGGCTGATACCTAATAATAAAGCAATGATTGTTACATTATTACTGTCTTACAGTCATTCTTAGAGTCTTAGGTGCCTTCTGGAGAACTTTCATCAATGTTTTCTATGCAATAATATTACGTTATAATGTTGTTTTTTTTCTTCCAAAAATGATGGTTAAGCAGAGTAATAACTGTAGTATTTTACTATATGTTGCTAATATTTGGAAGGAACTGAGGATAATAAGGTAATTAAGGTTACCACTACTACAAATGGTGTCACTTGCTTAATTAAAAAATGCTTTCAATTAATATGCATTTAACTCAAATATGCCTGATTTAGATCTATAGTTCCCCAGGTGGCATGTAAGGGTTTTCAGTAGTTAATGTTGATTTGAGCAGAAATTAATGAATAGTTATTATAAAGGAGACATAATTAGTAAGTAGTTCTCTGGGAGATATGTAAGTCTCAGTAATTACTGTGGAGTTAATAGTGAACTACTATAATCATTAGTTCAGTACTATCTACTGAGTAATTATTCAGTACTCCCTGGTAGTTAATAGAAAATATTTAGGTGTTAATGCAGCACTATTAATTAGTTACTGCTTAGTTCCTGCTTAGTTACGTATTAACTATGGAACAGTATTATAAAGTGTTACCAATAGGGGTCTTATAGAGAAACATACTATATTAACAGTGAGCATACATGCACTTTTTATACAGTACCAGGCTTTGATTTTAATCAAATAAACTGAAAACAGGGAAGAGCACGAAGGGCCAGCAAATTGGTAGTAGTTCAAAGGGAGGCCAACTGGTGGAGACCCTTATCCACCATCCAACCCAGCACCAAGAAGGTGAATTAAGATTAATTAAGGTGAATTAATTGTCCACCTGTGCACAACAGCTAATACCGATTTACAATTACACTGATAAACACCTACAGTATAACTCAGCCATCAACAAACTAAAGCTCCCAAATCAACTCCAATGAATACTGCCTAATTCAATTTGTGTTCCTTAATAGTTTTAATTTATTCTCTTTGTCGTCACAGTCAAATTGTCAACCCCTGCATCTCCAAAATGGCAGATTTTCAGAAGAAGGAAAACATTTTTGTAAACTTTATATAAGAGTGAGTGTAAAACAATTTTATTTGAAGTCACTTTATTATATATTATATTACATTAGATTAAAAAAAATAAAAAATTCAATGTTAAAGAATAAAAATTCTAAAAAGCAGTTTTTCAGACTATTATGTCCTAACACAAAGTACATACGTTACCATTATGTAGCCTATTAAAAAGGCCAATGATTACAAATATATTGTTAAACAATTTCAGACATCTGACAACAAACTAGAAGTTATTCCATGTTATAGCTTTCTGTAGGGCAGTGTTTAAAGGCATTTAGCACATGTGGAATTAAGAACATAAGCGCTATAAAATCAGTTAAAAAGAGAAAATGGGACATTTTCATACAATGCACATGAAAATATATCTTATTACAAATATTGATTGCAATATTGACTTCATTCGAATATGCATTAGTATATATAATGAGTGACCTTTTCTGTTATTCAAATTTGTGGCATTTAGCAAAACTATGTGATCTCCTAGAAGACCACCAAAGAGAAATGTGGTCAAGGTTGCAAGCACTTGCTGATATGGATGAATGGACAGTCATAATGACTGAAGATGCTGCAAGGTCACCACACTGATTACTATTATGTGTATGAGAAAAGCCTCAGTGGGCCAAAATCAATTTCAATTAAGGGAGAGTGACCTCCAGAAAGAAACTACAAACTAAAACTAAACTACATTTACTTTATAGTCAGAGCATGAAAACAGTGTTATAAATCATAATCCCCTTACTCCAGTGTAAAAATCTATGATTGCATGCTTACAGGTATAATTCAATGTAGCATTAAAATCTTCATTTACAATGCACCACAATACCATTTATTACTATTTATTGCCATATTATCAGATCATTATGGCTGTGTTGCAATTATTTCAGAGATTAAAACTGTATTTTAATAAGTTTTACAATAAATGGACTGTCAAGTGTGTTAAATATTGTCCTCATACATTTGCATCAGCAGTGTCCATTTAAATGAAGCAAAACAGAACCAATTTACTGTATTTATGCAGAGTTACATTAGCTTTAGCTTTAATATTACATTTAATTTTCATAAGTTCCACACAATTACCACTAGGTGACAGCAGACTCTGAATCATTAGACTCCATTTGCTCTGTTCTGGTCTGTGGGTTTAGATTATTGAATACAGGAAAGTCAGTTTGGAGTCTAATAACAAATTAACAGCATGAGGCTCCTTCTGCTTCTACTCTAAATGCTCATAGACAGCACAGTGTGTGATAAAGTGCTTAAAATGCTAAAAAAAAAGGGCAAAGACCCTCCCCATACTCAATATTAAGTTCCATCAACTTCAACAGTTCATCATTTAGGCCTACTCATTTCTGCCTGTGTACATTATCCTACAAAGTACATGAAGAAAATGCATAATTTGTTGTAATTCATATTTGTTAAACCACTAAAGAAAAGGCAAATTTTGTACACTGAAACAATGGTTTTGTTTGGCTCTTGGTTTTACGTAAATAAAATATGATGTAAATAAAACATATTATGTAAATAAAATCTAAACATGAAACCATTTTCTTAACCCAAATAAATAAGCTTTTTACTATACTTTATTATTTCTTGTAAACAGGTTTAATTCATTTGCATTCAAACGTCCACACACAATTCTGGGAAGGCCATGCTCACAATTAATCTTACTAGCCACTGACTGCTTTGGGCTTGAGAGCACCTTACTGGGGTGTGGTATTGAATATAAATGCCTTAGATTTGGACAGTGTAACCTTGCTAAGTAAATTTAATATTTTTCCCCATTGTCATCCCCCTCACTCATCATCACTGCGTAATCTGGGTACTTGTAATTTATATTGATTTGTGTTTTCATGTCCTTAGTGTTGCAGAATGTAAGAACAAGTTACAACTTACTTTGCTGCTGGGAGTGGCTGGTAGCTGAATGCTTTAATGACCACCACTCACATACCAATACAGGATTAAACATCATAATTTGTTAAGATGGTAACTGTTAAAATGTAGGTTATGTAAATACTATGATTTTTATTGAATACATTTTTTGGTGTAATTGGACAAACATATAAGCCTAATCTGGCACAGCCAATATATATATATATATATATATATATATATATATATATATATATATATATATATATATATATATATATATATATATATATATTGGCTGTGGCTATATACATATATTGGCTGTGGCTATATACATATATGTTCAGAGATCCCAGTTTATATTAGTTATTTTGAAGTCATGTTAATTGATTTCAATGAGAAGTGCTATTTCGAGTTGGACTGGCCGAATGCAGTTGTGTTTTTATCACACAATGGTTTTGTTATAAAGGTACTTTTACATTGAGAAAACATAGTTCATCTAGGTGGAACCACTGTACTTACTAAAAAAGTGTTTAATTTTTTGAGTGCAGAGCACACAGCAAGGACCAACACAAAGCCTTCAGCAGCTCATTAAGTTTGTGCACTGAAGAAAGGCCGTAATGTAAGACAGTACAGTATAAGCACCTGCTCTGTGAAAGCTGCTTGATGTTATCATGGAAATAGAACTTGAGTACCCAGTGAGGTTCCTGGAGAAGAAAAAGAGCCAATTGGTTTCAGCATGGAAAAGAATGCGAGGCAAGGACCACCAAACCTGGGGAAAAGCCAAGTGCCACAGGCAAAACAATGGATCTGAACGTTGCCATGCTCCAAGGACACCAGACGGCATCCGGCACTAGCAGGACACGTTGGTAAGGACAGGTAGGTCCCACCAAGAGTAAACAAGCTGGGTGGAGGAAATAAAAACCTGTTACTCCACATTCAGGAGAGAGGTACAAATATTGCAGCCATATATTGCAGATGAAGTTTGATAAATATGGCCTATAGGTAAACTTTAAAGTCCTATTTAGACAGACAATATTTGTTTAAAGGGGAGGTGTAGTAATTTTATTTTGTAAATATGCCTTGCAACTTAAATAAGCTGAATGTATTCATTAGAGGTGCCCACAAAAGGTATGACAATAGATCTTCCAAACCATCCTAATTCAGGATTTCAAAACCGGTATTGTATTTTACTTACCATTATTATACAATCCTGACATATCATTAAATATCAGCATCAGTGTCCTTGCAAACAAAACCACCCCGTCCATATCAGTTAGAAAGACGCAGCCTGGCACAGAGTCAAAGGTCGCACGTTATCTTCACAGAGTCAGATTAGAATGAACATGAATGTTTAAAAGAAAAGTGATGTGCAATGTCAGTGCAATGTCGGGGTAATTGAGCTCAGCTTTCTTGTCAACATTCATTCTCGGCCAAACTGCAATTCAAGTTAAACCTGTTTAATTATTCCTCTAACTACTTCAGCTTTTGTGATAATAGAGAATTACCTTTGAGAGAAACTGGAGACAGAGTTAAGCTGGAAACATCTGTTAAAAATAATGACCATCTTTATCTTTAAAAACATTACTATTTTTTAATGAAAATAACACTGTATGTTATAATTTCTGAATAGATATGTCAAGTAAGTTATCCAGGCCTGTCACAATTAAATTATAGACTTATTATAGATTATTTAGGACATTTTTGAAACCTATGATATGATCATCATATCAGTGGCATAAAAATGGCAATACTATTGTTTATTGCAATTATTTCTAGGACAAAGTATCATGCAAGACATTGCTGTGAAGCTCTGATTTTACACAGTCAAAAGAGTGTTACTGAGCTGAGCATCTGTGAAGGCTAAAGCTGAAAAGATGTGGTCTCTCGTTCCATTATAGTACACAACAACACACATTGTTTCTCGTAATTATCATTAAAAAAGACAAATGCAGGCACTTGCATTACGTCAATATGAACGTCATGTTTATGCTGTTAAACATTTCAGTGCCCCCAGCTAAAACCAGTTTCCTGTTTCCTGCTTCTTCATGATTTCTTTGTCAAGCTAATTTAAATGTGAAAAAAAAAAAAGATTCAAATAGTTTTACATGTCTACTGTTTTACACTACAAGAAGAGTTATGCATTTGAGCTATGTATAAAGGAATATGTTTTAAAGTCTGGGAATTAGGAGCAGATTAAAAAATATAAACAAAGATTCACCATACTTGTGGAATGAGGAGTCTGCAATGAACACACACATACACACTTATGGTGGCCATTGTTACAATATTCAAAGAGCAGAGAGGGTTAAGATCCTAGTGGTGGCAGTTTGCTAAACCCTGTCAATAACCCTGTGCCCTAAATCCTGCTTATCCCATAGACTGATATTTGGTAATGTATATTGTAAAATTTAAATGTTTAAAAACATTGTTTCATTTATTTTGAAGCTCCTGTCACATAATTGGTGGCATTAAGGCACATTTCACCCCTTGTCCCTACTCCTCTGTTTAGCTTGTGCACGCCTCAGGGTAAGGTGCCCTGATTCTTGCTAGGCTGTAGGGGTAGGGGGAAATGTTGGGGCTACTACATGGAGATCTTTTAGAGGAACACTCAAAACAGAGCGTTTGAGAATCACCGGCAAGATGGTAGCAAAGCAACCAAAAAGAAACCCACAAATAAAGTATTTTCCTTGTTAAAAATGATAATAACCATTAACTATAGTTAATGTGAAGTTTTAACGTTTTATTGAGATTTTTCTTCATAACAAGCAGTAAAAAATCGCTAGTACTTCATCTCAGTATCTAGCTAACTAAATAACTTAGCTAACTTTCCCATTACACATTAAATGGTGTAACTTACACAAAATACTAGAGGAGGCTACAGAATTTAAGGTGGAATGAAAGAATTAAAGAAAAAAGTGAATAAAAGCTCATTTAGCTCCACATCACAGAGGAATTAAGGAATGGGCAATAATAAGTAATTGCTTAGAACATATGATACCCTAAAGTTAACTAACCTAGCTAGCAGATCTTTAAGTTATGTAACCTAACCGTCTGTATCGGATGCTTAAAGGCTTTTCCCAATTCACTCGAAGATCACTCGAAACAAGGGGGAGGGTGCAAAGGAGAAATGGGATTGGGCCGAAGTGAAACTTGGCCAACTTCCTAAAAGCGAAGCCCCCCGGGTGTTTGGGTAGATGTGCTGTCTGCACCAAACAGCGCAGAGAGGGGCTGAAACTGCGCCCCCACCCTCTCCACCGTATCTCGGGGATCTTCATTATTGGGGGGCAGAGGCGGTCTGACAGTGCGGGCTGTACCGGCGAGGCTAAAGAGACTGTCCGGTAACGCTGTCTGAGAGGAACCGCGGGCAGATCGGCTCTCTGCTGGAGCGACTCAGGGCTGCTGCCAAGGTTGCCAGGTCCAACAAAAATGTCCAGCGCGAAGTCAGTCTAAAACCCGCCCTTCAAAAGCTTAAACTACCCCAAAATACATAGCCCGGACGGGATTAATTTCTCAGCGGGATTAGTTTTTCTCTTATGGGGGGGTCCTCTGTGATTTTATTCCCATCCGGATTGACCATGTGCGTGCTTTTCTCAGACGCACTCTGAAAAAATTACAGGCAGAATTACTTACTGTTTTTCGCCGAACTCTGTGGTCTTCCTGTAATTTAAGTCCTGTCTGGACTCACATCTGTGAGTTTCGTCAATTTGCCTTTAATAAAATAGCTATTTGTCCACTGCCATACACAATAATTATACTTTGGCCTCGCATTTCTACAGAGATCCATGTAAATACAACAGGGAGTGGAAATGGAGGAGCTACTGAACGCGATGTCAATTCACTGGTGCTCCTGTTTTTTCAATTGGGTGTTTTATGTTTTAATGGTTATTTTATAACAGTTTTTACATTTAGTAGTAACACAATTAGCAAAAAAAAGAGTTTTACTTACTATTTTCTGTTCTTGCCCCTTCTGAATCATCTGTCCTCTGTTACATTTTGTTTATCGACTGGTGAATTCTGGTTTCATTTAGATTTTTTTAGGGGGGGGGGGGTGGGTTGTGACTTGTTTTGTTTTTAGGCAGCTGAAGTAATTTTTAAAAGTAGCCCAAAAACACACCCCGCCTTCCCTGAATTTTCACCCGCGACTGGATTTTCCAACAAGCCCAATTCGACGGAAAAACTGCGAACCTGGCAACTCTGGCTGCTGCTGTGCTAGTGTGTGTGTGTTTGTGTGTGGCTGACAGCTCCAGCCCCCACTGCAGCAGCCGGTTAGCTAACAGGCTAAACCCGGCTAACCCCACAGCAGCAGCAGCAGCGGCAGCGCTCCGTGGAGGAATCTGACAGGCAGCTGGAGGAGCAGGACGGGGAATGCAGGCGGCAGGTAGGGATTTTTACAGCCTGCTTTATAAAACTAACGCTCTGTTTAATAACTAAAACCATTTACAATCTAGTGAGCAGGCTATCTAGCTCAACTCGTCTCACTGTACCGGTTTTAGTGAGGGTTTTGGGTTTATAGCTAAAGCTTTTTGATGTTGCTAAGCAGCTAAATATTCTCCAGAAACTCCCAGCTGATTCACAGAGTAACAAAACCTAGCTAAGGTAACGTTACTTACTAACTAAACTAGCTAGCTAGGTTAACTAGGCTGAACGAGAGGCAGTATCTACGTGGAGCTGAGTTTTCTTGACTGATAAATATAGCTAACAAGTGTTAACTCATTTCCTGTCTTCACACCAGCCACAGTTTCACTCCTGACACATTTAACCAGCTATAAAAGTTGAAAGCTGCAGTCGTGCTTACCTACCTTAGCTAGGTTAACTAAGAAAACCAAATACAGTATTTATTAACAACTATAAAGTAACTCTGACACCAGTCCTGTGCCATTTCATACATTGTGCTTAGACATACAGGATTACATGCATACTATTACTGACATTCACATTAGGGGTGGGCGATATATCTCTAAAATAATTTCACAATATTTAATGGTATTTTCACGATACTCTTGGCGATATGACAAAATACTGAATTAAAAAAAATAAGAATACACTACTGCAACAAAATGAAAAATAAATTGTATTATTGCATACAATATGCTATGGCACACTCCTCATTGAGATATAAAAAAATGCAAGAATTTTATGATTTGTAGAATTTCATCAGAAGTCAATGATTATTCATAATGCACTCCAAATATCTCCATATATCCAGGATTAAAATAAAATAGATTATATAAGACACATGTAATCTGTCTTTAGTAGATATATAATGGGAAATAAGAACAGTTTTGCTAAATACAGCAAAAAGGTTGTACCCTGATTTGATAATTAGGGGTGGGTGGTATGGTCCGATATATTTCAGGGTATAATATCATTCACAATATTGATTTTTTTGCAGATTATTATTGCATACGATACGATATGGCACACCCCTAATTAATTGACATGAAACAGACAACAGATAACAAAAAGAACATTATTTTTTAAATTAAGATTCAAGGGTTGTAAACTTACAATTCACTCTTGTAACACAGATTGGCAAATGATGCATTAGAAACTATGCTCAGGAACTCTTACTGCAGTAAAATTCGCAGTAAGTACCACAGGTAATGTGGTGTTGTTATCAACTGTACCACCCACATGTCACACACAAGTGGACCTCAGGGGGGACTAAAAAAAGATAAGATCCTCCTAAAGTAGCTTATCACTTGACAGACAGAAAGATAATGACCATACCATTGGAGATCACTTTCTTACTTTCTCCTGCTGACCCAGAGCAAGTTATCATTATTTACTATGGCATGTGCCCCAGTTGTGCCACCCCTCATTTCTCAAAGTGAGCTAGCATCCATCTTGCTGTGCAAAGAAATGAAAGCAACATGCAGTTTAATATTTTCCAGTCTCTCTTTCTCTCCCTCTCTCTCTCTCTCTTTTCTCTTTTCTCTTTTTCTCTTCTTTCTTCCTCTCTTTAGTATGAGTTACTCAGCAGCCCAGCAGGAAACCCCACAGCCATTATATTGCAGTAATAGTGTTGTGGGCTGGTTGTGCAACATCAGATAGGGTTTAAGTGTAAAGCAGCTGAGATTGTGGAACTGGATCAGACTGAATGTCTGTCACTCCTACTGTTTGTCCAGATCCCTGCCTGCTGAAATATTAATGAAGAACAATTATGTGATTACAACCCGGGTTTCACTGGATGATGATAGATCCTGTTCAAGCACAGCCGTGGCACTCGGTTAAAGCAGCTCTCACACACTGGGATAATGGCTTAATTGTAGGCTAAATTATAGGCGAAGTAAGAAAGGAGAGGTGCGAGTTTTTCCAGTTTGTGATGAAATACGTGTGCTTGAGTACATGCTTTAAGTTTTTGTAGCCTCATTGTTTCTAAAATTAGCTGTAATACTATGTAAGGCCTACTTATAGTGTGTGGGTCTTCTTTTTTTAAATGACATTTTATTACATTTTTAATTGACAGTAAGTTACATTAGTTAGAGTAAACACATTTTAACTGAAAAGTTCTGGAGTACAGTTTAAATTATTTGCTGAAATAGCTTCTCAACATATCAGACTGCAGAAGTGTATTATGACTGACATGTTAGCTGGTGGCTAATATAGACCCTGTTTACACCTGGTCAGTTCAGGTGGCTAGTTTCTGGATTGATTCCTGATAAGATTTTACCCACTTGCACTGGCCTATTTTATTTAAGGTACTGTATAAGCTAGAAGTTTGTATCAGTTTCAGCAAAGTAACTTGAAAAGAGGTGTTTATAACCATTTAGACATGTAGTTTATATTAGGTGTTTGGTGTTACAATTAGTACTATCCTTAATATACAGAGTTTAATTACAACATTTTATAACATTGTCCAGCTCTAACTATATAGTACACCTTTTGTTTGGTAATATTATAGCTTCACATTTGATTAATTAATTTATATGAAATCAAGACAACACTGAATTCTGTTTTTTGAAATGTTATTAACATTACTGTATGTGTTTCTTTCTCTGGCCTAAAGGCCTCTCTTCTGTCATGGCCTGCTCAGCAGTAACCTTCAATTATGTCTGTTTTCTGAAGCCTTTTCATGTCATTCATTAAGTCATAATCTCTTTCAGAGAGCAGTAGTTCCAGAGCTGTTTGAGAGGCAGCACAGAGTGCTGTGTGTGGTGTTGCAGAGATGAGGTATCGCTGGTCGAAGAAGGTGACCCTGCTGACGAAGGCCTGTTTCTGCCTCTCCGCCCTGTGGCTCTTCTACCTCCTCCTGTTCCGCTCCTCTACTGCTGCACCTTCTGAGGATGGGGCTGCTCACAACATCATGGTCCGGCAGTTTGCTACAGAAGCGGAGGAGGACGTGGCAAATCTTCAGCGGCCCATTTACGAGAAGCCTCCTCCGGACCCTAATGCACCCGGAGAGTGGGGCAAGGCCACTCGACTAAACCTCAACTCAGAGGAGAAGAAACAAGAGGAGGACAGCATCGAGCGCTATGCCATAAACATCTTAATCAGTGACAAGATATCCCTCCATCGCCACATTCAGGATAACCGCATGCATGAGTGAGTTTATCTTCCCTAACTCTTTACTGAAGTTTCACTAAAAACTGTAGATTAAAGCCATGTTCAGGTCAGATGAAATCCAGGCTTCTAGGCAGCTATTTCTAATGATTTTAGCGGAGTGACACGTAAGCATTTCTGTTTGAGGATTGCTTAACAACTCAACACGGCTTAAGGCAAGTGTTTGATGTCTGCATGCAGTTTACACCGTTCTGACCTGGTGACAGTAAACTTTTTATTACTTATAATTATCTTGTAACTTTTTATATGTATATGTGTAATTCTATGATTATGGTTAAAAAAAAGTATAGTATAATACAGTATACATCTAAAATGAGGTAACTATTACTAATAAAATAATATATATATATATATATATATATATATATATATATAAATATATAAATAAATAAATATTGTATTGTGTTTTAAAGCTAGTAAAGGATGGTAACAAAAGTATATGACAGTTTTTGTCTGTATATGACAGATTCTGTATAGTCAGGTTTTATGTATGTAGATTCTGGTACATTATCAGCCTGTAGCCTGCTGCTAACCCCAGCTTGCACTGCTGGAGTAGCATTAGCATTAGTAAAACAGAAGTGCTTAACTCACCCAAATAAACAGTCTTCAGGAGAGAAATCTGTGTAGATTACCATCCAGTGCTCGTTTTTTTTTATTATTTATGTATTTTTTTTAAGAAGTACTGTTTTGTTTACTTAGCTTAGCTAAGTAAACAAAACCCACCACCACCCAGCGGCGAGACCTGCTGAATGAGAAGGAAAACATGGCGACACCCCTGTTTCTTACTAGTGTCACATAATGCATTATATAATTTGGTGCACCTTATGTATTAAAATAGACCAGAAAATAAACGCTCATTGATAGTGTGCTTTATAATATAGTGTGCCTTATAGTGCAAAAAAATATGATAACATATTCACAAAGTAAGTATAAAGTAAAATATATAAAGGTGTTAATTAATTTCAAAAGTTTTTAAAACGTTTAAATTATTGAAATCCGTTCTGAAAATGTAACAGACAGTGATACAGGCAGCTGTGCAACAAGATTTTCTCTTTGTCTTGTGTGCGATAGTACCGCAGCTGCAGCATTTTGAACATGTTACAGTTCATCTGTTGTGGTTTTGGTGATAACCTAAGTATTACTATTTTCTGGGTGTGAAAAAAACAAGCATAGATCGGTTTCTCAGCATTGTGCATTTTATTAGAAAGGACTGATGTGCGATTTGTTTTATGACAGATGACAGATATGGTCAATGATTACGCTGAAATAAATATTATACTCTGATACCTTTACTTTTTGTTTGCGTGGCTGGAGTGTAGGCACATGAATGAGGTGTAGTATCACAATGTATCATAGTATTAAACAATGCTTTGGCAAATAATTAAACCTCATCATTACCACAACACCAGGTGAAAGTGAAGATAGGAGGAGGGAGGAGTGCAGCACATGACTTGATCTTGCTGGAGCTGTTGAAAGTTATGAACTTTTGTGCAGCTACATTAGCTATTATAATTGATATAATCCCTGTTCTCTGTAGTACATACATTGTATTGTCAAATCGTCATGATGCACATTGTCGTGTTTTTATACTTCAGTGTCACAAGATGCATTCTGATTCTTATAGCTTAACTTTTATTTATTTTACAATTAGTCTTTTCAATGTAAACCTCGTTTTGCAGCCATATGGAGCTAACTTATTTAAATATTCCATCCACCTATTAATGCATGTCCCAGATATCCATCTGTTCATCCAAAATTTGTCCCATCTGTTTTTCCTTCCACGCCCCCTTCCATCCATCCATCCATCCATCCATCCATCCATCCATCCGTCCATCCATCCATCCACCCACCCATTTATCAACCCATAAAGAGCCAAATTTAAAGAATGCTAGGAACTAACAATCAGCATTAGAGAAATGCATCATTAAGTGGGTTGCAAGTTCAGTAAAATGAATTAATGCTTGATAAATAGAAAAAGACAATGTGCTCGCGTGTTTTGTTGAGACACATTTTGGTGTAATTCTTAAGTTTGTGCCTGTGTGAAAACAAACCAAACAGAGGGTGAAAATGCTTAGAGTGAACAATTTTATTAACTGATTCAGACCAGAGAAATTAAATACAGGTGTGAAAAGTCCCTGAAACTAATGAGGCAGTCTTGAATATTAAACCAGTTTTTTTTTTTTTTTTGCATTTGTTGTAAGGGAATGGAAATCCCAGTTTTACCACTAATGGGCATCTCTATTGATCATTCACTGTCAGAGATTGCCAAACCAAACACACCAAAGCTAGTCTTTCCTACATTAGTTTACTGTGAAAATGACAGTGTTGCGAAGTGTTTGAAACATGCCCTTTGTTTACTGTGTACTTTGAAGATCATCCATGTTCCCCCACAGAGACTGGCTCTGTCATACAGTCAGACCAGTTTAGTCACTGTGTGGTTTTATCATGAGATGTTATCCTCCTTCTCTTATGCTTCAAAAGAAGAGAGAGTTTTCTCTAATGAAGCACAGACTTGTGTGCTAGTGCTGGTCTGCCAGAAGCAGCCCATGCTCCTGCTCCCACCTCACCCCTCCGTTAGCTCATCTTAACCATGCTGGTTTAATCAGGGATCTCTTCCTATTTCTCTCAGAGTTTCATTAACAAGTCTCGCCCTGATATAACGAGGAGGCCTTTCCTGTATTCCCCGAAACAACTGTAAAACATTAGTTTGGAAATAAAGAAGCAACAAAAACTCAGTATGTCTTTATTTTGCCAGCAGTTTTCAATAGCAGTATCACTGCTTGTTGGAAGCTCTTAAGCTGTGCTAACACATTTTTCTACACCGTCTGGGATCTTTGACAATTGCCGTTACATTTTAACAGCCTCTTACAAAAATGTTCTTCAGCGTGTCGGTACTTGTCTGCGAGTCACTTATTGCCCCATATTAATCTTCTGCAAAGGCTTGTTTTCTGTCCTTGTCTCTCTTTTCATATCGTTTGTTGTGATGAGTGATCCTTGAAGAAAACGGTGCTACTTGAGATTTGGTGCTTCTTACTGAGTGCATGGAGTCTCTGCCCTTGTACTTGTGTTTTGGAGTGAGTCCAGTAGCAGTCTGCAAAACACAAGCTGTCACCCTCTATTTAGTCAAGGATACTGCTGCCTCTCTTCTTTAACCACTGCTCTCACGCATTGGCTTCTGTTCTTCAGGCTCCTGTGAAAACCTCTCTGGCATGTGTAGCTGACGTGTTAAAAGCCTTTTTGCTTTATACTTCTTTATCCTTACTTACCACCAATCAGTCATTTGAGTTTTTTTCTATGCTAAGAGTTATAGACTATCTGACATTGTCAAGCAAGCCTGATTAGGATGGATTCTAATTAGACCTGCCACAATACTTTATCAACTTCATGCTTCCCTCTGCTAAAATTTTTATAGAGATGCAGATTTTATTTTCCAGCAGGACCTGACACACTGCCCATACTGTCAAAAGTACCAATTGGTCTTATTTAATATTCTAATTTCCTGAGATACTGACTTTTGGGTTTTCATTGGCTGTAAGCCATAATCATCAACAATAAAATAAATAAATAAAATAGATCACTCTGTGTAATAGATCTGTATAATAGGAGTTTCACATTTTGAACTGACTTGAACTGAAATAAAGTAACTTTTCAATGATATTCTAATTTTTTGAGGTGCACTAATATAAAAAGACATGACTTTGGTAATCTATTGATGTTGCCTTTTGTGTTTACGTTTGTGCATTTTAAAAGAGATGTTTGTTTTAATCAGTTACACTATTCTGTTATCTTGTCTCGCCTTCTTCTATTGAAGGCAAGGATGAGTGTGTGTACAGACCTCTGTACACACACTCATCCTGCCATAACCAGTGTATTAATAATAGTGCCTCCATACACAGAGTGTTGAATCCTAATCGTGTGGAATACAGTTTAGGCATTTGAACTTACACACAGCTGCAGAGCTACCATGTTGCATTTTGCTGCATTTTCTGTCTTTAATGTTGTCAGTCTGTCAGTATCTGATTGATATTCAGCCAAAGCTACTGTCTGTAGGTGTAAAACTAACTAACAGGAAGTGGAAAAGCCAGTATAGACTTTCTTCTCACTCACATATACACACACACTGACATTGTACACACAAACATTATACACACAGACACACAAAAGTTCTGCATCACATCGTTCACTGAAATCATCAGTGACTGTCTGATTGATACCTAGCCAAAGCAACTAAAGGTATAAAAGTAATAGGACAGTTATAATGGGCCACTTATTGCAAAGGCCAGTATACACTTTCAGCTCCATTACCTGGATACACCTCTCGTGATTTTATCAGTCGGTTCAGTAAATTATCAGAACACAGCAGAGCTAACACCCCAAAATGCGATTGGTCTGATAACTGTAATACATTGAGCATGATCACGTGTCTAAAGTAAAGTGACATCTGAAGTCACATCACATTGTGACAATAGTGTTTACTGATGAAGTTGGTTTTCTCTCTCTCTCTCTCTCTCTCTCTTTATTTAAAATAAAATTAGATTTGTAACTCTTTTCCTATTGTTCTTTTATAGATGTAGATCCAAAAAGTATGATATTCGTCACCTTCCGACCACATCTGTGATCATAGCTTTCTACAACGAGGCCTGGTCCACCCTGCTGAGAACCATCCACAGTGTCCTGGAGACCACACCTGCTGTCCTGCTGAAAGAAATCATACTTATTGATGACTTCAGTGACCGAGGTGATGCAGAGCTTGTGTGTGTGTGTGTGTGTGTGTGTGTGTACAGTGTTTGTGTGTATGTGCGTATGTGAGTGAGAAGAAGAGACACTTGTCTAGTCACACCCTGCAGTTTATATGAACATTAAACTCTACAGTCTCTACAGTCTTCAGCTCAGACATTACAGTGCTGCCTGTGGCTTAAGTCTTAACTGACCTCATAAGAAACCATTTCTTATGAAACTCTCAAGCAGCCTCCCTGAAGAGCCTAGAATCTCGCACTCATACTGAACTCATGCTGCTCTTACTGAGACACCAAAAATGCTCAGTGTTGAACCCTTGATTTTAGTTCATTTTTCCCTGCCTCAAGTATAGAGGTATGTAATTATAACTAAATTAAGCTGATTGCTCGGAATTGAGTAAAGTGGCTGTGATTAAGTATTTAATGTGATGTGGATAAACGTAAGCTTAGGATTCTGTGGTAAAAACAGCATCAGCAGAATTTGCACCAACCACATATTCATATTTCTGCTGTGATCTCATTTCAGGGCATGCAGACTCTGTATTTTCTATGCTGCTAAATACATTTCGTTTTAAGTGAATCTATTCTTGGTCTGTTTCTGGTGTTCATATGAGAAACTTAAATAGATTAATCAAACCTAGTGATCCCAGGAATGTACATATTGATTAAATTAGACTTCATTCAAAGTTACAGTACCAGGCTAAGATAGTCTTATTTTATTTAAATGTGACAGATCGGATTTTTTCAGGGCTTGTGTGGACATATTTCTTACAATTTAGGGTCCAAGATTCTCAACTTCTGCAGTAGAAGTTTACGTATGTTTTCACTTGATCCCTTACTCCTTGGAGGGCTCATAAAAATATAACCCAATAAAGACCTGAAGGAAATATCAACAAGTGAAAATGAATTTTTTATTTCATTAATCAAACCTAATCAAGCATACATATGAAGCCTAAATATTATACAAAAATAGCATTTTAATTAGGTGTGTAGATTGCTCTGGAGAGCTCATGTGTTTTTTAATATTATTAAGAACTCTGCTGCTGATTTGCTGCTAAAGCTGCATCTCTCTGTCTCTCTGTGCTTATTATAGTCTATCTGAAGTCCCAACTGGAGCACTATATCAGTAACCTGGAACGTGTCCGTCTCATCCGCACCAACAAAAGAGAGGGGCTGGTCCGAGCCCGACTCATCGGTGCCACCTATGCCACTGGAGACGTGCTCACCTTTCTAGACTGCCACTGTGAGTGTGTGCCTGGCTGGATCGAGCCACTCCTCGAAAGGTATACTATAGCGTAGTCTTACACGTGTTTTATGTGGACACATACAATCCAGATACACACAATTTTCTATGAAGAGATTTAATGGGCTTTGTTTTTAATCTCTAGTCTTTTCAGGCTGCAATTGTCTGCTTGAACCCAAGCTTTCTGCTAACTTAATGAACTAGACCTTAGCAGGGGTCCCTCCCCCACATTGCCATGCTGTGTACAAGCCAGAACTCTTAGAAGTTGATTAAGCTGTAGTACTACAGGGGAGAAAACATCCTGCAATTTCTAATTTGTGCTACATTTAATCTCATGTCACGATGACCACTGAAGACAAACAGGAACAAAGAAAACTGATAACATATTCTTGCATATCATATCATATGTTGCCAATTTGAAAATCTGTCTTTTTGGGTTTATTTTTTACATCTATGTTGACAGCAGACTTTTCAGCTAATAATATTCTAGCATGTGGGTGGAGTTTTACAACTAGAGAGAGATCATGTCCTCTGAACAACTAGACTTACCTAGTAGGAAAGTTTCAGGAGGAAAAATGAAATGTTTTTGAAGGCTGTCAGTTATGTTGGTTCTGTCACGTTAATTTTATTAATTAATTAAATGTTTTTTTTCCATACAGAATTGGGCAGAATGAGAGCACAATCATATGTCCAGTTATTGACACCATTGACTGGAACACGTTTGAGTTTTACATGCAGACTGAAGAACCCATGGTTGGCGGGTTTGACTGGCGGCTGACCTTCCAGTGGCACTCTGTGCCGGAGATGGATCGCAAGAGACGGAAATCACGGACTGACCCCATTAGGTTGGTGCTCCATCAGCCTCTCTGGAAAGAGCTCCACTTTCCACATTTATTGGTAATTTAAGGAGAACATCTAAAATGTTAAGCAGGAAGAGTCAGGACAGAGTTTCTTTTACTGGTGCCTGGTAGAAGATGGATCTAAAACACACAGTTGCTTTATCATTTCTTTTTAGTTAATGTAGTTCATTTGGGCTTTAAAGCCCCTGGCAACGCTTTTGTTTATAATTGATTATTTTAATAAATATATAAAATCCAAACATTGCTTCTCCCTATTACAATGCACCTGATCCATCTAATGAAGTAATGGATAAGCCATTGCTGAGACTAACTGGAACTGGACACTACCGCAGGAAAAC
This sequence comes from Astyanax mexicanus, assembly GCF_023375975.1. Classification (NCBI taxonomy): domain Eukaryota; kingdom Metazoa; phylum Chordata; class Actinopteri; order Characiformes; family Acestrorhamphidae; genus Astyanax; species Astyanax mexicanus. Next base: position 47,861,009 of record NC_064410.1, on the reverse strand, counting down.
AACAAAAAAAGCAGGGGGGTGTTGCCCCAGGACCAGGACTGAGAACCACTAAATCATATTTTTTCCACAAACCTTTTTTTTACTACTATTTTTTCCACCATTTTTTTAAGTAAAGCTCTCAGCAAATCTTTATATCTTTTATAAAGAAAATACAGAGGTAATATACTAAAGATAAAAATGGATAAGAAAGAACAATCCCCCTAAAACCACAAAAAAACACTTATAGATCTATCTGTGCATGCTCTTTATATACTAAAGGATGTGTTGAACTAACAGCCCTCTCTTACAATATACTAAGAAAGCGCTTTTTTCTTTCAACTTTTAGTTGTAGTTGTGGTGGATTATTGAAGTTCTGATATTTGTCAGTATTTTTAGCCCATATATAGATAAACAACATAATGGCACTACACAGACCTACACCGGCCTTAGCTCAACCCCAGCTCTCCCCACATTAAAACCCCCAGCTCTCCCATGTGCTTTCAGCACTACAAGACTCATGCTCTGCCCACGGGAGGGTAGCCAACTATGCCTTGGCAATCCCCCAGAGCCATATTAGCCATGTGATTGGCCGGATTTATGCTGACCGTAGCCATACTTCTTTTTAAGGACTATATTTAAAGGAGACAAAAATAATGAAATAAAACAGATTTATTTTGGGAAGATTTGTATTTGACACACTTTATAGAGAAAAATCAAATATAGGTTATTTGTTCAAAATGTTTATATAGCACGTGGACACCTAACCTCTCTGCTGTGTAATTGTGCTGCTCTCTAGTCCCAACATTTCTGAAAGAGTAGCTGCTATCCAGAATCAGTGAGTGCAAACTAAGGAGCACTTACCCACTGGAGAGCTGGCAGGGATGTGTTGATGAATATCTCTGATGTGCTGCCAATGTTCTGCTCCTCTACATTTCACAGGTCTCCTACCATGGCTGGGGGTTTGTTTGCTGTGAGCAAGTCCTACTTTGAGTACCTGGGCACTTACGACATGGGCATGGAGGTGTGGGGAGGGGAGAATCTGGAACTTTCATTTAGGGTAAGATCTTCTGAGTGTTGTCTCTGTTGTCTTTCCAAAGGTGCATGTTGGATTGCCGTATGATAGTTTTATAGTGTACACATAATTAGATGCATTCTGCATATCATATTCCTTTCTTCAGGGCCTGTAAAAGTGAAGATTGTTGGTTCATACTTCTGAGTGATGTTTTATGCATGCAGAAACTGAATACAGTACAGCATCTTCAAGGGACAATGGAGGAACTTCTATTTATAATTGATGGGCTGTGAACTGGTTTACAAACACATTTGAGAGCATGTTATTGTGAAGTGTTCCCGGCCCATAGTCACTTCTCTTTTTGTGGTTTGAGGGACAGAATTGCCATAATGCAAATGATTTCACTTAGCAACATACTGATCAAAAGTTTTATGAAGTTGAGGAAGGAAACTGAAATAGAGCACCAATCGTAATGTGAGTTATTTCTGTTGTGATATTGTGGTATTGTGATACACTCATTGCCTTTTGTGAAATAACAAAACGTTGATTCTTTCTGTTAAATAAATATGTAACATTATTTCCAGGTCTGGCAGTGTGGTGGTTCACTGGAGATTCACCCATGCTCCCATGTGGGTCATGTCTTCCCTAAGAAAGCTCCCTATGCCAGGCCTAACTTCCTCCAGAACACAGTACGAGCTGCTGAAGTGTGGATGGACTCCTACAAGCAGCACTTCTATAACCGCAACCCTCCAGCTCGTAAGGTACAGCCTTGGTCCTCGGCCATCCTGTTTGTTTTAATGTTGTCTGTGCTCGAAAAGCACTGTGTCAGAATGCCAATGAAGAAAGTAGGCCAGGCATGTATTATGTCTCACTGAGCTTTGTTGCTTCCAACTCCTGAGTCCATATCACTGCACTAACACAACTGCATTATTAAAGACAGGAATCTTTGATCAAGAAATAAATTACTTGCTCACGCATCTAGGGAGATTGATTTGCTGGCAAGTGAGACTGACAAGCTCGCACCCCCCAGAGTAGAGTATCACAATGCTGATGGATAGGTAATAGTGTCCCTGCAGGAGCTGGGGTGTGTTATTTTGTTACATCCTGTTTGAATATAAACACCCCAACTTCATGTTTGTTCTGTGTATAGACACTGGGGGTAGTTCTGCGTTATATTTATAATGGCAGGTTGCGTTTAACCTGTATTTGACACATGTACATAATCACAATCTGCCATTAGTCATGATGTCTGCATTAAAACCTGCAAAATCATTAACTGTATACAAAACAATGCTCAGTTTTCTGCAAAATGTCTATGAATTTGTTAGTTCTCACACATTACATTGATAATTTACTTTTACATTGATGCGCTTACTTGCAGCTGAAAGTCGATTAATAAGCAAATTCCAGGCACTAAACTGATCAAGAAAAAAAAAGATTCCTCACTTTAAGAGTAATTAAGAATAATAATGCCAAAACAGATTAATAACGGTGAATTTCCGATTTGTAAAATATAGAGAATTTTGACATTTTACCGTATTATTGTGTATTTTATGCACATAAGAATGATTTTACGCTCTCTTGTAGGAAACGTATGGGGACATCTCTGACAGGATCCTTTTACGGGAACGACTCAAATGCCAAAGCTTTGACTGGTATCTGAAAAACATCTACCCTGACCTCCATGTGCCAGAGGACAGAACTGGCTGGCATGGAGCTGTAAGTACAATTGCGCATTGCCTTGAGGATTTGACTGCATTCAGCAAGAAGAGCTTTAGTGAGAAATATCTGAGTCAAATTGGATGGAGCCAAGCTGTTTATTTTTATCTAGTTCAGAGTCCTATTCAATTGGCACTACTACTCTATAAGGACTAGACAAACTCTATGTGTGTGAAGTTACATGTCTGTGTCAGCAATGGGTTCAACTTAAAGTAGCTGAATTTATTTTAATTCATAACACTGGATACTAGTTTTTGGACATAAAAACATAAAGCATATTTGACAGTAGACCATGAGGCCCTGGCATCTTGCTAACACTTTTTTCCATAATGACTTACATTTGAATCATGTTTATACAGGTAGGTGATTATTGCATTAAAAGTTTTGCTTTAGGATTCTTATTGCTGTGGTGTGTGGGTGTAGTGCTTGCCTAGCTAGGGAAGTCTGCTACAGGAAACCCTAATTTACTGTAGGGAAGGTTGATGGGAGGTGTTGTTAGCCGCCTTATTGAATATCATCACCCTAGATTACATTTCTGTTCGTGTTTCTCCATCCACTGCTCGTTCATTAACATTTCCTCTCCGTCATTCTTTCTTTCCCTTGCAGGTTCGTAGTAGTGGGATCCCTTCCGAGTGTCTGGATTACAATGCTCCAGATCACAGTCCCACAGGGGCTCACCTGTCCCTGTTTGGCTGCCACGGACAGGGAGGCAATCAGGTAATTAAAATCAGTATCCTGTTCCTTACAACGGACAGCAAACTGTCAGAAAGATGAAAGAGGTATTATCTCAATGCAAGAGCTATCGTGTGACCACTGCATGGACACAATATGCATTCACCCCCAGTTATTTGGGCATGTGGCCAAAAACAAACAGGCTTCCTGTATTGTGAAATAGGATTCTTCAACGAAGCACTATACCCCCTTTGAATTATTTTCCAGCAGAATAAGTTAACTGTCTATATGGATGTATATTTAATGGAGAAGTATAGGCCTGGGTGTCTGTCTTGAGATTGATATCACCGATTACTCATTGATGCTGTGCATCAGGTGTCTCTGAAAAAAGCACCATGTGTGAGTGAAAATCAATGTTTCCACAGCCTACACTGTAAGGGGAACCTTGGCCACCTTCCACAAAGACCGGTCTCCGCTTAAAAGATACATGAGGGTCCCTGAGCAGAATGGCTTATGCTGGCTGAGTAAATACGTATGCCGATGTATGTGCTCGACAGGGGCCCTGGTTTAAAAGAAGCTCCGGGTGGACGTGGATATGTGAGAGCTCAGTGAGTGAGCAGATTGATCAGCGTCTGCTGATTGATTACCACACCTGCAGTGAAGTGTGGAGTGATTCCACACTAATTCAGACTAACCAGTTGGTATAAGGTTATATAAGCTTCAGTACACTCTCAGGTTACATGTTTAATCTGAGACTGTTCCCCACAGGGCTGGGCTGATGTCTGACATGGCAAAGCAGGATCAGCATGTGAAAGTCACTCCTATAACAGAACTCTCTTTGTAGGCCTTGTAGGGCCACACCTCACTCTTGACCTTTATCCTGGAATAGTCCATCTGTGACGTTAAAGTGAGGGTGGTTCACTTACTAATTATTAACCTCCCTTTATTGTCTAGACTGTAATAATACCTTATGTCGCTTTAATGAAAAGATGTGTTACGTGGTTGAGTTCTGAGTTCACAATGGTTGCTACTGCTGTTTATAAAGGTGTAACTTACCCTCAAAACAAGTACAACTCCAAATCAGGAAAAGTTATGACTGTATTAAAGTAAAACAATAAAAAAACATGTTCAGTGCAATTACCCATTCTCACCACAGAGGGTCCTAAATTCCAAAACTAACCATATTGCAGTCCTGACCAAACCCTAATAAAGAATGGGGGGGGGGGGGGGGGGATTAAATGAATACTGGACACTGGACTGCACACTTTTAAGGTACCTTTAAGATTATCAGTGGTTCAGAATGTCTTAAGTGATAATTGTTAAACATTCCAACATCTCATAAAAAGTGTTATATACCTGAAATATAGAAAGGATTATTTTGTAACAAATTTTATGTTCCCAGATACAACCTGGAATATCTTGTGTTTCTTACATTTATTTTGACTTTGAATAAATATATTTTTTTCTACAGTTGTATTTTTAAACCTAGTGTGTTTATTAAGGCCATCTATTTAGACGTAAAGACTTATTTAACAAAGTTTTTCCTTTTTAATAATGTCTTTCAGTATTTTGAGTACACGTCTAATAAGGAGATCCGCTTCAACTCTGTGACCGAACTGTGTGCTGAGGTTCCAACCGGTCAGACCTACATAGGGATGAGGCACTGTCCTCGAGATGGAGAGCCAGTTCCTCCTACAATCGTGTGGAACTTCAGAGATGTAAGTGCCCGTCACAAACCGCTCACAGATACACTTTGGCTCTTTGTTTTATGTACTTAAGCTGATATTCTTATTCTCTCGTTCCAGGATGGCAGCATATTTCACCCTCACTCAGACATGTGCATCACCTCTTACCGCACAACACAGGGGCGCACAGATGTGCAAATGAGCAGATGCTCCAGTGGAGACATGAATCAGCGGTGGAAGTTTGAATGACTCTAGTTCCACATCACTTTTAACCTTAAGTGCAATTACCATGAAGATAGCTCTTCAGTTATCGGGAAGAATGGTCAGAAGGATCATCTGAGAACAAAGAAGATATCAACACTCCAGTGGCCTTGTGAAACCTTCATTTTATTCCATACTAAGACAGAGTTTCTCTGTTCACTATACTGTGTTAACTCATTTGACCACCCAGAACTGCTGAGGGCAGAGGAACGGAGAGATATCAAAACAATGTGTGGAAATGGAAGACCACAGCTTCAGTTTGTTTCAGTTGCTGGAAAAGACTGTTGAAGGTTTGCTGGCTGAAGGTTGGTTTAAAAGCTTGACATGACTCAACCTAAAACAGTAGCTGATTGAGCAAAAAAGTAAGCAGGAGTGTAGTGCCATTATTCTGGCATTGTTTTTTTTGTTTGTTTTTTTCTATGTCTCTCTAATGGATGGATGCTTTGAATGTGCTACCACACATGGATACCAAGACTTTACCAAATATGTAGCAGCATGGGAAGATGTGTTGGAACAGCATTTGTGTTTACATGGTTGCACTAAATATGTTTTAATTGATGAATGCATTCACAAATTTGTGGGTTGTCCCCGGTTGGTAAATCTCACAGCTGTTTTATTTATAAAAGATTATATTCGATGGGAATCTTCAGGGACTGAGGAACTTGTTGGGCTTGCTGTATATCCCCTCCCCTCTTGTCATTATTTTCGTTCTATTTCTTTTCGTTTTGATGTTTGTGGCTGTAAATGTTCAAAATCCTGGGGGTTCTAGTCTTCTTTTTCTTAATTATTATGTGGGTATAATTTGCTAATTTTATAAAGACTATTTTGTAGCAGCACATGTCATCTTATTAGTGTGATTAGTTGAAAAATTTGTTGGATGGACATCAATTTTAATTTAAGCATCAGTTAAAGGAGAAATCTGTGTGAAATGGATTGTGGTGTAGTGTTCTCTGGTTGCCACTATCTTAAAATTAAGTTACGATAAGTTGACTGACGTGCGAATAGGTAGTATAGGTAAAATAATAGCACAAATAATTATGTGGAAATGCAGGAATTCCAGCTGTTGCTGACAAGGCTTATGCTTTGTGCTCGTCAGTCGTGTCTATTTATCATGTCTTAATTTCAAGATGGCAACACCTGGAGAACTACCTTAAGGTACTGTGTTTATTTCCAGTCTGTTTTAAGAAGCTACCTGTGAATTTTTAAAGTTATTAAAGTAAATTTCAGAGCCCTCAGAATACTTCCTTTAAGCTTGTTAATGGTGTAAAAATGGTGATTTCTTTGCACGGGCAATGCAATCCCCAATCACTATAATTGTATGCTTGTGAGGAGCATCGGCTACAAGTGCTGTAACTCTGAATGCCGTATCTCTTATCACGTTTCACTGCACCACAAGTCCATTTCACACTGGATTTCTCCTTCAAGCTGGGCCTTAAAAAATCAAAAACTGCACTCGAAAGTTGATAGAGAATTTGAATAGTAGAAATGTGCTCAAAATAGATGAAATTGGGAGACTAATTGTGCCTTATTGCCACTTTAATGCCTTTAATGACAACTTCTGAATTACCAGCATTTAAATTTACTCAGTACTGTTACTCTGTGGGCGTTAGATGGAAAATGAATTCTTTCTTATCAGTATATCTATAGTTTCCCCATTGAAATCAAATGCTGTTTTTTCAAGCATGAACTCCAGTAAGTGTCCATAGAATCAGGTTTGGCTTTTATCCTTACAGCCAGTGATTTTTTTCGTGTCAGACATTCTTGCTTTGTTCTGTATAGTTTTAAAAAAAGGGTGATATATGCATTAGTCACAGTGACAGCATTATGCACTGTGAATTCTTTGGAATAATATTTGCTCTATTCAAGTAATGAAATTCCAGTATAGTTTTAAAAACATGTAGAATTATTGCCTTATGTATTTTTTTCTGTATTAAACTATCTAGAGCCGTGGTAAGATTTGTATGGAAGCCCATTTCCGCCACCTGAAGAAAAAAAAAACGTCCTCAACTAAGTCATAATTATGAGATAGAAAAGTCATAATTATGAGATAGTAAGTCATATTTATGAGATAAAAAGTCATCTCATAATTATGACTTTCTATCTCATAATTATGACTTTCTATCTCATAATTATGACTTTCTATCTCATAATTATGACTTTTTATCTCGTAAATATGACTTACTATCTCATAATTATGACTTTTTTATCTCATAATTATGACTTACTATCTCATAATTATGACTTTCTATCTCATAATTATGACTTTCTATCTCATAATTATGACTTTATATCTCGTAATTATGACTTTTTATCTCGTAAATATGACTTACTATCTCATAATTATGACTTACTATCTCATAATTATGACTTAGTATCTCATAATTATGACTTACTATCTCATAATTATGACTTACTATCCCATAATTATGACTTACTATCCCATGATTATGACTTTTTCTATCTCATAATTATGACGTTTTTTTTTCTTCAGGTGGCGGAAATGGGCTTCCATAGATCTGTGACCTGCAGACTTTGTATCGAACCCTAATTGACCCCTTCTGATCCAAGTACTTAATACCTTCTGAAGTCACTGGTTGTGTCTAAAACTGTGTCCTGTTCACTATCCCCCACATACGAATATCTACTATAAAGAGCACTGTTATTGGGAACAGAATTTAACAAGATTGTGATATATTTCTTCACCTGATTTTGTGTGTTCACTGCTGTGCAGCAGCAGATTGCTTTGCATAAACAATCTGAATGACTCTCTTCCTCACAGAAGCTCTGCACAAATCGTCAAACCAAACAATGCAATGAATTATGGGTATTCCATGTCCAACAAGGTTTACATCATTTGTAAACTACAACTGTAAACTCACTTTGCGGTGTGGAATTGTTACAGCACACTGTTTAAACTCAGATCTTGATTTCGATTAGTTGAAATGGGGTGTGTTGGATTTTGGGTTGGGGTTGAGACCTGCAGGAGCTATCAGCAAGTAGCTCTCCAGGAGAAGGCAGGAGACCACTGGACTAAGGCAAAAATAAGTCTTTGTTTCCCCCAAATGTTAGCCAAATGAAACATTTTAACTGAAAATGCTTTTCTTACTATGGTCTTCCAGCTGTCTAAATACCATACTGTACAGAATTATTCTTGAAACTGGACACTTTTGAAAACCTTGTTAGATTTTCCAGTTAGAAATGCTGGGAGCTAGATTGCAGCAGTGGTCATTTTACTGGTTTCTAACAGGATTCCATGGACATGCACAGAACCAACAGTGGCCTTGAAGACTTTTATAAACTGACTTTATTACTAACCTTTTTTTTTTGGCCTTTTTTTAGAGTGGCACTCAATGTCTCCAAAATTCTGTGAGAATGTTTTTCTGTCTATCTATTCTTTTTTCTGTCTTTGGATGAAACCTGGTTATAAAGGGACCTTAAGGGGATTGTGTATCGAGTAAATGAGTATTTGAAACTACTGAATAAGCACAAACTATGGTGATTGTGATTGAAAAACAATGATTTATTTGTGTATCTTGTTTGCGGACTGTTCTGAATCATCAAATTCTGAACAAGTGACATTTTAAGACTTAAATGAACCATGTTTGTCATTGTTCTGTTGAAATCAAGGTGAATTTTTATATCTGAACTGTAGACACCATAAAGACAAGAAGCTTCTGTGTTGTTTCTGTGTGCTTTGTTGTAGTGCCACCTGGTGGTGGACGTTCATCTTTTTCTTTTTGCAAGTTACTGCTTTCATGCAAAAACCTATTGTGTGCATTTTTGTCCAAGATAAAAGGAATAGAAATGCTTAAAACTAATTTTTTTTTTGGAAATTATTTTTAACATTGACTTCCATTGAAAGTTAAAGTGAGTTTGCCATCAGTTTAGACAGTTTGGAAATAAAAGGTTTTTGCATTGCAGTATTTTATCTACTAGCCTGGGATGTCAACACTCACACTGTCCAGCATAGCATTTGGGATTTGCACTTTATTGCATAAAAACATTAGATGCACTAAATATCCAAATGTTTGTGGACACCCTTTCTATTGACTGTGTTTAGCTTCTTTAACTTGCATCCATTGCTTGTACACATGTGCAAATGCACACACACAGTTTGTCTAGTCCCTGTAGAGAAGTATTATGAATAGAACATTACGTGTGGTGGTGATCAATCAACAACTCTTGTTGCTAAATGCAATCAAATTCTCACAATAATGGTTCAAACTGGAGAGAAAGCTAAACCATCAAAAGCAGGAAAAACTTGCTTTTGAATAACCTAGAATTCTGAAGAAACAATAAATGTTCAGGTATCCCAATTCTTTTGTCCACATATTATATAACTACAAATACATACATACGAAGCAAAATTTAAAGTGATTTAATTTCATTTTCTATATTTATGCAAATGAAACCTCTGTTATATCCATTATGTGGGATTATATACACTATTTTTCTTATGTGAATCCAGTTAGTGGCAGCAAAGTACCAAAGACTGATGATCCCATACGGAAGATGTATTGCTTTTTTTTTATCTATCACATACAACAACAAAAGCATTAATTTACAGTGGCTTGATAAATGAGTATCATTACATGTTTTTTGACGGCTCTTTTCAGCTGTAGCCATATATCAGCCATCTGTTTGCATGTTTTTAAAAGGCTATGCAGAATGGTGTGTGGTGTACCATAGATTATTACAACCCTTTGTCACCTTTACAATAAGAGTACTCAATCAAAGCATGTGGCTCTCAAATTACCATTTCATCTGTGATGATTCATCAATTATTGAGCATTTTAATTTGGATAAACATGCATTTTGTTACGCACATATGAGCTCACATTTTAATACATATCCAAGTCATACGCCGTAGCAGTTCAAAGTGCTTTTCCTTGGGTAATCAGCTATACTCAGGGCAGGGACATTTTTTACTATGACTAAACATCTTATGTGGACATAAAGATTTTTTTGCAAACACTCTGAACATGCCATGACTCTCGTCTCTACTGTACTTTATTCTGTAAAGAACATAAAAACATAATTTTTGGCATTTTTAACAATCATTTTTTAATTCGTTTTTTTTTTTGTCAAACCACCAAATCATTTACATATATCTATTTTAATCAGTCAAAAACAGTTTAGCCCATGCCCATTTATACTGGCATGCCAAAAGTCATGGGACAGCAGTATTTAAATCGATCAATAATTGTTACCTGTATTTGTTGTGAGGTTTTATCGTGTGAGTAACCAGCATGCTCATGATGTGAATTATCACAATTCAAGCAAAGCCTGACAGTAAGTTTTAGATGGATGGGACATTTGATTTCCGAATTTGTGCAGTCTTTTACCATTCCTCGATCCACAGTATCAAAATAGTATTGGGCATATGTTATAGAAGGCATTACTATCCACAGTGGAAAGAACACTAAGTGGTAATGAACATAACCAGCAGCGTCTGGTTAGAATTATTAGTATGAACAAACAAATAACTTTAGCTTACATGAGACATGGCAAATTTAATGGGATACGATACTTTATGTTCCATCACTTGTCATGTCAGTAATGTCTATGTTGAGGTGATGTGTCTGGATTAGTATTAACTACTCTTTAATTGATGGGCAGTATAGGACAGGGCAGCCAATCAGAATGGGGATAATGCCCGTCATAATAATTACATTTTTGACTTCATGTAAATAAACTGACATAATCTCAACATTTGTATGTTTGTTCACATATATAACAGTAAACAGTATTTTAGCCAGTCATGTAATACCAGACCAATGCTTCAATAACTGTGACTCTGTACACACAGTGTGGACTGCAGTAGGTAAAGAAAAAAGTATATATTTCCCAATTTATGATTGATTACAAACGCATTGTCTTTAAATGTGTAAGAATGTTATGCTAGTTTATTATCACTGTGTCAGTGGCATTTAAATGAGCTTAAAGTGACAATAATATTGTTTATTGCAATCATTTCAGTAAGTGTATTCTTGAAATAGTTTTTTTAATTTTTATGTTTTTTTTTTATATCGTCAAGATATATGCCGTGAAATATCGTGATATTATTTTAGGGCCATATCGCCCACCCCTAGACTGAAGTCTAGTTTTACGTGTTTTTAACGTATTTATGTCGTTTATTTAACTTCATTATGGAAATTATTTTAAATGACTAAACTAACAGGCTTCTTCCTTTCCTCTCTTTCTCTCTCTCTCCTCCCTCCCGCTTCCTGGAGACCAATCTGAGCGCTTTCCGCCGCTCCCCGGAGCGCATGTTTACAACTGAGGAGTTTCTTCACCAAAGTTTGGTGTTTAGAGTGGTAGAAGATGCGTGGACGTGGGCGGACGGGCTCTAAATGGATTTGGATTAGCACTTCTTGCTGTGTAAAAGCCCCGGGGAGACTCTGACTCTGTGATTTGACCTGGATTTCTTCCTCCTTCGGTGCTGCTAGCTTAATCTATAGCTGTAGCAGTTAGTTAACCTAGCTAACGCTAATCTAATCGGGTAAATCCTCCTTCCCCGAACCCGGAGCTGCTCCTCGCCCTAGAGTTCAGCAGATCGGAGCGGTGCTGCTGGCTGCTGTCGACCCGGAGATGAGCCCTCAGCCCGGGTTTTGGTGCTCGCACACGGGGGCTAGCTAGTTTGGAGTTTCTTGGTTGGAGCAGCTGTGGAAATGGGCGGACTTTCTGAAGTTGAAGTCAGGGAGCTGAACTCAGGCAGTGAGTAGTTAGCTAACCCTAGCTAACTCAGCTCCGCTGCTCTCCTTCTCTCTGTGTCTGCAGCAGGAGCAGCAGAGCCATGATGGCAGTATGTGGGAGAAGGAGTCGCCCAAAGTTAATACTCTGCCTTGTCGGACTTTCAGTGCTTGGATACTTCGTGTTCCACAGAAACAGCCCCGCAGGCGAGGCCAGCCTGGCCAACCGCCGCGGGATGTCAGCCGGCGACAGCGCCGCGGAGCAGGACTCGGACTTCCTGAAGCGCCCAGTCTACGAGAAGCCCCCTCTAGACCTGAACACGCTGGGAGAAATGGGCAGAGCCGTGAAACTGGACTTGACAGGAGAGGAGAAGACTAAAGAGGAGGAGAGCATTAGAAAACACCAGATTAACACTTACGTTAGCGACAGAATATCGCTACACCGCAGATTGCCAGAAAGATGGAACCCCTTGTAAGTTCATTTTCTTAGTCCTGTAGTTTACAGTGTTAAATCAACACAAAACAGTGTTTTAAATTTATTGACTGTTAATTTAAGACCACAATAGAGAAGCTTTCCATGAATACAGTACACAGCATTTTAAATGGAGATTACCCTGCACACTTAAGAGTCAAAGGTTTCCTGCTCTAACACAAACTTCTCACCAGGAAGGGCTTGTTATTTAGCTAGCCAACTAACTATCTAGTTATCTAGCTGCTTATTTGAATCTGCAGTGTTAGCTAAGGGCAGGGTAAAACCACTAAGGGGTTTTGTTTCATGGATTAAATATAGTCTTGGATAACTACTTGAATGAAGATTTCCCCATTTCACAGAATGGAAGATTTAGTCCAAGACTAGACTTTATCACTGTCCCTATAAGTGTAAAAGGCTGGCACACTTACTTTGTGGTTTCAAATAGGAGGATCGCATTAGAAAAAACACCTGATTAGCACAAAATATCCCTACACTGCAAACTGCCTGAAAGATACACTTCCTTACATTGTTAATTTAACACAGCAGTAGAGAAGTTTCCCATGAACAGGGGTTAAGTCCAGTCTTTGAGTACACAGGATTTTAAATGGAGATCACACTGCATACTTCAGAGTCAGAGGTTTCCTGCTCTAACTAACACCAGAAGGTGAGAAGGCTATCTAGTTAGCTAGCTGCTTAGCTGAATCTGCAGTGTGAGCTAAGGGCAGGGTAAAAACACTAAGGGGCTTTGTTTCCCAGACATGGATTAAACATAGTCTTGTGCTACTACTTGTATGGAGGTTTCCCTTTTCACAGTCTAGTCCAAGACTAGACTTTATCACTCTCCCAATAAGTGTTTAAGGTTGGCCAACTTTTTATGTAGGTCCTAGATGACCCTCTGCACATCTTGTGGTTTCAAAAGGAGAAGAGCATTAGAAAACACCAGATTAACACACACAAATAGTCGCTACACTGCAGACAGAATAAAAGATGGAACCCCTGTACATTATTTTTTTTAATTCCGTATGTTTGGTACACATAATGTTTTACAGTTTACAGTGATACATTCACTCACAGTGTTAATTTAACAAAATATAGAGGCTTCCCAAACAGGGATTTAGTCTAATCCTGGACTACACAGCATTTTGAATAAAGATTTCCCATTGAAAGCAAGATTTAGTCCAAGACATTTTATTTGTATGGGAGTGTTGCTTGATTTAAGACTGGTAAATTAACTCTGCCCTGCACACTTCAGAGTCAAAGGTTTCCTACTCTAACACCAACTTCTTACCAGGAAGGTTGTGTTTTTTAGTTAAATAGCTAGCTAGTGTTTGTATTTGTTAGCTAGTGATTCTGTAGGGTTAGCTAAGGGAAGGGTAAACACTACGGGGCTGTTTGTATACCAGACAGTTATAAAGTCTTCTATCCTTTGAAAAGGGAAATCTCCATTCAAGTAGAAGTACAAAAACAGACTTTATCACTGTCCCAATAAGCGTTAATTTAAGACTGGCAAACTTACTGTGTAGGTCCTAAATGATCTTCTGCATACTTTAGAGTCAGAAGTTTCCTGTTCTAACTAACACCAACTTCTCACCAGGAAGGGCTTTTTATTTTGCTAACTAAGTAGTTAGCTAGCTAACCTGCAGTGATATATAGCTAGGAGTAGGGTAAACAGTGAGGGTCTTTATCACTGTCCAAATAAGTGCTCATTTAAGACTTACAAACTTACTGTGTATGTCCTGGAGGACCCCCTGCTCACATTAGTGGTTTCAAAGTGGAGGAGAACATTAGAAAACGCCAGATTAACACTTATGGTAGCCACAAAATATCGCTACACTACAGACTGCATGAAAGAAGGAACCCCTATCAAGTCTATTTTCTCAGTTTTGTAGTTAGCTACACAAACAGTTTTACAGTATTAAGTCAGCACTATCAGTGTTTATTGAATTCCCTCACTCCCTTTAATTTCACAAAATATGGAAGCGTCCCAAAAAGAGGGGTTAGGCCCAGTCTTGGAGTACAAAGCATTGTGAATGGAGATTTTCCATTAAAAGAAAGATTTGCTCTTTGGTGGTTTCCTGCCCAATACACCAACTTCAGCTAAGGAAGGGCTTGTTATTTAGCCTGATGGCTAGCCAATTAGCACTGCCTGCTGTGTTAGTAGCAGGGTAAACACCAATGGGTAGTTTCCCAGACAGGGATTAAGCCTAGTCGCAGACTATGTTTTCCTTTCAATAGAAAATCTCAGTGCAAAATGTTGTGTAGTCATAGACTAGTCTTAATCCATTCCTGGGTAACTGCTCTTAAAGTTGCATGACTAGCAGGGTGCATTCAGCCTTGGTGTCAGTTTTTGTGGAATAGTCATACAGTGGTTGTACACTTGTACTGCCTTCTTAGAGTGGTTTGAAATTTCCGTCTTTTCAGAGCAAAGTGAAAGCAGGTCTGGTATTTGTGACATAATAATGGTATTTTGTTTCATAATAATAAATATCTAAGTACAGAAACACTCTCCATGTTTGCACTTACAATGTGATGTGCAATGATTGACAGATTATCTGTTCAGAAACTCAAAAATTCCCTTCGAGAAAGGATACCTTGTATCTTTTACTTATTTTTCACTGGTTGATATTAAAATTGTTTTACTTAATTGTATTACTTTATTCTTATTAAAGAAATGACTGTGAAAATTCAACCTATAGTTTATGTAAGTAGGTTTGTAAGTTATGAGCAATGCATTAGTGTCAATAAGAATAAATGTACAGTTCATAAGAGTACAGTAACATAATACACAAAAAAAAAACTAAAATCACATAGTCACTGTTATACAAAACAAATGAGTTTGTCGAACAAAAACAAGAACAGAAACTGTGCAACTACAAGTACTAAAAATCCCTTGCTAAAACGATACAGGTGCTTACTATTTACTTAAAATAAACACAATTGAGGAGCCACTGGTGCTTTAGTTATACTATAGCTATTCTCTAATAGCTGTTTATCTGTCTGTTCAGGAAAATGAACTGCATGTACTGATCAGGCAGCTTCCACAGAAACTGGAAGCAGGTCTGGCATTATTTAGCATTCTCACACACTGGGTTCCTTGAGATAAGAAAGATAAAGCAAGGCCGTTGTAAAGTTTGCATTGACCTCAGTGATAATTCCTTGGAATAAAGCCAACATTGTTTGATGTGCATGTTGTATTTATTGAAGGATTCCTTTTAACAAAGAAAGAAGCTGCTTAAATGACATCCTTTTTCCTGAGCAAACATTTTCAGTCTCTTTCTGACTAGCAGTAGAGCATACAGATATAAAGACACTGAACACTGATGTGAGAATAATCAGGGCTTAGTTTTGTCTTAAAATTACCTAATATACCATATTATGTATTATTATTGCACTGGGTTTGAATTTATGAGGGCAAGAATTTTTTTGTAACTATAACTACATTGTACCTATATGAACTATACTCCGTGTCAGTCAAACTGTTCGTCAAATTAACTGAATTGAATTTTGAATGGAAAAAGTAGAAGCCAATACGATCGGTTATTCCACACTCTCAGTGTCTGTATCTGTATTTGACACACACAGGAGGTGCTATGCTACATGTAGTAATAAACTACATTCACTGAAGTATGAATGGATCATTGAATTTTCCACAGTTTGCAGCATTTTAATATTCTCAAAAAACACAATTAGATGTGTTAATACAGTGTAGAATTTCACATATGCTATTTTTAATTGTTATATTTTTGTTGCAGTATTTAAGTATCACTGTAAATACTCTTTTCATGTGTAGATGCAAAAGTCTGAAGTATGACTACCAGAGCTTGCCCTCCACCTCAGTGGTAATTGCCTTCTACAACGAGGCCTGGTCTACTCTGCTGCGCACAGTTCACAGTGTTTTGGAGACATCACCTGACCTGCTGCTTAACGAGGTGATCCTGGTGGACGATTACAGTGACAGAGGTATGAGACTTTGTGCTATATAAAAATGTGACACTGGGATGCTTCTTCACTGCTGTTTGTTTCTGGCAGCTTTTAGGGTATACATGCAAACACAAGAAGAGGGCCAAAAGATCCTCACTGTCTTCTGGTTTAAAGCATCAAATATTAATATATGTACTGAATAATTTCGTGAACAAACTTTGTAATTTTAACTTTTTATGTTTTTGAATAATTACAAGACCAGGGGCTTTTGTTTCATTGTATGCATATTTTATCCAGTGATGAAAGGACCAATAAAAACAGTTTAATTTTTTTTTTTTACATTACTTTTACTTTAACTTGCATTAAAACTTAAGCAGGTTTTGTACCACTCCCGTTCAATGTATTTTCCAGGAATTTAAAGTTTGTTTTTGACAGTGCAGCTTTATTAAAACGAACGTGTATATTAATCTCTGTGTTAGCTGGTGTAATCTCTTTATAGCCTAGATTCTTATCCCAGGGTGTTTAGTCACACTGATCCAGCTCAGCTAAGCAACCAGGGGATATAGGACATTGCTCATCTTTTCTAGGAGTGCTGGGAAATGAAAAGAAAACATGAGTTGACATGAGGAACTTTAGCACTGGGTTGAGAAGCTGTGCTTTACAGGGCTCGTAGTACGTGCCACCAGGTATGGGAAGGACTTAATGTAGTTAAAGTTAGTTTCTTCACACAGGAAGCTGACTTCACACTAGATGAACACTGCTGAAACAGAGTGACTTATAACATTATTGTACTTGTGTGAAGACCTGTAGAACATAGATAAATAGATGGACTTACTAACTATAGCGATGTGTGGGTGGATGATTAAGATCACATTTTGAAATAGACCTGAGAGAGCTTGCAGTGAACAGCTAGAAAGGAAATGCAGACAGATTGCACAACTAGTGGCTCCCAACTAGGCTGTTTCTGTGTGGATGCAATGGTATTTAAGCTGCTAATTACTAAGTGGCTGCTATGGTATTTCAGGTGGATGCTCAGGTAATGCAACATGGTTGCTTTATTCTGACTGTTGGGCATTTCTATCGTCATGACATTTGTGAGAGGGCCTAAACTTTAAGATGTAAAATGAACAATGTGAAATTGTTAACAATGCTGTCGATATCCCAAAAATTGCAATGTAAGTTATTTTATATATATATAAAATCCCTATTCTTCGAATATGTGAACGATTCTCGATTAAGATTATAGTCAAATATGCAAACTATTGTTTTTTTTTATTTTTTATTTTTTTAACCAATACAAAAACTAAAGTTTCCTTCTAGCTTCTACTAAGATTTGTAAAGATCTTGATTCCCCTGCTTTGAAATTTGCTTTAAAATGGTCATTTAATTAATAAATAATCTTTTGATTAATTGTCCAGCACTACAACAGAAGAACTATATAGACTGGATAATAGTAATTAAATGTAATCTTTTGGAATAATTTAAATAAATGTATTTCATGCACATAAATCATATGTATGGAGGATTTTTAAAGCAGAGCCTTTTGCTCCAGTATGATAATTCTGACACATTCTGCTGTAGAGCATTTGAAGCAGCCTCTGGAGGACTACATAGCCAGCCTGAGGAAAGTGCGTCTGATCCGAGCGACAAAGAGAGAAGGACTGGTCAGGGCTCGGCTCCTCGGCGCCTCCATCGCCACGGGCGACGTGCTGACTTTCCTCGACTGTCACTGCGAGTGTCACGAGGGCTGGCTGGAGCCTCTGCTTTACAGGTAAGAACACATCAGCATTCTTTCATTCCTCCTTTTTTAACCCTTTTGCTAAACTCTGCATGTCTGTGTCCCTGTCCTGCAGAATAAAGGAGGAACCCAGTGCTGTGGTGTGCCCAGTGATAGATGTCATTGACTGGAACACTTTTCAGTACCTAGGGAACCCGGGAGAGCCTCAGATTGGTGGCTTTGACTGGCGCCTCGTGTTCACCTGGCACACTGTTCCTGATTACGAGCAGAAACGCAGACGCTCTGCCACGGATGTCATCAGGTACGTGGCAGGAACCGATTATGGCCAGGGTGGGGTCAGCACTTTCATGTAGCTGACATTTTAAATGAACATTAGTCAGTACTGTCACTGTTTGCACAGCATGGTTTTTTACAGGATTACAGGAATGCATTCACATGCTGATTTAGTTGACCGTAAAGGCGACATTCACCTCATTTCATATTCAATGTGTCAGTTTATCAATTTCTAGGTACCTCAGCCAGTATAGATATATACTGTATATAGATAGATAGATGCATAGATTAATTTTTTTTGGTGGATTTTCTTTGGCAGTGTATTTACATAGATGAATAAAAAAGACAGAACTTTTGATCTGTGATCAACCTGTAGAACTGTGGATCCAAACTGGAAATTGCAGTATAAAATAGAAAATAAGTTACAATACAGTGTGGTGTATAATTCTATTAGCATATTTATTTGTTAAATCTGAATAAAATAAATTCTCCCATAGAACTATAATAAATAGCAAAATACATGCTAGACACATTATTCACACACATCTAATAATGACACAATCTTGTTCATAAACTATATTCCACAATTGTCACAATATTGGAGCACCCTGCCTCATTTGAAAATAAATTCCATTCCCAAATATATCAGATGGAGCACCATTACTCCATCACAGTTCCGCTTAATGATGCACAACATGTTATTAATAGCTTTATAGGCTAGTCCAATTTCGGGGCAATGTCCAATTATATCGAACATGTCATGCTAGTTTTTTTTTTTTTTTTTTTACTCCTCACACCAAAGGAAAATTCTGTCTCTTATTTTTCAGGAAGTATCAGCCAGATGCAAATTATATATATATATATATATATATATATATATATATATATATATATATATATATATATATATATATATATATATATATATATATATGTTCTGTGTACATTTGCGCATCAGTGTGAGCATTTGGACTTGTAGTGTAGTCTTTAGTTACAGCTAAGGGCTGGTTTTACAATTGCTAGTTTCTGCGCTTTGTTAAAAAATGTTCAAATGAATAAATAAAGTTGTTTTTTTTTTGCTTTGTTTTTTTTGTTTTTTTTTTTCTTCCTCAAAATGTTTTGTTTCATTTCCATTTTTTAGATCTCCAACTATGGCTGGGGGCCTGTTTGCAGTCAGCAAAAGATACTTTCATTATCTTGGCACGTATGACACAGGAATGGAAGTCTGGGGAGGAGAAAATCTTGAATTTTCTTTTCGAGTGAGTTTATATTGTCCTGTGCAAGTTTCTTTGTATGTTTGGGGAGCTCTCTGTTATTTGTCTCTTTTCCATGCTGTTGCAGTTCTTGTGTATGACTTATTTTCACCACGTTTCTGTGGAGTATATGCAATTATTTACAGAATATCTGTGGGTCAGACCATGCTGTTTATGTAATCAGTCAGACTCTATTTAGCAGCCAACTCTGTGATTAGTCCAGCCTCCAGTGGTCTGTGCTGTATATCTTTACTCAGCTTCACTGAATGTTTGTGCTGTGTTTCTTCACCTCGGTTTTTTAATTACTGACTCTAGCATATCACAACAAAACATATTTCTAAGAAGTGTGTCATTGGCACTGATGCTTGCCAAGCAATAGGTGATTTATATTCCAAGTGTCGTGACAGGAAGGAAACTGCTTGATAACAGTGGAGTTATCGTAGAGGACAACTTGCTCGACAGTTAAAAACCCAAGGGTGGACACTTGCGCTCTAACTGGCAAAGGGTGACACTGAGTGTTTAGCTTCCAAAAAGTAACTTAGATATAGACCAGATGTGGTTCCCAGGAAGCCAATCATTATCATCTGTTTTGGGCCTGCCCAAATATAAAGACCTTCTGAAGTGAGATCTATACAAAACTAGAAATCATATTTGCACCAGAACGTACCTTTAATTATAAAGGGCTTCTGCATTTGACATCAGCAAACACTCAAACATAGTATTTATTTAGTATACTTAGTGTAGCTACAAGAAAAGCAATTGCAAATAAATGGCTCAAGCCTGAAACACCATGAATTAAGAATTTATATAATGTACGAAATGTATATAATCGAAGGAATAACCTTCTGCGTAAGGCTTTAAAATGATAAATTGTTAGGAATTTAGAAGAAGTTGAAAAATTATATATAAATACTCCTTCTTTTTGTAAATTTCAACTGCAGCCCACGTTCTATTTTACATTTGGTTGTTCTCATTTTTATTCCTGTTTTTTTGGCTTTGATGTTGCATACAGATGTAAAAGTTGAATCATTTAGCAGGGTAATCCAAAATGCTGTAACATGTAAAAAAAACTGATGTCATACTGATATGTGATTCAAAATAAAGAAAAAATGTAAAAAAAGAAAACCCACGGGCAAATAGCTGTTCAGTCCGGTGTCAGCACACACACAGGCTTGGTTATTGCATTTAATCCTAAATGCATCACTACATTAGGCTAATTTCTGTCTCATGCTCTTGCTTTTATGCAGATCTGGCAGTGTGGAGGCAGTTTGGAGATCCATCCCTGCTCCCATGTGGGCCACGTGTTTCCCAAGAAGGCCCCATACTCGCGCAGCAAGGCCCTGGCCAACAGTGTACGGGCAGCAGAGGTCTGGATGGATGGCTACAAGGAGCTGTACTATCACCGCAACCCTCATGCACGCCTGGTATGAACATTGACACTGACCATGTGAGAGTGAGCTTTTCATGCTGCTGAAGTAAAGGCTTGTCATAACCACTATAGTCCAAAAACATTGATTAGCTATTGTTGGGTAAGGTTTCTGCATTTTCTGGCAAATTTGAATGTAATGACAACTTTTTCCTTTAATGTAGTAAAAAGAAAGCAGAAAAAGGAAAAACTCTGTAACTGTGATTTGAGCAGTAAATCCTTCTTTAGACACACAGTAGCAAGCAGTCAGCAAATGTGCAAGGGGGCACTTGGGGTTTGGGTGACTTGCGTTAGGGCATTTTGGTTGCATCCTTTTGGTTCAGGGGATTGAACTACATAGACAGTAAAGAGAGTTACCCCAACAAAAGCAGTATAAACTCTTTTTTTTAATACCTTTTGAGGTGAAAGAAACAGTGAATGAGCAATGAGCTACATTTAGCAAGGGGAAAAATAGACAGATTTGATTTTTGGCTGGACCATCTCGTTCATTTGTGTTCTTTGTGTCTCGATGTGCATTTGTTTGCCTGTCTGTTCCATGAGGCATGTTTATCACCCTGTCATCTAAATGACAGCTTAGCAGCAGCATAAAAGAGTCCTTGATTGATTATGAGGCCTCTGAGAAATAGGATACACCGGCATACTTGCTTATGCACACACATGCAAGCACACAAGCTGTAAGCATGAACCTATTGAGTGACAGGCAGCACTAAGTTGACTTCAATCCCAAGGTGACACCCTGTGTGTTGGGTCTAAGATTACAGCAGTAAAAAGTAGATTCTCTCTCTGGACGTTTCTGTCTTCCACTCGTCCTTGAGGAGTGCCTGCACCCGATGCTCCTCCAAGCTCTGTACTTAAAGGAAGAGGCACTCTTAGCGTGGATCAGGTGGAAATTGATCTGGTGCGATTGGAGCTGATAAGGCTCTTTCTTCTTCTGGATTTGCACCACAGGCAAACACCACCGCTGCCAGGGTGGATCAGGTGTGACCAAGTCTTGTCCTTCTCTAGACAGTTTTGTAAAAGGATCTCACTCTCTTTCACTCTCAGGTACTCAAACCATGATTTATTAATGCACCAAATCTCTGTGGATTGTGCCAGTCTGGCATAAAAGATAAAAAAAGTTATTCTCAGGTGATGGCTCTTAACCATCGTTTTCATTGTAGACTGTTTTTTTTATAAGTGATTTATGTGGAAGTCATGTCATATGGCCAAGATGAGTGCTTTAAGTTATACCATGTGTTCAAATGTTTGTAAACACCTCTTCAAATGAAGGCATTCAACAACTTAAGTTGCACCCATTTGCTGACCCAGATGTGCTTTACTATACATACAGCCTTCCAGCATTGAGCACTGGATCAGTGAATGCGTGTGTGGTTTGAAATGATGGTGCTCCATCCAGCACTTTTGATGATAACATAGTGGTGATAATCCATTATCTGCTTGACATTAAATGACATTAGATCCTCACAGCAGTGCTCCAAAACCTAATGAAAGCCTACTTTGGACAGTAGAGACAGTTACCGTATTTTTCTCACTTTAAGGCACACCGTATTATAAGGCGCACTATCAATGAATGTCTATTTTCTGATCTATTTTTCTCCTGAAAACTGTTTATTTGGGTGAGTAAAGCGCTTTTATTTATAGCTTAGATTACCAAATTTCTCCAGCACTAGGGCTGGAGCATTAGCATTAGTGGAAAACTGCTTCAGCAGTGCTAGCTGTGGTTAGGAGCAGGCTACAGGCCTACTACAGGCTACAAGA
The DNA here is from genome assembly GCF_023375975.1 of Astyanax mexicanus. NCBI lineage: Eukaryota > Metazoa > Chordata > Actinopteri > Characiformes > Acestrorhamphidae > Astyanax > Astyanax mexicanus. The sequence continues at coordinate 47,838,148 of NC_064410.1, read as the reverse complement.
TACTCCTTTCTGAACGGGAAAATAGCAAACGCAGTTAACGGGTAATGCTAATGTTGCTCTAGCTGTGCTAGCTGGGGTTAGGAACAGGCTACAGGCCGATAATACTCACCTCTGAACAGGGAAATGGCAGTTAGTGACTAATGCTAATGCTACTCCAGCCCCGGTGCTGGAGAACTAAACTGAAACTCCTGAATAACACTGCAATTTGGCAGAGTGGCTTTACTGCTGCTTACAATCTAACTGGTACATTTCATACATAAAACGCACCTGAATTAAATACGCACTGTCAATTTTTGGTAAATTAAAGGATTTTAAGTGTTCCCTATAGTGCAAAAAATACAGTACTTCAACAAAAGCAGGGTTATCTATTTTAATGCTTTTGAATTCTTGTTTTTTTCGTGAGCTTATATTATACTTGAGCAACCAACTGGTTTGGCCACTGCATGTGGCTAATGAATCACCTTCTCATCAGTAGCAGGAGTGGTAGCTCATTTGGAATGACCATCGCAGTCATCTATCTTGGCACGTTGCTGCTAAATGGCTCAGACAGGGCTCTGCCTCCAACAGATGTTGCTCGCAAATAAGTGTGTCTGCACGGCTCCTCTGTGGGCCATAGCTCAGCAGGACCCGGCATCTGAGATGGCAGGAATGTGGGCCGGCCACATCCATTCACCCACACGCAAACCCCATGCCTCAAGCCACATTTCAAGTTGTGCAAGAACTGCTTAAAGGGTGAGGCTGCAGCACACACATTCGTCATCCCTGAGTTGTGTGTGTTGGCAGTGTGTGGGTGACTGTTTGTCACTGAGGTTATCAGGTTGAAATGCTTGGTTGTTAGAATAACAGGACAAAGTTTTTTTTGTTTGTTTGTTTTTTTTGGGTCCAGGATGTTGTGGTGGATGTTTTTGTGAGTTTTTTGTGGAAACAGTAAAACAGATGATGCTGCAGTGTTGGGCTGTTCTGAAGGCGAGTGCTGATGCTGATGGATTGCCTCAGCTCATTTTTATTGCTGTTCTTGCTGTGGGTCAATACCCTCTGCAGTGGCTTCTGCTGTGCTATTATGGACAGTTCTTTTTCCTGGCAGTCTTATGATATTAATAAAAATATATGAGACACTAAAGCTTAATTTCAAGTTCTTCATAATGCCACCTAGTGTTCTCTTTATGACATGCTTCAGTCTGAATAATAGTCACATAACACATGAGAGACTGGGAATAGCCGTTGGGAGCCTTAAACAGGACATTGTTCTGTCATGTATCCTAAATCTCTATCATAGCTCATCCTTAACTGGCGAGTCAAGATTGGCTCTTGGTCTGTAATGTGTGCTTGGGGTGTCCTGAGCTCATTTCATGTGGATTGCTTGTGAATCAAAAGTGTAAATGCCGTCTACAAACCTCACTATTCAGTACACAAACCCCAGTGTGCTGCCTTCATTTCTGCTGTTTCTGCATGTTTTGCATACAGCTTTGGTTTTAGTTTCTCATATGAAATTTAACGTTGGGCTAGGGGCACAAATCAGTGCTTAATTAAGTTTTGGTCTGCTTCACTTCACTGGAAAGATAGAACAACTTGGGAATCATTTTGATGGTACACTGACTTGTAATAGGGAGTATGGCACCAGGTCATAGGGAGACCTAGGGCTCTTAAGTTGAGCCACATTATTGTGCTATAAATGCTTACAAGTTCTTGTTGATAACCAGAACTTCTCCAAGTACAACTGAAACTCCTCCCCATGCAGTACATTGCTGGGCATGTGATTTACATCTGTGAGGAAGATAATCATAGGAAACAATGGCATGTAAAATTGCCAACTTTAGCACAGTAAAGGAAGAGGCTGAACAGATAAATAGCTTTTTGCAGATGCAAGTTCACAGGGCTAAAACCTCAGGGTACAATCCAGAGACCTGTTACATATAGTGACCAGGTATACCCCATCAGTACACATGATGCTTTTACTCAGCTAGTCAACAAATGCATGTTAACACCTCTCAGTTTTTTTTTGGTGCAATTTAATTGATTGCTAATTAAGGGAACAGATACTTTCACACAGGGCCATTTTTAGAATAGTTCAAAATTATAACAGAAAAACATTAGGAAAATACTTGACTGCACTTTATGTATGCTACATCAGCTGAGCTGTATACTAGAAGAAGGAAATGTTTGCTTGCTACTTCAGAGCTTTCAGTTTGAAACCTAATGAAGAATTAATGCGTTCCTGTTTCTAGGAGGCATATGGTGACGTGACCGACCGGCGGAAACTGAGAATGCGACTAAACTGTAAGGACTTCAAGTGGTACCTGGACAACATATATCCTGAAATCCATGTCCCAGAAGATCGGCCTGGCATGTTTGGAATGGTAAGCTGATCTCTACAGCGCATCACTGAATGTGCAATAAAGAACAAGTCTTTAAATGCAACATTATTTGGATTTTTTTTACAATAAAATTCCAACTTTCAACCTGTAATAAGGAGAAGAGCAGGCTTTGTCAGTAATGCTATGGGTGTGAAATCCTGCTACTACACTATGTATCTTTGGTGAAGCAGGCACTGTGGATTATTGTCCAACACATTGCATAAGTCACGTTCATGTAAAGTCTAGTTTTGTAATGTAAAAATTCACATGCTTCTTTCACTTTCAGTGCGATTTTAGTATTTCCCTCAGCTTGTCCAGAAATACATTTGTAAAGTGTGTTCTTAAGAGATGGCTCAAAGTGTGAATTACACATCCACTGTGGGGGATATTGGGAGCAAGAAATATTGTTTCTTGCAGAATGCTGCTTTAACTGTTTGTTTGTTTTTTATTTCTCTCTTATAACTTTTAGTTAAAAAATCGAGGAATGACCAACTATTGCTTTGACTACAATCCACCTGATGACCATAATGTGGTTGGGCACAGGATCATTCTGTATCCCTGTCATGGCATGGGCCAAAACCAGGTACGGGTCTAAGCAGTTTTGCTATTCTCTTACAGCTAAGCACTGTAACTCGTTCTCAGTCTTTATAACTCATTTAAAGCAAAATGAAAATGTATATCTCATCTAGGAAATATGCTTTCCCTGCAATGTTTTTATAGCTGTATGATAACAGTAATACAGTCCATTAAAACAGTCCATCCAGTGCTGTTATTAGTGCCTCTTGCTGCCTGGTTGCCTGGCATTGCAGTATGACTCCAGCAGCTCCTCCCTCTCAGGGGGATAGGATGTTCACGAGCTACAAGAAGCAAAGACGGGTGTGTGCACAGGTTTAGCCTAATATAACACATGTCTTAATGTAGCCCTGCCATGCAGTCATATTAATGGCTTTATAAAGAAAATGGCATGTCATTACCTGCTTTTATCATTAAAAGCAGTCTAACAGGACTGCACCCTGAATAGATGGATGTGTATGGGCAATGGTTTCAGTGTTGCTTAGTGTGGCATGATGTTTCTCCATGGTGACATTAACCATTTATTGTGTACATATAGCTATAGGAAAAAAAAAATATCCAAAAGCAGTGTGAAAGACTGGTGGAGGAGAACATGCCAATATACATGAAAACTGTGATTAAAAACCAGATATTCCATCAAATATTGATTTGTAAACTCCTAAAACTTTATAAATATGAACTTTTCTTTGCATTATTTTACATTTTAACGCTCTGCCTCTTTTTTGTTATTTCAGGCATTTCTCATTTTTCTGCAAATAAATGCTGTAAATGACAACATTTTTATTTGGAATTTGGGAGAAATGTGGTGCGTAGTTTATAGAATAAAAACAACAGTATTCATTTTACTCAAATATATACCTATAAATAGCTAAATCAGAGAAATGTCTCTTAATTTTTAAGCATGCTGTGAGGATTTAATTGCATTAGGTAAAATGAGGCACAGTTTGTTCAGGATGTTGAATGGTCACCCCCCACCTCACCCGTAACTCATCCCAAAGTGTCCTATACTATTGGAATATTTGTATTATAAACCTTTTTGCAAGGACTGGACAAAATGTGTGTTTGTTTAGTGGGTGCAGCTTAAAGTAGCTGAATGCCTTCATTAAAAGGGGTGTCCACTAACATTTGGACATATGCTGTATCGCTGACACTTGACATCTCTGGTGGGGTTGATGTTAAACTAAAATAATGAAGTTAAATAGTGTTTGTATGTGTTTGTTTCTTTCAGGCTCACTTAGTACTTAGCAGCTCTTAATCCAGGAATAGGATAATAAACATTTATCAGGACGATCGGTTTAATGAGATACCTTGCTAAATGTTTCAGTGCTACTGACAGCGAGAACTATCGCCAACCTCTTGGAACTGTCTGTACACTGGCTCCTCCACTTTCACAGCACTGTCTCACAAACTCTCACTAAAGCTGCCAGAAGCCTGGCTACTTTCAAAAGTCCTTGAGTGACGTATACAGTGGTATGGAAATGTTTGGGCACCCCTGATAATTTTAAGGATTTTCTTTTCTAAATCATTGGCCATTTCAGTTAAATATATCATATAGCAGATGAACACAGAGTAGTGAGTAGTGAAGTGTATAGAGTTTACAGAAAGTGTGCATTAATTATTTACACAAAATTAGACAGGTGATACAATTTGTGCTCCCTTTTTTAAAAGGCAAAGTTTGTTTATTAAGCTCATTGACTCTTGACCTACATACACAGGTAAATCCAATTATTCTCTGAAGAGTGGAAACATGGGAGCTGCATGTTTTTCAACATCATGGTTTAGGGGAAGGAAACAAAAAGCTATCTGAGATTTCAGCTGTTTCCACTGTGAGGAACATAATGAGGAAATTGTAGACCACAAAACCACTCGTTGGAAGCTATAGGAAGTGTTTAGAGGCTGTTATTTCTGTAAAAGGATGATCTACTAAATATTGATGTGATTTTTCTGTTGGGGTGTCCAAATTTATGCATCTGCCTAAATTTTGTTTAAAGATTTATTGCACACTTTCTGTTAATCCTATAAACTTTATTTCACTTCTCAAATATCACTGTTTTTATCTGCTGTATGATATATTTTACTGAACTAACTGATCTGATCAACCAAACATTTATAAAGGAAAATAATATAAAATGATCAGGGGTGCCCAAACTTTTTCATACCCCTAAATGTTAGTGAGGTCACCACCCATTCCCTTCTCAACTCAACCCCACATAAGACTATAAATATGTTTTATTGCAGTGATGTAATACATTTTTATATTTATAACACTTTTATTAAAAATCTTATTTAATATAATTCTAATATATCTAATATCTAATTTTCCTAAAAGTACAGCCGGCCAACAAAGATCACTCATTTGTTTGCCAACAGGACACCAGATCAGCCAAAACATTAAGTACACACAAAAACTCACCAGTCAGACGGCCTATTATTGTATCTCATTTACCGTTACAATTCCATGATAGTTAGTTCCTATTGGACTAAGCCAGCATGCGGTCCGTTTTACACTAAGCAACGCGGACAGCGCTGAGAAGGGGCTAGACAGCCCTGGCCCCGCCCCCGGAGTGAAATCATGAATCTGATTGGTAAGATTGTCCTGCGATTTTGCTAATAGATTCATTACTACACCCTTCAAAAAAAAAAAAATCAGCAGAAGGGTCATGCAGACACGTGAGCCGAAGCCATTTTAAAAAGCTTTGATTGGTTAGAACAGCTGTCAGTCAGATAAGAGTCCTGTAGCAACTTAAAAACGAAGAGTAATGCTTTGAATTAGTTGCTGTTTTTCTATTTTAGTTCATTTATAAAATATATGCTTCTAGTTTACAATAACTACAATATATATTTTCTGGTTAAATATTATGTAATGATTTACATGCACTTATTGTCACCCCTTCTCTGAAGGGTTAGAATGCCCTTACTGCACACCACTGGTTTCTAAACAGTCAATAAACAGTAACTGATAAGGATCTTTCAGATTCTGTCTTTCTGACTGTCTAAAACATTACATAATTCTGCATTTCAGCCTTTGTCTAGTAGTATTGGATCTTTTTGAACAGTCTATGAAATTGAGAAAATGTTGAGGTATAAACTGTAATGATAGCACATATGTTTATCAGAGTAGAATTATTATTTGACATTCAGTAATTTCATCAGATCTTGCTTTTTCCTTCAGTGTTCTAGTGTAGAATAAAGAAACAGAACCAAAAGAAAACTTCTAAAGCCTTATGCAAGATTGATGCTGAAACCATTATCAATTCCTTATTCTTTAAAAAGGAGTTATCTTAGGTTTTTTGTTTTTAATGTTTCGGCACATAATCAGATGAAGAGAAGATCAGATCAGCTTTTGAAGCTCTTTTATCTAATCAGGAACACACATGCACAATCTCCTGCTTCTAATGTCTAAAACTGAAGGTTCTGAGGATTAATGGAGGCCTTGAAACCAGGAGGTACTGGTGTTGAATCATATATCCTCTGGTGTCTCTCTTTCTCTTTCTCTCTGTTCCAGTTCTTTGAGTACTCTTCAGACAGCGAGATCCGCTACAACACCAGAGAACCTGCTGGCTGCGCTGTAGCTGACCCCATCAGCACTTTCCTCAGCATCAACCTGTGCAGAAAACCCCGGGAGTCAGTGCCTGAAGACCAGAAATTTGTCCTCAGAGAGGTAAGCGGGTGTTACTGGTCACGAGAGCTGTGTGGTAGTCCTGGCACAATAACTGTTTTTTTTTTTGTTTTGTTTGGATAATATATATGGTACCAGATATAAAATAATATTATTGTCATTATTAAGGTTAATAATAATAATGATAATAATATTAATAATATTAGTAATAATAATAATGCAATTACACCCTTTTATTACTTTTTTCTATTCTGTTCTAATATCAGTATTTGAATATAGAATTGTTTTAAATACTCTATATAAATTAATAAAACATAAATATATATATATATATTTTTTTATAAAGAAAAGTCTGCATATTGGCTCATTCGTGTTAATGGGCTTTGTCTTGCTAAAAAAACATAATGGGTATTATCAAGTCCAGCAAAAAATAATGAGGTAATTTTGATTTACATATTGTACAACACATCAATATATTGTACTGTAGCATCTGGCTAGAATTTTCCTCTGTCAGAAATCACATACACCTTTAATACAAGAAGTCCTGCACACATCCCATAGGTTAGTACAGCATTATTTTGCTTCCATGGGGCATATCACTTTCAGTCATCGGACAGGAACAAGTATATTGTCCCATGACTTTTGTCATGTCTTTATTTATATAGCTTTATATAGCTCCAAAGAGCCCAACTTTTGAAAGTGCTTAAAATAACAATAAACCTCCAACGACGATCAGCAGGTCTGATGTACTAGTGCCTCAGAATAAATCTTCATCTTGCTTTGCCAGGAGAAAGATGACTCAGATGCAGTTAGTGAGCAGAAGGGGACTTTGTCTGGATGGCAAAGAAAGACAGAGACATTGGCCACCACAGCGCTGATGAGGGCCAGTGTTGGTGTCCTTTGAGGACTGGGAGAGGGTGTGAAACGCTGCGTTTGGCTGGTGCCTGCGTTTGAGTGAGCCTGAGGCCTTGGAGTACTCTCAAAGAGAAAGACCAAAAGCTCTGACATTAGACCCTCTCATTCCGTAAACGTTCGAACGAGAAGCCCCCGGCGGTCCTGCGGGGCTTTCATTTCAACACACAACAAACAGCTTTTCCGTATGCTAATGTGTAGCTCCGCAAATAGCTTGTCCTGGAAACTTTTAACAAGCCATATTTGGATATTTTAGATGTATGATGACTGTGATGTACTGTGCAGTATTGTTTTACTAGGCTGTACATAAACACTAAAAAGGGGGATGCACTGAATTTGCTTGGTTCAGATGTGTACATAATTTCCTCATGAATGAACACGTTTTTGTGTTTTAAATGATAAACATATTAAAAAGAAGTAAATTCAATAAAGACATTTTAGATTAATAGAGGCTGTTTGCATCTTGCATTAACAGGTGTTTTAGTTAATTGGAAAGCCAGTGTAAACACTCCCAGGATTCACTGACCCATCAACAGCTGCTCACATTATATGACTAGTATCAGGCTTGTATGCTGATAAGATTTAAGCCACATGCATTTAAATTCTGTAAATAACTGTGTCTCCGGTTAGCAGGACAGAAATCCAATTGCTGTGTGGGACAGAATATGGAATAATTTATGTTAGATTTGTTTAAATGTGTCTTAAATGCATCTCAGTCTTGGCTGAATGATCAGAACAATTTATTTTAAATTAGTCTGTTTTTATGTCCCTTTTAAAAAAATGTAATCTTGATACTCTAAATGCATAGGTGCATAGTGACCAGCTGTGAATGCAGCCGTTGTGGTCAGATTACGATCGAATGCTCGAAACTGCATTCGGAGATGTTCGTCTCGACTACAGTTAGCATAGAAAGATGGAATGTGTGTAGACAGAATGTGTGTTTGGGATCAGATACACTTGGGCAAGTGTAAAATTGGAAAATATAACCATTTTATTATTACTTTTATGTATACTGGTTTATTGCTCTCTTTCCCTTTCATGCTCTGTAAGTATGTGGTGGTTGACTAGCAGATAATCATCCTGAGCCGACAGTTTTTCAGAGTGTGTTCCTTTGCTTTTAAAATAATCCTTTTCATAAATACAGTTGTGGTCAAAAGTTTACATACACTTGTAAAAAAACATAATGTTATGGCTGTCTTGAGTTTTCAATAAGTTCTACAACTCTTATTTTTCTGTGATAGAGTGATCGGAACACATACATGTTTGTCACAAAAAACAGTCATAAAATTTGGTTCTTTCATAAATTTATTATGGGTCTGCTGAAAATGTCACCAAATCTGCTGGGTCAAAAATATACATACAGCAACATTAGTATTTGGTTACATGTCCCTTGGCCATTTTCACGGCAACTAGGCGCTTTTGTTAGCCATCCACAAGCTCCTGGCAAGCTTCAGGTCGAATGTTTGACCACTCTTCTTGACAGAATTGGTGCAGTTCAGCTAAATGTGATGGTTTTCTTGCATGAAGCCGTTTCTTTAGCACTGTCCACATGTTCTCAATGGGGTTTAAGTCAGGACTTTGGGAAGGCCATTCTAAAACCTTAATTCGAGCCTTGTTTAGCCATTCCTTTACCACTTTTGATGTGTGTTTTGGGTCATTGTCTTGTTGGAACACCCAACTGCGCCCAAGACCCAACCTTCGGGCTGATGGTTTTAAGTTTTCCTGCAGAATTTGGAGGTAATCCTCCTTCTTCATTATCCCATTTACTTTCTGCAAAGAACCAGTTCCACTGGCAGCAAAACATCCCCAGAGCATAATACTACCACCACCATGCTTGACAGTAGGCATGGTGTTCCTGGGATTAAAGGCCTCACCTTTTCTCCTCCAAACATATTGCTGGGTGTTGTGGCCAAACAGCTCAATTTTTGTTTCGTCTGACCAGAGAACTTTCCTCCAGAAGGTTTTATCTTTGTCCATGTGATCAGCAGCAAACTTCAGCCGAGTCTTAAGGTGCCTTTTCTGGAGCAAGGGCTTCTTTCTTGCACGGCAGCCTCTCAGTCCATGGCGATGTAAAACACGCTTGACTGTGGAGACTGACACCTGTGTTCCATCAGCTTCCAAATCCTTGCAGACCTGCTTCTTGGTGATTCTTGGTTGACTCTTGACCATCCTGACCAATCTCCTCTCGGCAGCATGTGATAGCTTGCGTTTTCTTCCTGATCGTGGCAGTGACACAACTGTTCCATGCACTTTATACTTGCGTATAATTGTCTGCACAGTTGCTCTTGGGACCTGTAGCTGCTTTGAAATGGCTCCAAGTGACTTCCCTGACTTGTTCAAGTCAATAATTCGCTTTTTCAGATCCACACTGAGTTCCTTTGACTTTCCCATTGTAGCTTTTGTAGCTGAGTCTAATCACTGGGTCAAATGAGCCCTATTTAAATGGGCTCATGAGAAGTCAACAGCTGTAGTCAATCAGAATCACTTACAAGAAGTGAAGAGGCCATGACATGAAGCTAATTTGATTGACACAACTCGCTACATCACCAAAATTGACAAATTTTGTTGCTGTATGTATATTTTTGACCCAGCAGATTTGGTGACATTTTCAGCAGACCCATAATAAATTTATGAAAGAACCAAATTTTATGACTGTTTTTTGTGACAAACATGTATGTGTTCCGATCACTCTATCACAGAAAAATAAGAGTTGTAGAACTTATTGAAAACTCAAGACAGCCATAACATTATGTTTTTTTACAAGTGTATGTAAACTTTTGACCACAACTGTAAGTACTTTAACGTTGGTGTGAATGCTGTTATTTCATTACATTTTGGAAACTACCGCCATTCCTCAAAACCGTTCACGATTTCCCAGAGCTAGGCAACCTTAAACGAAAATCCTCAAAAAGTAACACAGAAGTTAAGTATGTGTTGATGTGCTTGTTACATGGGAAAGTAAAATCAGATCTTATATGCTCAAACTTTAGAACACAAATCCAAATCCAGCCAAGGTATATCTGCAAACAATCTGCACTTGAAATGCATATTATTTTAAACAGCCTATCATAGGGCTGTGCCATATCGTATCGTGCGCGATAATATCACCAAAAATTTTGAATATCGGTAACTATATTATACCCTGAAATATTGTGACATATCACCCACCCCTAATTATCACATCAGGGTACTACTTTTTTGCTGTTTTTAGCAAAAGAAAAATTCACACTGTTGTCATTTACCATTATATATCTACTAGAGACAGGTTATATCTGTCCAGTATCATTTATTTTACTTTAATCCTGGATATACGGAGATATTTGTGCATTGCTAGTATTATGACATTCTGGATCATTGACTTCTATTACAAATCTGATAAAATTATTATTTTTTTAATATCTCAGTTAGCCATATCATATTGCATGCAATAATACAATTCTAAATAATTTTTCAAATTCAGTGTTTTGTCATATCGCCAAAAGTATCATTATCGTGGAAATACCATGAAATATCGTGATACTATTTATGAGCCATATCGCCCACCCCTAGCCTATCAGTGTCAGAACTATTATACAGCTCTGGGAAAAAATAAGAGACCACTTACAAATCACAGGCCATCAAACCAAGCTAAACTGCTCGAATTTTTGCACCAGGAGTAAAGGCATAAAGTTTTCCAAAGGCAGTGTTTAAGACTGGTGGAGGAAAACATGCCAAGACACATGAAAACTGTGATTAAAAACCAGGGTTATTCCACCAAATATTGATCTGAACTCTTAAAACTTTATGAATATGAACTTGTTTTCTTTGCATTATTTGAGGTCTGAAAGCTCTGCATCTTTTTTGTTATTTCAGCCATTTCTCATTTTCTGCAATTAAATGCTCTAAATTACAATATTTTTATTAGGAATTTGGGAAAATGTTGTCTGTAGTTTATAGAATAAAACAAAAACATTTATTTTAGTTAGACATACCTATAAATAGCAAAATAAGAGAAACTGATTCAGAAACTTAAGTGGTCTCTTAATTCTTTCCAGAGCTGTATTTGCACTATAATTTAGTTGTATGCAGTGTGTGTGCGTGGGTGAGACCTGTATGTAACCAGTGTTCACTGATCCTCTTGATTCCCTCCGTTTTCAACAGGATGGCACTCTTTACCATGTCCAAACTCAGAAGTGTGTCCAGGCAGTGGACAAGACAGACAACGGCAGCCCTGGCCCTGCTCTCAGGCCTTGCACTGGTTCAGCCCACCAGCAGTGGTTCTTTGAGGAGAGATCTTAAGAGAGCAGGACTTTCCTACCTTCCTCCATTCATCAATTTTCCAGCACTTAGTCTGCAGCTCACTTAAACACATCCACCTTCACATAGAGAGGGTAGAGTGTTCTGGAATCTACAGACAGACATGGAGAAGCGAGGTGCAAACCTACTTTAAAACTGCTTATAGATTTTTTTTTTTTGACTACACTCATGAAGGAGCTTCAGATGGTTTTGAGTAATGCCATGTATATATAGTAGAGTGAGTCTGAAGAATGTCTATATTGGTAAATAACTTTTTATTGAGGTAAATCTGAGGTCTTTTAGAACTAAACACTTTCACAACACATATTCTAATACAATCATAGTTCTTTATGGACACAGAAGTGTATTTTCCATGGCATTACTCAAATAATAATTAGAATTACCTATATTTGAAGTGTATAGCATTGTAAAGCATTGACGAATGGAAAGCCAGGGTAAAATCTATGTTTGCTTCTCCCTAATTTCAGCACAGATGTGTTTTTGATTCTGAGCTGAGATTCTTATTTTGAAGCATATCCGTGTGTTGCATCATGCTTTTCTCCACCAGATGCTCAGCATTACTGGCTGGAATACATGCAACACATTCTAAAAGTCACTTTTGCCCAGGCTTCACTGCGGTAATTGAAAATTCTAACTGGCGTTTAGAATGACACAATGACACAGGCTGGTCATTTGATGTTATTTTAATCATCTGGTGCTGTCGGCTCAATTTGGTGTCATCCTGCTATTTAGTGGAGCCCTGCTTTTTCCACACTCCAGATCCTATGGAAAATTCCCCTCTGCTGTTCAGCGGTCAGTCATCAGAGTCACCTCTCATGGGCAGCTGGATCCCCCTCCACTTCCACTCCCAGCAGGCTGTGGTGTGCAGTGGTGTTTGTTTTTCTTATTGAGATTAACAGCCTCGGTGATGTACGCTGTGACTTTGCTGCAGTTCTCATTGTGAACCACTTGATGGTGCCAACTCCTCCATTTTCTCCTACACGTCCTCCTGCTGTGTCCTCCATGTTCTCTCTTTTGCTGTCGTATGGCTGATCATTTACACCACTCACATTTCCAGTACAGTAGTTCAGATTACAGTCAGATTTCTGACAGTGCTGAAGCATTTATTGTGTTCAGGATGAAGATCAGTCGGCGTTTAGACTGACATTAACAGCATACGTTAGCCTACCTCTTATAGTCACGCACCTGCTGATGAGGACTTTCTGTAGAAAATGGTTGACAGATGGGACCATGTTTGTTGAATAAGCATTATGTGCTTAAGGGACTTTCTTCTATATGTTTAATTGTTAATTCTGTATTAATCAGTGTATTAATTTGCTTTGACTTTTTTTTTTCTATTCCATGCACACCGTTATAAGGGTAACACCTGTATATGTAGAGAGACAGAGGAGGTACAGTATGAACAAAACCAAATCTCTTTAGATCTTTTGAGACTGCTCGAGAGTGAGCAGTCACGAGGGCGTAGATCAACAGCAAAATAGTCAAACCTAGTCAAACTAATGTGGAATATGTAAAATTAATTATTTATTACTACTGATTTATTGCTATAATAACTGATTCTTTTGTGCAGTGGGTAAATGCACTGCAGTATGTTTTTTTGTAATGTAATTTATGTAACATTTTTTTTCTTTTGTCACTGAAATATAGTGCCTTATCTTGTGTTGCAGACAACACAAATCTTCCTTTCAGTAGACTGAGAGGTGAAAGCGTACTTGATAAACCTTTGCATGAAATATGACAGAATTACTTTCCCTTTTGTACATTCTATACCATTCATTAGATTATGCAACAGGTTACTGAAATGAACATATCATCTTTTTCTTTCTTTCCTTCTTTCCTTCTTTTTTTTATATTATTTTGCTTGGCCTCCCAGTGATTGAGATGCGGGCATGTGACATTAGCACAATGCTGCACAGATGCTCAGAGAACAGATAAGCACGAGCTCCTCTTATTGATTATCTATGGATTTACACAGGGACCTATTGTGTCAGCGATGGGGGAGCTTCCCCTGTTAAAGCCTCCCAAATGCAACAGTGTGGGGGAAGCAGATTAAGCTGTGAGGGAGAAATAGACCTGGAAAGCAATTATGATCTGTTTAATTAAAATCGATCACCTTAATAAATATTAACTTTATATATCATATCATATTCATGTAGGCCTGAGCGATATTCTGTCGATCAATATATTTCTTAAATTTGGTTGATACAATATAATTATGATATTGATATGAACAGTTTAAATGTCACAGAAAGAAAGAACAGACACAATTATAGATCTTCTTAAGAATAATGAATAAATAGAATTATGTAATACGCCCTGTAATGAATGTCGGTCAGTAACAGATGCTGTACGATTTTCTGGTAACACTTTAAAATAAGACTACCTTTATAAAGGGTTTATAAATGGTTTACGGTCAGTTTATTAATGGTTACTAATTAGGTTGTAAATGCCTTAAAAATCATTAATAATCAGTTATAACACATACGTAGAAAGGGTAACTATATAGATGGCTGTGGGTTCACTATTTGGCAAACAACAGGTCATTGTTGCCCGTTCTACGTATGTTATTACTGATTATTAATGATTTTTAAGGCATTTACAACCTAATTAATAACCATTAATTAATAAACTTATTGTAAACCATTTATAAACCCTTTATAAATGTAGTCTTATTTTAAAGTGGTACCGATTTTCTATTGTGATATCGAAAATGTTGAATTATTGTCCAGACCAGCCCTACATTCACACTATAACAAAGATATCTATATCCACAACATGGATCAATCAAATTCCTGTTTTTTTTTTTTCTCTTTTTTTGTTTTGTTTTTTAAATAAAGAATAATGTACATGGATCCATTTAAACCTTTAGTTTTGTACTGGCTTTTCTAACTGGATCACTAAAGCCAGTGAACAGCCAAACGAAGCGCAGTGTGTTTTAGACCCACTGCTTCATGCACTTTATTGCAAAGCAATATCACAGCAGAGGGCATTATAACTGTGAGGAGCAGTCATGTCAGACATCTGCTTACACTCCATAATCTACACGCTCTGTTTCTTACAGTTCTGGTGATGTCATTGGAATGGGAGCTACAATTTAAGGCATGATTTTTTGTAATAAATCGAAATGCTGGGAGTTAATTCAGGTCACTTTTTGTTGCTGTTATTCAAGTGTCCTTAACATGTAATAAATTAAACTTTTGTATTTCTTTATAACTGGCAATTAAAATCTTTGTGATTTCTGATAATAACGTAAAATAATATGTACTTTTCAAATGACAATGTTTTGATAGAACATGTCTGGAAGGATCAGGTGTTTATGGGTTTTATTTCTATTGTATTTTGAATCTTAATATTTGAAAATAAAACCTTTCAGTAACACTCTGGGATGGCAGTGATACCTTGTTGTCTTGTGTGTGTGATGTATAGTGTAATATGTAGAGTCATTTTAGGCTGGATATACAGTATACAGTATTGCTGTTAATATAATGTGTATGCATGATAGCTGCCTTGCCACGTTTTCTGTTTTCTTTCCACCTTAATTGGTGCAACAGATGGCACAGGATGCTGTATTTAAGAGACAGAAAATTTAAATAAAAGTTAAGAAAAGCTAATTTCAGCTCCTCATCACAGTGGTATTAAGAAATAGACAATAATAATTCATTACTGTACCACCTGCCCCTTTTCTGAAGACATACAATGCCTTAAAGTTAAATGCACTGCCTGGCCAAAAAAAAAGTTGATGCCAAATAAAGGTTGCATGCACTAATATTTGGTTGGAGCGCCTTAAGCTTTAATTGCTTCACACGTTCACTGTGGCATTGTTTCAATAAGCTTCTGCAATGTCACAAGATTTATTTAAATCCAGTGTTGCATTAATTTTTCACCAAGATCTTTGATTGGCATTGATGATGGTAGAGTCTGAACTCTGCACAATGTCTTCTCCAGCACATCCTAAAGATTCTCAATGAGGTTAAGGTCTGGACTCTGTGGTGATAAGGATTATCTCATACTCCCTGAATCACTCTTTCACAATTTCAGCACCATGAATCTTGATATTGTCATCTTGGAATATGCCCGTGTCATCAGGGAAGAAAAAATCCATTGATGGAATAACCTGGTTTATGTTCAGTATATTCAGGTAGTCAGCTGACCTCATTCTTTCAGCACATACTGTTGCTGAATCTAAACCTGCAGACCAACTGCATCAACCCCAGATCATTTGCTTACTTAAATCCAGGTGGTGACTTTTTTTTTCAATTCTTAAAGGCAGTATTCACCCCTTCCCCTTGGATCAGAGCAACAAGGGAAGGGGGTGAAAACTGCCCTTAGAAACTGGGATACAAGGGTTAGGGGTACAAAAGAGAAGTGGGATTGGGCCCAAGTATGCCTGAAGCTTTAGTTTAGAGATATACTTGCTGTTAACTACACATTTTTGTGTACACACATTGGCTGCCCTGCATATCTATACGTCCGTCCGTTTGATGTGTTGGATCCATATGATGCCTCCTTGCTGCTATGCCAAGTGGAAATGTCTGGTGGAAAACACAACCTGGTTGTCTACCAGTACGTATGACCAAACAGCAAGTACATGTTCTATCCTTACTCTTTCCATCTGACCCATGTTTCTTCTCTCCCTCCCGCAGGAACTCACTACAGAACACTAATCTTCCCAGCCATAACATCCTGTTAAAATCCCCTTTTTCTTAGGCCTACTTCCATCGCTTTCTCCTGCGAAAGGATTAGGAACAAGCTGAAATCAAACCCGACACTGCAGGAATATTAAAGCCTGAAGTTTTCTCGGAAGTGAAGCAGGTGCATGCGCTTACACAGAGAGAGAGAGAGAGAGAGAGAGGGAGGAAGAGCGTGTGTGAGGTATGGAAAACCATGGAACGAGAGAAGGAAGGAAGAAGGAGGAGAAGCAAGAAGAGCTTGAGAGAGAAAGAGAGAGAGAGAGAGTTCTCAGTCGCAGCATATCTGATTGGTTTGAACATGTGCAGCTGAGTATGAGAGAGCACTCATGCCAAGTCGCTCCTCGCTCTGCGCTCTGCCCCGCAGTCATTCGAAATTACTCATTCATGATGCGCGTCTGTTTGATATTTCATACTGTGCGTGGGCCTCCTTTGTTTAGTGTCATCTGCCTCGCACTCGCGCGGCGGGAGGGGATTAGCAGAAACCCCGTAACTGCACTGCTACAGAACACACCAGAAGGCTTTCGGCACCAAGAATCGAGCTGCCGTCGCTTTCTCCTCCGTTCTGTCTCTCCTGCACCCAGAGCCAAGCTCCGCTCTCTTTCTCTGGGAGCCTTTTGGAGAGCGTACCTCTAAATTCAGGCAGGCGTTGGTGTATCCTGACTGTGACGCACTGAGGAAACTGAGGCGCTAGACTCTGACAGAATGAGGCAGTGCCGTTTACACTGAATTGGATTATACTGTATGTAGTACTACCCTCATACACAACTAGCCTATATGAGTCGAGAGCCGAAGAAATCGGCATTAGAAATGGAAATGATCTTTGTGTTAAATGCAGATCGCACCTCGGCGTGAGTGCTACATTTTGGATCTTTGGTATCGAGGCAGCTTGCTCGCCTACGTCCCATGTGTTGTTGAACAGGGTCTGTGCGCACCCTAAGCTGCTCTGCTCTCGAATGCAGAAAGCCGGAGTTGGCCGAGGGAACCAGGACACGCACTGACCCATCTATATCCTGTCACTAACAGCTCGATTCCTTTAGCGATTCCATTCCATATTAGTAGCTGTCTGGTGAAACCTGCAGGTACCATGTTCAGTTTCTGAGAATGAATCTGCAGAAAAGAACTCATGACCATTCAAGGAAGTAATACTAACAATAAGGAATTTTACACTGAATAGTTGAATGAAATACTGGTTGCTAGTGGTGTCTTAATCCAATCCACTAACTAATATCACTCAGGATCAGAGACATAACAGTAGAATTAATTCATCAATGATGTAAATGGTCATTATTTGCAACCCAACAAGGCCTGTTAAAATATGAAACCACAGTCTGACCTATTTTTTGCTTCATGTTTCAGCAATGAAACAAAAATACTAGGGATGTCCCAATCGATCCAGTGACTGGTGCCAATCTAAGCATATTGTAATGGATTGGGTATCGGCTATTTTGAACCCCAATCCAGGTCAAATTGACATTGCTGCCCCAGCTGGCATCACTGAGGAGAGTTCTCAGACGAAAAATAAAAGAATGTTGTGAGGGTATGCAGTGTGTTCTTTTTTAGAGTAGAGATAGATAGATACATAGATACATAGATAGTCTTTATTGTCCACAACTGCAAATTTGTTTTCACTGTCAGTACATAGCCTCCGAAACATAGATACATGCATAAATACACTTAACACATACCTTCCACCCCATCCCCACCAACTTCCACCATCCCTATATACAGCCCAGAACATAAACACATATATAATCACATACACTCCAGACAGAGTGAGTCAGGTCAACAATTCTGTTAGTGTCACAGAGAAAAAAAAAAAGAATCACTGCCGCGCACTTTTGTTTAGGGTGGATATCGCAGAGGGCACAAAGCTTTTCCCAAAGCGTGCCCGTTTCCATACCAATATCCTGTATCTACGCCCTGATGGGAGCAGGATAAAAAAGGGCTTTAGAGGGTGGCTGGGATCCTGTACAATAATTTGTGCTCTGTTTCTAGTAAGTTTAGTGTTCTGATCTGGTTGGGGGTTTGTAGGCCTATTATCTTGGATGCAGTATTAGTGAAGTTTGTTCCTATTGGCAGCAGTTAACATGTTGAAAAAGCAAGGTAGACAGTAAAGGAGAATAGGCTGAACTATGCTCTTGTACAGAAGCAGTAAGTGACGGGGGGCAACAAAAAGTGCTTAAAGCTTACGGATGGCTGAAAGTCTTTGTTGGCTGCGTTTGTGAATCTCATTGGTGTGTTGTTCAAAGCTGAGTTTACTGTCCAGGGTGAGTCCAAGGTATTTAAAACAGTCTACCATTTCTACTGACATTTAAAAAACAAAACCTGAAACCTTTCTCTCAAACCAGCATTGGACAGCCTGCACAGAACCATGTGGAGGCTAATAGCTAATGCTACTGTTTATACACACATGCTAGAGGAACCTAAATCATAGCACATTTATCTTACTATAAAACAGATTCATTACCTCATCAGTTCACTACTAAACTAAATAAATCAGCTCAGAATGTCTCATTGTATAAATTGTTACGTTATTAAGATGTAAAGCATGTAACAATAAAAATATATCTGTAAAAACTAGGATTAGAGAAAGCTTGTTTCCTCAGTGTGTATTTCTATGTACAGTAAGCAGGGGTAGTGTTATTGCACATAGGCTGACAGTAAATAAAAAGCAAAAAAGTGTTTTTTTGCACATTTTGTTAGTAAACAGGTTATGCTACACATGGTGAATTTAGCTATGCTGCACATGGTAGAGCGCTAGAGCAGTAATAAATAACCAGTAAGAAATAGTGGAAATTGTAAACTAGTATCTACTGAGGGCAGGGTGTGTTATACAGTCTGACAGCGGCCAGAGGGCCAGTGCTGTCCGGGATGGGTACATGGGGTGTGTGTGGTGCAAGAACAGGTTCTCCAGCATGTGTCTAAACCTTGTCCTCATTCTCCTGTCTCTTCACCTCCACTGGGTGAAGATGACACCCCAGGACACCCTGTTCAGTCTCTTTCTGTCAGCAGTGGAGACGCTGCTACCCCAACAGAGCCCTCCATAAAAGATGGCTAAAAGATCCTGTAGAGTCCTAAGTATGGCAGCTTGGCTTGATCCACCATCTCTCAGAAGAGAAGCATTCAAATTATTATCTGTCTAGGCATTAAGGTGGTGGACTGAACTTAAAAGTCATAAATTATAATAAAAATAGTACAAAACCAGTTACTCACTCGTGCCCATGACCACATTACACCTGTTCCCCAGCATCTTCTCTGGCTTCCTGTTAAATATAGGATCCAGTTAGGGCTGCAACTAATGATTATTTTAGTAGTTGACTAATTTGATGATTAGTTTTTTAAATAGTCGATTAGTCAATGATTATTTCTGCCTTGTACGCCATCTCTAAAAATGATACAAACAGCTGCGATATGAGATTTAAAAGGTATTAACATGTCTAGATGTTGTTTCAACATGGAAAGTACTGATATTTAGTGAGTAAATATGTAATCTATTGTGTTTGGGCACTTTTGAGTTGAGTGTAACCTGTGTGAGCCATTTACTCATCTCCAACTGCGTTTCTGTCCCCAGCACAGTGTAATGTGGTACTGTTACAAAGTAACGATACCATTAATAGTTGATTATATCAAATAATCATTGCAGCCCTAGATCCAGTTCAAGATTCTCTTACTTACCTATAAGGCTTTAAAAGAATCTTACACCTCCTTACCTGTCCAACCTCCTTCTTACCTAGAAACTTGGTCTTGATCTTTTAGGTCTTCTGCTGCCGGGCTTCTGAAAGACCCATCTTCTAAACTCTGTAGCTTTAGTGATCAGGTGGTTACCAGACTCGCTCCTTAACTATGGATCTCTCTCACATATGACTCACCTATGGCCTTTCCTCTGTTTAATTTGCTCTACCACTCATTTCCGTTCTTGTGTGTTTAATGTTTCTATCTTATACCTACTAATGATTGTAAGCGTCTTTAAGTTCTAGAAAAGTGCTATATATGAATATATAATTATTATTGTTATTATTATTATTAAAAATTACTAAAATGCTGAAAGATTTTTTAATTTTTTTTTTAAGATATCACCCAGACCTCACTAGCAATATGGTTATTGTATGGCCCATTTCTGGCAATATTAGAGCTCATCTCGAGTATCTTGAGATAGGGGTGTGTCGTTACTGGCCGTGGCTGTTCTTACTAAGTCACTTTAGATAAGAGCTTCTGCTAAATGTCTGCTGAATGTAAATGTAACTGTAGAGGCCTGCTCACTGGTTTGTGAAGAAGACCAAGATACACCGTGCTGTAAATCAAAGATCTTCCTCAAATCTGTGGGCATCATATTCGGAATGTTGCCGAAAATTTTCCAGTCGCCAGGCAACAAGAAGGCAAAAATTTAAATAGCAACAGGCAAGAGAAATGAAGCCACTGCCTCTCCACACTGCAGGCTTTATACAGAATTAAACTGTATTATCACCACTTTAAGGGAATAATGGACTCCATTGTGAAGAAAATTCAAGGTAAGAGCGTGAAGTCGGCCATTAATGAGTCTGTAAAAGAATTCTGGTGACTTGTTTGTGCCTAACTTCTGTTTTTGTGGCTATCTGCAAAAGATTCAACCTTTTGACCACACCATTTCCAGCCTTTCCGTGGACTGCCATTAGGACCATTATGTCTAATCCAACTCCCCATGGCACAGACTGCATTATCAGCTTTCAATTCCATGGCCTCTTTCTTCCTCTCCGTGTTTCTTCACTCTCTCCCTCCCTCTTACTGCTTGATTAAGCTGAAGAGGATGGCCCCTCCTCTGTCCGTCTGTGCGTCCGTTCATTATCCACAGCACTCTCTCTCTCTCTCAGTTTTAGTTTGCTAAAATTATAAGCGTTTTTAAAAGGGCAGCTCAAATTTATACTGTTTGTATCTCCAGAATGTGAACCCTGCAGAGTGCTTTCTGAGACACAGGTTCAACAAAGTGCTTCACTATGGACATTTTTTGTTCTTTTTTGGCTAAAAAAAACCTCCATTAACATGGTAATTTAGTTTTGAATTAAGCTGTGTCTGGAAGACTAGTCCTGAACAATAATGTAATCACTCCGTATACTCCTTCTTTTATTCTTGATGGACACTGGACTCTCTTTAACTGTCTTGTCTATTATAGATTATTTCTGTCTTGCAATATTAGAGCTTGATGTCTCCAATCCTGTTCCAGAGGGATGGTACAAAAGGTCCTTCTCAGGAAAGGCAGACAAGATACACAGTGGCAGCAAAGGCCCTTCAGAAGCAGGTAAAATCTTTACTCTGTGCTTTAGCTGTTTTATTGAAGAATAACTGGGTTTTAATGGACGTGTGAAGGAGTGTGTGTTTTGCTTTGGGACTAATTTTGCATTTTCCTTGAGGATGCAATGGATTATTTTTTTTTACCCCTTCTGTTGATAGTTTGGGATTTTATCTAGTTTTTCAGTTTAATAGATTTCTTTTTTTAATCTAAGTTAATGTTCTCCCATTTAACTTACACACCTGTACATTTCTTCCAGTCCTACATGTGATACTACCAAAGGCTGGATGTCTATGTTGACTAGTGTTTATTAATAGTGTTAAGTAATGGACAGAACCATTATTTTATGTGCCCAAAGTAAAGGAGGCCAATTATGCTCTCTTATAGAGTAAAGTTTTCACACTTGTCTCAAATACACATGTCCACAAGCAGAAGACTGGGGTTCATTATGACTTATTTGCTTTTATTTGAACTGGATGTGTCGATTGCATAATTTTGAACATCCCCCTTTACAAAAATGGTAGGACCAATGGATCCCAGGTTCAGCAAAAACTGCAAGTAAACATCTTACACTACTCATCATGGTTGGCTGTGGCCTCACCAAGGAATAAACTCAATTTCCTGATGACAGAACCTGTGCTTAGTGCTTAGAAGTGTGGAGAATCACTTTTTGTTGTTCATTGTTTTTTATGTGGACACACAGCTCTTTGGGGCAGCAACATTGGTCCTTCCAGGGCATTGTTTAAAAAACTTTAAAGACTGAAGGCTGAGAAGGACAAGATAAATGTTTCAGCACAGTCAGGGGAGCTAGGTCCTGTTGTCCTCTGGGCAAGTGTTATAATGTTATGTTAGATGTATCGATTTACAGTGGAGCTCATATCCTTTCATATAATGTCAACGTGTTGAGAGAAAACTGTGAAAATCTTTGGCATGTAATAAAACGGGCTAAGGGGCAATCAATCTTGGGCAAAAGGGCTTTTATCTCGGATGGATTTACCATTAAAGGCTTACAGACTCGTTAAAGGTCAAAGCAAATCAAAGTCATTATTTTTGCCTTTCACTGTGTATTTTTGGATCTGCGTGGCCTTTTTCACTGTCTGTAATAGTCTGAAGCACTTCTCGTTTAAACACTCTTGATAAATGACTTCTTGTTAACTTTTTATATCCCAGTTCCACAGACACAATACTCTGCATGTCTGATTTCTGCTGGGACTGGTATAGTAGAGTGTACAGTCTCACTTCATTTGGATTATACAGTATTGTGCAAATGTTTTAGGCACCTGTGGGAATTTTAAGTAAGGAAAAAGCTTCTTATCTGTGAAGTAGGTTTTTATTAGCTCAGTAAAACACTAGCACTACAATAAATACCAACAGCAATTTTACAAAAAGCAGAGCTTTAACATCACTGTTTTCCCTAAAATATCTTCTAATCTCCCCTCATTTGAGTTTAATAGAGTTATTTCTAATTCCCATCACATCAACCACTGGTTTGGTAAATTGGTAAATTTGGTAAATCAGGTGAGCTGCTGGTGGAACTGAACATATACACATGTTGGCTGAGGGCATCCAGGAGAAATCTGGAACTAAAGCTTGGCTCAAGATACAACCTACTTACCTAAAAATGAGAAATTCTTGTTACTTTTTTCTGTATTTATGTTTATTTGCATCTGTTTAAATCATATGTCGTGCTTTTTGTCAGGCAAAACAGGTGCCTAAAACTTTTGCACAGTACTGTTCATCTGGTGAAATTCTCAGTAGTGATGAGTTAGGGTTATGACCAGGACCATGATTAGCTTTAAGACCAGGTTAAGATGAGGAAGCCTAAGGAGCATGCATGAGTGCAGAGATTACATGAGCAGACACAGGGAAACACAGTCTCCGGATACAAGCCTCCGTTCAGTGACCCCTCGCTGGCCGTCTCGACAGCGGAGGCTCGTAAAAGCTCCAACGCTGGAGATAAGAAGGCGGATATGATCTGGAAGTGGCTGCAGACAGTGGAGATAGCAGAACTGCCTGAGTGAATAAAGTGCAATGCAAAGTGCATCCTCTGTATATTGTGCTACATTGAGCTGCCAAAAGTCATGGGAGAGCACCATGTGTTAATTGATCATGAAGTGTTACCTTAGGGGATGTCTGCCTTAGAAGAGCCCGCACCTGTATAGGTTGTGAGGGGTTATCTTGTAAGTGAGGTTAAACACTGGGCAACATGCTCAGAGCAAGGCGATGTGAATTATTGAGTTTTTTTTGCAAGGGACTATTCCATTTCTGAAGTTTCGTGGACATTTAACATTCTTTTATCCACAGTGTCGTGTGTGTACCAGGAAAAAGAAGATTGTATAGAAGGTATTACCACCCACAGTGGACAGCACTATGCCTATCACGATATTTATGTAATCGATTTATCGAGCAATAGGTGAACATGACTTCAATCATTTTATTTTTGCTGACCTTGATATTGTCCATTGGGATTCCTGGCTTGTTTCATTTACATAAGAATGAACCAATGCTTCAATAACATCACCTCCATACACACAGAGTGGACTTTGACAGGTGAAGACAAGTGTAACACCTTAGCCCATGTCTGTCTTCTGTTTCTCCCTCGTTTGGTCTCTTGTGCTCCTGCCCCTCTGTTTTCCTGTCAAGTGTTCCCAGCCATGTTCTTGTGTTGTTGTTTTTGTACCTGTCTCCACCATAGCTCTGCCCCAGCCCTGCACTAGCTATTAGTGTTCTCACCTGTGTCCTGTCTGTTACCCCGCCCCCTCATCATCCAAACCCAGGTGTTTCTCACTGTCCTCTTGTATTTAAGCCCCTCTGTTAGAATGTTCAGTGTCAAGTTTTTTGTATCGTTTGTATCCTTTGTACCTTTTGTATCCTCGTATCCTCGCTATCCGTATGTATCCTAGTCTTAGTTTGGTAGTCTGTGTTTCTTAGTCTTTGTTCTAGTTTTATATTCTCCCTGCCTTGTTTTTTTTTTGTAGTTGTTTGCGTTACCCGTGTTTTGTTTACTGTTTTATTTAATCTTGTTTGTTTAAATAAAATATTGCACTTACGTCCATCCCTCCGTCTCCCTGCGTAACATAAGACTCGACCACATTATGGACGTAGCAAAGTGGCAGGCTACAAGGAGAGCAGACCTCGAATATCTCCGGTTCCTCGCCGAGCAAATTCGGGGAGATAAACCGCTCCCGGCACCTCTCCTCGGCTTGGAGCTCGTCAGCCCAGCTCCAGCTAAGCTAGCTAGCCTGCTAGCCCCACCGCGCTCTCCAGCCCGGCAGGCTTCCAGCTCTCCAGCCCAGCCGACTTCCAGATCTCAAGCCCGGCCGACTTCCAGCTCTCAAGCCCAGAAGGTTTCCTGCTCTACAGTCCGGCCGGCTACCAGCTCTCAAGCCCGGCCGACTCCCAGCTCGCAAGCCCTGTCGGCTCCCAGCTCTACAGCCCCGCCGGATTCCAAGTTTTCGACTCCTGCTCCAGGAGCTAGCTCCGGTCCGGTTTCCACAGCCTCGCCCACTGCTGAATCTGCGGCTCCAGTCCGGGTCTTGGCGGCAGCCGCACTCTCAGCTCCCGCTGAAGCGGCTTCTTCGCCAGCTGTGCCAGCCGCTTACAAGCCCGCGGTGGCAGCCGCCTCCACGTCAGCAGGACCCACTGTATCAGCGCTGCCCGCGGCTCCGGCCGCCTCTGTTTCAGCGCTGCCCGCGGCTCCGGCCGCCTCTGTTTCAGCGCTGCCCGCGGCTCCGGCCGCCTCTGTTTCAGCGCTGCCCGCGGCTCCGGCCGCCTCTGTTTCAGTGCTGCCCGCGGCTCCGGCCGCCTCTGACTCTGTGCCCGCGGCTCCGGCCGCCTCTGACTCTGTGCCCGTGGCTCCGGCCGCCTCTGACTCTGTGCCCGCGGCTCCGGCCGCCTCTGACTCTGTGCCCGCTGCCACCCCAGTTCACGTGCCTGGGCTACCCGCCTCTGCTCCTGTGCCTACTCCCAGGTCACGAGCTCCTAGGATCGCCGCGCCTGCTCAAGCTGCACCTGCCGCGCCTGCTCAAGCTGCACCCGCCACGCCTGCTCAAGCTGCACCCGCCGCGCCTGCTCAAGCTGCACCCGCCGCGCCTGCTCAAGCTGCACCCGCCGCGCCTGCTCAAGCTGCACCCGCCGCGCCTGCTCAAGCTGCACCCGCCGCGCCTGCTCAAGCAGCACCCGCCGCGCCCGCCGCGCCTGCTCAAGCACCAGCAGCTCCCGCTGCCCCAGCTCCAGCACCAGCACCAGCAGCTCCCGCTGCTACAGCCTCAGCTCCAGCACCAGCAGCTCCCGCTGCTACAACCTCAGCTCCAGCACCAGCAGTGCCTGCCACCCACGTGGTACCCACTGCCTTTGACCCTGTGCCCACGGCTCCGGCCGTCTCTGATCCTGTGCCCACTCGTAGAACTTTGTACACCCCCAAGCCAACTCCCAGAACAATTTTTGGTCCCAAGCCCCGTGTTTCCAGGCCTCCTGACTTTGCCCCAGTACTGTGCCCAGGCTGTCCCCACAGACTTTTGGTAGTCCTGGGCACCCTCCTGTGTATCTGGTCCCCGTGTCTCTCCCTGTTTTGGTCCCTGTCTCAGTTTGTGTCCCTGTACCCATCTCAGTCTCTGTTTCTGT
Source organism: Astyanax mexicanus (assembly GCF_023375975.1). Classification (NCBI taxonomy): domain Eukaryota; kingdom Metazoa; phylum Chordata; class Actinopteri; order Characiformes; family Acestrorhamphidae; genus Astyanax; species Astyanax mexicanus. Next base: position 47,811,817 of record NC_064410.1, on the reverse strand, counting down.
TCCTGTCCCCGTCACCATGTTCGTGTCTGTCCCTGTCAATGTATTTGTCCCAGTTCCCCTGTCCAGTTTTGTCCAGTCCCCGTCTTCTGTTCGGTCTGCTGCCCAGTCTCAGTCCCTGTCTAGTGCCCAGCCCCCTGTCCAGTCTCAGCCCCGTGTCCAGTCTTTTGTCCAGTCTAAGCCCACTGTCCAGTCTGTGTTTCAACCCCCTGTCCAGTCTCAGCCCTCTGTCCAGTCTTTTGTCCAGTCCGTGCCCCATGTCCAGTCTAGGTTCCCTGTCCAGTCTCTGTCTCATGTCCAGTCCTCGGTCAGTCCCTGTGTCCAGTCCCCTGTTCAGCCATGTGTCCTGTCCCCATCCCAGTCTGCATTCCAGTCTCCGTCCCATGTCAAGTTCCCTGCCCGGTCTCCGTCTCCTGTCCAGTTTCCATTCCCTGTCCAGTCTCCGTTCGTGTCCCTTGTCCAGCCTCTGTCCCCTCTCTCTCTGCGCCTCTGGTAGTGGCGCCATTGAGGGGGGGTAATGTAACACCTTAGCCCATGTCTGTCTTCTGTTTCTCCCTCGTTTGGTCTCTTGTGCTCCTGCCCCTCTGTTTTCCTGTCAAGTGTTCCCAGCCATGTGCTTGTGTTGTTGTTTTTGTACCTGTCTCCACCATAGCTCCGCCCCAGCCCTGCCCTAGCTATTAGTGTTCTCACCTGTGTCCTGTCTGTTACCCTGCCCCCTCGTCATCCAAACCCCGGTGTTTCTCACTGTCCTCTTGTATTTAAGCCCCTCTGTTAGAATATTCAGTGTCGAGTTTTTTGTATCATTTGTATCCTTTGTACCTTTTGTATCCTCGTATCCTCGCTATCCGTATGTATCCTAGTCTTAGTTTGGTAGTCTGTGTTTCTTAGTCTTTGTTCTAGTTTTATATTCTCCCTGCCTTGTTTTTTTGTAGTTGTTTGCGTTACCCGTGTTTTGTTTACTGTTTTATTTTATCTTGTTTGTTTAAATAAAATATTGCACTTACGTCCATCCCTCCGTCTCCCTGCGTAACAACAAGTTAATTATGTGTTAAAAACAGCAAGGCATGCACATGCACTGAAACGCCAGACGATGTCCATAACAGCCATAAAGGCCACAAACACAGTCCATAGTAAGTCGCAAAGCAACATTTACACAATCCGTGTGAACCTGGCTAACAAGAACAACATCTCAGAACAGTAAAAACGAGATCAGCCATAGTTGGCATGAAAAGAGGGGCCATCAGAGCATGATGGGATTGGAGACACACCATCCCCTGCTGCCCCTCCTCCCTACACTCTCTGCACGTGCAAACTAGGGGTGGCTCTAAAATAATATCACAATATTTCAGGGTATTTTTGCGATAACGATATACTTGCCGATATAGGAAAACTAAAATAATTCATTAATTTTAGGAATATAGTAAAATAGTATAACAGTATAATCATAATGTGGCAAAATAAATAATATAGCTGTCAGGAAAGGGGATGACCCAGGCAGGGAGACGAGGAAAACGGACGCAAGTGCAGGTAAGGGCGAAACAAATAATAATTTATTAAATAAATAACAAAGATAGACAAAGAAACAAGAAAACACGTAACAAAGATAATAAACCAAAAATAAACGAGGGAGACTAGAGAACATAAGCAAACTAGAGATAATAAACAAACAGGGAATAACAACAAGGAACTAAACTCGATAAATAATAACTAACAAACAAACCGGGAGTAAATAAACAAAGAAACAAACGAGGGACTAAATAAATACAAAACTAAACAAGGCAGGGATATATACAGGGAAGGAACAAGGAACTAAACACTAAGCAGAGAACTGGGGAAACGAGGAATGAAACAAGAAACTAGAAACATACACAAGAGATAAACTGAGGTGAACACGGAGCAACGACTAGGGCTATGAGACACGGAGAAACACGGAGAGACAAAACAACAGAGGTTAGTGCAAAGACCGACGAAGGACAAGAGACAAAGGAAGGCTTTATAGCACACAAGGGAAGTGGAAACACCTGGGGCTAGGGGGCGGAGCTACAATAGACACAGGTGGAAAAGTACTGACAGGAGACACAGAGGGGCACAGGTCACGTGGGAATAACACAGAGACATGAGACAAGACCAGGATGTGACAATAGCATAAAATAATATAATGCAGCAATTAATATTGCAGAATATTTAGTGCATGCATATAAACTGCAAACTAAAACAATTATACAATAAATGCAACTAAAGCTTCACAGTAAATAATAGACCACTTTTAAGACAGAACAGCCCTATTATCACGATATGGATTTTTAATATTATGATATTTCTGTGTCACGATATATTGTATACGATATAATATTGCCCAACCCTAGTGCACACACACATATGCAGGATTATACACTGTTCTTTGTATCGGTTGCCACAATATGTGACTTTTGACACACATTATGAACTGCCAAAAAATCTCTCTATTATTACTACTATTAATTAAAAGTTATATTCTCTTTTAAATTATGGCATTTTATGTAGGATGTAATATTATGCTATTATTATACTATCAATATATATAAGTGTCATAAAATGGTCTTTAATTTCAGTAATTTCATTTATTGCAACTAAATCTCTGACAATATAATCGTCCAAACATAAAAAATTATTGTGACAATCCTAAACAACAAAGTGTGTGGTATTGATTGTGACCGGTGGCATCTGGCTACGATTGTCCGTAAACAGACAAACACATTTGTCTGTTTGTCTGACAAATCCACATTTACTGCTGGAGGCTCCACATGCCTATTTTGCAGGTTAATGGAGAGTTCTTTAGCCTCTGCGGGACTCTCTGGTCGATCATGTTAATGTGAAATCATTTCAAAGCTTTGAATAATGTTAATGCAGTATTTTTAGATTGAGCTTTAATACGCAACAGGCATGAAAGAATGTACGCGCATACATACATACTTAACTACATACCGAACGCCCGAAGCAAAATGTTGCCGTCTTCGCCTTCATTTACATCACCCTTCCACAACACACTAATGCAGCACACAAATCTAAAAACGGTCAGCGTTGATGACTTACGTGACATTTATGACATCATTGTTAGCAATCTGAAATCCCCCTAAAGAGGAGACAGCATTTCCATGGTGACAGAGAGACGAGCACAGTCAGAACACATATCACACTTGCAGGGCAAAGTATGGAGTAGGCTCATCCTTTCAGCCCAAAACAAATGTTCCTGGCACTTCCTGTCAAAACAAGCATGTTTCCCTTTCGGAGGGGGGAAAATTCAGTCGACACTTCTGAAACAGCTTGTTCTGGTGGTTGATGGAGGATCAGTGCACTTCACTTCAAATAGAGGCATACGCGCACTACACGCTGTATTTTGAGTCATTTATTTAAGGGAATGTATGATACAGTTAACTGTACATCCTATCATAGCTTAGTTTTACTTTTAACCTGTTATTTCAATCTGTTCTACCTGTTTAAACCACTACCTTATATTGAGTAGGTCCCCCTTCTGCAGCCAAATCAGCTCTGACTTGTTGAGGCATGGACTCTACAAGATATAGACAAACATTATCCTCACAGTTAATGCTGGGGTTTAATGACTGTAGAAAAGCATGGACAGCACAATCACCCACAAATATTAAGCCACTACAGGTCTAGCTCCTTTTCTGACTGGTTGCAGTATGATATGAACTGTATGTAGCTCTGCACATCCCCATATGTTTTCATTTATAACAAAACTCATCTAAACTGTCTTTCCTTCCCCAGTGTCTAAACCCAACAGTTAGTTTTCTCTGTGTTAATAATTTTTTTGTCCTCTAGATTTCAGTCTTAAAAACGTTACTCTGCCTTATCATTAGAAGTTTTTGATTGTCTTGTTTGACACTTTCTGTTTTTTACACAGAATAGTTGTAGTGGAAATTCCTTTAATGGCAACATTTACTGGACAAGCTGAATATTCACAATAACAACAAAAAAAATCCGCTTGGCACTTCAGCACTGCACTGCAAAAAACGAAATCTTAGCAAGTGAAATTATCTAGTTTTAAAGCAATAAATCTTATTTCTTGCTCTGATAAGAATTTTTTGTCTTACTAAACATTGTAAATGTATGATTGTTTTACACATTTTAGAAATAATTATCTTTTTGAGTCTTGCTTAGAATTTTTCCTTATTTAAAGTAATTTGAACTTAAAATAAACACAAAAATCACCAGTCAAGTTATTCTGATGCTTGTATAGTTAGAAAATTAAATATTTTTACTTAATATTAGTCTTACATCACTCCTTTTAAGGCTTTGTCATTGCTTATTTTAAGAATACTTTATTAGTAAATTTTGCTTACCCCATTGGCATATTTTGCTTAATTTAAGCATTTATGTCTTAATTTAAATACATTCTATCTAGTTTTTGCCAATGGATTTTTTGCAGTGTGTAGCTCAATGAAGGCACTCTGAGACACTGGCTTGGGTCTATCAAGTGAATCTGTCTCTTCTGTGTGAGTTCCGGTTGCAAATTTGAAAACATAGCTGACCAAAATTGACTACAGATTTAATATTTTCTTCAGTCATTGATGGGTTTGAACCAGTTTTGGTAGATATTTACGGTGGCCGAGAAAGCCCAACGCAGTGCAAATTGAAAAGCGCTGCAAAAGCACAAAACACATCCATCAAAATTACAACACAGGCGCAGCAAATAGAAAAACGCGCTGCAACTAGAAAAACGCGCTGCAAATAAAAAAACGCTGCAAATACAACCACAACACAACGGAAGTGAGTCACAACACAACGGAATTTTCCCGGGGGACCTTAAAAGATACTGTACCAGCTAAGCTGCGTCTTCAGTAATGTCTCGGACTTCACTATGTGTACAAAGGACAATAAGTGGCAAACAAGGCGTTTTGTGAAGCAGAACTTTTAATAATATGCACACAACCGTGGTAATCACAGGTAATAAACATAACTTACTTTTCAGAAGCTTGTTTGCCACTTACTGTCCTTTGTACACATAGTGAAGTCCGAGACGTTACTGAAGACGCAGCTTAGCTGGTACAGCATCTTTTAAGGTCCCCCGGGAAAATTCTGTTGTGTTGTGACTCACTTCCGTTGTGTTGTGGTTCTATTTGCAGCGCGTTTTTCTATTTGCAGCGCATTTTTCTTTTTGCAGCGCATTTTTCTATTTGCTGCGCCTGTGTTGTAATTTTGATGGATGTGTTTTGTGCTTTTGCAGCGCTTTTCAATTTGCACTGCGCTGGGCTTTCTCGGCCACCGTAGATATTAACCACTTCCTACTACCCCCCCAAGACCTGTCTTATGTTTTGAAGAGATGCTCTGACTCTGACTCACAATGTTGCTCTGTTAAAGTATCTCAGACCTTTATGCTCATGCATTTTTTTCTAGTGCCAACACATCAGCAATTCAACAAATCATTTAATTTAATTAATGTCTTTAAAAAACTAATCTCATGTGCCTTGTGCTTGGCTGTAATGAATACCGACAGCCATCAGTCTTTTGTGGATAAGATTTGACACCACTGACATGGGTGGTTGTATTGTTTTGGTTGTGCAGTGTAGGTATATGTTTTGGATTCCTTCATGCATGAGTTTATTAAGATCAGCCAAGCCAGAGCTTCATTAGATTGTACTTATTTATTCAAGTGTGTGTACAATGTTGCTGACCGTGTGTGCATGTTTATGAGTCATTTTCTGCTCTGCACTTGCCATTTGTTTTAGAATGAAGAGGTTGATGTTGCTGTATGCATTACCATGCATTCATAATGTCAGGAAATGAGGGATTCGTCAGAGGTTTATTAATAGAAAGATGATGCAAAGCCTGAAATCCTCCTCTTTCAGATCTCATGAGATGGTCTTGTTTTCTTCACTTTCTGAGTCTACAGGATCTTTGGGCAGTGGCTGAGATCACCTCCAGGCCCTAAAATGCAGTCCAAAACCCAGGGGGTCCTTCTCAGATCAGGGGAGAAGTCAGGCCTTTGTGAACCTGCCAAGAGCCAGAGCTTCTGGGCTTTGCTTTCTTACATTCCACCACCAGTGTGGAGCGTGTTAATGGCCAGCTGCTCTAGAAGTGTGCTGGCTGCATAAGGCTTTACCCTAGTATGAATGCTCTGCAGGGTTAGATCTCCAACAGCTGGATAGAGGGCTATGGCTGTAGGGCTTTCTACAGATGTACGTCCAGCCGAGAATCGAAGCTCAGAAGATGCCAGTCTTCTGAGCTCTAATGCCTCGCCCAGTCAGCAAGCAGTTTGAGGATGAGCAAACATATAAAATTTTGAATGAAAGAAGCTTTAAAGAATTTAAGAGCAAATAAAAGATCTTCATGTTTTTGGACTGTAGGAGGAAACCTTTACGAACATAGGGAGAACATGGAAACTCCATCAACAAATATGAACCCAAGACCTCAGCATTTAGAGGCAAACATGCCAACCACCAAGTCACCAAACAAAGTACACAAAACTCATCAGAACTTTGAACAAAAATTGTACAAAAAATATACTGAGGAGGAGGAATTCACAATTCACAAGTGGCTGAAGGAGACTAAAATAAGCTACATTGCTCCACTACAGCGCAGCACAGTATGACCACCCGCAGCTGGCTGGCAGCTAACCTCTGCCTCTCCCAGATGGTCCGCTAGACATGTAACTTTGCACTGAACCTCCGAAAACGATGCTTTAAATGACTGGTTTTGGTCATCCGTAATTGTTGTCTCGTGGAATGTTCGCCTAATTAGACATTGTCCCTAATGAGATCGGATATGCAGCTGAGTAATGTTCACATATGTGCCTCTGTAAAAGCCCGGATTGGTGCACAGTCAGACTAAATAGTGCAGAATGAGTCTTTGCTTCATGCGGTGAGCGCACTGATATCAGGCATGACTGCCCGCAGGCATCTGCTTCTCCATCCACTCAACTGAATCGCTTAATTGAGCATCATTATGTCCTTTGGAGGTGTTTGAAAAAAGGAAAAATCCTCCTGCCAAAAAATTAAGCAGTAAGAATGAAACATATCCTTCAAGTAACAAAGTAGAGGAGATTTGCCTTCAAAAGGCTCAATTTCCTAGAAGGCTGAGAAAACCCCATTGATGCCCAGATGGTTGTCAATAAGTGCAGGTTCAAAGACATGAGCCTTTTAATTACACAACCAAGAAACAAGGCGTTTGACGCAAGCCTTAAATCAAGTGGAGTCTCCAGTTTCGGGGATATGAATCCGAGTCAAGGCTTGAGTCTTTAGAAATAGATAATGGGTCGGAGGTTTCATTATATTCTTCATCTGTGAGGAGTTATTGTGGGTTTCCTCCTACTTCCTACCGAAGGGCATTTTCACATCTATAGTTATATGGTTATAGTTTGTCACTATCCAATGAAAAATATGTATCTCCAAAACTTTACACAAGAGAGATAAAACCTTCATAGCTTTAAGTCAATGTAAAAGAGGTTATTTCAGGTTATTCTGGACCATTTCTATTGGTCCATTCATTAAGAAAGTTTGACACAGTATAAGGGACAGTTTGCTTGTTCAAATTATGCCGCCAAAAATACTGATACTGTTTTTCATTGGACAGGGATGATTTGCTCGGTCCGAATCAGTTTTGGAGTTTATAAACTTGAAGCATTTCCACTTGGTTTGGTTTAGTTTCACACAGAGAAAATTCCAAGTGCAACAAAATGTGTCCCAGCAAACAAAGTGTAAGCACAGTCTCTCTACTTATTGGCTGGATCTGTCTGGGACAGAGCAAAAAATAAAATACAGGAAGAGGGTTCTGCATACACTGACATGCCATAGTCTTGGGATAGCAATACAAATGATGAACATGAAGTATCTGCTCAGGGGCGGTTTGGGAATGCCTACACCTGTATAAGTTTTCAACATTTTAACAGTATTGTACATGATTTTTTGTTTCAGTCACTCATTTGCATTCCGTCACTGCTTAAAGCTATGTTCACATTACCCAGCTGAAGTAATTCAAATCTGATTTTTTTTTGCTTAACTTGGCTCAGATCTAATTTTGTTCATGGCTGTGTGAACGTACCAAATCTGATTTTTTTTCAAATCAGATTTGAGTTTCAGGGACAGATTTGTTCACATTACACACAGATACAGCTCACTTACATTTGTGAATGTGAACCGCCAGGATAGCCAAATCCAATCTGAGGAAAAATCGGATTTGGGCAATGTGGCCTGTAATGTGAACGTAGCCTATGTTTAACTTTAAGTATGACGGAATATCACTGGAATTCATTAGGTATGGGCGCTGCTGTAAAAGCTCTCTAAGACTCAGTAGGCCGGGCTCTTTGTGAGGGGAGCTGTTTTTCTCTCCTGTGCTGATCAGCCTCTCTCTCTCTCTCTCTCTCCTCTCTCACTCTCTCTGCAGTGGGTGGGTGGGCTGTGAAGAGATTGTGGGCAGGGGGCGCCGCTGCCATGCCAAGATATCGACCTTTTCAAAGAGGCAATCGATGAGGCCCAGCGCCAGGGGCTCCGGAACATTTATGGCTGTCAGGTGGGAGGGAGGAAGTTCACACAAACAGCGGTGGCGTGCTAATTGCCCTAGGTTGCTGGCGCCCCTACAGTTTTGGTTCAGGTGGTGTGAGTGTGTGTCCCTGTGGAGCCCGCTGTGTGTCCACAGTAGCCCTGGGGAGCTGCAGTTTCCTACCAGCGCCTGAGCTCTTCTACACAGATGGCTGCAACCACCCGGCAAACACTGTCTATTGCTGTTATTTATACTCGTATCAGATTACTTTCCCTCAAAACCTTTATTCTAGTTCGATTTGATGTTTCGATCACATCTTTCTACCTCACTCCAGTCGTATAACATCGGTAGGTAGAGAGAAAATCATGTGCTTCGTAATAGCAGGCAGTTACCAGCTGGTGTGTTGCTTAGAGATGGTGCAGAGAATTACCCTGGTGCCATTCTTATGCAGTCAGTGGTGTGTTGGCCATGGGCAGCACATGGTTCTTCCCCTTACGCTGCTGAGCCTCACCGTTCTCTCAGAATAGTCACTTGGCAACACACTGATACCAAACTGCTGATTCCAACTAGTACATGTAGCATCTAATCATCAGTTTCCGAAATAACTAATTTTTTTTATCTTCATAAAAAAGATAATTCCCCATCTCTGGCAAAAAAAAACAAAATCCTAATTAATATTATCTTTTTCATTCAGATATGAAAGCAATATTCAAAATTAAATGTGATGGGGCTAGGTAAATTTTATTCTAAAATGCCTGCAGTCCTTCATGTGGTCAAATTCCCAGTCTAAAATTAAAGTTAAATAAATTGAAATATATATTTTTCTGTTTTCAGACTAGAAAAATTGCAATAAAATCCTCCACATTTTCTTTTTATTTGGTAAAATTTCTTGCCTAGCACAAAAACAAACATTTAAAACAGTATTTTCTTTGCATTCCAAGTTTAGAGATTGTAATTGAAAATGCATTTGTAAGAATTTGTTTGAATTATTTCTATACATTTTTATTTCTTCACAGAGAAGAACTAGAATTATAAAAAACTCTGTTCTGGAGGCTTTTCTGACATGTTTTATTATGCTTTTTTATTTATTTATTTATTTTTTACCACTTTGCATTGTCCACTTTGCATGCACAGAGAGGGTCAGGAAGGATACATCAGTTGCGTCCTCTGAATCACTCTGTATGTCAGCTGCATTTTGCAACTGTATCCGAGGGTTCTTTACTTTGGAACAGCCTTTCATAAAGTAGCAGAAATCAGATTTCTTTTTATTATATTTGATCAATTAAATAATGTTTTAAAATCATGAACACAATAAAGGTTTAATGAAACCTTAATATGTAATTGGTTATATTTTAGATGCAAATGTCATATTTTTGTCAATATGGATATATAAGAATATTCATGCAGTAAGGAAAATATATATATATGTATTTTCTCATATATCATGTTAACAAGAACCTTTGAATGGGCAGCTTTATTATTTGGTAACCTGCTTAAGTGAATGCTAATGGCACCTGTTTTATTACCAAAGGACTCAGCCTATTACTTCCCAAGATGCATTAGTAGTAATACAGAATAACTGTTTTCCCCTCAAGTGAAACAGGAATGTTTTTAGCAGAGACGTCTTGGGTTAAGATACTCCAGAGTAATACAGTATTTCATAAACACAACATGCTAAACGCGATCAGGAGGGACCTGTGATGTCCCTATATGGGCTGAAAGAAGCTTCAAAGAAGTAGGGTTCAAAGTGTTATGGAAATAGATCTCATTCAGCTGCCCCAGCTCAAACCTTAAGTGGCAATAATTTTGGCTTTCATCTACTGTGAGGGCCACGTCGTTCCGAGACCAGTGAATTTAATTTAATTTCCCAATTTAATTTTGCACTTCAATCTGTTTCTGTAAACTGTGAAATATAATCTTTAATTTGCTGAGGGTTACTGGTTTTACTTCACTTTCACTTAATATTTCAGCCATAACATAAAAAAGTTTTGACCCATCAACAACTGGACTCCACAAGACCGCTGAAGGTGTCCTGTATTATCTGGAACCAAGACATTAGCAGCAGATCCCGTAAGTTTCAATACAAGGCCTGAGAATCACATCTATAAAACTTTGGGTACTAGTTGTTCTTCTTTGGACACACATTGATTAGCCAAAACATTACATATGACCACTCAGAACAAGCATGTACACCTTGGGAAAACAAAGACAATCCTGTCTGGACCAAACCAACCAAGTGTACAGCCTCAGAAATGTTTTATAATAGTACAGGAGGAATGTGCCACAACACACAACTCATGTTATCCTGGTGATTCAGTCTGTCTAGCCACAGACCAGTTGTGTCCATGTCCTGTCCATTGTACAAAGCACCTACAATGGACCCAAGACCATCAAAACAGCATGAAATTTTAACAGTTTTTCCAAACACCCTTCAGACTGGGTGACACAGGGATAAATCGCTTTTTCCACCGTTATCCAGCTCAAAGTAGCTCCTTGCTAGAATCCGGAGAGCCCTGACATTTAAAACGAGGCATTATTAACTTAAAAACTGCACAAGAAGCTTATTAAAAACAATGTTTACATCCTATAATGCTAGCTTCAGCTCCAAGATCCACCATCACTGTACTGATAATGACATAGACATAAATACATAGACTCCGCATAACGTAGCAGCTGGTGCCAGGAGGCAGGCTATGCAGAGTCTATGTGTGTATATATATATATATATATATATATATATATATATATATATATATATATATATATATATATGTATGTTATTTTATCATGTTTTACTACACTAAAAGTCCATTTTACACCAGAGTTCTCCTTTAAGTCAAGTGGGAAAAAAATAGTATAGCCTAAATCATGTTTAATCTGTAAATAATATATTAACAGAACATAAATATATATTACAGAAGTAATTCAGGCAAATGCAATCCTTTTGGCAAAATAAAAGCCATTAAATTGATAATACGGACATTTAGTCCATGAGAAATAGTGAAAGTTTAAAAAGGCATAAAAATTAGGAAATCTGGACAAATGAATTCAGTTCCCTGACAGACTCCTATTTTAGTGTCCTATTTTTTCATGACTGTACAGTGAATCCTGAATCTTATCTTTATAGTTTTACAGAAGAGAAGCCTGTATGAAGTTAACTTTGATGGATGTTAAAAGTAATTCTATAAAATTTCTATTAAGCTCAGATGTTATGAAATATTAATATAATGTAATGGAAAATGATTTTGATATGATTTCCAGAGAAGTACATATGAGAATATGTAATGTACCACACTTTGGTCTGTAAGTGTGTGTAATTAGCTGAGATAGAGGGCAGGGGATGGATGTAGAGCTGCATTCTGTTTTAATTGTTCAGTATGGGCATTGTGTGCTCTGATTCTGATGAAAAATGACTCAGTAATATGTTTGCATTTCAGTAATGCATGCACAGCTAGATCATCAATCATGCATTAAACAACCAATAAACTCATTAATCTTTCAGGACGTTTGTTTTATAAGATTCATGCACTACTTTTTTGATTGTGTTCGTTGCTTGATGTTTTAGACACATTTGGGACTGACTCTGATTCTGCTGCATCTCTGCTTAAATCAAATACTATCATGGATTATAGACTCATAGACAGTGTGTGCTTTAATCTTCTGTATAGACTCTCTGTTTAAGCATCATCTAGCACACTATACTATAGTCTAAAATGTGTCAAATTTAACACAGAGTTAAAGTTGAGTGCAAAATGCAGGTGCATAGTCCCTTACAGAAGTGCATATACAGATATAAAAGCGCACAACATCTATCAAGCCATTCATCTCCTTTTTTGCTTCTTCCTGGTCAGGGTTGCTGTGGGTTCAGAGCCTACCTGGAGTCATGGGGCCCAAGCCAGTAAGTTCACTGGACAGGACACTAGTCCATCCACAAACAAACACTTGAAACACTTAGAATACATTGCTATTTACATTTTGATATACAGCTCTGTAAAAAATTAAGAACACTTAAAAATCATGATTTTCTTTGATTTTATCAAAGTGAAAACCTCTGGAATATAATTAAGCTGAAGATGGATGATCACAAGCCATCACACCAAGCTGAACTGCTTGAATGTTTGCACCAGGAGTGGTATAAAGTTATCCAAAAGCAGTGTGTAAGACTGGTGGAGGAGAACATGCCAAGATGCATTAAAACTGTAATTTAAACCAGGGTTATTCCAGCAAATATTGATTTCTGAACTCGACGTTATGAATATGAACGTGTTTTCTTTGCATTATTTGAGGTCTGAAAGCTCTGCATCTTTTTTATTATTTCTGCCATTTCTCATTTTCTGCAAACAAATGCTCTAAATGACAATATTTTTAATTGAAATTCAATGTTAATTTTACTCAAACATATACCTATAAATAGCAAAATCAGAAAAAATGATTCAGAAACAATTGTGGTCTCTTAATTTTTCTTTAGAGCTGTATGTACAGCTATCCCATGTATCCCATACAGTGGCCAGAGCAGGAGGTGGTAATGATAAAGATCATGACCTGCAGCATCTGGCTAAAAATGTCCATGCAAACATAAAATCACCCCCGCGTTCAGTGCAGGTGGACCCACACACTTATCCCCAGTCAGTGCAGCATTATTTATTAATTCAGAGCACATGGCAAAAGTCATTTGGTGTGTCAGTGTATAAGAATAGTTTTAGGGTGAGACTAGGCTGTTAGTTCCAGTTCCAGTTGTTAAATGCAGGGTGCAGAGTGTGCTTATGTGGGGTGAAGATTGTGGTGAGTTCTCAGAGATCCAGAGTGGTGCTTGAGATGGAGGTGAGATGTGTGTGATGGGTTATGGACTGATACTCTGCTACTGGCTGTTCAGCAGACTGATGGGATGGCCTGGGGGGAATAGTCTGTCTCGAAACCGGCTGCTTCTGGACTTCACGCTTCTGTACCTCCTGCCGCTCAGCAGCTGTGAGAACACACAGTGACTCTGGTGGGCGGAGTCTTTATATTTCTCCTAGTCATTCTCAGGTAGCGGCTGGTGTAGAAATCTAGGTGGTTTGGGAGCTGAATTCTGGTGATGTGCTGGAGCTTCTGCACCATCGTCTGCAGAGCTTAAAGCCCATCAAGATGTTATCAGCTAAGAGAGACTGTTATAAGATTCCAGGAGGGTTAGCCTGTAACGTTACATTTAACCAAGTGACCTTCACCTACTTACTTAAAGGAGAAATCATGTGCGAAATTGACTTGGGGTGTAGAGAAACATGATAACCAGTACAATATTTTGTTGAATAGCCCATTTCAGTTCACCTTCAGCAATCCTAAATACAGCACTTTTAGTCAAAGCTCCCAACAGGCTTATAATGCTAGTGATAGGGGCATAGTGTCGCTCTTTTTAAGGATTTAACACGCTCAAAGCAGCTCCACATTTTATTGGTAGAATTCTAAGGGCCCTGACATTTAAACCAAGGCACTGAAAACTTGCTGAAAGATAGCACAGATAGTTTACGAAAAACACACTTTATACACTCAGTACCTTGAATAGTTCTCCGAGTGTTACATCTTAAATTAGGAACCGATATGTCGACTGAAGATCATGAATGAAAAGGTAGAATAGGGGAACAGATTGCAAAATTAATTCTGTGGAAATGCTTCAATATTATACACAGATATTTTCATTACCAACTGGAATTCATGCATCTCCTAGGAAATAATTTTGCAATATGTTCCCCCCGATCTGCTTATTCGTTCGTGATTATCACTTGAATTATTGTGACTTCATTTCAAAATGGCGGCGTGTATAAACAGTGTTTTAACACACTGTCTATAAAAAAATCGCCAGTGTTAGGCAGTGTTACTGCCTTATTATCGTTGGAGGTTCAGCCCACAACTGTCATATCACCAGCTAATTTTATGGTCACCTGACCTAATGCTCTTGTGACATCAATCCCTCCATCTTCTTATTGCTTGCTTGCTTATTTGGGTTGTGGTGGGTCCAGAGTCTGACGGAAATCAATAGTACTACACACACGCACAATTTAGCGTAGCTAAAATCACCCAGTGTGTTATTGAGGATTGGAAAGGACCCCACATAAACACAGCGACAGCACAGGAAATTTATCATCGGATGAAAGTGCAGTGAGACTCACATCCACAACCACAGATCCCCTGAGAGCAGTGGGGTTGTAAAAACAGATGTTGCAGAAAACTGTTCTAAGAATTTAAACCTATACTTTTATACTTTGTGTTAAAATGTCTGATGCGACAGCGATTCATTTATTGGCAGATTAAAACATACACTGCCTGGCCAAAAAAAAAAAAGTAAAAAATGTATTATTTAATCAGACTGCTTTTAGCTTTATTTTCGTCATGCGTTCCCTTTGGCATTGTTTTGATAAGCTTCTACAATGTCACAAGATTTATTTCAATCCAGTGTTGCATTAATTTTCCACCGAGATCTTGCAGCATTGATGATGGTAGAGTCTGACTGCTGCACAAAGCCTTGTCAATGAGAAATGGCTGAAATAATGAAAAACATGCAGAGCTTTTAGACCTCAAATAATGCAAAAAAAACAACAACTTTAGAAATCAATATTTGGTGGAATAATCCTGGTTTTTAATGACAGTTTTCATGCATCCTGGCATGTTCTCCTCCACCAGTCTTACACACTGCTTTTGGATAACTTCACTTCACTCCTGGTGCACAAAAATCTAGCAGTTCATCTTGATATCATCAGCTTAAAATAGCCTGATGAAATGATGGGATAGCATAGCTAGCTACTTCTTGATCAGTGCCCACAGGAGTAACGTAAAGGCAGAAGAAACAAACTCTTGAAAGTGGGAGGGTCAGATTAATTTTTTACTTGTTAGCCTCCAAAATAAAACTGTTGCACCGAACTTATCCTTGTTGAATTTTGAGGTATGCTATTTTTTATTGTGAATATAAATACATAATATAAATATGGACTGAATTCAGAGTGTGTCTAGACTGCAGATCCCAGACAGACAGCTGTGAGCCCAAGCTCATTAGCACTCTGAAGGCATCCAGCAGCCATAGCATTTCCAATCTCTACCATAAGAAGAGCTGTAGGGACATATTTTAAACTGGGAGCCCTGCACTCAGTGCTCCTGTCCAGTCACACTTGCCGCGTGCATGTATAAATCATGGAGCGGCTTTTAACCTTTCAGGAGCAAATGCACATTCGTCTCTTCGGATCCAGCTCATTCCATAATTAATGCTGCTACTCCATCGTGCTGGAGGGCCATCTCTCGTGAACGGGTGACAGATTGCTTTAGCATTCGCGGATGTTATTAGCAAGGAGGAAGACGACGTTGTGGTGCGTAAGAGTTGTGCATGAGGGAGCCGTGCTGGCCTCCAGAGGACTGAGTCATACCAGCAAGCTTTCACAGATATGGTGGACATACACTGATGGCATAATGCATTTGGGGCTGTCATAGTTACTTTATTAAACTGGAATACTTTGATTTTAAAAATCAAATCACTAGCACTTTATATAGAGCGGCCCTTTATAGACAATTAAGAAATGAGTACCAGCAAAACCTCAACAAGATGGCACTAGTGAAGCTAGTTCAGTTTCTGAATCAGTTTCTCTGATTTTGCTATTTATAGGTGTATGTTTGAGTAAAATGAACATCGTTGTTTTAGTCTATAAACTACGGAAAACATTTCTCCCAAATTCCAAATAAAAATATTGTTATTTACAGCATTTATTTGCAGAAAATTAGAAATGGCTGATATAACAAAAAAGGATGCAGAGCTTTCAGATGTCAAATAATGCAAAGAAAACAAGCTCATATTCATAAAGTTTTAAGAGTTCAGAAATCAATATTTGGTGGAATAGCCCTGGTTTTTAATCACAGTTTTCATGCGTCTTGACATGTTCTCCTCCGCCAGTCTTACACTCTGCTTTTGGATAACTTTATACCACTCCTGGTGCAGAAATTCAAGCAGTTCAGCTTCGTTTGATGGCTTATGATCATCCATCTTCCTCTTGATTATATTCCAGAGGTTTTCAATTTGGTAAAATCAAAGAAACTCATCATTTTTAAGTGGTCTGTTATTTTTTCCAGAGATGTATTTTGTCAGTCAGTTTACTATTGATATAAGTCCTAATCCTAACATCCTACCGGTCTTGTGGGACATAAGTCAGCATGTTTGATGCAGGAGAAGTGAGCAGTCAAATCATTATAGACAGATGGCTTAACAGCAACAGCAAGTCTTGTGGGAAGCTCCTGTTTAGTAATACTTAATATCAATATCTACCAACAGTAACCCAAGTAAGAAGCACTTACAAACCAGCAACAGGGTATTTGGCCCTCAAGCCCAGGATGCTTGGAAAGAAGATGGAATGGAAGCCTAATGTTAGCCATGCCCAGATGTTACACTGAATTCTTTAGGCTCTGAGGCATCTGAGATGCATCATCACACAGTAGAAGGATATATTGTGGTCAGATGAATTTTAGACCTTTTTTAGAGGATATTGATACAGTCTGCTGCAAATCAAAAAGGTAGAAGACCATCCAAATTGTTATCAGCATAAAAAAGACAATATCAGGGGAGGAAGACCATCCAAACTGTTATCAGCAGTGGTCTGCAGTGAGGCCCTTCTAACCCTTCAGAGAAGGGGTGACAATAAATGCATGTAAATAATTACATAATTTTTAATCAGGAAATATATATCATAGCTATTGTAAGTGTAAGAATTTATTTTATAAATTAACTAAAATAAAAAAACAGCAACTAATTCAAAGCATTAGTCTGTGTTTTTTTTTGTTGCTACCGGACTCTTATCTGACTGACAGCGGTTTTAACCAATCAAAGCTTTTTAAAATGGCTTCTGATCACGTGTCTGCATGGACCCTTCTCCTGATTTTTTGAAGGGTGTAGTAATGAATGTAGTAATGAATTAGCAAAGTCGAAGGGCAGTCTAACCAATCAGATTCATGATTTTCACTCCAGGGGGTGGTGCCATGACTGTCTAACACCTTCTCAGCGCTGTGGTGAAGGTGTTACGCGTTGCTTAGAAATTAACGGAGCTCATGCTGGATTAGTTCAATAGTTAGCGAACTATCATGGAATTGTGGCTGCAAATGAGACAGATATTGTGTCACATCATATTAAATAGCCTTTTTAAAGGCTGTCCTTCAATGTGAATCTAATTCACAATAATAGGCCGCCTGACTGGGGAGTTTTTGTGTGTACTTAATGTTTTGGCTGACCTGGTGTACTGTAGGCATACAAATGAGTGTTCTTTGTTGAACGGTTGTACTTGTAGGCAAATTAAGCATTGATTGTTGGGTCTATTGTATACTTTTGTAGTTTGTAGCTGTATTTATGGGCTGTTGATGTGTATTAAGTTAATATAACTAAGTCAAGAAAGAGAATATGTAGTTATTGTAATATTTATCTATGTGTCCGTGGGTGGCGGCAGCAGGTGGGATGGGGCGGTGATTACAGAAGCGGTACCCACTATATTCACTGCACGCCACTGGTTATCAGCTTTGAAAAAAAGTCAATGTCAGGTGAAGAAGACCATCCAGACTGTTATCAGCATCAAAAAAGCCAAAGCCAGAGTCGCCTGGTAGAACTTGCACAAATGTTTTCACCTATTGATATTAAAACCTGATATTGTCATACTGTCTGCAATTAAATAAAATCAAAATAAACATAAGAAATACAGCTTTTTTTTTTTGCATTTTCCACACTGCCACAAATTTCTGAAAGTGGAGTTGTTATGCCAATTGTATTTAGGTACTAAAATCACCAGTATTGGACTTGATCAGTCATGTAATCTGTAGTGACATCACTAATGCACAAGGTAAAATACCTACAAACGTACAGAGCTGAAGATAAGGATTTGGCTGAAGATCCACGGCTGTTGTAGGACTGTAAACAGAAGCAGGAACTGAATCAGATGGAAAGTAGGATTAAACAAGTTATTATATGTGGTCACACTTATAGTTTTAAAAGCTTAGACAGAGCTGTGGAGCCCATCCCCCAGCAGTCAAACAACGGAGAAGAAAGGTACCGCTCTCTGCAGGCATGTTTCTGAGGCTGCCTGCGTGAGATGTTCCAAATTACATGCTTTTCAAGCTCTCTAAGAAGAGCACAAAAGCCTGTGAGTTATTTACCTGCTTACCTTGCACTCCTCTGCCGCCTCCTCATGGCTTCTCCTTTGTTGATTCTACACATTGTCTCTTTCAATTGTGCCACGCTTGGGGCGAGAACACCGCGGTTCAAATTGCCCTTAGAAGAAAGCCGAGGTTTACACAAACAAATTATTGGACAGCTCTGCAAATATTATGAATGCAATTTATGAAGCTCATGGGAGATTTGTCATGCTTGCATTATGTTAAATTGAGAACTATTTGTCTCTTAGTTGCAGGAATGTAGGTACACCATGTGGTGCATCTATTGCTGACACAGGTGTTCAGCTGCATGGGCACAGCTTGTACATGTGTATATATATATATATAAATATATATATATATATATATTAGGGGTGGGAATCGATTACTATCTCACGATTCGATTCGATTCCGATTTTGGGGGCCACGATTCGATTCAAAATCGATTTTTGATTCAAAACGATTTGAATTATAAATATTTCTGCTTCTGGCTTATGAATCGTATTGAAAAAAAACCCTCCATAATATACACTGGTCCTGGAGCAAGTAATGTGTTACAAAAACAATAAAATGTGCAGGAATGTGGGTCCTCAGTGACAGAGGAATCACTGGGATATCACAATGACGTTAATGAACAATAAATACATAAATAAATAACACTGCTTTATTACCAGGCTACTAGCGGTGGTGTGTAGGTGACGCTGCTGGGCTGATGTGATGATAGCAGTGGAGCGCTAAAGTTCAGGAGCAGCTGCTGATTAACTAGTTAATTTAAGGTGGTTGTATTTCTTCAGAAAGGGGGCAGGAGGTGGAGAAATTAATTCATATTGTCCATTCCTTAATTCCTCTGTGATGAGGAGCTGAAATTAGCTCTGATTAGCTTATTGTTATTTTTCCGTTCCGCCTTAAATGCTGCAGCCCGCTGCCACCTGTAGCGTTATTTAAGGTGGAACTGGAAAGTTAGCTAGTTAGCTAGCTAACAGTTACTGAAACTAACTACTAGCGATCTTTTTTATGCTTGTTATGAAGCATTCTGCCATAAAACATTGAAACTACACGTTAATCTAAGGTAATATAGTGCTTGTTCTGCCATCTTACCGGTGATTCTCAAACACCTACGCTCTGTGTGTGTCTGGAAGATCTCCAAAGGGACAAGCGCTATCCCCAGGGTTGCCAGGTCCAACAAAAATACCCAGCCCAAAATCAGTCTAAAACCCGCCCCTCAGAATCGATTTTGGGACATTTTAAATCGATTCTGAATCGTAGTAAATGAGAATCAAGATTCTTATGTGAATCGATTTTTTGGCACACCTCTAATATATATATATATATATATATATATATATATATATATATATATATATATATATATATATAGAATATATAGCATGAAATGCTCTGGAACAGTCACACATGGTCACAAGGCCAAAAATGCCAAGTGATGGCTTAAAGGGCAGACAGTCCCCAGTACTGGGCTGTAGTCCAATGCTGGATCAGCATTCTCTGTTGAGTAGAAGTGTAGTTTGTGATCCAGAACAAATAATCCGATACCAGTTCCTGACCTGACTAATGCTCTTGTGGCTGAATGCAGTTGAACCTTATTGCAGTGTTTCGACATCTAGAGTTCAAAGAATACAAAGAATTCTTTAACTCCAGCAAAGGTTTAATATGTAATTCTATATACTGGGTTGACTACAAACTTCTGTACATTCACTCATTATTAATTCATCCACACAGGTATCTACACATAGTTTTCATGTGTGTCAAAACTAATGAATGCATAAATACAGTGAATTTTTGCACATTTTGTTACCTTACAACCACAAACTTAAATGTATTTTATTGAGATTTTAAGTGATAGCCCAACACATCATTGTGTAGTAGAACGGCTTGTACAGGCTTGTACTATGGCACACCTTTTTTGATTCTGTGGTGGCCTTATATTGATATACTTGGTAACTAACCCGAATTAACCTTGTTTTACCTGACAGCTTACTAACATGCAGCTAAGAATTTAGAAAAAATGTTTGGAAAAATCTGGAAAAATTGGACACTAATGTTGCAGCAATATATATATATATATATATATATATATATATATATATATATATATATAATAACATTTTTTTAACACATCTCTGGACATCTTTGAGTATGCTTGAACAAATATAACTGACACAACAAAAATATATTTATTTAAAATATGTTAGTGAACAGTGCCTTTAAATCTTGGTCTTTAAGATATTGCCTTGAGTTACATTGTTTTCCTTAACAGACATTTTTTATTAAATTTTTTAGTCAGTGGACATTGAGAACTGGAAGCAGCTTAGTGGTCCTTGTAATTTTTGGTCTTCTTTTTATTTAAAAAAAAAAAAATCTAATTTTGCTATGAATTACAAGACATTACATAAGCATAACAGAAAATCTAATTTTATTTGTCTCTTTCATTAAAAAATAAATAAATATAAAATTGCAAAGAATTCTGAAGTTTAAGGCCACTGTAAAGGCACATAAATGCGCTTATTTTTTTCTTTTTTAATGCTTATTCTTAATGTTTCGAGAGCCCTTGGCAGCAGTGACAGGTTTATTTCACTTTTTCAAGTTATTTCCTTATATATATATATATATATATATATATATATATATATATATATAGATGGATGGATGGATAGATCCACAGCGTAGAAGAGAATGCTAGCCATGATTGACTGGTAGAACATCTGCAGAAGCTTCTTATAATTTTATTTCTAATTTTTCCCATTTTCTCCCCAATTTACACGGCAAATTAAGCAACCCACTCATTAGGACTCCCCCTATCACTAGTGATGCCCCAACACACCAGGAGGGTGAAGACTAACAGCATTACTACGCTCGGAGGAATGCACAGCAGCTCGGCTCCGGTACATCAGCTCACAGATGCCCTGTACTGCAGACATCACCCTAGGAGTGATGTGGGGAGAGAGCGCCATCTACCCACCCAGAGGGAGCAGGGCCAATTTTGCTCCCTCTAACGCCGGCAGCTTGATGGCAAAGCTGCATGAGCGGGGGTTCGAACCTGCAACCTCCTGCTCATAGTGGCAGCGCTTTAGACCTCTGGACCACTCTGCGCCATCTGCAGAAGCTTCTTACAGATGTTAAAGGATCGCAGTCTCCTCAGAAAATACAGCCGGCTCTGTCTGTATTTGTTGACCAGTCCAGTTTGTTGTCCAGCTGCAGACCAAGGTACTTGTAGGTCTTTAATGTCTCCACATCAACCCCCTCGATGGAGACCGGCTGCAAGGGTAGTCCAGACCTACGGAAGTCCACCACCATCTCCTTGGTCTTGGATATGTTCAACTGCAGTTGGTTCAGTCGGCACCAAGCAACAAAGTCATCCACCTGTCTCCTGTACTCCTCCTCCTGACCAATTTCTGCAGATGGCACATCTCGGAGTTGTACTGGAAGTCTGATGTGTAGAGAGTGAAGAGGAAGGGGGAGAGCACAGTCCCCTGTGGTGCTCCAGTGCTACTGACCACAGTCTCAGATGTACAAGATGTATATATTGTTTACTGCAGAGTTAGTGTTCATTTCTCTTAGGCCCACAAAAAATAATTGATTAAATTTAACCTCTGCATTTAACCCATCCATAGCAGTGCAAACAAATCTTCTTGAAATAGGGCAGTGAACACACACACATCTGGAGTGTGTCGCCATTTCAGTGAGACTGAAGGAACAGAAACTACTGTACATTTACTCCACCACCCTTGTTTCCTGCCAGTCCACAGGATCAAACACACAACCTTCTGCTCAGGCCTGAGGATTATTTCTGTAGTTTCCAAAATCATTAGTAGTAATCATTTGTCCCATGTCTCTGTGTGTGTGTGTGTGTGTGTGTGTGTGCAGCATACTGTAATTTCTGTGGCACTGCCTGAGGTTGCCAGTGTTTGACAGTAGAGGTGCTTGGGGTGACAGTTGGTGGGACATGTGGTTTGGGCCTGGCTGGATGCAGGGTTAATTGCCTGGTCCCGTCTGCCTCTCTGAATGAGTGTGTGTGTGTGTGTGTGTAGAGGAGCAGTAGATACACTCTGACATGTCATGTAAAGCATCAGACGTGGGCAGTCCTGTGGAGTGTATCTGGGGTTGGTCAGATCAGGCACAGCACTGCTGGATATGAGTCTGACAAACCAGCTAAGATACTTATAAGTGTTCCCCTGGGGAAAGATGTCAGGAGCACATGACCACAGCTCATCATTACTGCTCCCAGATCAGCCATTTGATGCAACAAACATGAAGAAATATTTTTTTAAATAAAAGTTTTATATTATTTCTGTTTTTTAAGCTTGGAAGAAGTCCTTTGTTCATACCAATTGAAACAGTATGTATTTGTTCCCATTTCTTTAAAACCCATGTGTGGGATGTGTGAACATGATATTAAAGGAGGCACATCATGGAACAGCCAATCAATTTAAAGGTCATTTCACCAGTAAACCATGTAACAACCCCTGCTATTATTTGGATTTCTGCATTCATTTCTAACAATGCAGTCTGAGCTTTAACTAAATTGTAGTTATAGACAAACATAATGTAACTAGACCAGTAGCACACAAACAGTTACTTTTGTGTTGTTTATATCATTAATTGAGCACACTGAGTAAACATGCCCATTGCAGGCTAGAAAAAGTAAATGATTAATTGAATTTGATAACCTGTAGATATCCCTTAGGAATCACCTCCTCCAAATGTTTTTTGACACTGTATATAAGATTTTTTTCAATGTTGAGGAGGAAGAGGCTCAGTTTATCAGTATTTCTGGAATTCATTTACTTTTGGAATATTTCTGTGATGCCTTTGCTTACTAAGTAGGGGTGGGCGATATGGTCCTAAAATAATATCACGGTAGTTCATGGTATTTTCGCAATAACAATACTTTTGGCGATATGACAAATTATTGAATTAAAAAATATATATTTCTGCGGCGCCGAGTGGTCCAGTGGTCTAAAGCGCTGCCACTATGAGCAGGAGGTCGCAGGATCGAACCCCCGCTCATGCAGCTTTGCCATCAGCTGCCGGTGTTCAGATGGAGCACAATTGGCCCTGCTCCCTCCGGGTGGCTAGATGGGGCTCTCTCCCCATCACACTTAAAGGTGGCGGCACGAGGCGTCTATGAGCGGATGAACCTAGCCACTGTGCTTTCCTCTGAGCGCGCTAGCTGCTCAGGAAATGATTCATCAGCAGCAGCTCGAAAAAAGGGGTGACTGACTTCACACGTGTCGGAGGAGGCATGTGCTTGTCCGCATCCTCCAAGAGTCACAGGTGCCACCGGTGATGGGGACGCACAAAGGGATGGGACAATTGGATAACCAAATTGGAAGAAAATGGGGAAAAATCTGAAATAAAATTATAAAAAATAAAAATATTAATACACTATAGAATACACTACTGCAACTAAATAAAATTACATTTTATTATTGCATACGATATGATATGGCACACCCCTGACTGAGAGGTTAAAAATGCCAGAATTTTATCAGATTTGTCAATGAATGATCCAGAATGTCATGATACTAATAATGCACTCCATATATCTCCATATATCCAGGATTAGTAAAATAAATGAAACTGGACAGATATAATGGATATCTATTAAATATATAATGGAAATGAGAACAGTATGAATAATTTTGTTTTGCTAAAAACAGCAAAAAAGTAGTACCCTGATGTGATCATTAGGGGTGGGTGATATGGCTCGATATTTCAGGGTATAATATGGTTCACAATATTCTAAAATGTTGGCGATATTATTGCGTACAATATGAAATGGCACACCCCTCTTACTTAACCCTCTTCATCAAGTCACATTAAGTTGCCACAGCTCATTTAAAGTTCAATATGTAATTTAAACTGATCATTATAAAACACATATTATCTCTTTCCCAACTATTCTTTAGTTAATTTACTTATGTTATTTAGGTCATTGTCTTGTTACATCACCCAATTGCTGAAGCTCCTGGATGCTGCATTTACATTCTATTTTAAATTGTTTTGAAACACCTATGAATTTATTGTAACCTCAATTATCACAAGGCATTAAGGACCTGGGGTTTACAATTTGTAAACAATTTGCCTGTTGGTACACATCCAGGCTTTTGCGAAAATGTACAAATGTGTTCGTCTCTTTAAGATTTTTTTTTCCCACAGTTCACAGGAATTAATCTTTCTAGAAAGTAACATGTTTGTAAGTAACTAGTGTTTATAAAGGTGTGCAACCCATATTTACATTAATACAGAGTTAATACTTTTACTTTTTTATAGCCTGCCATATGTTTACACAGGTGTTTACTTAATCTGCTTGGTAAAAGATATGATTAGTTTAGTTAAATTGTGTTTGACTTTACTGTGATTGTAACTTAGATAATGATTAGACACATTTTGTTAGTAATCAATGCAGACATTCTGTTAATCAAGGTAATTCCAAAAGGTCCATTTATCTTTTATCACAACTGTAGCTGCCGTTAAGGCAAAAAACAGAGCATCCTCCTGAGTTCTTAGATAAAGAGAGATGAAGAGAGTTTTCGATTGTGGAATGTGGTCACGTAAACTGAATGATGACTGCTTTTGGTACACATGCCCACACAAATAGCATAAGTGGACCTCAGGGGAAAATAGAATATAAGACAATGTAGGATTTGGCAGCGTTTAATTGCAGAGTTTGTTGGTACCTGGCATTGCTTCCCGGTAAACATACTGTATGCTCTTTGTGATATGAAGGCAAGCCATTTTTCAGTTGCATCAGGGAGTTTAAATCCAGGGCTTAATTGCTTCTAGACTGCTTAGTCATTCGCCTCCCTACTGTACCACCATCTACTGCCGATAAGCACTGGCAGTATAATGAGGCAGAGTCATGCATTGACGGCCGCTGTAAAAGTTATCCTGTTTAAGATGGGTAATGGCAGCCCTGTTAACATCTGATTCCAGTGGATGGAAATTTAAATCAGTTAAGTAAACAGCATGCAAATTAGAGAAAACCCAAATGGTTCAAAGTTCTCCTAAACCTCTGTGATATATTTCATGTCAATGAGAGATTCTACAGCACGAGTTTAACAGGGACTCACATCCAGTTAGGCTCATGAGTGGCACGACTCCAGGAGAGAACAGTCCAGCCATTGTTTTCCTTCTATTACAGGTGGTGTAATGTAGGGAAGGCCTAAAGCACCTGTGCTAATGAACAGGAGCTGCCGGTCCCTCACACACCTGCAGGGGAAAGCTCAGACTGTGTCGTGACACACAGTGGGTTCTTGTGAGCAAAGTTTATATTACAACTGGCTTATTAGACTTGAGTCAAACAGTCCCATAACAGTCATGAAGATTAAAAAGCCAATTAAAAGCCAATAGTGCTTGTAAATACAGTATATCTACACCATTGGGTGTGGTGGTCTAAAAGAAAGGTGTTTTCAGGTAAATTTCTTGCATATTGCTATCTTGGCAACAGAAAACACAAGTGCTCGACTGACTAAAAAAAGCCTAGGCAGACGCCAACAGTGAGCTGTTAATTGCTATCTTGGCATTGAATTGTCAATACAAACATGGCAACATGCAAACCCCCCCTCTTTTTGTGCACAAACCCATAGCGCATGCCTGTTGGCACCTATGCAAACATTTACATCAACAATAAACAGAAATGATCCACACTCGCGCACCTTCACAGCATGAACGAGCAAGTCATCATCCTCTGCTGAGGAGCGTTGGACACGTCCAGGTAGCTATGCTCTTAATATAGCAAACTGCCAAAGTCAGAGCACACCTGGCTCCTAAAGTGAATGAAGTGATACTGATTAGTTTATTGCACATATAGCCCACACACTCATGATTAATTAAGAAAATTAGCCTTAATTAATATGCCTTTTGGACATTTCAGGCCACATGAGGTGTACTTTTCCTGTCTTTATGATAGCAAAGACACACAGACGCCCTAAATCAAGGGTGCTTTTACCTTTTTTGCTTCTGAATTTTGGATCCGTACTTTTGAACCAGTGTTTTGCCATAATCTTACTCCCTTTCACAAAATTACATGCATCACTCAGTATCAATATGGGCAAAAGCATACACTTGTGAGTTCTGTATCTATAACTGTTGAGTAGTGCTTATTTATAAATGGAAATAAAAGAAATATGAGGGAAGTCTGTTATGCTCATTCTGGTGTGTGACACAAATGCATGGAATTGCAACTTGCTGAACTAAAAAAAAAATCTACAAATCAGTTAAAAAAAGTACATGGAGGTGCTGATTAAACAGCTGTTTAACATGAAAACCAACTCGACAAAATGTACAATGTAACAAACAAATGAGCTCTTAACACAACATGCAGATAGCATCGTTTTGAGAAGAAGCAGGAAGACATTAGAAAGACCACATATGTGTGTGTGCTGATGTATTGAGATGTATTGATGTGTGCTCAGTAGGTGTTGCATAACGTGTGTAAACTATTCCTGTCAGAGTTGTGCAAATACAGTACTAATGAGGTGTGATTTTACAGAATCAATAAAGTCAATGTTCGATTCAGTGAAGCGCAGACAGATCAACAGGAGCAGTTCAGTTAACTGAGTCGACCTTTGATTGGCTGGGTTCAGTGGGAAAGCGTGTTCTTGGTCACTGTATCTGCAGTAAGCTTTATTTTAGACTTCTTTTAGACTGTTTCTTCTCGCTCTTACTGCAAACACTGCTGTTTTTTGGTGGAATCCGCTGTGGATTTTCTGCTGCCAGTGCTCAGCTGAGCAGGTGATGGATGTGACAGATGGAAGGACACTTCTGGGATGGTCCTCCAGCACTTAACCATATTGCTCATGCTGCTTATTGAGCCATTATTGGTGAGCAGTCAGAGGGGAAGCAGGTCAGGGGGGAGAGTATCTTCCTCTGTAGCAAAGATTCATACATCAATACGTCAATGCTGGAAGTAAAGTCACATAATGGGGCTGCTCTTTAATTATATGTCTTCATACACTATATTGCCAAAAGGTAACTCAGGTTCCAGTCTCTTCAGTGGCCACAGGTGTATAAAAGCAAGTGTAGTAGACGTTGTTTTGCTGTTTAAGCTGTGAGCTGCACTTTGGTGATGTTTATTTCCTCTATTAAAGCTTATTTATCTAATCATCTAATACATCATGTTCTAATAGAACATATTATTTGAATGTAAAAATCATGGAAACTACACTGAGACATTATATATATATATATATATATATATAAACCTTTATTGTAGTCAGTTTGCAATGCGTACCAATCTATACATTTATTTGTTTTTCCTCCCTCTTAAAAATACAAGAACATTAGAGCATTTTAACTTAATCACAGAATACTGATGTAGTTAACATGATTTTTGTAAATTGTTTAATACCGCTTCTTCCAAAACATCCATTACATACTGTATACTATTGGGTATGTCTGCAGCCTGTGGCCTATATAGTAAGTACAGACTCTTATATTTTATATATACAGTGTGTCCAGATATATTGAAGATATGATTAATGTGCTTACATATGCCTATAAGTCATTCCTATGCAAAATGTACAGAAAGTGTTTTTTGTGTATAACACACTGTATCTGCCTCTCCTCTTTCTGCTTTTGCTCTCAGTCTATTGCAGTTATTTGAGCCTCGTGAAACAGTACAGTAGCTATCTCTCCTTCATGCCCTGCAAAAATCCTCATAGCAGTAAATCATAATCTCTGTTGTCATGTAAAAATCTTGGATTACCAAAATCTAGCATGATTACATAGTGCGAGTGAAACAGAGGAAATAGCAGGGCACTGCACTACAGCGCGAGCTTCTTAAGACGCGCTTATTGCTGACCTATTTATCACCGGCCACTGCTTTTGTCTCTTCAACATTTTAATCTTTAATCTTCAAATAGTCTCAGAAACAGTGGAGGAAGACTGAGGAGGATTCTAGATGGGATGTAAAAGACTCTGAGAAGAGGATGTTCTGAGAAGAGGATATGTATCTTAAGTATTTGTGGACACCCACTGAATGGCTGCTGCCATTACAGTATACAGACTAAATTATGGTTTTAGACAAACACAATCTAACTATACCAATAAAACACGAACATGTTGTGATGTTTATATCATTAATTGAGCACACTGAGTAAACGTGCACAGGCAGGCAGGCAAAAAAATCACCTTCTCTAAATGTCTGTGAAGAACCAAAAGAAGTACTTACATACAGGGTTAAACAGAATATAATTTGCCAAATTAGCCTTTGTGCACTCCAACTGTTGATGGCTATGCTCAAATGTTACAGTCATATGAAAAAGTTTGGGCACCCCTATTAATCTAAATTATTTTCAGTTCTAAATATTTGGGTGTTTCCAACAGCCATTTCAGTTTGATATATCTAATAACTGATGAACACAGTAATATTTCAGGATTGAAACAGAGTTGCCTGAGGTATGCAAAAGCACACTTTAAACCAAAAAGACTCTGTTTGTGGCATGCTTGCACAAATGGCTTTCGCATCACTCTGTGGATTGTCCTTGACTGTTCTCACCATTCTTCTTCTCTGCCTTTCTGATATTTTTCTTGGCCTGACACTTCTGGGCTTAACAAGAACTGTCCCTGTGGTCTTCCATTTCCTTACTATGTTCCTCACAGTGGAAACTGACAGGTTAAATCTCTGAGACAACTTTTTGTGTCCTTCCCCTGAACAACTATGAGCAATCTTTGTTTTAGATCATTTTAGAGTTGTTTTGATGAGCCCATGATGCCACTCTTCAGAGGAGATTCAAATAGGAGAACAACTTGCAATTGGCCTCCTTAAATACCTTTTCTCATGATTGGATACACCTGGCTATGAAGTTCAAAGCTCAATGAGGTTACCAAACCAATTTTGTGCTTCAGTAAGTCAGTAAAAAGTAGTTAGGAGTATTCAAATCAATAAAATGATAAGGGTGCCCATACTTTTGCACCGGTCAAATTTTGGTTTAATGCATATTGCACATTTTCTATTAGTACAATAAACCTCATTTCAATCCTGAAATATTACTGTGTCCATCAGTTATTAGATATATCAAACTGGAATGGCTGTTGCAAACACCCAAATATTTAGAACTAAAAATGATTAAGATTAATAGGGGTGCCCAAACTTTTTCATATGACTGTATGTACTTGAACGTTGGGGAATTTGACTGAAGTTGAATTACTGATTTACTTTTTTAAGGCTGCCATCAAATCCCACAATGTGCACCCACATTAACCCATTAACTTCCTCTCAACTAATTGGTAAAGCACATGAGTCACTCCACCTTATTAAAGGTGTTGAACTGAACTCAACTTGATCGTGCCATCCCTACCAAATAGCAGATGATTGTTAGGATAATAAATTCCACTATAAGTTACTGTGTCTTTCATTAGTTTGTTGTTTTAACTCTCATCTTTGAATTAATTCACATATTTGGATTGTTTTCTTAAAGGTAACAAACACTTTTTACATAGTGGTATATATATTCAAAAAACTTCCAGGGCCTTTAAAAACAAACAAACAAAAAAACATACTCCATTGTTTTTTTTCTCTTAGTGAGGACATTGATCTAGCACTGCTATGTGACACTGTATTACTGCAAGACATTGCAAATTAATTAGCATTTACTGTCAGAAAAGCATGTTGCTGAAACTGCAGGGATGTTGAAATGATATCTGAGATATCTGAAATGTCACAGATCAGGCTCTTGTTTGTGCAGGTCGGTGACAGTAGTGGAGAAAAGTAGTGAAATGAACACACTTTTTGATTGCTTTGAAACTTTGTGGAGAAGATGTAGAGTTTAGAATCTTTTCAGTGTGATTGGAGAGCACTCGTCCGGCTCTCGCTCACGAAAGCTGCGTTTTCTCAGCGAGTGCTGAAGCTGCCATAAGGATCACTCCTAAACGGTTGGTATGCATTGAATTGTGAAAGACTGCATCTCGATTCGGAAGCCAATTATTTTAAAGAACACTCAAAAAACCATCACAGATCACAAGCAGGCCTGGAGTAAACAAGCGTGCTGCTGTCCTGCTGCACATAAGATACACTTCAATCTGCTGAGTCGTTACAAAACCACCACAATTGTTTTGTGCTTCAGCTTATAGTGTGCCTTACATTTTCCTCAGATCCTGGAGTGTATATTAACTCTGAATTTCACTGAATACTTAGGTGACTGTTACTTTAAGCCCAGGTATTAGCCCAGCTTTAAAAAATATATATCTTACAGATACATTGTTATTGAACGGTTTTACACTACAACTTTCATTTACAACATAACAACCTCAATGCAACTTACTCTAGACTGTATTTACACTTTCTTATCGAGATTAGATTTGGAATTAGGGCTGGGTTAAATTATGATATCATGATAACTAATTACATTCTAATTACACTCTTATAAAGTGTTCAAGTACTGAGCATATTATTATTATATAAAAGTAAAAAAATCACAATATGATAAAATATTATAATATTGCCCAGCTCTATTTGGAACTGTCTACCACCTCGACTAAATTGTGTACTAGCCTAATTAGCTTCAAAAAAACAGCATAAAACATATTTTTCACTGGCAATTAATACATACATCCACAATATCTAATTACAAATAAATAGTTATGTTATGTTAAAAAAATAGAATCTAAGGGTGGCGAGTGCTCCAGTGGTCTGAAGTGCTGCCACTATGTTCAGGAGATCGCTGGTTTGAATCCCGGACATGCAGCTTGCCATCAGCTGCTGGCGCCTTGAGAAAGCACAATTGGCCTTGCTCTCTCCGTGTGGGTAGATGGCTCATCACAATTACATTCTTGCTTCTGAGAGCAAGCAATTGTTTTCTTTTTTATTGTAAGTTATTTTAGATGCTTTGTGTATAAAGAAATTAAAGCATAAAAAGCACATTATATATTTTAAATGTAAAATTAAGAAATAAAGAAATGCTATTTATACACAGGCCGTGTGTAAGGTTTAAAGAACAGTTCTAATAACTGTATAAATGGATCTAGCTTTTACAGATCTCACACTAAACCCTGACCCTTCTTCTCTTCCACTGAGGAATCTCTTTTTTTATTTCAAGGCTAATATTGCACTAATGCGTGTTTTTCTTAAACCCTCATTCACTAGGTTTTGCAGGTGTTTGCTGAGTGAAATACTGCACGCTGTTAATGAGAATCCTGAGAAAGCTATAAAGAGGCAGCTTGTTAATGTGATCTAATCCCCAAACTATACTTAGCACAGAGGAGCAGAGGCTGTGTTATGAAGTGCACAATTGGCTCTTGCTCAGCCCTAATAGTTAGCTGCTGTCATCACAGGGAAAACAGATGGTAGTAATCACACACAATCAGATAGTTAAACTAGCAAAAAAAGGAAAAAGGGGCCTAGTGCTTTGTGGCTATAATCTTAATATAAATGTGCCTAAATTATTCTTGGATTTGACACGCAGTTTTATGAAATTACCCAATTAGTGTTTGTTTTATGTAACTTTGAAGAAGTAAGCCTTGAAGGATTATCAAACATAAAACATGCACTGTCAGTCTTTTAAAAATAATGTTATGTTTATGTTTGTGCAAAAGTTTGGACACCCTACGTATTGCAAAAGTTCAGAGATTTTTAACAATTTTTAATCCACAATCTGCCACATTGTTTAGTTTAAAGCTGTTTTAGTAACTTTTTAGTTGAGTTTTTTCTTTTAAATTTTTATTTTAATTATTTTGTCCTTTTATTTATCTAATTTTATGTCTTATGTTTATTTATTTCATCCTTTTATTTATTTTATTAAATAAATTGGCCTTTTACCTTTTTATTTCATTTATTTTGTCCTTTTATTTTTTATTCTTTTTAAACTTATTATTATTATTATTATTATTGATTTTAGTTTCATCATTTACCTTTTTATAATTGTGGTGATCTTTTAGTCCTCTATTTCTTTTATTTTTATTTATATTTTATTATTCTAATTATTACATTTTAGCCTGCCTGCATACCTTTATTCTGGATTTTTTTATTTCTTCTTAATTAAATCTTATATCGTTTGCTTGTTTTCATAATTTAAACTTGATAGGCTGCTTTTAAAATGAGGGTTACCCTCAATGTATTACCAAGTGAAAATAAAGGTTGATAGATTGATTGTCTAATTAAGACAGGAGGTTCAGATTGTTTATGTGAAACAAACTTTAGCACAGTAATGAGCTCACGCATAACATTATGTGTTTAAATCATTTACATCCATGTTCTCCCTAAAATAGTGCTCTAAATAGTGATCTGTATTTTCACATTTAAGGAACAGTGAATAGCACGCAGTTTTAGACTTATCCAAAGTCTTAGAACTTAACTAGTAACTAGGAACTCTCAGCTGAATCAATTTTCCAGCTTTTGTATTTTTGAATTTAATTTTAACACTCATCAAACATAGACTCCTTTGTATCATTTGCGTGAGACTGTATGGTGAGCAGTTCCAGGTCTGAAGGTCTGTATTCCTGCACAGTGTGGTGTTTTTCCTGCTTAAGCACACCTGATTCAACTCACCTGTTATTCACCAGGTTCAGTAATTCTGTTAGAGCAGGGAAATTTGCTTATTTGGCTGGACTACAGCCCCAGTTGCCCGACCCTGCTGTATGGTCTCGGGCGGGGATTCTGATTTTGATTTGGATCTGATTCGCTGTGCATCACGGAAAATAGGCTCTAATTAGCATAACTCTCGTGAACCCCACAGGGACTATGTGAGGACTCCATTGGGGGTTGCATTAAGATTAGGGACCCAAAGCCTAGGGGAACCCTTTTGATATAGAAGCTTTACCCATCCTACAAAAAAGCTAAAAATTCTCCACACTGAAGTTAATTTGTTTTGTAAGCTTACTTTTTAATAGTCAAAATAGAATAGTTTCCCAATGGTGGAACAATCTACCCTCTACTACCAGATCAGGAGCATCCCTCACTATCTTCAAGAAACTCCTGAAGACAGAGCTCTTCAAAGAGCACTTACTCTCTTAACACCTCTAACAAACTAACTACTTCTAACCCTAATTTCCTTCTTCCCCTCCTTTCCTCCTCCATCCCACTATTTCCCTTATTGGCCTCCCCCTTTTTTTTTTTTTTACCTTGAACTGCTATGTCTTTTATTGCTAAACGTACTTCATTATTCATTACATTTTGGAAAAAAGTGTCTACCAAATGTAATGTAATGTAATATTCAGATTTAGACTGTTTTAAAATTGATTGTGGAGCTTCTGCTTATGAGAAAAATGTCTTTTAAACCCAAAGCTCCTCTAGATCTGATCTTTAAAAAGATGAAATGTCCCCACTGGTCTGTATAAAGATCTACTAAAGGACAAATCTATCTGCTGTCAGGTAAAACCTCTTTATTGAAGCTCTCCCTGGAAACATTAGGAATCGGTTTAATATGTCATATAATCTTTTCATTACAACTCTGGGCCCTGTCTTATTGTAGGGTGTTGTAAATGTTGGACAGCAAGGGATATTAAAACCTGCAGCTCTCTGTCTTTTAATCTTATTTCCTTTATGTATCCTCACGGGAATTGAACCTGTGACCTTGCATTTATAGATCTGAGGCAATTCATCAGAGTGTCCCTGGCATAACTCTTATTGTGTGAGTGTGTGTCGTCTGGGACACTTTAAATATTACTGCTTGCATTGTTGGTGAATGGTTTGTTCAGACAGCAGAGAATGTTAAGGATCTGTTCCTGAAGATGCTGGAAGGCTTGTTTGAGTGTTTGAATCTGCGTAGTACCCTAGAACCTTTAAGAAGCCGCTTCCTGTTTTAAAAATGACATGCTGTAAATCTCACGCCTGAACGGATATATATTTCCCCAGGATCAAATGGGATTATCATTCACAGGCGACACGTCTCCATGTTCATGGCACGTTTCTTTTAATAAATGGCTAGCTGGGGAGACACTGAAAAAAAATGGATGGGGATTTTTTAAGGTTTAATTTTTCATTCGTGCTGTTTTGAATATTTGATGATCAAAATTCTGACTGCATCCAGCAGGAATGCATTGTCAGAGGTGCACTGAAGGATATCCTTGGGCTGTCCTATTAATCTCTATTAAGCACAGACATGTCAGACAAGCCTGTAGGTGTGTGTGTGTAAGTGTGTATCTGTTTGTCTGTTTGCTGGTGTGGGCGTGTCTACATGTGTATTATTGGCAGAAAGATTGCTCAAAGATTGTTTTCATATTTAGCCTGTTACAAATATATAAGGGAATCCATATAATACATACTGTATACACTGACATACCTGAAGTACTGAGAAAGCATAATGATGTGTTACCTCAGGAGGTGGCTTGGAAAAAGCCCACGCCTGCATAAGTTGTGAGGTGTTATCTTGTGAACAAGATTCAACACTGGCCAGCATTATCATGGCAAAGTGATGGGAAGTATTAGAGCTTAAGTGAGGCCTGATAGGAGGTGCTGGATGGATGCGACATTCCATTTCCATTTCAGTTGTGCAAGCTTTTAACATTATTTAATCCGCAGTGTCTTCTTTGTACTGAGAGATTTATACATCATATAAATCATATATATTAACCATATATATATCTCATATATATATATATATATATATATATATATATATATATATATATATATATATATATATATATATATATATATATATATATATTTATAATATGACTTACAGTGAACAGTTCAGTGAGTAGTAATAATCATGACCAGTGGCATATGGCAAGAATTGTTCGTATACACAGACAGAAACTTCTATGATGTCTATGGGGGGCTTCCCTACTAGCCCACCACGCTCCGCAAAACCAGCAAGCTGATTGGTTGTTTCTCCTAAAAGGTGAAACTTTATCCATGAACTGGCTCTGTGATTAGAATGAAGAGTTTTATCATTCTCGCACGGCTAGTGGTCTGTCTCTTCAGTAATAATACAGCTGAGCTGAGCGAAACGATTCGGGGCTGCTGGAAAATTATTCGGGGCTAAAGCCCCGGAAGCCCAGTCCAGGCGATGCCCCTGCCCCTACTTATTTATGGTTTCTTTTGAGATCTTTTTTTAAGCAGCTGTCTACTGTCCAGGAAAGGCTTTCTATTAGAATTTGGAGCATTGCTGAGAAATTTGAATACATTCACTGTCTAGAGCATGCTTATTGATCTCCAACCCCTATACCCACCTTGTCACCAACTGTCCAACTCATCCCAAAAGTATTAGACAGAGCACCATCATTCAAGAGTACACAGTTCCACTGCTTTACCGCTCAGTGTTGAGGCCCCTTTCCTCCCTCTAGCCCATGCCTGATATTAGGAAAAAGAAAAAGAATCAAACAACTGGAAAAATAAATGAATAAAGTACAGTGACGGGTGGTGCAGTAGTGCAGCAGCTCCGGACACTGGGCATCTGGGGTTGTAGGTTCAATCCTGGCTCTGTTCACTGTCTGAAAGGAGTTAGGTAAATTCCCCCCGTGTCTGTAGATCAACTGCCTATTCTAACTTGCCCCTAGACCTGAGTGAATGAGTAATTGTGGTACACTGTAGAAGCTGTGTATGCCTGCAGTCGATGATCCTAGGTACTGCTGAGCCCATCTTGACCCTGACCAACCCTGAAGCAGACAGGAAGATGGATGGATGGCTGGATGAATGGAAGTATGATGACTTATTAAGGCCTGACATGCAATCAGTTAATGAGTTATTGTTATGATTTTACAGCCTCTAGCAAAAAGAAAAATGCCATTCAAAACCAAATGCACACTCCCACAGTACATTAACACACATGTGCATCAGCTTCTGGTCATTCTGGTCTATTAGATCAAATTCTATTGGACAAGTGGATGAGCATTTATCATTTCACACAGACAATACGCTTCAGTGCTGAGTCACGGATCTCGCTTTTGTCAGATTTCAGATGGACTTAGTATAAAACCACGGTACAATGGGAGACACTCGAGCGTGCAGACATCTGATGAATACTGCATTGTATTAGCAGCTCACAGTCTGCAGTGGGCAGAATGAGTTCTGGCTAGATTTGCTGTGTGAAAACTCCAGTGCTCGATGGATCCACCTGATAAGGACTGTGTTATATGAGTGGTTCCCTAGAACCCAGTTTTTTTTATCTGTCTATACTGTATGTGAAAGGAACTGTTCATGTGACAAGATTGTAGTTCCTGCCGAAACTTTGAGTATAATTGCAGTGTTGATTCATGGCTGGTTGCTTTGGTGCATCTGCTGGTTGCTATTGTCTTGCTAAGCGGTTGCTAGCTGGTTGCTGAAGTGTTGCTAGGTGATTGCTAAGCTGTTGGGGGTGTCCAAAGTTTGAGCATGGCTATGGTCGCTAGACTGGTCTGGATGCATGGGCTGGCGTGCCGGGGTGTCCAAACTTTTGAGAGCGCTTATGTATGCTAGGTTGCTCTGGACATGCGGGGAGTCCAAATGTTTGACCAATAATATCTAGTTTATCCAATAGCTCCTCCATACACACACAGTACTGGAGCGGTGACCGGTGTGCCGGGGTGTCCAAACTATTGACCAATATCTATATTGGACCATTGTTCTCTACTGGTATGTGAATGCATGTTAAGGGAGATGCCTTTATTGAGACGTTGATGTAAAATTGATTTGTCAATATAATACTGCTTATTGCACATTGCATATTCACAGTCAAAATTTTACATTATTTTTATGGTTAAAAAAAGTGTTACTGAAGTGCCCTCTAGAGTGGCATTAACAAAGTGCCCTAGTGGCTGCTTCTCTTATGGCGATGTAATAAAGTCCCTACTATGGCTGTCTTACAATAACTTATAATGACGTGCCCTATAGAGCAATAATATTTAATAATGCATCTTAATAAGTGTCCATCTATGGATGGACTTTTACCATTTCAATAGAAGAAGGTGCAGTTACAGAGTGTCTTCTATGCCATCCCTACCAGACAGTGTCCAAAAGGGATGCCCTGTCTGAAAAAAGGATGCAGTGCTGTATAGGGCACTTCTCCAGGTACCCAGAAAACATAAAAGTGCTTATTTAAAGGAGAATTGCACTACTAGTTGTTAATTTCTATAATTTTAATTTATTTACTTTTTATCATCCTTCCTTCATTCCAGCAGTCAATAGATACTGTTTGAGTACATATACATCTGGTGCAGCCAGATCAGGACCACGGACAGCACCCTGACTCTGAACTTCCAAAAAGAGATAAAAGAGATAATCTCCCACTGCTGAATTACATGATCCTAATGCAGAACAATGTAAAAGCAAAAGGTGCAGCCCATCAATATCATTTGGCATTGCTGTATTGCTAGGTGGCACTGTTTATTGGAATGGAAGTGTAGTGCTGGACTGCAGAACGATTTATGTGCAATTTCCTGCAACCTAATCTCTGCATATCAGATGCTCAGGAACACCTTTTCCTTACATAATATTCTCTGAAAGAGACAGTGAATCTCGCTCAGTGAATATCTGCTTTAAATCAAAACACAAGTCTTGCAAACTAAACCACGCTAATGCTTGCATCCATCATTTTGTTTAAATGTGACTTTCATAGCATCTAGGAGACGTTAGATAGGTAGCTTGCACGAGACTGTTACATCAACAATCTTGCGCGTGCACTTCTCTCTCTCTATTTTCTGAGCTCTCGCTCTCTTTCTGATCTCTCTCTCTCTTCACCTATCCCTAAGCTCTCTTCCTACTTCTCTACCTCTCTCTCTCTCTCTCTCCACCTATCCTTCTTGCGCTCACTCTGCATCCCTCTGTTTTCATCTCTCTCTCTCTCTCTCTCTCTCTCTCCTTCTCTATTTTATGCGCACACTCTGCCTGCTCTCTCTCTCCCTCTATGTGTGCTCTCTCTCTCTTTTCTGAGCTCTCTCTCTTTTCTAAGCTCTCTTCCTACTTCTCTACCTCTCTCTCTGTCTCTCTGTCTCTCTCTCTCTCTCTCTCCTTCTTTATTTTATGCGCGCACACTCTGCTCTCTCTCTCTCTCTCTCTCTCTCTCTCTCTCTCCCCCTCCCTCCCTCGTGTTTTTTTCTGAGCCACTCAGGCGCGCGCTCTCCGCAGCAGCAGAAGCAGCAGAAGCAGCGCGTGCAGGCAGGCCGCTCTTCCTCCTTATCATCTTCCTCCTCCTCAGCTCTTCTTCATCATCATTTGGGGAATTGTGCGTCAGGACTGTACGCTGAGCTTCCCGCGGACTTTGTATAATATTCGCCTTTCTGGAGGTGCGAGCTAACCTGCGCGCGCGCGAGAGAGAGAGGGGATTCCGGGCTCGCGCTTTCGTGCTTTCGCTCTTGCGCGCTGGACCCGCTGCATCCTTGCCTCAGTGGCTCTCTCGCTCACGGAGCGACATTGACTCGCGCTTCGCAACTTCGCACGGATTAAACGGGGAAGGGGGTCGCGTGCGAGCAGAGGAAAGTACAACATTATATATATACACACACACGGGACCGGAGCTGCACGGGCACCGGAGTGGCACGCGGAGGGGGTAGGGGGAAACTCTCCTTCCCTATATATATTCTTCTTCTTCTTCCTTCTCCTCCTCATCCTCCTCTCCTGTGGAATTAAAGCTACCTTCATCATCATCACTCTTCCGACTCTACCGCCAGCGCGCCTACGAGCACCTATACCCCCGTGCCACCCTCCTCCTCCTCTTCTTCCTCCTCTTCTCCTCTTCCCTCCTCCTCCTCCCTCTCTCTCTCTCTCTCTCTCTCTCTCTCCAGACCCCTCAGCTTCTCCTCTCAGAGCATCGCAATGCCCGCGCGCTGAGTCCGGCGCGGCTCCTTAAGCTCACCCCCATCCTCCTCCCCTGCGCGCGCGCGCACGGCGGCGGCAGCAGCATCAGCACCAGCACCAGCACCAGCCTCAGCATCATCATCAGCCTAGACAGCAGCGGCAGCATCAGTAGCGGCTGAAGCGGCAGTGGCAGCGGCAGTGGCAGCGGCATGGCTCCGTCCCTGCTCCTCGCCTCCAGCTGCCTGCTCCTGGCGACCCTGGCCACGGCCAAGGTGTGCAACGACTACACCGGCCACAGCGTGGACGCAGCGTGGTCGGCCAGGGACGTGCCCATCATGGTGCTCATGCCCATGAACGAGTCTGCGCTGATGAGCAGCATCAGCCAGGGCATCGAGCCCGCGGTGCAGCTCGCCATCCGCCACATCCGCGAATCCCGCAAGTACGCCTTCTCTCTCATCACCAAGATCTACGACACTGAGGTACGTGGGAGAGTGTTTGTTTCAGGGTCGTGTCTTGTGTGTGTGTGTGCGTGAGTGTGCGTACGCGCGTGTTGTGGCGTATCCCAGAGAGTGTGCGTATCCCACAGATCCAGCCAGGATCGTAAATGCGTGTAAATGCATACATAAATGGTCGTAAGGACGCAGTGTTGCAATGTAGCTCGTGCGCTACGTCTGTCTATTTTGTCTTGAAGCCCCCCTCAAAGCATCAAAACAATCCAAATACGATCATATTCATATGCCCCCTCCAATCAGGTGTTATATAGTACAAAAATAAAGCAACCCCCCTTCTTCACCACCCATCCCACGTGCACACAGCTCGTGACACCGTCACCCACCGCCTCCCTGCTCATTATGCTCATTATAGACAGGTAGAGCTCACATCATAGATCAGCCTGTAGTTGACTGACTACAGTAGCACTTTACAGTAGTAGCAGAACCAGCATCCAATCAGAAGCCCCGTATTTGAATGCTAATGCAAAATTCAAGGCTGTGTTATTCCTATAGCAGCAATACATTATGCAGCAGTTTCCATAGTGCGGTAAACACACTGGCTGCTCAGTCAGCTGGGAAAGGCAGCATGATGCTATTATAGGGGTCCAAGCACTTTTCCAAATATATTGTATATTGGTATTGTAAATACCAATAATAATATATGGATTGATTGATTAAGCATAACAAGCATATTCATCAACCTACACCCCTACGTTCCTTCACACATATTCTATAAGTCTTATTTTATGCTCCTCACATATAA
The DNA here is from genome assembly GCF_023375975.1 of Astyanax mexicanus. NCBI lineage: Eukaryota > Metazoa > Chordata > Actinopteri > Characiformes > Acestrorhamphidae > Astyanax > Astyanax mexicanus. The sequence continues at coordinate 47,771,271 of NC_064410.1, read as the reverse complement.
AAAACAAGAACTGAGCTTTCCTCTCTCCTCACCTGGATGTGTAGATGTGCTTGGTTTCCTTTACACCTGAAGATGGCAGTCATTTGTTAGGGTTTCTCTGGCTGCATCTGACCTTAGCTTTTACAGCTCCTCCAAGGATATACAGGAATTGGAATGTAATTGCAGCCTGGACACATTAAGGCTCAAACTAAATGCTCAGGATCCTAAAGAGCAGTGTGGAAGACTTATGGTGCTCAACTCTACACTTTTTAGAACAGACTAAAGATCTAAAGGACATTTCAGTATTGTTTTGTTTTGGGATGGAAAAAGTGGATTTTATGTAATGGAACCTTTACACCAAATTCAACACATATTTTGCCATCTGTGTTCTGTAAACCAGGCTCACAACTTTATAGTTTTATCTGCATTTACTCACTTTAATTTACATCGTGCGTACAAGTGCTTACTACCAAGGGAAGCTATATATTTGTGGTTCTTTGTGAACGTAAACAGAATTGGATGCTTCAATTGATGATCCACCATATATTTGCACAGATAATTGCACAAGCTTGCACTTAAAATGTTTTGGACCATTAAAACGCACTTTTGAAGTTTTTTGCTGTAAAATTTGGACTTTGTGAAAAAGGAAGAGATTGCTAATTGGTCAGAGAGAATTGTCAGTTTAAACGATACAAAACAGGAACAGGATCTCTTCAACAGTTTTCATTGTTATTGTGTCATCACATATCTCACCACTGATAAGGGTAGTAAAGGTGTTGATGTCATCACCAGCTACATTTGTGGGAGTGGGGGATGTGATAGTAGAAAATGAAACAGATGTCAAGTCGAGTAGAGTTAAATACTGTAGGTAATTCAGCATGAAATGGACTTGGGGTGTAGTGAAACGTGATAAAGAGTTTCAACTTTTGTCAAATAGCGATCCTCCATTCATCTCAACTATTCCGAAATACATCGCTTTTAGCCAATGCTCTCATCGGGCTTACAATGCAAGAGATTGCTAGAAATTGCTATTTTTACACCATTAACAAGCCCAAAGTAGCTCTATGCTTCACTGGTAGAATTCTGAGGGCCCTGATATTTAAAATGAGACACTGAGAATTTAGAAAATACACAAAATCGACGGATGAGCACAAACATAAAGGTAGGATAGTGGAACAAATTGTTAAATTAATTCTGTGGAAATGCATGAATTGCAGATGCTGCTGAAAATATCTCTATAATGTGCGTGCACTGAATTTATTTTGCAATCTATTCCCTTTCACCTATATCAGGGCCCTCAGAATTCTACCAATTGTCTAAAAACGCTGTACGTGGGAATGCTGGGGGTGAAAGGAGATGGGCTATTCAACAAAAGTTTGTACTCATCATCATGTTTTATTACACCCCAAGTCCATCTCACACTGGAGTTCTCCTTTAAGTTGATTAATGGTTGTCTATGGGCCATGTTGTGTATTTTACCATTAAAAACATACTGTAAGCTAAAGTCATTTCACCTGTCAACTGAGACCTGTCTCAATAATTGTGTTATCTACTTATCATACAACATTTGCACAAGACCCACGTATATTTTAGCAGAGGCGTAGATTTCATCCAGCCTCGCTGTTCTGTTTTCTCCTCCACTCTCTTTAGGCTAAAATGTCAATTCCAATGCCTGACCATTTTTAGATGTAAAAGTTTCCATTGTATTTTAAAACTTAATGACTGCATAATTATTATTGTATTATATTATCATTATATCTGTGACAAACATCTCTTAACATCTTAAAACAGTGTTTTTCAATCCTAGTCCTGGTGCCACTCCTGCCCTGCACATTTTAGAGGATTGCTAGCTCTAATACACGCCTGCAGTTTGGAAAGACTCTTGTTAATGAGCTGATTATTTGAATGAGGTGTATTGGGACTAGGGCTGGACAATAAATCCATATCAATATTTATTACAATAGCAAATGCATCAATAATGGTGATATGATTTTTAAACACATTTCTGATTCACAGTTCAATACACATTATATATACAGCATGTGTCACTGTCTGACATTCATTTATTAAATTAGCATTACATGGGTATGCTAATTTATTTTCCAGAGGTTTGTAGCTACATACATTGATTGTGGAAATTCTGCAATTGTTTTTCTGTGGCTTTTATATTTTTTATATCAATATCAGGGAAAGCAGGGGGAAAATGTGCAGGTCAATAGGGTACCAAGTCCGGGATTGAGAAACACTGTCGAAATCACAGTAATATTGTGTATTGCACTTAATTCTAGGATAATACTGTATATCACCTAATTAAAAATATGTTAACAAGTTACCATGACAGGCCTATCCCCACACCCTCGCTGTGTACCTTCTACCACTTTATCTGTGTATCACAACCTCGTCTAATATGTTACTGAGTGTCTGAGTGCTTTATTAAACGCTTAATAGTAATTTGTCCCATCTGCTACAGCAAGCAGAGTAAACAGCAGCCCTGGTTCCATATTCAGAGAGGTGAGAGTGTGTCCGGTTTATGAAGCGCTCGTTTAAAGGTCTGGCAAGCTTCTCCAGGAGCATTTATCACTCTTGCTTTGTTTATGTAGGTGTAGGGGAACGAGGTACCTTGAGGAAGTGTGTGCCAGAAGGGTTTATATAGGTTAATTATTGACGTAAAGCCAAGTGCAAATTACACAGGCAATAAAGAATGTGTAAAAGTTGGCTTGTTAAAACAGATTGTCACTCTGACTAATTTGGAACTACAAGCTGCAAACTGAATCATCTCCCTGTCATGTAGGATCTTGTACAGTACAGTAAAGGTCATGAGGTCTGATAAATTAACACGTTGTAAGTATTTATTATGAGAAAAGGATCATAATGTACAGTATTGTGCAAATGTTTTCGGCACATGTGGGAATTTCAGTAAAGAAAAAGCTTCGTATCTGTGAAGTAGGTGTTTATTAGCTCAGTAAAACACTAACATTACGATAAATACAAACAGAGATTTTAGAAAAAGCAGAGCTTTAACATCACTGTTTTCCCTAAAATATCTTCTAATCTCTCATCTGAGATTAAAAGAGTTATTTCTAGTTCTCATCATATCAACACCTGGTTTGGTAAATTGGTAAATTTGGTATATCAGATGAGCTGCTGACGGAACTGAACCTATACACATGCTGCCTGAGGAGCATCCAGAAGAAATCTGGAACTACACTTTCTTCACATTCTTCAGCTTGGCTCACAGGATATAACATACTTAGTTAAAAATGAGAATTCCTTGTTGCATTTTACTGTATTTATGTTTATTTGCATCTGTTTAAATCATATGTGGTGCTTTTTTCAGGTAAAAACACTTATATTGCTGAGATAAATGGATTAGTTTAATTTGCTTTGGTGCCTAAAACTTTTGCACAGTACTGTATTTGTGGATATATTTGTGAACGCGTTCTGTTTTGCATATTTTGGTCGCAGTGTGTTATACTGTAAGTGACTGTTGTGCAGCGTGAACTAGATTGCAGACTATTACACAGATTGCTCCAGTCAATTATTCTGCCTGGGATTTGCCCTTAATGCCTTGGTGCTCTGATGTAGGCCTTCTAATAATTTTCACCATCACAGTATACGACACATCATCAGCTGCATGTGTCAAAACTTGATGGCACATTTATTTATTTATTTAAATATTCTTTGTTTATTTAATCTCAACAGGAAGCGCTATGTAGGGGTATATTAGTATAAGAGAGCCAGACAGTGATTTGTTTCGTTTGTTTTGTAGTTAATAGTTAAAATGAATTTTCTCTTCGGGTGGCAAAGTGTTGTAGTAAGTAGGGGCCTGGGGTTGTGGGTTCAGTCCATTATCACCATTATCTGTGAGAAGCTTAGTATAATGTCGCTGTCCAATGAAGAACAAATATTTGAAATTTGAACAGACAAACTGTCCCTTACACTGTGCCAAAATTTCTTAGTGAACGGACCAAAAGAAATACTTCAAAATGACCTAAAATAATCTTTTTTTTTTTTTTTTTTTTTACATTGACTTCCATTGAAAGTTTAGAAGTTTTTTCTTTCTCCTGTAAAATTGCTTTTTTTTTTTTGCAGATAATTGTTTTTTATTGGAAAGCGATAATATCCATCTTGTGTTCATTTGGTTTTTGTCTGGGTGCTCTGGTTTCCTCTCTTCTCTTAATATTAGAAAAAAAGGTGAAACAAATTATTCTTAAAACCTCCAGTTGTGTTCAGCTGTAAGGAACAGCAATAATCTGTCCCTGGTTCGATGTTTAATTATTCAAAAAGTAGACTATTTTACTCCATTAACACTGCATTTCACTCAGTAAATATAAGCTTAATCAATATTTAGTGTAACCTACATTTTGCTTTAGAACTAAACATTTTTTAATGCAATTGAAACATATTTTTTATTTTTAGGATGGAACAAAATATCGAAATAAAATATGATTTTTTTGTTTGCAATATATTATCAATATGTGATGACAAATATCAGTATTTTTATATAAACTTAGATGTTCTGAATCCCTAAGACCCAAGTAAATTAATACTGAAGACATTGAAACTATGAAGGAATGCATTTACAATTATGAAGTAAACAGAAAAGTGTTAAATGAGCCAAAATATGTTTTCTTCTTTATGATTCTTCAAAATAGCACCTGTTGCTTTGATGACAACTTTGCTCACTTTTGCTATTATTCTCTCAGTCTCTCAGACAGAACCTGTTATGGTTCTCCAACTGGTTAAAGGAGTGTCTGTCTTAGAGGTGTTGATCTTTTGTTGAATGCTTTTCCTTCACTCTGCTCTCCAAGTCATCTCAAACCACCTGAGTTACTAACTAATTGCATATGTATAAGAAATTCCATAGAATAACCATATTGGCTACAGAATGAATCATGTTTGTAATAGAAAATATAAAGAACCTAAAAAAAGTCTTATAGAATCCTTATATCAAGCAATGTTTTTTTTTTTTTAGATTTTTAAAGGTTTTTCAACTTTCAACCAAAATTGAAGAACTTCGATAGATAAAAGTGAAGAACTTCGATAGAATTTCTCATTAAAATCACTTGTGTCACCTTTTTTTTAAGAATGTAGTTGTGAATATGTGTGTATGTGTGCTCCTAGCTAGTGCCCACTGTGACCTTGACCCAGAATAAGTGCATAAGAAGGCAGATAAATCAATCATTTTGTAAAGTGATAAAGGGTATGTATTGCATTGAGAGTCTGTTGTGTTATACACACTTACCAACTATATACATATACATATACATTTTCTGAGAGCTTTGGCACGGTCAGAGGATAATATTCAGCAGTTGACTCTTATCAAGCCAACAGTTTCTGTTCACTTTAATGGCAGAATAGAGAAGCACACTGCCACCCTCACCTCTCTGTTAGAAATCAGTCAAGCAGTTACAGAATCGTCATCTTTTACACAATTATTGCTCAGCTCGAGAAGCTCTTCATAGCTCTTAGAGAGCACAGCCCTCTGCTGCTTGTACCTGTGAGACAATATGAGCGTATACAAAGTGATGGTTTGATCTCAGAGCTGAATTCTATGTAGGTATGCCCAAGAAATAAAAAAAATAAATACAAACAAACAAATATTTGGCTGAAAATGGTAAAATAACACAATTACAGGATGGATCAGGTTTAAGTTAATGTTTAGAGTAGATTAAACAGAATAATGCATTCACTATGAATTATCACTACCCTTTCACACTTGAAAGCCTGTTTTCCAGCTAAAAGTTATGAGCTGTGTTTTCAAAAAGATTGGCTGGATAAAAAAGTAAATATATTTGTTAATTATATCAGAAAATATTTTTGAATTGTAGTTTTGTGAATGTTTTTGTTGGAAAAGCAAGAGAAAATACGTTTAGGCCACTTTATGTATTCAATAATTAAAAAAAATGGCAAGATTAAGCCAAAAACATCCGACACATCTCTGTAAATGTCATAGCTAATTAATTTGTGAAATTGATTATAGACAAACAAAACTCAAAACTGGATTTAAACTGGGTCTAGGAACGCACCTGTGCAGGAACCTCATAGTACCATTTACAATACCCCCATTTAAATAAATATTAATTTAGATCTATATGAAGAACAGATGCCTTCAGTTTACTAATCTATACACATATTTCTCTGTCATTCCTACTTTATACACAACACACACACACACACACACATGCACATTGCATAAAACAAAGCAGCCGCTAGTAGTAGTAGTAGTAGTGGTGTATGCGTGTTGGGATTTAACAGGGCAGATGTAAGTAATCAGTCCCGGAGCAGAGGCTCTTTATCCCTTTATCCTCTCTCAGAGGAGTGCGAGGTTTTCAGAACCCATCCGCTCGACTGGGCCGGGGCGCTGCCGCACCCAGCAGATCCACAGAGCTACAGCAGCACAGAGCCCCCACTAAAAGCCCCCCACTAGACCCAGTTCAGTGTGTGATGAGACACACTGTTGCACATCTGAAACAACCTCTCTCTCTATATACAGCAGATCTTTCTATATTACTATGAGTACTTTATTTAGTCTGTACTCACTGCACTAAAAACTAATGGTTCCTAAATGATTTCAGGAATGTAAGTGTGATATATAGCTTCACATCATGTGAAAATTCATTACAAAATAATTGAAAAGGTTTTTCACACTCACGTTATTTAAGATTGCTTCCACATTCTATTGATAGCTAAATAAAGGGTTAGCAGTCAATGCTGTTCATTGTATTGTTTTTTATTGTATTTTATTTTACATAATTTGGCAGTTGCTTTTTATTTGCATCCAAATTTCAAAATCAAAATCAGAAAAATAATAAACAGACCAATAAAAATGTTCCAGAATTTGATTTTACATCAATTTGCAATAAAATTCAGAAGGTATTTCCCATTTTTACATATAAAGGATTTTCACAAGACAATGATGATATTCAATTATAGGAGCTTCTCTTTCATATTTGGGATGCAATTATTATTAGGAATCTACTTTTCTAATTTGGGGTGATATCAAATTCTGCTGCATGCAAAGCAGACGATATATGTGCTAAGTATGGGGCAAATGTGTTAAAAACTAATTAGTAGATCATGTAGTAGACTACTAAATGGATGAAACAGCTTGAATTGCTTCAGGATATTTGATTGTGAAAATACTACATGATATATATATATATATATATATATATATATATATATATATATATATATATATATATATATATATATATAAAATGAGAGATGTTATGTAAATTATTTGTAAATATATATACAATTAATTTCTAAAATATCTGTCTTTTCTTAAATTTACAAAACAGTAAGCAAGAACTAATTTTTGCCCAGTGTCTTCCCAGCAGTATCACTGCAGCCTTCAGGTTGAAAACCACTATAGTTTGTCCAAAGCCAGTTAAATCTTTTTCTAAGAGCTGTAGGCAGAATTAATAAATCAATAAATAAAATTCTAATACATTCTAGGAACCTTTATATTTAAGAATGCATGCTGAGGTCTTTAGAGAAATGTGAGCTTGTTTTCTGCAGGATGCGCTTTAACTCAAATCTGCAGTGTGTCGTCCTTTAAAATTGATTATTGCGGCCGTGGAAAGCTTTACCTTGAGAAGCTGTGATTTGCCTCGGGCCACACCACCCACAGAGCGCTGGAGCTGGAGTGGTACAGTGAGGTGAATATAGGGGAAGGAGTTTTAGAAAGAGTGAGAGAGTGACAGAGAGGGAAAAAGAGAGATTTGAATTCTTTTATTAGCCCTTTGGAAGTACAATATGACCTACACGTTACACCTGTCACACCTGTTATTCAACAGCTTGTATGCAAACTGAAGTGGAGGGAAAGGCCTTTGTCATCGTTTGCTTCGTGTGCTTGGCGGCCTGGCTGTTTTGTATTGGGGTTCTGAATAGTGTTCTATAACAATATTTCATGAATATTACAGGCCTCTATGAAAATATCAATGAAGCATGAAATAGCTGTAATATCCCAGAGATGACTGTGTTATTTGGCCTGATTTTACAGAGTCATGATTGTTCCTGGAAGAGTATAGGATCGGCCGTGCAGCCTTGAAACAGATTTCCACAGTGAGGATTCGCAGACTCGTGCACGGAATACTAATTTCCTTTTCTTATCCATAACATTTTGTGCTTGGCTCCAGCCATTGACCTCTTTAAGTCCAACACATCCCTATAGAGCTTGTGTAATGCATACAGATATATCTGGTGCTTACGCCTCGCCTGGGAACAAATGCATCTTGTCAGGTTCACGAGGTTTACACGCAGAGCACAGGTTCATCTGTATTGGTCTGTGCCCTTACCATGTATTATGTTCGCTCTCAAAGGACCGGGACCCCTTGGGGAAAAGCCTCCTCTCCTTTTGTCATAATGAGTTATGAGATTTGTGAAAATCTCAGGCTTAGTAGGTTACTTCCAGTGAAAAGGTAATGCATTCTAAGAGTGTTGTATGTAGCCTACAAATTCTGTCAGAAACAAACTGTGAAGGCCTTTAAAGACACATCTTTAGTAAAAGCACGATTACCAAATATTCCCTCATTAATTTAAACAAGCAATTCTAGAATTAAACTTTATTTGGTGTAGATTAGGGGTACACAAGCACTTGCCATCAGGGGAACAAAGTATAGGGAAAGAAAATAATAAACAAAGATACAATAAAAAACACCAATTTTTTTTTAATGCTTCAATCTTTTAATAAAAAAATCGTTAAAAGATTTTAAAAGATTCAATGTATTTGCATGACAGCAACAATAATTATTTATTTTATGTCTATTTCTTAATTACAGAAGTGGTTCAACAAATTCATTCTCTGAAATGCTCTTTGGAGATCCAAATATGGTTCTTCTCTTCTACAGACCCTTTGTGGTACCTCTGTTGTGAACTTCCTAAACTCTTCAGAACAACTAATGTTTCTTGGCTGTTTTTCCCACTGTTATAACCTATAGAATAATAGTAATAATAATAAAATAAATAGTTTTTTTTAAATACAAAATATGGAGCACAAGGGGTTAAAAGTGTACAAATGCATTACAAACTATTCTTACTTGGGCTGATTATTTTCAACAAAGGCTATTAAATAAGTAACTACAATACGTGCAACATGTCTATTCAGAACAACCTGAAGAAATGAGACCTTAAATCATATTCCCATTAGACTATCCAGGACTGTTCATGAATACATTACAGGGATCAGGGTCAACCATAAAAAAGTCCCCTCCTCTAAATCCATCTTTATACGTGTGCTGGCTCTTTCAGACCTGGTGCTTACCTTATGAAGCCCTGTAAGATACAGGCACAGAAGCTGTTTTCCTGACCTTTATAAGGTCAGAAAGTCAAATGTGCTCTTTGTCACAACAGCCAAAACAGTGTGTGCAGAAACAAACTGCAGGAAAAAGATGACATAAATATTGGAATAGCAAAAGATGATGTGATTTATATATAGTAACTCAATAGGATGCATATTTAGTTATTTGTGTGAAGAGAATAAGTGTAGGTGCTCATAATGATACTGTAAGGTGATGCCACCCGTGGCACTGTGGATTAGGGGAATGCTAAGCAACCACACAGCTTAAGAAATGGAGGCTTATCCATCTTATAACCATAACAGGATAACACCTCACAACTTATAATACAGGTAAGGACATTCCCAAGCTGTTTGCTGAGGTAACACATCATGTTATGCTATCCCATAACATTTGGTATGTCAGTGTAGATTTTAGGTCACTGTTTTTAGGCCACCCCTGGTTCCGGATTAACCAATGACCTTCAAATGTAGGTGTTTCTCCTGTTGTAAAACACCTCATCTATCTAATCAGTCAATTAACAAAACCTTTCTGAGTAGAAAAGGATGTCTTGAACCAACATACATTAAAAAAGCTGCATGTTATGATACTGAAATATGGCAGATATGATGTAACACCACTAATAATTAGGCCTGTAACTGTACAGTATTAGTCTGCCGAGCCTAATGCCCCCACTTAAAAAGCGTTCGTTAGTGGATGTTTAGAGTGGGTTGCTAATTACTGACCTTTCGATGAATCATCGCCATAGCCTTGAGTCAGGAGGCTAATGCTCTGTGGTATTCCCCCTGACCTAGCCGCCACATCATGGAAAACTTCTGTGTACAGTACATGCAGGATGCTGAGCAAGAAATTTAACACAAGAATGCTTCCTGCTGTGTCCTGGGGACATGGGACAGCATCAGGGCGATGTGGTGCTCGGGTACTGTTTTTTAGCAGGGTAGGCTTCTGTAGAGGTCATAAATAACATCTGCTGTTGTTTCAGAAGAAAGATGCTCCTGCTTTCTCATATACTATATGTGTGAATGTTGGTGGACACCCTTAATAATAAATGCATTAATTACTTTTATGTAGGTTGCACCTATTGCTGACACAGATTTGTAATTGCACACATACACAAAGCTTGTCTAGTGCCTGTAGCTACGTAGTGCCACTAATATAGAACCTTCTTCAGCTGATAAACATGAATATATTGGCACAATGCCTAATGGCAGGTGTGGAACTGTGTTCTCTGAAATGATGGTGTTCCATCCAGTACTTTTGCATAAAGTGTGGAGATGGGGATGAGGTGAAGTGGTGATCATCCAACATTCTGACCTAACTAATAATGCACTTTTTTGCTGAGTGTAATCAAATCCTCACAGCAGTGCCCCAGAAATCCAGCAATTACTCAAACAAAAGCAGGATAAACTCTAACATTTTGAATATCCTTGATTCAGCAGGTGTCTCAATACTTTTGACCATATAGTGTATCATTCCCTTCATTCACAGGAAATGGTTGGGATAGTAAATGTCCCACAGGACAACATATGGTAGTTTGAGTGTTTTCTATTTTGTATATTCAGTTTCATTCTTAATTACAAATATGGCCTTTAAATGTCTCTAAGAAATGATCCTTGTGGTCATTTTGTGTTCTGCCGAGCCTGCATAGATGTGCAGCCCTATCAGAGCTGAAACATCTGCTCCAAGAGGCATGTTTCAGTGTCTAATGAACACTTTCTGATAAGACAATATGTTCAGGCTTTTATTCTGAGTCTGATCTCTGCTTTGAGCATTCATTTACAGCCTGTAAAACAACAAGTTGCCTTGTTGTTATTCTAGTATTGATAAGATTGCAGACAGGAATATACAGTTCTGTCCTCAGTTCAAGTTTTTTTTTTTTTTCAAAAATGTCACTTGAATAAGAAATAAATCAAAATAAAGGCATAAGAATAAAAGATGCAGCCTATTATTGTATATAGAAACCTTGTATGCAATACATTATGTGAAGGAATATTACACTGATATGCAACTACTATCATGCCCCATGACTTTTGCTATGTCCCATGGCTGCAGTATGTGTGTGGCGCCTCCTGCATTGATGTTGATGCCACTTGTCTGTTTGAAAGGACAATGTTAGCCAGATGCCGCCAGTCACAATCATTACCACCCACTGCACTGTCCACTGTGGGAGGTAATGCCTTTGATGGTGTATTCCCTAAGTCCTATTTATCTGACTTAAAAATTCACCTTGCCTTACTGTGAGCACACTGGCCAATGTTTAATTTCACTCACAAGATAACACCTCACAAGTTAATCTGAGCCATTCCCTGAGGTAGCACTCCATAATCAATCTACATACTGCTGTCCCATGACTTTTGGCATATCACAGTGCATAAGAAATTCATTCAATTCCATTCTGTGTAAAACATTGTGTAGTGACCTGAAAGCACAGCTGTGAATTAGCTGTTATTATTGTTAATGTTGAAATCAGAGCTTGTATCATATTTCTAAAGGTAAAGTGAATTCTTCCAACTGCTGCAATGATGTCAGCCTGCCCTCCATTTCTGCTTCCAGTCTGTGCAACTGAATCTGAGCAGAGCCGATACACACACACACACACACACACATAGACGTGGGCATTTGACAGCAGCACACCAGTTCACTTTAGCGTTTGCATTTGCCTCTTTGATTATCCAGCAAATGAGATGTGTGATTGTTTCAAAAGGTGTCGGACTGGAGCATCTGGCTGCCATTAACATGAAACAAACATTTTCCCAGTGATTGGTTCTGCTGCTGAGGATGAGGAGGGGGACGTGGGGGTGGCTGAGGTGTGATGGAACGCATGAGGAAGACACAGGAGGTGGTTATGCACTGCGATTTCTCTTTCCTCTTGCCAAAACACTGCAGGGCAAACGGACACTGACTCTGGCCTTTTCTGTTGGGCTGTGAATTGGGGTTCACTGACCCTACCTCATGGAATTTGTGTAGTTTAACATTAAGTTCAAGCTTGTGTTTTCACTTCTAAGATAAATATGTGTTTTTCGTGTGTTTTTATTAATATACTGGGGAACTGAAACATAGGCAGGTGAAATAATTTTAAATCTAGTCAAATTATCAATTTAAAGTTTTTTATTTTTTTTCAAAAACTTTTAAAATTACATATTTATATATGTTTATAAATAATATCAATCTATTTAAACATGCCCCTAAATTTCCTGTAATTTTTTCTCACCCTGCTACCTTGTCACTTGCCCCTTTAAGAAGATGACCATTGACATTAGTGACATTCTTTGTGCGTTTTATTAAGTAATTGAAATATACAGGAAAAGAGCAAACGTACAGCAAAAGACTTAATCAATCTCAATAAACAAACAAAAACATGTTACATCCTTTAACATTTTTATATTTCATTTTTATTATATTTTATATATACTTTCATAAGTAGAGCTTAAGCTTTCCAGGCTATCATAATAAATGATCTTATTTCAGTAAATATTATTCAGTCAGTATTTCTTAATGCAACATATTAATTCCATCAGGTTACATTATTTAAATAAATATAATATACAAAATTACCAAAATCATTTGATGCTATGCGGACTGTAAAAAAGGGAATAACGTACAAACATGAGGGCAGAGGCTGTACAGAGAGTATATTGTTATTTAGAGCATAACAAAAAAGATGCAGAGCTTTTAGACCTTAAATAAGGCAAAGAGTTCAGAAATGAAATAAAAAAATGGTAGATGTAAATTGATTTTACTTGCCAAGATATTATTTGTCGTAAATGTGCATTTAAAATATATGTATTTTTAGTTAACACAGTTGTAAACAAAATTGTAATTTTCTTTGGAAATTAATATTGTTCCACTCATAACCTAGGATAATAAAATGAGTTATTTAGAAAATAACATGCTTACTGCAATGTCTAGCTATAGATTATGCCTGTGTTAGACTTTAATAATGTGTATGGGTACATAACATCTCAATTAATTTTCATAGATCGTGTAAAAGCATTTTAAATGGTTGGTGTGTTTCAGGATATTATTATTCCTGACAAAAAATATATATGTATGTATATGTATATTGTTGAGGTTGGACATAAAATATTAGGCAAATTTATTGTAAAATGATTTTATTCTAGGTAATTTTGAAACATTCCTATTTGTTTATTAATCCTATTCATTGAACACTTTCGGATTATGGCGAAAAGTAAAAAATGTCATTGTAAATTGTATAGGCCAGTTTCCTCTTTGTTTATGTATGATATGGCAGACAATGGAGGTTTTATACAGCCGTGGATTAAACCCTGATTTTAACTGTTGTAAGGAGAAGTTTTAAATTAGCTCCTGATTAGGGTGTAGCTTCTCTCTAGCGAGGAAGAAAAGGTTGACCTTTAGTTAGTCGTATGCCCTCAGCCACTCTGAGCATTTTAATTACACTGCTTTTCTTCACAGGGAGATTAAATCAAGGATTTCCCCCCCAAACACTGAAGGGAACATGCTCAGATCAGGCGATGATATATAGTGTTATTTATCAAACAGACACAAGGTTAATGAAAAAGCCAGGCGTTCACCTGACGCTCAGTAAATGCTCTCGTCATGGCCAGACACAAGCAAACACATTGTCCCGTAGCTCCGCGGAGTGCACTGAAATTAGAGGATTTACGAGGGATAGGGTGTTGTCATTAGAGATTGGACAAACGCCATGTGAACACTGTCTTTCTCCAGGGGCCGGCGGAGAGTAATAAGCGGAAAGTTTGCCCTTGTCAGTCCTTTAATTACATTAAATCCTGTGTAATTCCTGGACAGAAAGAAAGGAGCTGTCACTGCACAGACGGGGGGTGTGTATGTGTGCATAAGTGTGTGTGTGTGTGTGTGTTTTTGTAAGTGTGTGTGCGTGCCTGCAATAAACCTTTGGGACTGTGTCTTTAGGGACATAAGGCCATTGTGGTGGAAATGTCCACAGGCAGGTGCTGCCAGTAACCAACCCAAAATAACTACACATATCTGTGTGTGTGTGTGTATTTGTGTCTGTGTTTCAACTGCGTTGTTGTGGACAGACTAGTTATTAATCAGGCTTAAGATGTGCTCTGTTCCATCACATGATGCTCTGATTGTGCTGATATTTTTCCTGTAGTATTTGGTCATATTTTTGCACTGTGATGCATCTTTACAGGCATTTTTATGATAAACAATCCTATTTCTGGTTACTTGCTGCACTGCTCTGTGCATTCACAGGTCTGGCCTTTCACACAAAGGTGCAGAATGGTGATGGTAATGGTGCTGATAATCCTCTGCATACAGTCTCCTAATCTTCACATACAGGCAGAGATTAGAACTCCCTTTATTCAAATGAGAATAGCGTTAAGAGAACACGTTCACCATAAACAAAAGGAGCCTGTTGTACCATATGTGTTCACTGCTACGTCATTTTAGCTTGAGCTGTGGAGTAAGCAACTACAATGAGTGTTTTTTTTCCTCATGATTTTTGCCCTGGTCTGACTCATTATCACTATTTATTTTCTTAAAATTTCCTATTAATATGTGGCACTCATGGATTTATTAGCCAAATCAGTGACTGTAGAAAGCAGTGCAACGTTGTTTAAAAGTAAAGCAACCACTGATTGCAATATGATTTGAAGCTCCGCCCCTTCCCATAAGTTGCAGGACTTGCATTGCATCCTTTCTGTTCATTACATGGAGTAGCTGAGTTGTTGCGGAACTCACATGAACCTCAGTTTTACTGCAGAAACCGTCGTAAAGAACAGAAGGTAATGGAACTATGGTATCCATGTTTTGTACAGTGTATTTAGTACTATGTTTTATATTTATTCATAGGCATTTTTATCATCACTAAAATGCTTCTAAAATGTTTGCATCAAAGCCATCTCATTCTGACGGCAGGCAATGTCGTGCTGAAACCCGTGGCTTTCAGCCATGATTGCACATTTATGACTTAATAATTTTCTGGCTGCACTGGCAGATTTTCAGAATACCCTTGTTTAGAAAATTACAGTGTCATTACATTTTTACAGTGTTATTATTTTATACAGGAGCAGTAAAGTATTCTAAATGGCAATTTGTTTAGTTATTAGGTTAATTATGTAAATGATATTGATTCTGCACCATGTTTATGTGTGATGTGGCTGTGATAGTGTCCCTTCATTACATAATAGCAGCAATTTTGTGCCAAACAAAGTAATAATATAAGCTATAGTGTAAATGCCACCCTATTACTGAAATTACCGTCATTTTACTGTAATGTAAAACCCCATCAGTTCATTTTTAAGCAAACTATTTAGTGAACGATTATGTGAATGATTCTGAACATACAGTAATGTACATATCCATTGGACATTACATTGAATTATATGAAGTAGCTTGTGTTTTCCTACCCTGTAAAATGTAGTTATCTGGTAATGATGATGTATTTTTGCACATTTGCAATGTATTTTCACAAACAGAAATATACTTATGTTTTACTTGTTTTTGATTTTTTACTTGAGATTTTATTTGTTGTTGATTTTTATGTCTTACCCAGACCACCAAACACTCCCCAAATTTCATTGAAAATCTGGTGCTCATACTAGTGTTTATATAACAGACAGCAGGAAATCTGCAAGTAGAGACCACCCCAGTCTGTTGGGCTGGAGTCTGGTGTGGTTCAATGAAGCATGGTCCCTCTCAAAAAAACTAAAAAATAAAAAATAAAAAAAATAAAATAAATAAAAGACCACTTCAGAATCAGTCTGAATCTTTCTGAATCAGTTTCTCTTAATTTGCCATTGATATGTATTTGTTTGAGTAAAATGAACATTGTTGTTTATTCTATAAACTACGGAAAACATTTCTCCCAAACTCTAAATAAAATTATTGTCATTTAGAGCATTTATTTACAGAAAATGAGAAATGGATAAAAAAACTCTTCATTTTAAAATGTTTTTATTTTTATTTTTCCAGAATCTAATAAACAATTACAGACCCACCATTGTGTGTGTTGCTAATATGAGTGGGTGAAATTGCATCGCAAAAACAATTTGAATATCGGTTATCCTCAGAGAACTTGTGTGCAGGTCTCAAAACCTAACAGCGTGATGCACTATGGGTATTTAATTTAATTGTGTGATAGGTAACATAGCTTGTACACTATACATTACGGTGCATTGTGGTATTGTTCCAGTGCACTAGAATTTTGGTGCTACCTTTTTTCAAACGCCAATACACAATGGTGGAACCCCATAGTAGTGCACTTTACAGTGAATAGGGTTTGAGCCACAGCTAGTGTTTCCTTTATTTAACTCTGAGGTGAGATGTACATTGTTAATCAGCTACTGTTTTCCAAGACTGTGATTCCCTGCCTGTTGAACGAGAGTGTAGTTAATTATGCTGTTTAAAGTTTCTTGTGATGTTTATCAAGTCATTAAAATGGCAGCTGCAGTTACGTGTACTAGCAGGCTGGAATGAAAGTGACTCCTAGTATTTCATAAGCAAATTAAAAAGCAAATAAAGACCCAAATGATGATTTGTTTTAATTTGTCATCTAAATGATAGTAAATAGCTATAGTTCAGCTGCTGTCTTGTTTTTGAGTGCTGATGCGATATTTATTTAGTGGGCTTCTCCTTAAATGGACAATTTCATAGGCTGTTGAACATGGAGCTGCAGGAGGCCGGGTGTGATGGATGGCCCAGTTCATGGAGTGAATGAAGGCCAGTCCCTCTCTAATGAAGTGTTACTGCAAGGGTTCTGTCTACAGGCCCCTCCTCACCTGCTGAACGTGTGCAGTTGCTCTTTTATCTGACTGAAAAGCTGTCTTTCTCTTAATTCCTCTGAGAGTTTGGTGTTCCCAGCTTTCTCCTGACCTGGGTATCACTGCAGAGGAACACTGCTGGCCTGTCTGGTGTACAGGGCTAGGCTTTATATAGCAACATACACAGTTCAGGTCGGGTCAGTTTATCAGGCTGTATAAACACTGTGATAAAGCATTTTATCTGTTGTCACGCTGAGAGTTAAAGACGTAACATTTCTGCTGTTTTCCTGAGTGGGAATAGTCTACCTTAAACAACCTTTCCAGCAGCAAAAATAAAGCTATTTCATATTTCATCCCTTTCCGCTGCTGTATCCAGGTTTCATACAGTCTGCTTGGCCTAGGGTATCATTGTGATTAGAAGTCTTCTCCATTTTTGTGAACTGTGAGCTTTACCTCCAACTGCTCATCCTCCTGCTTGCGAAATACTGTGCTATTTGAATTCCCCTTCTGCACATATTGATTTGATGACTAAAGATGAGGCAGTGGCATAATGCCTGCAGTTTCTTGGTTCTCGTCCAAGGAAAAAGAATACCACCAGTTCCCTCTTTTGCATCTCTAAGCTCCCAGCGCTGAGGAAAACTAATACTTTGGTGTGCATGCTTTGCATAGAGTACAAGCCCCTGTTCATAATTGGAGGATAAAGCAATTATTATTGTTTTAGCTGCTGATTAAGGGGAAACAGTGACTACGAGATTAAAGTTCTGAATGTCAGCTTTAATCAGTATTTTGGTTGTATAATTTGTGGAACCACGAAGAAATCACATTTTTATGATGTATGCTAGGGCTGTAAAATAAATCGTATTTTTTATTATTTTTTTGTGATTTGTAAGATTTCACGATAAACACATTGTCAGAATATTTCACAAATAACATCAATTCAACTTACATTACCTTTAGGCATCAACAGAGGGAGCTCTTCACACTGCAGACTGTGATCACATGACATATCGTGACTGGAGGTAGAGTGAGGTAAAGTGAGCTAGAGGTCCACAATGAACACAAGCATTAAACTATTTCTTAGCCATGCCAAGTGCAAGTTTTTGTGTTTCTTATCGATATCAGGATATCCAACATTGCACATCATATTTTTGTCCATATCATTTTTGTACACCTCTAATATATACCTATATGCATAAACTATATGAGCTAAAGTATTTGGACATGTTACGATTCAATGTGTAACTCATCCCTAAAGCAATTCATTAATTGAATTCAATTAATTTAAAAAACTAACATTTAGAAATCTTGGATAGTAGAAATAATATAAGTTATTAAAAGAGGTGTCCACAAACATTTGGACATATAGTCTATAGATCTATATCTCTATATTAAAAACCTCTTTTGTGGATTATTAGTTAAGGATTAATTCTGCAATTCAGCTGTTGTGGATTGCAGAGCCAAAACGACAACAAAAGAATTCATTCACGGGCTGCACTGTAGTTAAACGCAGTGGAAAAATATATAATATATATACAATTAAACACAGGTGTAAGGTAAACAGACTGTTCTTAGTCTGATTCATTATGAGGGTTTGTTATTTTAACTTTAGGCTGTGCCAAGATTTTGGCAGAATCTTGGCTGAATCTTTTACTACAACATAAAAAAAAACTCAACACATAATTCTTAAAGCTTCATTCACTCTGATTTTATGTGAACGATGTTGCTAAGAGAAGTCGTATTTTCCATACGAATGACCTAAAAAAACCAGTCTACGCAAATAAGTTATTTATAAGTCACACATGACCGCTGGATTGACGCACATGAGCAAGCTTTTCAACACCGCCTTTCTTCCTTTTAAATGATTAGCATATAAAAGATTCCGCTGAGAAGGAGAAACAGGTATACCATAGTGCATACTCTGTTCTACACATACTGACTGAACAGGCTTAGTAAAGGGTTTATTTCTTTCATTTACTTATTTGTTTATAACGTATACAGAGCAGAGCATGGACATAACTGTGAATGTGATGAAAGAGCATTTGCTGTAGCCTGATCACATCCTCTAAGATATATAACTATGCATCGCTCTCACTCGAACTGCAGCATCTTGATTGGTCTGCTGAGCCCCATGCATTGACACATTGTCCAGGCTATGCTGTAGACAATGCATAGAGTCAGTGCAGGAGTACAACAGTAATATACAGACATTGTTTTCTTGGTTATAGCTAGTTCAAGAGATTGTACCTAGCGGACCCTTCAACCTCTTCTGCTCAGCTTGTATCTTCTTTGGCCTTGAACTATGACCATGATACAGTAGTTTGGGCTGTTGCTCACTCTCTCTTTGGCCGTTCACAATTGGCTTTCGCAATGTAGTAGTACTAGCTGGCTGCTCTTACCAACTGGGGGTAACAACCAGTTATTCACTGGTACTTTATCTGTTAGGCTAACATTAGCTTTTAGCCTTTTTTATCATGCTTTTATAATATTTTAAAGTAGCTGTAACAGTTTTGGGGTTTGGAATCAACTCGTTTTGGTGCTCTTTTGATTGTGCTTGATTTTCTTTTGAAGGAGGAACAGCAGTGTTTGTACATGGTATGCCACATAAAAACGTAAATATAGGTTGTCATTTTAGGGCTTTTAATAATACCTTGGATTTAAATGATTAATTGCTGTAAATGTAAGGATTGGAATGAGGAATTTGGTGAAAAGTCAGTTTATGATTAAATGCTTACAGCTAATGCCCTTTACATTTTAGAATCATTATTTTATTGGCAGCTTCTGTGTACAGTCATTTTACGATCAAATCTGTCCATAGAAAATGTTTTATGAATGAGACCCTGGAAGTCAGATTTCGGAAGTCAAATTTAATGCATTTTTAGGTGGTACATTAAAGCATCAAAGGGAGCTGTTTAAAAAGGATCTCTGTACGTTTCGTATAAGAAATGAAATCTACGCCTCTGCATCTCTTATTCTCAGCTGTACAGACGCACAGAGCTCCCCTGCTGTGATGTGTATTGGGCTGTGGTGCAGATTCTCTTGGCTTCCGTTTAACATGATTGATAACCAAAATGAAACATGTCTGGCTGTGATTGTGCTGCAAAATTAGAGATGAGGGTTGTCTGTCTTTGTAATCCAATAGGATGTCTCCAGTAAGTGATTGTTGTTTCATTATTGCATGCACATTTGATAATTCTAGACCATCTGCTGGAGAAATAAAGATTGCTCTTGCTACCTAATTCCAGCTCGCTCCCATATACACAACAGCACTCCAGGCCTGCATGACAATAGTGGAGTAGAACAGCTTGTCGTGTTTTATACCCCACTGCAGCCGCTTCATTTCGTGAGGCACTGACTTTGCTCTCATGGCATCAGCAAGAATATCTTAGCATTCTTTTAACAGTAGTGCTATTCATAGCATTCATAATGTTCACTGTGTTTTTTTGCAAATGAGGAAACAGTGCCATCTGTGAAGCTGAAGGAGTAATATGGTAGCTACACACATAGTTCAAACTGCTGGCAGCTTAGCACATCTTCTGAGATAAACTTGAATAAGAACATTTAGGCTCTGTAACTTCTATTAGTGTTCAAGAACTAATAGCTCATTCACAGCTAGCATTAACATGCACCCTGACTGCTCCAATCACACATTAGTGCAAAAATAAAAGCGCTCACAGTCAGTCACACTTGCCATTTAATGGATCTCCTGTGACTGTAATCATTTTAATACTGAAGCAGCTCTGTAGTTTATCCGTTAATAGATTCTATTCTTAGAATAGCTCCCTTTAGCATCTTTTGCTGGAGTGGAGAGTAAACAGCTGGTCTGAATAACATGCTCAGGTCAAGGAGGTGAAAAAAAGCCAGGCGGTTTGCTTTTGCTGTTTTTGCAGCTATAGCTGCACAGTTGCACCAAGAGATGTGTGGGTACTAAAGCGGAGCACGTAGCGCATGCGTGAAAGAAAAAAGATGCATGAATTCCGATTTGACCGTTCATATTAATGTTGCATGTCCATGGATTGGATACATATCTGATTTAGGACCACATATGAAAGTGACTCAAAATTGGATTTGGCACGTTTACACAGCCATCTGAGCCACATTGAGAAAAAAATCAGATTTGAGTCATATCAGACAGGTGGTGTGAACGTAACCTTAGATGCCTGTTGATTTTAGCCTTTGAGGTTGGAAACAGCTGATTTTGTATTTTTATTTCACCATTTAAATTAAAGCTTTTGCACTTTTACATTTAACCAAAAGTTGTTGGATACTTCTCTAGCACTATTGGTATTCCACTTTTTAGCCAAAAGTTTTTGAACACTTCTCTATTAGCCAGCAGTATTGGTATACCATTTAGCCGAATGTTTTCGGTCTTTAACCATTTTTTTGGCATTTAACCAAACCTTAACAGCATAACAACCACTATTCACATTCTTCAGACAGAAACAGCTTAGCAACCATTTACATTTTTCAACGTTTTTAGCTCATTTTTCCGTGCCAACTTAAAGTTCTTTCACTAATTTTCCCTTTCTTGTTTATCTTACTATTTGTGAAGCCTGGCTTAGAAAAGTGCTATATAGATAATGTTTACTTACAATATTATGTGACTAGAAATAACTGCCCAGCAGCGTTGCACATATGGCCACCAAGTAAACCACCTTCCCTATAAGGACTTTGGTACCGGCCTCTATCAAGCACAGCATATGACAGCTAGATCAAAACAAGGCCTGTAACCAAGCTCAGGAGACCTGAGCAGTTTTTTGTAGACCTGCTGGATATTGTATTAAGTTCTTGCTATGTCTCATTATTGAAATTGATTTAGTCTAATTTTTACCTTCACATATCCATTGTATGGTACCATGAAAACTCCCCAGTGACTTGTTGCTTTACAACCTGTTTTTATTGAATGAGTGAGTCTAGTATTTACAAGATCATTGCTCCTTGGATGTATGAATCAGAATAATACATGCTCCCGGTGGATGTTTGGCCCTGACATCTTCATAAATATTATTTGTGTGCCTGCGCGCCGGGTACTTCTTGCTCTTGTCTCTGACTGGTGTAGGGGAGCTCTATTGATTTCTCGCTGTCCTTTAAGCCTGCATTTTGAACTGTATGAGCGCTTCCCCTCCAGTTTCTGTTTTATCTCTAGTCACTTCTTTGAAATGGTAATGCCCAAAGGATGAGCAACTACTGATAAGCGCAACATCAGTGAGTGTTGCCCCCCCCCCCCCTACACCCCCATTTCTTCATTCCTTTTGGAATGCACACAAAGAAAAGAAACAATGACAAAGAGGCACAAGGAAAGATATAATGAACATTATTTGAGTGCAATTCAGTGTCCATTCAGACCAAGCTGCTACAGCAATAGATGATTCTGCTATTGTGAAAGGACAGTCGGGGTATTGTGGCAGTGACACTGGAGAAAATCGACTCCCCCCTCACACGCACAACGGATCTAGCAGTAATTTGTCAGAGTGTGAGAAGATAAGAGTTTTTCTTACACTCTTTTGAGGGAGATGGTTATGAAACCGGAGGGATCCAGACCCTGCTTTGTCTTTTTTCTGAGAGAGGGCAAATGTAAATGTCACTTATGTCAGGCTGTGGAAAGGTCTAGATGCCTGGAAGAGAGCACTAAATGTAATCTGACAGAAGAGGAAACCCTGAAAAGCCAGCCATCCAGCAAAGCCTTACAAGCACAAGGAGATGATCTGCATCTAATAAGTGTTCTCGAGCATGTTATTATCAAAGATGTAGGCACAGTGTACCCGAGGCCCATTGTGTCAATCCGAGGTGGGCAATCAGTGCAAACTAGTTTACAACTCTGCAGCTCCCAGAAGACATCCACATCCATCATCGCTGTTATCAAACTTTCACATTAAAAAAAAAAATAAAAAAACAGAAACATTTGAAACAGCTAATATTAATAGCATATTTCTGTTAACATTTTTGCTTACGTGTTTCAGGTTTACTGTCACATTAAAGATTTAACTTAAAAGGGGCTGATAAACTGACCAGAAAGCTTGAACGATTTAAGCCACACAGATGTCTTTACTCACTTGATGTGTTCTTAATTTACTGAAACGTAAGTAAATTGGTTCAGAGTTTGTGATGTCCATTTCTTCCAAAGATGTGTAAATATGTAATACTGATGTCTCACCGATGACCACAATACCTGTTTTCATTAACATAGGGCTTCTATGAATGCAGTTAGAGGAACACAAGGATTTGATCAGTTCTATTAGAAGCTCATTTAATTTACTTTAAAGTGGTAGTATGTATTATTTTGTTTCTAAACTGAAAGCAGGAGTTCTTCTGGCCACATCACACATCTTTACGTACTTTCCTCACACGTACAGCATCTAAAAGAGAATCTGTCTCAGTTTTACTGAACGCAAGCGGCTGGTGGAGCAATGGAGACTACAGAAGGGGAATCTCAGAGCTCGGTAGCTCAGTAGCTCATTCACCCATAGTAAAACTGAATAAATGATAAAGTGAAGTTTCTGACTCTCTCTCTGACTGAACATAACCTGGAATCGGATTCATACGCTCTAAAAAGGAGAACGCATCACACCAACACCAACAGTTGTTGTAAGGGTTTATCCAAACCTTGGCCTAAATAGTGTCAGATCTTAACCGAATCACAACATGGCGTTTTCCTTTTTCCGTCTTGACTCTCCAGGAGACAGTTCGGAGAACTCGCATGCCGCTGGAGTCATCCAGTACAATGCCATGGAACAGTGTTAGCACCTATTTAATTCATTTATTCATGAGTGTAATTGAAATATTAACACCACCAGCAGATGCCAGAGGCTCGGCGCTGGGACCTGAGTCTGCTCGCACGGCACTCAGCGCAGGAGCGGAATATTTTATTGACGTGCCTCAGTGTGTTTCCACAGCGCAGGTTAATCTATTCCCCATTCCGACTCGTGTACCTGGATCTCGGAAGTCCCTTACAAGACAGATAATCATGATCCACATTCATGAAAGGTGTGAAATAAGGTCCTGTTTTTAGATTTTGCAAATGACATTACTGTATTTTTATTGTATGTCTTATATTATTGTAAGGCAGCATAGGCTCAGTGCTTAGAGTGCTGGGTCATTGATAGTAAGGGTGTGGGTGTGTCGATGCCCAGGTCTACTAAGCTGTTAACTTCCACTGGGAAAGGGGCGCTGTAGCATGGCTGACCCTGCGCTCTGACTCTGGCTGTTAGATGCACTGTGTGAAACTGGGGCAGTGATGGCTCAGTGGTTAGAGCAGATGCTTAGTGATGACTGGGTTATGGGTTTGATACCCGGGTTCAGTAAGGTGCCACTGTTGGGCCCTTAAACACTTAGCCCTTGACCCTCACTGTTCCCCAGCTGCTGCGACTTTGGCTGCACAACACTTTAGTCAATTTTTTTTTCTTGCCGCTATGCACCAAAAAAAAAAAAAGCACATCTTTATATGTTTATACATTTATTTAGGTGTTTTTACAGAAATATTTAGTTTAACTTTTTATTAAAATATGCACTTGTTTATAAGGATGCACCGATTTGTGAAATCTAGGCAGATGCCAATGTCCAATAAGTACATGTGTGAATGCATATATTTATATATGTATACGCCGGTATCGATTTGCACATTTATAACTTACAGAGAGACTAGACCCAGTATAACTTTTGAAACCAATAGTACATATATATATTTTTTGTTTTTGTTTTTAGCTTTGAACCAACTGTATGCAAACATTAAAATTAATGTATTCTAATGAGAAATGAGTTTTTACATCTTTTGGTTTCACCATCAAGGATTCAAAGATTCAAGGAGACTTTCACGCATTTTTTATGTTAAAGTTACACCCAAAAGAGCAATTTTTAAAATAAGATGAATAATTGAATAATAAAATAGATGTCAAGATAAATACACCAAATATAAAGGAGAGTAGGAAAGTAGCAGCAACAAGAAGTCCAGAGTGCAAAATTTGCAAATTTCTATTTATTTAGGTATTTAACTGGTCCTTACATAGACTGTTCACAGCTTGAATCCCTCTCCTTCAAGTTAAAGGGTTAAATTAAACAATATATCTGTTAAAACTAATAAAATAAATACAAATTTGCTTAAATCAGTAGATTTTTTAAAGTAGCATGGCCAGTGGTGGCTAATTGTAGTAGCACAGCGTGCATCGATTGGTTCTTTTCCAGCATATAATAAATATGTAAGCAAATATAGATTTGAAATATCTTACAAATCTAGGCATCGGCCTGGTGCTGATGATTAAAAAAAAAAAGACATATCGGCCAATAACAATATAATTACAATATATTTGTGCATCCCTAGTCGTTTATATACTTTTACATAAATAAAATGCAATGCAAGTGTTTTACAACATCAGGCAATGAAAGCCATAGTTAACAATAAAACCAGCAGGTTTTTTTGTTGAATATGGCTTTTATTGTCTGATGTTGTAAAACACTTGCGCTGCATTTTATGTATGTATACATATATGTGTGTGTGTGTGTGTGTGTGTTTGTGTGTGTGTGTGTGCATGGATGGGTTTAAGACAAGGCAGCCACAGTGCATTTTTTTGCCCCTCATCTCAAAGTGTGCCACATTTTGATTCTCTAATAATATCAGTTGTGAATTTCCCAGTTTAATTTGAGCTGTATCTTTAACCTGCTGAATATGGAGTAGGCGGGTTTTGGTTGGGAGGGATGTTCAGGCTGATGTGTTGTGAGTGAGTGTGTTGCAGAGTGTGCCCACGCACTCCGCTAATTTTACCCGAGCGCGAGGTTCAGTACAGAACAGGCTTCTCCAGCTACAGCCTCTCTCCTTCACACGGACGGAATCGCGGAGCGTGGCGTATGAGTGTGTGGAGAAGCCTGTAGGTGAGCAGAGAGAGGGGAGTGAGTGAAGGAGGATTTGGGGATGCAGATGAAGACAGGCTAGTGGAGATAGAGTGTGCAGGAGGGAGGAACCAAGACGCTCTTACTCTCGCTCTCTCTCTCTCTCTCTCTCTCTCTTTCTCTCTCTCTCCTCACGTCATGTGCTCTCTCTGTCACATGTCGTTGCTACAGCAGCGGCAAGGAAAACACCACCCACTGGGACGCAGGGCCCACACTGGGTTGTCAGGCTGGCACTCTCTGTCTCTCCTTCTTCTCCTCCTCTCTCTTTCCTACAACACCACCTTATTTCTCTTTTCTTTATTCCCTCTCTCTTCTTACTTTCATGTTCCTCTACTATCTACTCCCCCTTTACCTTTCTACAACATTATCTGTTCTGACTCTTCTCTCCCCATTTCCTCTTTTCCCTTTTCTCTAGTGTTTTTACTTCTTTTCTCTCTCTCTCTCTTTCTCTCTCTCTCTCTCTCTCTCTCTCTCTCTCTCTCTCTCTCTCTTCTGGCTCTGATTTCTTGTTCCTTTCTCCTCACCACTTTCTGTTTAACCCATTTTCTTCTGGGGTTTTCTGCACTTTTCTGCACTCTTTTTGTACTCTTCCACTCCTCCCTCTGAACCATGGTCAGTTGTGAACAGCACTTTTGTAAACCAATTACAGTTTACAGTTTAGTTTAGGCAAACTATTGTCAAACATTCAACAACAGAAGAAGAAAAAGAATCAGTGCTGCAAAAAAAAAAATCCACTTTACTGCATTTTATTGCACACATGGTATGAGGCAGTATAGGAGCAAATGATTCAGTGATGATTCCTGTATATACTGTAACTGTAGATTAGCTCTTATTTATGAATAGAAATAAAGGAATCTAAGGATAATGCTGATTAATCATATGAAGGGAGTGAGATTAAGCACAACATCTTTAAACTAGCAAAACTAGCAACATTAAAAGGACAAAGCAATGAATTTCAACTATAGGAAGATGAAACAAACGAATAAGACCTGGTTTAGGCTCTCTCTTTATTTCTATACTCGGCCCCTTTTTTCTCTTCCTTTTATTCAAAGTAGTGCTGGGCAGTAGAAACTTCATAAGTATACCAACAACAATTCATCTTAAAATATGTGTCTTATTAAAGGCCAAAGGCGACGCCGTAGCCTACCCTGTATCCAGAGAGAGTGTGCTATGCAGCAGAGCGCATTTATACTTCTGCGTGCGCATATCAACTGCACTACCTCCATTTTACATCACACACACACACTAAAGACTGTACTTTTATAATTTCATTTTATTTTTTATTTTGTTGTGTTTATATGTATCATTTATATCTTTTTTATCTTTTTGTAACTTTGTGTATTATACACACCTGCTGCTGGATGTCAAGAATTTCCCCTCGGGGATCAATAAAGTATCTATCTATCTATCTATCTATCTATCTATCTATCTATCTATCTATCTATCTATCTATCTATCTATCTATCTATCTATCTATCCATCCATCCATCCATCCATCCATCCATCCATCCATCCATCCATCCATCCATCCATCCATCCATCTATCTATCTATCTATCTATCCATCCATCCATCCATCCATCCATCCATCCATCCATCCATCCATCCATCCATCCATCCATCCATCCATCCATCCATCCATCCATCCATCCATCCATCCATCTATGCTTTTGCCTTGATCTGCAGTTTAAACCGCAAAGAAGGGAATGTGTGGGCGGGAACACGAGGCCTGGTGGACCAATCACAGCTGTGGCTGTCCATGTCGTGCAGCATGCAGTTACATTTCCAGGGAGGTGCACATCGACCTAAAGCATAGGGTATGCTGTAGGTTTGATGCAGAAGTATAAATTGGGCTTTAGTGATGTAGAGTGGAATAATTTACATTACATACTTCTACAGTGCAAGAAATAAACTTTTATTTTACCCTTATTTTATGTTTGGATAGAAAAATACTGAATATAAATGCTAATCTGAATAGTTAAAGTATTATTGTATAGTAAGACTATTATTATTTGAGGGATTTTGTGACAACTTGTTTTCTGATTGGTCATTGCCACTGCGTGTCACTGCTCTCTCTTTTTTCCTGTGTTATCTCATCTTTTCCTTCCTCTGTCTTTCTCATCTTCTCTTTCTCTATTTTGTCTGTTCCTTCCTTTCACCCTCTCTCTCCAGTCCAAGCCCTCCACACCCCCTCTCTCACTTTCTCTACTCGCTCCCTTGCTCCTCAGGCTTTATCAAAGAGAAAAAATGAAACACAGGGAGATGGAACTGCCACAAGGCATCAGAGTCGCAGCACTGACACTGGAGAGAGAGAGAGAGAGAGAGAGAGAGAGAGAGAGAGAAAGAGAGAGAGAAAGAGAGAGAAAGATAGAGAGAGAGGAGGGTGCACAAATGTCTTCAGGAAAGGCGACTGTGTGGGCGAGGGGTTGTGGGGGGTGATTTTGCACAAGAAACTTGGCATGGGTTGTGTGTGTATGTGTGATTATCTGTGTGTGTGTGTGTATGTGAGAGAGAGAGAGAGAGAGAGAGAGAGAGTTTTGGAGGTGGGGGTTTGGTGTGTATAATGCAGTGTGGTGGCCCATGTGACCGCCCTGGTCTGGCAGGATCCTTGGGGCTTGCGGATGTTCCTTCAGGTTACACTTCACTCCACTGTTTTCCTTCCTGCCTTCTGCTGGAGCAGTGTGCTCTGCCTCAGTGTGTGTGTGTGTGTTTGTGTGTGTATGTGTGTGTGTGTGTGTGCATGTGGGTGTGTTCCTGAGCTCCTTTGCTGACACATATGCCTGCTGCTGACAGGCCTGTTGTTGACGTGCTCCTGCTGACGAAACAGCTGAATATATCCTGACAGTCCATTAGCATTTACTGCACTGTGCAGATTTATTCATTTAAATTCAGCAGCACAACGTAAACATCCCTCCTGAACCACCGGCATGATTTCCAATGCAGTTCACAACTGCCAATCCCAGTCTGAACTCTCATCCTGTTTCAGAAAGTTAGATTTTTCACTTAAATCCAATTAAATGGTTTCTTTCTCTATTACAATGTCCCATTTCCAGGGTATTCTCAATGTTAAATGACTGTTAACTAGTATTTTGTCCCATGACTTTTGCCTTTTGTTCAATGGAGGCTAAAGAACTCTGAGCTGACCTCAGAGTTCTTTAGTGTGTGTGTGTGGCCTCCTGCATTGGATGAGGGTCCAATTTCTGCTTGTCTTTTCACATGGACAATTCTAGACAGAAACCACCCATAATGATTATTACCCACACTGCTCCATTGTATCAATATGTCTATAAGGATATGGCCAACTGGTTGTGTATGTGTTTCTTGTACTTTGCTTTTTACTTTTTACTTTTTACCAGTCATTGAGAAAAAAAATATCCAAATTTAATAAATTCCTTAGTTAACATGGATCAAAATTCTGAAGGAATGTCCCCAAAGTGTTGTAGAATCCAGTCCCAAAGATGTTGTATTTGTTTTGAGAGCAAAAGCTCTTCCCCATTATCAGTATAGTTTCTCTAATAAAGATGACTGTTTTATATTACAAAAGGTTTTCTACAGTATAGCTTGCCGTTTTATAAATACAGTCTTTTGTTACGACAGCAATTTCCTTTCTAAAAAAGATTGTTTTTTCTATGATTTAATGGTTTATCTCTTGAATCTTTCTTCTGTTTGCTGTGAGAAGGTCAGTCTCACTTGTGAAGAGTGAAGATGAATCTCAGTGGTATTACTTTAATCTTAATTCTGTCTGGATTTCTCTCAGCATTTCTTTTTTTTTTTTTTTTTAGCTTTGAGCTCTTTTAAGTAAAGATGTTCATGCCACTATCACCTTCTGAAAAAAAGCACTGCATAAATAAAACTGAACCTAATTCAACCCTTTATAAATTAGCTATTGTGCTTAATTCTTTTACATTTCCCTCATAGGTGCGGATGATTCTTTGTGTGAATGTTTGAAGTGTGTGAGCCTCACACAGCGTACAGTAAACACGGCGGACCTCTTAACTGTTGGCTAAGGCCTCTGTGTTAAAGGTCAGAGTGAATTAAAAAGCCACAGGAGTCTCAACAACACTGGCAATTAGTCACAATGCCCTTTTTGCCAAGATAAAAAAGAGGTGAACTTTTTAATCCAGTCTAGCAGATTCACAGGGTGTGATAGTGCTTTGAGCCTCGTGGCTAGAAACCCACTCCTCCATCGCTGTGAGCTTGTGCTTATCCAGAGCTATCATCCCTTAGTAACTGCAACAGCAGCAGCAGCAGCAGCGCTCGCAAGAATCCCTCTGGCACAGTGCAAATCACTGGACAATAAAGATCTCAGCAGTGCTGCAGCTCCATCAAGGATGAAATCAAGGCTTTAATATGTTCTAACCTTCACCCAGCAACATAATATATGACCATGGGGTCCAGCTCTTAATGTTTAATCCACTGCGTTGGCCCTTGGCTGGCTTACATGTGTTTGAATGGACTAATAGAAGGAAAAAAAAGCTGTAATTTTGTGTTTTGTAGTGAGAGTGATTGGCTTTATTATTTACTGTCCCTAAGGTAAGAAAAGAACAGCTCTGTTCCCAATTAAATAAACAATACATTCTTTTTTTAAAATGAAGAAAGAGGGAGTTGGCACTGTGCCATAAAAAGGAAAGAAAAAACAGGCGTCTAGTTTTGCTAGGCTACCATTGGCTGCATAGAATAGTTAATAGCATTTTATCAATGGAATTATTGGGACCAAAATATGAGCTTTGTTACATTCCAAGTGAACCTGCCCAGAAAAGGTCATATTATAAGCCATATTATAATTAGGAGTACCATATACAAGTTTGCAAATGTGAAGAGCCCAGGACCTCATGAACATGGCCGTGACTTACTGTGTTAATATAGTGTAGGAAAATGTATGGCAGAACTGAAAAATAATACATTGAAAATGAATCCATGACCGGATTCACAATCTTTTTTTTTTTCCATTGTCTCCCCAATTTTCACTACCAAATTACCAACCCACTCATTAGGACTCCCCTTATCACTAGTGATACCCCAACACCAGGAAGGTGAAGACTAGCACATGCCTCCTCTGATACATGTAAAGACAGCCACCGCCTCTTTTGAAACTGCTGCTGATGCAGCATTGCTGAGTAGCATCACAGCGCTCTCGGAGGAAAGTGCAGCGAATCGGTTCCGATACACCAGCTCACAGAGGCCTTGTGCTGATCGATATCACCCTTTGGAGTGATGTGGGGAGAGAGCACCATCTGTCCTCCCAGAAAGAGCAAAGACAATTGTGCTCTCATAGGGCTCCGGTAGCCGATAGCAAGCTACATGAACATGATTTGAACAGGCAATAATTTTGATTTGTTGTTTCTCAGAACAATAAAACAACTAGCGCTAACTAACTAGCTTATATATGACCATGAGTGACATGCATGATGATTGATTAGTGTTGCCAGTTGCATCCAATACACAGCATGGATAGTGATGTGGGACAAAGCTAGTAGCTGGCGTGCTAATGCCATTGTAGTGATGTGGGATGAGATGAGTAACCTGCATGCTAACACTTCAGTAGTATAAGTGGACAGGCAAGGTAGCTCTTGTGAGATCACTGCAGTAGGAATATGGAATGGGGCTGATTGCTGCCGTGCTACCATTGAGGTAGCAATGTGGACAGAGGCTGAGAGCTAGTGAGCTAACACTGCGGTAAAGATATGGAACGATCCTGGTAGCCAGCGCTAACACGGCGGTAGTGATGTTAGACAAGGGTGGTAGGCGATATGCTAATACTGTGATATTAAAGTGGGATGCGATTTATAGGTTGGTAGCCAGAGTGCTAAAACTTGAGGTAGCAATATTAAATATGGCTTGTAGTCTGTGTGCTATAATTGCGATAGCAATTGCGTCTGCTTCATCTATCGATCTGTCTGTCTGTCTGTCTAATGTAAATATCATGGTAGGAATGTGGAACAAGGCCGGTAGATGCACTGCTATCTCCACAATGGCTATGTTGAGCTAACATGCTATTGCTACAGACTTTGACACACATCAATGCTATGGTATGTCTTTGTACAACTTCCTTTTACACTAATATTTTAAGCAATGAGACACAATTTCAGCTAAAACTTAACAATAAGTCTCTTTTCAGCAGTCTTTGCACAAGTCTTTATTCAAGTTTCAACAAAGGCCTTCAGTCAGTTAGGCAGGCAGTAAGCAGAATTTCCTCTAATCTGAAGAAAACACTGTTTTACTGAAGACACTTGAACATTTTTAATGGGCCATTTTTTAAGAACTTTTTAAGAACACATTTTCACATTTTTTATGTGATGTGTGTGTATGATAAAACATATTTAAATTGATTAAAAATAAAAAAATAATAATTTTCTGAAATTAAAGAACCATTTGTATGACCTTTATTTTTAATAATAATTATAATTCAGATATATAATTCAGATAGGTATGAAGGATTTTTTTTAAGATTAAATAACCTTTAAGTAATTTACCAAATGTAGCAATACCACTTAAAGGATTCCCTGAAGCCACATGTCCACGCCTAGAAGAATTGAGACATTTTCCATAGTGTAGGTCACACTTCATCACTTGAACTCTCATAAACTCCTATGCCTTTAAGGGGTGTTCTCCTTTTCCATGGCGTGTTGTGCTGCTGAGTGATCCCCAGAGGGAGTGGTAGTCAACGACGTAAAGAGGAGTCATTGGGGGGTTAAGGAGGGGGGTGGTGCCGAGGAGTGGCCGGAGTAATAGCAGTAATAGCAGTTATCCTCAGCCTACTGAAGTCGCCCTCTGTTACACGACTCTGCGGACAGATCTTTTCACTTACAGTCCTATTCACCCACACTACAGGATTTATTTTTAGCTCAATTCATACCAGTCTTCTGCCTCACTTCCATTGCTTGTGTGCTTTCATACAGTGCAAACACAGCACCTCTCTGTCTCTGTCTTTAGCCTGTAGCACTCCTTTCTCTTAAAGGCCTTCATCTCAAAAAACAGTCCCATCTCTAACACCGGCTCTCCCTCAGCTCTGTTTACAGATATATGCTGGAGTGTCTATTACAGCCTTTTGGGCTCTGCATCCAGAACACAGATAAAACTGTGCCTCGGACTAATTTCCACATCACTGGAGGACTGCTTGTACTAAAGGCGTATTCTGTGCATAGCCTGATGTGCACTTTTCCAGAAATTAGTACCTACATACAAGTTCATAAGCATTAACAATGCATTATTAATAAAACAATGCTTTAGTATACTCATTACCCCTTATTGCCACCCGGACAGTATTTGCCTGTTAATAGTTTATTAACTTAAACTAAAATGATGAAGCTTTGCTTCATTTATAACACTGTTACGAAACCATATTTTCACGCTTTGCTTAATAACCTTAAAATAAACGGGAATGATGCATATATGCATGTATAGTGTTTTAAATAGGCCTGTATTTAAATACAGTTAATAAAAATGTCAATGTGATAATTTACAGGTATGCATGTCATGTCAATATCCCCTCATTTATTTCAATTATTTAAGTGTCTTAGATTGCATTACTAGTATTAGCATAAGCCATTCTATTAATGCATTGCTTTATAAATACAGTACCAGTCAAAAGATCTGTTCACTAAATATTTCCGCATGTGGTCCTGTATAGCTTTAATGTGTTCAATATTAAATTTATTAAGTAAAAGATCATAAAAAGAAAGAAAACACATTAAATGAGAAGATGTTTGTCCAAACTTTTGACTGGTACTGTACATTGGTAAATGCCTATCGATGTGTTATGAAGGCCCTATGTAGATACTCTTCAAATACCACAGCACTTGTGGTTGGTCAGCTGAGCATTGCATTCCTGCCTTCACATGGATGCCTTACAGTGTGATGTGTACACACCAGTGCACAATTATAAACACTCACAACAGCACAGGCTATGTTGTAGAATCCGCATTAACTCTGTACAAAAATGTAAATCGACCTTAAATTGATTGAATTCCGAAATCCCATTCAGTACAAGCTTTATTAAGACAGTGGCCATTTGTCATCCTTTTACATGTTAGGACCATCAGTGCACAATAAATTATGCTTACATATATGTATAAAGTACGTATATGCATTCTGTATGTTTTGAAATCTTTGCCCAGTCCTTCACCATATACAGTATGTTCACATACATATCTATATGTGTCTAAATATCTGCATTTTTTTTTTAGTTTACCCTGCTCCCAACACATCTGATGCAAATAATGAAATAATCATCCCTTAATTGTGTTCAACAAGGAAAACACTGCACGCAGGCCAGCGTTACTCCAGGACCGGTACTGGGAAGCACTGGTGTGTTCAAATGTAAAATTGCTTGTATTAAAACAAGACACGCAGACTAATATTTCCTCTTAATGGCTTGTATTTGATTCCTTTCAGCTTGGTTGGGTCAGTGTCAGTAATTTTCCTGCGAATGCTCTCAGTTTCGCTCTCCGTGAGGCGACCCTCGTGAGCACAGTGAGAGAGGCAGCGAGGCTTTGCTCGCTCGGCCACCTGATCTCACATTAGCGGCTGTGTCGTGTCTTTGGCAGGGCAGCCGAGTTCCACCCCGCTGCGTCACAAGACTGGAAGCGCAGCTGACACTTGTGCTGTATGGAGGGGAAGAGAGACACTGAAGGAGAGAGAGAGAGAGAGAGAGAGAGAGAGAGAGGGAGAGGGAGCAGCCGGAGTGGCTTTTAGATTCTGGGCTTGCTGTTGGATTTTAACATTTCATATTGAGCTGTTAATGCACTGGGCCTCTCCGCCTGTGTGTCTCACCCACTGACTTATTCATTACAACTAACCATCATGAAGTGCCTCACTTGCTCTCTTTTTGGAAAGTTGCGACTTACTCAAGATTAGAATAAAACTTTTCTCTGCCTGTGTTTCCTCTGCCAGTGGATTCTCTTCTGCGATGGGGTGGGTGGTGTTTCTGATTATGTGGGACAGTTTGGACTGAATAGGTTGTCTTGGACTAATTTCCACATCAATGGAGGCCTGCTTGTACTAAAGGCATATTCTATGCATAGCCTGATGTGCATTGGATAAATTAGTATCTAAACACAAGCCATTTGTGTGCCCTAAGCACAAATGCTTTGTGGTGCCTTACAAACAGATCTGTTCTGCAAAGATTCAGAGAATGTTAAACAAGTGTAATTCATTCAGTTCTGCACAAGAAACAGTGTCATTTCTGTAGCATGTATTCTTTAATCCCTCCACAAAATCTAAAACCTATAAAACCTTTACCTCCGCTCATAGGGGTGGTGCAGTGAGGGGCAGTGCAGGGTGTAGGGAGTGTTTTGGGCAGAGTGCCAGCATTATCTATGGTCTCACTTTATATTCAGCATCTTTAATAACTTCTTAGTTAAACGTTATCAATACATGTCATAACAATATACTACTGTAGTCGCCATAATAGATATATTACAGAAGTACAGCTTCTAACAGTTTAAATAAACATACAGTGTATACATACATGCATATTAAGAAGCACATAAAGCTGCTACAGCTATTGAAACAGTTGCTTAACAGTGAATAGATGACCTGTAGTTACACTGTTAGCTTTTGTATAGTCTTGATCACACTTACAGAGCTTACAGGGATTATGCACGCTAAGCACAAAGCATACATGTGTGGTTCTTTAAAGTAAGTAGCAACCTTTTATTACTATAAGGAATAATGTTTTAAATATATAACTATCTACAAATGTGTTTTCAAAAATGGTAATGCCTACTGTAGCACAGCTAAATGCTAACAGGTAGCAGTGAGCAGTCAATACACTGACAGCATTAAGACATATTCCTGCCTTTGTGGTTCAATTACAGAATCATTCATCACTACACTGCCTCCTAAAACACTGATATATGAGACAGCATGTGCAGAAAGACATGGAAAAAGCTCACCAGGTCTAACGTGCCAACCAATGGCCAATTAAATTATAATTATATTTGTAATACATTTATTTCTAATCTCGGAGGAAAGCGCAGCGACTCGGTTCTGATACATCAGCTCTGAGACGCCTTGCACTGAGTGACATCACCCTAGGAGTGATGAGGGGAGAGAACGCCATCTACCCACCCAGAGATAGCAAGGCCAATTGTGCTCTCTCAGGGCTCCGGCAGCTGATGGCAATCTACATGCAGGATTCAAACTATTGTATTTATTTATTTGTTTACAATTCTCTGCCCAATAATTATTTATCTCTATATACATTTTTGCTTGCACACCAATCAATCAGTCAATTTATTTATTTAATAATTTTAGTTTAGTTTAGTTTATTCTAATTCTGTCTATTTACAATATCTGCAGTTTGTTCAGGGTTCTGATGAGACCAGTGAAATACTGTCATAAATTTACCACCACAATAAATGATGTTCTATATTCGTATTAGCCAGCACTACGTTCACTCAGCGTTCCCCCTTATGATGAAGGTCACTTGCAGTCCTGCCTGCGTCAGAAACAGGATGTGGCTTTTAGAGTACAGTAAGCGAAGCCGCTGCAGAGGCTGGAAGGGAGGGAATGATGAAAGAGTTGCGATCAATGAACGTGGGCCGTGTGAGGAGGAGGAGACCCCCTGAGTCGTCTGATTCAGCTCCCGAATAAAAGAGCAAGACCTGGGGAAAGAGAAGCAACTTTCCAACACTGATGCTGAACCCATTTCTCTCTCTCTCTCTCTCTCTCTCTCTCTCTCTTGTGTGTGTGTGTGTTTGTGAGAGAATTCCAGGGATGCAGTTGTTCTCTCAAACAAACATGAAGTGCAGGCAAGAGGCCAAAGCAGACTGAAGCACAAACAGTATTGATCAGTGTTCATTTGGTATCGTGTGAATGGTCTTATAACCCCTGCTATTTTTACACCGAACGATCAGTTTACTGGGATCAAATGTATTCAACTCTCCTGTATTAACAAAACATATTACATCACCCTAATTGTTACCCAAAGATTGCTAACTGAATTAGATTCATTTAGGAATGCAGAATACTGGAAAACACACTACTTATTAGTGGTGTGCCATATCGTATGTGTGGAATAATATCGCCAATCATTTTTGAATATCGTGAACTATATTATATCCTGAAATATCGTGCCATACCACCCACCCTTAATTATTATATTGTATACTTTTTTATGTTTTTAGCAAAAGAACAATTCACACTGTTCTCATTTTCCTATTATATTATATATTATATTATTATTATATTATATTATTAGATTATATCTGTCTAGTATCATTTTTATTATTTTACTTTAATCCTGGATATATGGAGATATTTGGAGAGCATTATTAGTATTATTAGTATCATGACATTCTGGGCCATTGAGTTCTGTTACAAATCTGAAAAAACTTAGTTAGGGATGTGCCATATCATATTGTATGCAATAATAAAATTAAATATTCATTTTGTTGCAGTTGTTCATTCTTGAAATAATTTTTTTAAGTCAGTATTTTGTCATATCGTTAAGAGTGTCGTTGTTGCAAAAATACCATGAAATATTGTGATTTTTATTTTAGGGCCATATCGCCCACCCCTAGTACTTAGGCTTTATTTGGAATGCGTGAGATGCATTAGAAAGAGTGGCTCCACCACTACAATACTTAAATAATTGAAATAAACAGCAAATTACTCAAATTTACACTTGTGTGTTTATAACTTAGTTGTAAGAGAAGACTCAACCGTGGTGTAAATTTAACTGTATTCCATGCTTCCATCTGTATGTGTGTTAGTGTGCAGAGTGTCTGTGTTTGTTGGGTTTGTGGTGTGGTGGTGTTGGGCAGCCGTTTGTGTGGTTTTGCTCTGATAAGTGAGAAAACAGCCTGTTATCAGTGAGCTGGATGTGAGAAGTGGTAGTCTGGCCCGGGCGAGGGGTGTATCTGTTCAGCAGCAGTGCAGGTTTTGGTGTTGAACATGGTGAGGCCAGAGGGAGAGGTACGATGCACACCTACTGAAAGCCCCGCTGAGCAATCTGAGACCTCGCCGTTTTAGAAAACGCAGCGAATATGACTTTCGGTTGCATGGTAACCATGGAAACAATTCTCGACTTGAGGAGAAAAATAAGATTTTATTCAAAGAAACAAGCTCACAAGCTCAGGTGGGCACCAGCACGCTCGCATACAACCAGCGTCCCAACCCGCAACAGCCCCGTACCACACGGCACACCGCTTCCTTCAGGGGGCCACCTAATTCAGATCGTTCCAGTACTTGATCACGCTTAAAGGTTTGGATACAGATAAACCAGTTAACCCCTCAACAGGTACCCTGTTGCCATGGAAACAGCTGGGCCCAACCAGTATGTTGGCTAATTCTGCTTCTCTCAGATTTTCCATAAAAAAAAAACAGCAACACATCAAATGAAAGCTACATGTTGCATTGTAGTCCATCACTTCCTGTCGTAATGGTGATGAAACGAGCTGCAAGTTGGAAGATGAAAGTCCTCCCTCTCTTTTTATACATATTTGTTTATCTGTTAGACGGGAAAACATATTTATCCATGTATCTCATACAGAAAAAAAAAATGTGGTTTTTGACCAGTTTACATGAAAAATTAACTTGCATGACAGACTCACAGTAACACACCCAGCTCAGCTAAAGAGTGAACCACCAGTACAGTCCATAAAAGAGAGGATTCAATAAATGGAATAAATTTAACGTTTATTAAATGTTTTATATCTTTATACATGTATAAGTTGGAGGGATAAGGGGTGTTCCCTTCATTTTTCATACATACAGTATTTGTTTAAACACTTTTCAACACTTTTTTTTATCTCTCATAGAAAAAAAACAAAGTTTTTTAAACATTTAAAAGTAAAAATAATGTATTATCACCATTTCAACTAAGGCTGGGTGATATGACTAAAACCTCATATCTCAATATGCTAAAAGAAATATACAACACAATAAAAACCTTAATAAAATATAACAAATAATACAAATAAGCATTTTATATCAGTTTTCTTTATCTAGGTCAATTGTCCCACCCATTCAGCTGCTACTCAGCTGTATATCCCCATCAAAACATGCCTCCTCCAACAAATGAGAAGTCAGACTCCACCTCTTTTCTAACTGCTGTTGATACAACATTGCTGAGTAGCATCACAGGGCACTCAGAGGAA
Source organism: Astyanax mexicanus (assembly GCF_023375975.1). NCBI lineage: Eukaryota > Metazoa > Chordata > Actinopteri > Characiformes > Acestrorhamphidae > Astyanax > Astyanax mexicanus. The sequence goes on along the minus strand of NC_064410.1, from coordinate 47,732,281 downwards.
AGCGTAGTGACTCAGTTCCTATACATCAGCTCACAGACGCCTTGTGCTGATCAACATCACCTTTAGGAGTGATGAGAGGAAAGTGCGCCATCTACCCACCCAGAGACAGCAAAGCCAATTGTGCTCTCTCAGGGCTCCGACAGCTGATTGCAAGCTGCATGATTGGGATTCGAACCAGCATCAGCATCTTGCAATCATAGTGACAGTGCTTTAGACCGCTGGACCGCTCTGTGCCAAAAATGATAGATGCTTTTAGGAATAAACATAAAATATTTTAGTGAGTCAGTAAACTGCACTGGATTATGCAGCTTGAGACAAAACATCATTATGCTCATTATGCTGATGCTTTAATTGTGATGCTTCCACATCATAATTTCACAAGGCTGTGCTCTTTTATTTTTCCTCCAGAAACCAAACCGCAAAACAAAAAAAAACAGATATGTTCCACTTAGGAATTAAAACAAACAGATGGTAATTGGGTTAGCAGGTGTGATATTACATTATTATGATTTGTATTACTATTATTATTGTTAACATCTTGTGTAAAGTAGTTTTAAATATATCAATAAACACAATAAATTACTCTCACCTTTGTGACGTGTTTTTAAAGAGATATTTCTCTCTCTTTGTAATCTGCTGCTGGTAACAGAGTCCTTTAATGATTAGGACGAGGTTGCTGCTCGACAGAGAGAAAACACATGAAAGAGAAGACGGCCTGTACCCCTTAGATGAGGCGGTGTGGAATTGAAAGAGGGAGGGAGTCATTCAAAGGGAGGGAAAGAAAGAAGAAGAAGCAAGAGACATGCAGCAGCTCTGTGTGTGTGTATGTGTGTGTGTGTGTGTGTGTGTATGTGTGTGTGTGTGTGTGTGTGTGTGCCTTTTGTGTGTGTGTGTGTGTGTGTGTGTGCGTTTTGTGTGTGGCTCCTGCGAGGCTGCGCCAGTGCCCACGCTCTTCCACCCACATCATCATCTCAGCACATGCAACGCTAAATTCTCTCTCCTTTCCTGCTTCTCTCTCTCTCTGTCTTTCTCTCTTTTTTTCTAGCTCTCTCTGTTTCTCTGTCTCTCTCTTTTTCTGTGGCTCTATCTCTGTCTCTCTATGACTCTCTTTATCTCTCATTCTTTTTCTCTGTCTTTCTCTCTCTCTCTATGTCTCTCTTTATCTCTATCCATATTATTCATAAATACAAGAATATTACTACTGTCACGTCTGGTGCTGTAGGCGCTTCTGTTCCTTCCACACTGAGCTCCAACGGAGGTTTGCAGTAAGTCAACTACACTACCCAGAACGCACCACACGCTGACATCACACACACACCCACTCACGTGACACCTCACCTGCTTCCGCCAGGAAGCCCGGAGTACTGATTAAGTACTCAGTATTTAAGGACACTTTACGAACACACTGCTAAATTAGTTTAGAATATTACTAATCACATTGAGTTTACACTATTAATAATGCTTGTTGTATATTTTATACATATTGTTTGAAAAAATATTACCTAAATTACTCCCGCTGCACCCACCTCCCACCGACTGTCTCCACCATCTGACTTATACATTAAAATTTTACATGAAATATTAATTATTTTTTTTTGTTTATGTGTTTACTCTATAAACAGTTACGAAATCAATTCCACATCAGTATTTTTCAAAAATACATTTTATGTGTTCTGATCAACTTTGCTACCTTTGATAAACAACTAAAAAAATCTGATAAGTTCTAATAAGAAACTTGTGACCTGTATCCTGTGATGTCATTTCCTCTGGCAGGAAGTGTGAAAACATTTAATCACATCATATTATATGAACTGTTTAGATTGTACCAAAAGTGGATTCATTATTGGTCAAACCTTTTATTGTGTGATTGAATCCTTTATTTATTTGTAATTAAGCAGTAATGTATTACAAATCCAAACTCTGTTTTTAGAGGTGCTGTATAGAAATCTAATTTGAGGTTAAAACATAGAAAAAGTCAACTTTTTTACTGTCAGCTCTATTACTGTAATTTAAATGTTTCAGAATGTTTTGTGATTCTGTAATAGGCCACTTACACACACTCACACACACAAAAACACACACATCTTCACACATATACATACATACATACACTCTAAGAAATGAAACACAGATATTGTTCTCATTAAATAAATTATTATGCTGAAATTACTCTTACTTTTTAATTTTTTGCAGTCAAAATAATCAAGTTTCATTGCATTAAAATAATAGTATGAGATTTCAATGCAACAAAATACTGCAGATTAAAACCAATGTAACCAACTCTACTCAACTTTAAACGCACTAGCCCTATATACATACATATATGTCTGGCTCTGTCAGTCTTTCTCTCTCTCTCCTTATCTCTCGCCGCTGTCCTCCCCTGACAGTGAACATTGTGAATTATTTCACTCCAGGGCTCCCCAGAGTACGCTGCAGTTGTGTGTCTGCATATTACGCGCTTGATTCCATCCCATAAGAGAAACACGAGTGTTTAGTGACCGCATTAGTAATAATGTATTGGATTCAAGGGCCGCTGCTTTCGCTGTGAAGACAAGAGTCAATGAGAAAAAGACAGATACAGTGCAGTCGATCAGAAAACTGAGCTTCTGCTGAGAAGAATAGGTTACCAAATAATAATTCTGCAAGGATGTTGTTCTGTGGGTTTAGCGTAAGAGGTTTGTGTGTGTGTGTGTGTGTGTGTGTGTGTTGAGGAAAAGAAAATCAAACAGAACAGAGTTTTGCGCACCACTGGAGATTCTGGAACTACCAGCTAGATAAAGAAAGAGAGAAAGAAAGCAGAGCGAGAGATGAAGAGAGAGGGGAGAGAAAATACAGCATGAAGAATGAAAGAGTCTTTAAGACCCAGCACAGATTAATGAATGAGGCGCAGAATCCTGCTCTCATACTGTCACCCTGCATCTACATCTAATGGTCAGACACCTTCTGTACCCTGCTCTCTTCCCCTTTCATACATTTTGTGATGTGTGTGAGTGTGTGTGTGAGAGAGAGAGAGAGAGAGAGAGAGAGAGAGATTGTTTGTGTAGTACAGTCATGTAAAAAAATAGGGTACCCCATGAAAACCTTTGCATTTTTTTTAAACGTACATAAACATATTTTGTAATCATTTGTCAGATGATAGAACATAGAAGTAATAGAAATGTAAGTCTTCTAAAGAAAATTTAAGCTGCAGATGATTATGAACATGGTTAGAAAGAGATTTGAATGAGCCTGTTTTAGATAAACTTCAAACTTTAGCTTTAGAAAAAGGGTTGCCAGGTCAGATCATCCTATAATGGGACCTACAGGTGGCTCTCACCACAGCTAAAGTCAAAGTACCGCATCTATCATCAAAAAAGAGACCAAACAACTTCGATTTTCATGATTTTCATGGAAGGTGTGCAAGAAGGAAACCCTTCTGGAATTTCAGTATACTGTATCCACTCCCATTGGTGGAGACACATCAGTACCATCACCCAATGATTCTGCAGTATCAGCTGACATCATCACCCCAGAGTCACAACACTCTCCACCCACTGAGGATGCCCTCATGGACCTGTAGACACTGGATGAATGCCATGACGAACGACTTTATCAGCTTCCAGAGACACCAAAACCCCAAGAGCAATCTATATTGTCCTCCATCTCCACACCATCCTCCCTCCCCTCACCTCCCCTCACATCAACATACCAGCAACCATAAAGAAGCTGGTATCAGCTGGGACAAGGCTGTCACTCAGGAACAGCAAAACATCAGCCCAGCTCCTCCTCCACCCTCATCTACTGCCTTATCTCCACTTCCATCCATCAGACCCTCACCAATAAAGAGAGGGGCTCCCTCACCAGCTGTCTCAGCTCAAATAAAGAGAGAAGACAAGCTCCTCAATCACAGGAAGCAGTACCGCTCTTTACCTCATCAGCAGCAGAAGCTCCACCCACCTTATTCTGCTGAAAGAAAAAAAAAAAAACTACCAACGTTTTAAAATAATCTGGTGAATTGACATGCTCGTACGGTGACTGCATTCTATAGACACCTGCAAATCCATTGTTTCTTTCAAAATAAAAGATATTAAAAAATATCTTATCCTACGTTTATTTGAGAACCTGTTTCTAATCTCCAATAAATACTTGCTACTAGATTTTGAAACATTGCTGTGAGGATTTAATTGCATTCAGCAACAAGAGTGTTAGCAAGGTAAAGATGTTGGATGATCACCAACCTACTTCATTCCTAGCTCCCCAGCCCTTTCAAAAAGTTCTCAATGGAGAACCATCATCAAGCACTAAAGAGAAATGCTACTTAAGGTCAACTCTATAAAAAAAAATACAATGATACAAGTCAATCACAATATTATGAGCACCTCCTTGTTTCTACACTATTGTCTTATTTATTAGCTACACTGACCATTTAGAAGTAGTTTGTAGTTTAAAATTACACAGACTGTAGTCCAGCTGTTGACGGAGCATGTGCTAGTGCATTTGTATCACACACAGCAGTGCTGCTGGAGTTTTTAAACACTTTGCCCTCTCACTGTCTCTTCTATTAGACCAAGGGTGGCCGACCTGTTTGAAATGTTGGACACCACTGTGTTAGACTCTCCTTCCCAACTGCTCCTCCTTATAGATGTACAGTCAAAGACTGTATAAGCTCATCTGTTGCCTCACAGTATGTGTTGGTTATACTCTAGTCTACTCTAGTATAATCAGTGGTCATAATATTCTGATGCGATTGTGCTGGATGGTTTCTAGATGTGCAAAGCTCAACAATCCACAATCAGATATTCTTTAGATAGTAAACACCATGTTGGGTGCTTGTGCTTTGTGCTTTAACTCATTAAAACAGCAATTGTGAAGCCTCTCTTAGAGAAGAAAATCTAGACGCAACACTGTTTAATTAACTCTGTTAATTAGAGATCCCCTTTCAAATCTACCTTTCATTGAAAAAATAATTAAGAAAATTGTCCTCAAGCAACTTGCCGAGTTTCTTTATTTGAATATGCCGTTGTCTAGACAAATTCCACTAAAGCTACTGGAGGCTGGCCTAATCATAGCTTTGAGACTGCTTTACTTAAGATCGTTAATGATATTCATTTACAAATACAGACTCTGGCCAAATGTGGCTTATGCTTGTCTTGTCTTGATGTCTGTACTAAGTTGGACACAAATTAAACATAAAATTCTTGTAGATAGAATGCAGAATGTGCTGCTTGTCCTTTGTTTCTTATATTTTTAGTTAACTTTAATCTGTTAAGTCATTTTAGTTTTGTTTTCTTAATCTAGTTTTCCTGGTTTGGTTTGTTTAATACATTTGATCCTGCTATTACATCTGTCTTCTCACCTCACCCTCACCTGCGGGACAATACTATTGTGTAAACGCTATTTAAAATGTTTATTTTACTATTATTAACATTACAACTTAGAAAAGTGAATATAAGTAAATTCACAAAGCAAGGCTATATTCCAGTTTGCTCACTATTCAGATGCAATCTTTTTAAAACCACCAGGCAGTTATTTCCAGTTATACAAGACCAGCCTGCTATCTGTATAAAAGGGGAAAGACCAACATACTGTACACTGAAGGTCAAATTACCATTTCAAAACATATTGTGGCCAGCATGCAGTCCACTGGACTGTGTATTTGTTCAGTAAGTGATGGTGAAGCTTACTTACTATGCCGATTTTGACACAAATTAAACAGAAAATTCGTATAGATACAATTAAGCAATAATACACGAGAGGGAGTGCCATAGAGCAACACAGCAGTGCTGCTAATATTACACGTTATTGCACAAAGTGTATTATTGTGATCATACCAGAGCTCCATTATCACTGTTTATTGAAAGATTTTGAGTTTAAGAGGACGAGAAAATATGATCTGTTTGGTTATAAACACTCTGCGAGTTAAAACAGTTCCATTGCTGCTCTGTTTTTAGCTGCACTGTTTGACTTGTAAGCGCTGCATCGTTGCTAGGTTACCTGTATGTGGCGGAGTAATACATGAAGAGCTTCTGATACAGTGCATTACTGGCTGATAATGTCACTCTTAAATGATGTCTAAGCCTTCATCACATTGCCAAGTCAAGGTTTGGTAAGACTCTTAGGAGCCATGGTAAAATTGCATAACTTTTATAAAAAGAAGAAAAAAAAATATTCAGAGTGTTCCAGTGGTGTGGTGTCCCCCAGGGCTTGAGTCTTGGGTGTCTCTTATTTAATTTACACATGCCTTGTCTTTGCCAAATATTACGAGGCTATCAGATATCTTTTCATTTCTATGCAGACGATACTCTGATGTATTTGGACCACTCCCCAAATGACTGCAGCCTCCTTGCCTCAACATGCCTTGATTACATTACTAATTGGATGGGACCTACATTTCTGCAGTTGAATAAAGATAAAACAGAAATTATTTGGGAACAACAGGCCCAGCCAACATTCTCATCTGTCATCTGGGGCTCACATGGGTGGAATGTGGGCTTGGTGGGTTACAGGTGGGCTAGCGTGGGCTCTCAGTGGGTTTGTACATGTGATTTTACAGGGACCCAGTTTGGCATCCCATGTAGTGTACAACCCAGGTGAGGCCCATGTTTAACCATTTAAACATTTTGGGGCCCAGGTGGGTTACCCATACAGGTACCACATGACCATGTTATCTGGAAATCATGCTTTGGGCATCATAATGCATGTCCATAATCAGAAGCATGCATGTCCTATTGTGTAGAAAGCACAGTGCACCAGCTTCCAAACACCATATTATGGAACATGCTCACCAGAACTGAGTCTCAGGTGGCATGCTGGTACAACTCAGCTCTACACGAGATGTGCACCACAGCACAAATCCCATGTGAGCAGTACCATTTGCTGTACTCAGCCAGAAGTCCCTCTGGGCTCCGATTGGCTGAGCTCCCGAGGGAAGGGATTGGATGAAAAGGGGACACTCTCTCTCTGCTTGTTTGGAATGCAGTACAGATTCAGTCAGGCATCAGGATGATCATCTTACATTTAAACATCCTCACAGACTACACCTTAGTGTGGAGCATACTTTTTATTACATTTTACACTCATGTTTGATTACTAGGTCCCTGTATCCAAAATCCAGTATCTGATTTAGAAGGGCAAATTGTTCTATGTTGCTATCTCTGCATAAAATTGTACTGTATGTTTATATCTAGCTGGACCATGTTTAACTTACTTTCATAAATGTAAGTTTTCTCATTTAGTTTGAAAAAAAAAATCACAATAACTAGAAGCATTTAAAAGGCTCACTTTTTTGCTTGTCATGAATAAATCATTAAGATTGAATGAAAATCATAAATATAAGTGTTCTCATTTAATTTGAAAAAAAAAATCACAATAACTAGAAACATTTACAAAGCTCACTTCTTTGTTTCTGTTAATTAAATCATCAAGATGAAATCAAAGTAATCAAAGTAATCTGATGTGAAATGCGCTGTTCTAAAGATAAGCACAGAATTAGAGTTGTTGATAAACTTTTAAACCTATTATTGAATTAAATCGAATTTTGTGATGGAAACATGCAATGGCTAATCCTAAATGTATTCTCTGTCTGTTTTGTACTTTTATGGTGATTTTTGTTTATTCTAATTGTTTTTGTGTCAAATCTTTGTTACAGTTTTCTGTAACTGAACATGGTGTGCTGTCTTAGCCAGGTCTCCCGCAAAAAAGAGATTTTGATCCTAAGGGACCTCTTGGTTAAATAATGATTAAATAAATAAAATAAAAAAGGCTGAGAGGAATATACATGATTTTGCCAAATATTATGCAAACAGTTTTTTGAATGTTTTACAATATTCATATATTATCAACATTACAACTTAGACAAGTGAAGATTAGTTTAGACAAGACTATATGCAAGCATGTTCACTTTTCAGTTGAAATCTATGTAAAACCACCAGGCAGTTATTTCCAGTTATACAAGACCAGCCTACTACCTGTATGAAATTGAAAATACCAAAATACTGTACAGTAAAAGTCAAATTACCATTTTACTGGACTATATTTTTTAGTAATTGATTATAAAGCTTACTCACTGTGCCATGCCCCAATGTCGGTTGGCAGTTTTGGGGACTGTAAATTAAATTATTATGTGTTAATGAGCTGGAAAGTTTCATTTTACAGTTGTGTCTATTGACCATGGTTATTCTTACCATGTTAAATTTTTGAGAAAGTGCTTCCTACCCCACCCTGCTTTTGTGAGACAGTTAAAGTTTGAAATCTGCTAAGAAGTGCGATAAGAGCTTGTAGCGTTTGTCTCAATAATACTCAAAAACGTAACTGTTTGCCTGGTTCTGGCTGCTGCCCTTGCACAGATCTCCATATCAGGACGGCTTCCCCACTAGTGCCACAATATCATGGACCCTCCTATATTTTGGAACAGATAGACAGATAGATAGATAGATAGATAGATAGATAGATAGATAGATAGATAGATAGATAGATAGATAGATAGATAGATAGATAGATAGATAGATAGATAGATAGATAGATAGATAGATAGATAGATAATTCACAAACACAATTGTTCCTATCACCACCTCTGCAAACAAAGCACAAATATTTCTCTTCATTGCTAAACCAATCTGAACCACTCTTACCAATTCAATTACACTGTATCTAAGTATCTAAATTTAGAAAAAATAACATTTAATTCGGAAAGTTGGAATTCCTCTTTCATTTTCATGGAAACATTTTCTGCACAACCCAACACTTTTCCTCATATAGCATTTCTTGGCATTATACATTTGAGCTGAGCCGTGTTAAGATTCCCAGTGTTCTAAAGTTTCTTCCATACATTTATACAGCCTAAATAACTGTTTCAGATTAGATCATTATGATGGTCAGCCACTGTGTAAAACAGAAGAGTACTTGTAAGCATCAGGAGTGTTGTTTTGGAGGAGTAGGGTTGAGAATTGTCATACTGGGTGACCTTGTTTTCACGCATGTCGAAGCTAAAACAACAACGATTTAGCTAAAGACTAGCCTATTTTCTGTAGCATTGCTTAATCTAATTGCAAACATAGTGAATTATACATCGGCACCCCCTCCTCCCCCCTTGGGCCATAAGGCTACAGAAAAGCTTGTGCTTTATGTTAGAATAGAGACTGACATGCGTGTCACTTCGAGTGTTTTAATAGAGTTTGGTAGAAAACGGTAGGAAATAAACTCTTTCACCTCTTTCTCAGCAGCTGTGAGAGAGACTGTTCTGAGTCTGTGCACTCTGTTTCACCAACCATGAACAGAATCATGACAACTCACAGAACAATTTACATGCTTAAATGCTTCTTCGCCAGGTTAACGAGTTCTTCAGATTATTGGAACATCGTTTTTTAATGGTTCTTTAAATCCATATAAAAGTATTTTCGAACAATTTACAAAAAAGAACCAATGTGAAGACTCAATGAACTCTGTGGAGTCTTTGGACCTTTGCTTAGAGTGTATATAATATTATCAAATAAATGTATATTGTTGTTATACTGGAAGGATGAGATGATGGACATAATTACAGATAATATAAACTTAATAAAATAAAACAAGATCAACAAAAGCAAAAAAACACAATATACAACATTTGAGATGGCAAATTAACAAAGACAAGAACAAAGACTAGTCAAAACTAAGAAAACAATAATACTGGGCTCAAAAAAACAAACTTGACACATACAGAGCATAGTAGCGCACAAAAGGCTCCACAAGAAACACTGAAGCTAAAGGGCTTATATAAAAAAGGAGGTTGAGGAATACCTGGGCCAGGAAACGAGGGGGAGGGGTTACAAACAAGACACAAGGTGACAACACTAATGGCTCAAAATCTAATTAATATACAACACACTTTTTTTTTTTTGAGTAAATATCTAGATAATGCTTCCTACTACATGTTGGATCATTTCTGTTATTATTTGATTACATAGTTTAGGTTTAGGTTCAAGCAAAACCTAATTCTCAGTTATTATAAAAAGCTAGTGGGGAAACTGTCCACTAGCCACAGTGTGATGCTTCGATGAGGAGCTGCTGTCTCCTGCCTAAAGCTTCATCTTCTCTGCTCACCAGTGTCCATCTGAGTTAATGAGGCTCAAGATCCCAACGCAAAGTTCAGCTCCAGAGTTCACCTGCTCTGCACTGCACTGCTAACCTCTCAAAATGCAGGACATCACCTGGAGCTTTAGGGAAAGCTCTTGTCGGCACAAAAAAACTTGGAACGTCCTTTTAGGTGGTTTAAAATGTGGGAGATGTGTTACTGCCCTAAGAACAGTGACATGCCAAAAGTCATGGGATAACAGTATGTAAATTGATCATGAAGTGTTACCTCAGAGGATAGCTTGAGAACACTTACACCAATAAAGCTTACCTGAAATAATTATAAGTCATAAAAAATCATAAGTATAAGGAATACATTATAGAAGGCATTACCACCCACAGTGGACTGCATCTGGCTAGAACTTCACAGTGCAGTTCAGTGCAGGAGGCCTCACTCATATACAACTTAAAAATTAAGAGACCACTTTAATTTTTGAACCAGTTTTTCTGATTTTGTAAAGCAAACCTCAAATGATGCAAAGAAAACAGTTTTCGTGCATCTTGGCATGTTCTCCTCCACCAGTCTTACACATTGCTTTTGGATAACTTTAAGCCACTCCTGGTGCAAAAAGTCAAGCATTTCAGGTTGCTTTGATGGCTTATGATCATCCATCTTCCTCTTGATTATATTCCAGAGGTTTTTAATTTGGTAAAATCAAAGAAACTCATTATTTTTAGGTGGTCTAATTTTTTTCCAGAGCCAGTGCTGCCTTTTTTTTTAGCTCCTAAAGGACATGACAAATGTCATGGGATACAATACTAGTTCTTGTCTAATGACATGTGGCATTTCAGTCTATGTAGGCATATTATGCATGTAATTCTATTGATTTTACAAGTCATTGGGGGTGGTTTGCTGTCAAATTCTCAGTTCTAGAGTTATTATATATATATAACATTCTGAGATTTGGAGGTTCATGGATAATTTTGCACAGTAAATAAAATGTTTTTTTTTTTTCACTGTAGAGAAATCTGAGAGGATAAGTTTCTGAACTGAATCACATCAAACCACTCTGATTAAGATCATTCACATCTTACTTATACTGTCCCATGACATGATTTTTGTCAGTCTGTTTTGTCTGGCAATATACAGGAAAGTTCAGACACTACAGTCCCCTCTGAATTGAGGTATGGATGATTATGTAATCCATGGTGGGTTTCATATGTAACTAAAGCACAATCCAGAGTCGTGATATCGTAGTGAGCACGGAGATGGAGGTCTGTCTCCCTCATCACATATTCCTGGGAGAGAGACAGAAAGATAGAGAGAGGGAGAGAGAAGAGACTGGCCTCATTTTGTAATGGCCTGTCAGTCAAGCTGTGGTGTGATCACACGTGCGTGCTGTTGCGGGTGGTGGCTTCACACACAGTGAGGGAAGGAGGCTTTTTTCCCTGCTGTACCGTGGAGATTCAGCTGTCGGCCCGCGGCCCTGGCTCCCCCTGTTGGTTCTGCCTCACTGCAGGTGGCATTTTCTTGGGGTGGAACCAGTCTGACAGTGTGGTGCAGTGGAATCAGCCATTTAGCTCCAAGGTCTGCATTGTAGCTCACGAAGAGCACGATTCTATTAATTGACCAGATTTTACTTTACTAATTGAATATAATAATGGTGAGATTAAATATACATCAATTGAAAGCTAATGGATTAATTGGTTTGCGTCTGAAAGTCGCTGATGTATTGCTAAACTGGCTGCACTAGAGATGATATGCTACCAGTCTGATACTGATTAAAAATGTAATGAACACCAGTATTTTGGAAATTATATTGTTTCAAACCATATAACAGAAGAACTATCAAATCAAATAAAATGTATTTTTATAGAGCTATTTACAACTGATTTCACAAAGCAGCTTTAAAGAAATATGATCGCAGGACAGAGAATTAGGCAAAACATTAAACATAAAAATACAGAATACAGAACCCCCAGAAGCATCCTCAGAGCTGGAGGAGTAAGAAACCTTGGGAGGAACCAAGGCTCACATTTAAGAGGGACCATCCTTCCACTAGATGAACAAAGTCATTATACATCACAGTTCTAAAATATTAATGTGAATAAATAAGTGCAGATTAAGGGTATCTCTTACTTGATGCTACAGAACTGGTAGTTAATGTTCTCCTCCAAGCATGGTTAGCTGTCCAAAAAAAATGTGATAACAGCAGCTTAAACATTTATAGAAGTTAGCCTTATGAGATTCTCGGCATCGGCAGTATTGTGTGATAGGAGGAGTTCTTAGATATGTATGAAAATTAAGTATTATAAATCATCCACTACAGATATGCAAATATATGCAAATCTAATGATATAATGTCTCATTTGCATATTTAAATGTCATTTTTCAGATTCAATGCAAAAAAAATTAAAAGTGTCAGTAATCAACTGGCAAAGACTAATGCATATGCAAAGACTAAAAATTGTTATATATATTTTTTCTTTTTTTTTCTTAGTTTGCTTTAAATTACATTTTTTAAGCTGCTCAATACATTTAAATAAATAGAAAAGGTGTTTTAAATAAACAAACTAACCTTTTTACACCAAAGAAGGTAAAAGGTAAAAACTGAGCCTTTTTTAAATAAATGAATTTGAATCTCGGTATAATACAGTAAATACTGGGTTTTTGTAGGTCACTATTTGCAAGACTGCAACTACATTCTTTCTGAGATTATAATTTTTTAATATTATTATTATTATTATTATTATTATTATTATTATTATTATTATTATAAATCAGAAGACATGTCAAAGACACACTCTTGCTCATACCACAGCTCCACCAGTTTATCCTCCTTTTGTATACTCCAGAAGAACCGTGATTTCCGAGCCACTCCTCTAGCTCTCCTATTGGTTGTTAACATTGCTTACGTCACTATTCGCGTGAGTTAAGTCTCAAGGCTTACGATAATATTAACAAGGTACATTTTTTTTGAACTCCAAGACAAGAAAAAGACTGACTTACAGTAAACTTTCAATCCTATCTACCTTACACTGAACGACGTGACCGCAACTTGACTCTAGCAAGACTTTAGTGATTTTATCCCAACGCTGGAAATTTGTCTGCGAAAGTGAAATAACTTGAAAATCCTCAGAAATATTAGAAATATTAGGCCGAATTCCTACTAACAGACATTTTTTTCACTGATCATTTCTTGTTTTTCATGTATTTTTGTATTCTTACAGACAAAGCACAATACAATGTTTCTGTAACACACATTTTAAATATTTAAAAGAAAAGAAAAAACAAATAAATGCTGATACGGCATCCAGCCTCACTCAAGCTGTTTAGCTGCAGTTGCTAACAGCCAATTTAAAGGTGCTATGCTAACAGATACAGCAGCTGGCCTTAGCTAACAATCACAGCTAGCTTGGACTGGTTTATCTGCAGTGCTAACTGTTTTTCAGAGCTAATAATGTAACTTGTTGAAAGTTGACGATAGGTCGAAGTCACTGAGTGTGTCAGTTCATAGCTTCATAGCAGTTGATAGCTTTAAGCTAAGTCTGACGTGTTTTTGGCTCTGTTTTCTGTCCTGGAATCCTGTAGTGGAATGAAGTGTCACTGCTGCTTAAGCAAAGGTAAAATAATGAGTCATAGTTTTATAGATTATTTGGTCTTTTCACTTATTTTCATTTTCAGTTGCTAAATATTTGGTGCATCCTTCCCCGTCAGTGGTTTTAATGTAATGGCTGATCAGTGTAATTCACTAAAGCAAATACAGTATGTGCATGTTTGCTTTTGCATTCCTGTCTACTGATAAATGTTCTTTTTAAGGAAATAGCAGGACAGTCACTGAGGCAGAATGAAAAGCAGTGAATCTTGTGCCTGTATAATCCTATGTGGCTTTGTGCAGCACACTATCAGATAATGACAGCATATGGTGTGAGATCCCACTGATCAAATCCCTGATCCCCAACTGGGCCACAGCCCTGCGAACATTGAGCGGTCAGTTTCTGAACAGACCACGCCAAGAGCTTCTGCTCAGGGTTTATCAGTACAGTGTGGCTGGATACAGAGCTGGCTAAATATGTTAAAATGCGTCAGTGCATCGTGACGCAGCAATCTGACAAAGGATTTTTGAATAACGCCATTATTATACATTTGTACACATTCATTCATTCATTCTCGTTTTTGTTTCAACTAGGGTTATTAAACTACTATAATAATGAATCACAGTGAATCCTACTTTGCATGTTTTCACCCATGACTCTTGTGTAGTCTTAAAATACTTTAGATATCCTTTGTTCCAAGGGTCAAAAATGTTCTGAAGACAAACTATGAACACTGGCGGTGTACAGCTTTCATGGAAGTAAACATACAAAGGCAGTGTTGTACTTTATATAATACTGTGTTCACTCTAGAAAAGGTCATTTAATTCCAAACTGAAAAAGGGGTCATGTAGAGGATTTTCTGTAGTTTAGCATAGTTGTGGGTTATTTTTGACAACATAAGGGTTAACAAAAGCGTGAAAAGCGGTTCTTTGTTGCTATACAACTCTGGAAAAAATTAAGAGACCACTTTAGTCTCTGCATAATTTTCTCTGATTTTGCTATGTATAGGTATATGTTTGAGTAAAATGAAAATTGTTGTTTTATTCTATAAACTACAGACAACATTTCTCCCAAATTCCAAATAAAATTATTGTCATTTGCCGCATTTATTTGCAGAAAATGAGAAATGGCTGTAATTATAAAAGAAGCAGAGCTTTCAGTCCTCAAATAATGCAAAGAAAACAAGTTCATATTTGAAGAGTTCAGAAATCAATATGATGGAATAACCCTTTTTTTAAATCACAGTTTTCATGCATCTTGGCATGTTCTCCTCCACCAGTCTTACACAATGCTTTTGGATAACTTTATGCCACTCCTGGTGCAAAAATTGAAGCAGTGTTTGGCTTGTGATCATCCATCTTCCTCTTGATTATATTCCAGAGATTTTCAATTTGGTAAAATAAAAAAAAAAAACTTATCATTTTTAGGTGGTCTCTATTTTTTTCCAGAGCTGTATATTGTATAACATTTCAGAACTCTTTAACCAGGTAAAGAACCATTTAAGTTTTCACATTGCTTTTGAGTTGTCATGGTTCTGTCTCTAGAACCTGTAGAATCATCCAGTTTTTACACAAGATTATTGTTTATTGTTATTCTAGAGAATTCAGAAAAGGTCCTCCTTCTTCATTATTCCACTCTCTGTGTGCAGTATTAATGTATTAATGCATCCGTTACCATGAACCATTAGGTAATACATTAACAATGCTTAGGTAATGTTAATTTAACAGGGAACTACAGTATTAATTAATGTTATTTTCACATTACAAGTTAATTATTTGTTGAGATGAACAATAAATCATATACTTTATTATCATATACTTAATAACAATGTTTTCACATTGTCATGGTTCTGTCTCTAGAACCTGTTGAATCATCAAATTTTTACACAAATTTTGTCATAAAGAAAGATGTATATTATTATATTTATTACGATGTACATATGATCGGACAGAATAAGTTTGATCAGAGTGATTTGTTGCCATTACACAATACAGTGGCATTTTTCAATGATCGTCAATGTGAAAAGATTTTACTCCTTGGCATTTTGGAACATTTGTATTTATTCATTCATTGTGATAATTTAACACACTGTGAAGGACAACTGCTGGATTCACATTATGCCAAAAAGTGAACAATGCCAGATGTAGCCACATTTATTATTAATATGTTAGTTCATTCATAGAAATCAAGAACTTTATGTTGATAAAGTGGATTGTATTTTTTTTGTTTGTTTGTCCACAATTTTTCTACAGTGAACATAGATCCTCCAGTCACTCACACTCATACAAAAATAGTCAACTATAACTGTTTCATCAAGTACTGAATAATATACCACAGGATTTTCATAAAACCAAATTCTTATGAGGTCAGTGATCGACACCATAGGTCAACGTGTCTTTTTTCCTTTTGATGAGGCACATCATGCAGAATGAGTGAAGCCCTTAGAGTCTGTGGCATTGAGAAATTCTTTTCTTTTCTTTTCTTTTCTTTTTTTGTCTTGTAAATCAATAGTGTGCATTCAGTAATGTATTATTACTCAGGGAAGGATGAGAATAGCAGGGAGGAGGAAGCTCGGCTGATCCTCCACTGGGATGGAGGAATGCAGGGATGCTGGATTGAATAATATGATGAAATTTGAGCTGCTCCAGTGAGTCTAAGCCCATGTTGTCTTAACCCTGTTATTATTATTCTTACATTACTCTGTAAAGAGAGGAGATAGTAGTAAAAATGTCACATAATGTTGATGAAGATGACATGGATTTTTTATGATTCCATTGTTTTATCCTTTATTAAAGGTGAATTTGATGTAAAGTGTTACCGTGTGACTGTACCCCAGTGCATAAAGCAAGTTCCATAAAGATAGCTGAGTTTGGTGTGGAAGTTGAACTTGTCAATGATTTTTGAACATTGTTCTCAAGAATCTGCTGATATTGACTGAAATCCATGTGATTAATCCTCAACTTTAACAAGATTCCCAGTACCTGCACTGATCACACAGCATCACAGCATGATGGAACTGCCACTGAACTGGATACTGTAGGTTAGTTTGTCCCAATATGTTTGTCCATCTAGTGTATAAACAGCGTGAATGTAGGTTTATTTAAACAGTGGGAAACTTGATTATGGTGCACATTATAATACAGTTATACATTGGCCAGTCTTTTAAATGTAAATGTCTTGTTTGTGTCCAGGTTCTTTGTCTGATGAATAATGTATTGGGGTGGTTGTGTATTTAAGATAACCACTGTGCTGCAGAGTATTGCCAATAGAATTGGACTCTATAGAGCAGATAAATATGAAGCTGTTGGAAACATAACTAATGGGAGGTGTGGGCTAGAGGGGTATAAAGCCTTTCTTGAACAGTAGAGACAGGTACAGGTAAAAATTCTGGATAAAACCTTTTTTTTTATTTTAATTGACTTGATAAACGAAACAATAAATAAGCAGGTGTTACATGAATTTCGTCTATATTGTATATTTTGAAAATACTTTACAATAAAGGTGCATCAATTATCAGTACTTACAACAGTAATAAACTTTGTTAAATGGTTAAGTAATGTCTCAACTTATTAATTGACACTAGTTAATTGACCCATTACTAAACATTTCAGAATTGTAATGCTTGAGAATGCTGTGAATAACAATTATTTGAGACATTAGATAAAACATAGTTTGTATTGTACATTGTACATAGTGTTTAATTGTTAGTATTTTATTCTTCTTTAAACCTTATATAAATACGATTAGATACAATATGGCTTTGTTATCTTGAAACCGTGTTCTTGTAGTTGTGTGTTAGAGTGAGCCCACCAGTGCTTCATCTTTATTTAGAACATGAGAAAGCGGGAAAGCGGGACATATGCTTACGCCACCCAGAGACACAGTTGTGAGGTTTACGTATGCAAAGGATTGCTGCATTTTTGATGCAGTATAGGAGGAGTTTGGCTCAGAGGCTCTATGACCTACTTCAGCTGCTACTGGAGCTCCATGTTCACACTGTGCTTCAGAAACTCAGAAATGATTTAAACACAAGTCAGCCTTCTTGGTTTTTGAGGGGTTTCCTCTGTACATGTATGTGTGTGTGTGTGATGGGAAGAGTGTAGAAGGAAGAAAATTAATTAGCGGTTGCAGAATAAGTCTTAAAAGGAGCGCATTTCTTTTAAAAGTGAAGAAGAAAGTATAAAGTAGTGAGCTTGTGGAGCCTGTTAGACTGTTGAGAAACACAGAATCAGCACTATCTGTGTGAAAAAGGTCGACTATTACAGGAGGTTTTCAGCAAAACACAACAGAAAGGAACTCATTACACAAGAGCCGCCATGTTGGCCTTGGCCAGCTGTTGAGAGACTGAGAAAAAAAGATTAAAAAAGACGTTTCACAGTCACTGTCTCTCTTGCTATCTTTTTTCTATCTTACTAGTAGCACTAGTAGTCTTTCTTACTCTCTCAAGCTTTTAAACTCTCTCTCACATCCATTTTCTTCTCTCTCTCCCTCTCTTTCTCTCTCTGCTGCTCTGTTTCAGTGTCCCTCTACCTCTCTGTCTTTTCCAGTTCAACAGAGCCTTTTCAGATGTCTGACATTTCACTTCCACTGGCTGCTGTTGTAATGCATATAATTAGGCTCTGTCCAGATGTAATGCATTTTTAACGCTATACATTTATAATATTTGTTATGATGAGTAGCTTAACAGCTCTGCATATGCACATTAAGACATTAGACTGTAAAAAGCTTTATTAAACTTATAAAGCTTTATCAGTATAACCATATTTAGATACAGTTTCAGAACAGCACCAATGAACATTTTTAACATTTAAGCAATAAAACTGGATTTCATTTGTTGATTTGTTATAATAATAATGACGTAAAAATGATGTAGTATAATAAGTAAGTAACTACAAGCATATGGGTTTTTAAAAGCAGGGTTAAACTATCTCTACCTCTATTTGTCTATATAACTATCTGTCTGTCTGTCTGTCTCACTTAATATGCATCTATTCTCTTTTACGCTCTTTCTCTTACATTCCCTAATTTTAGCACTCTTCCCTTTTTAATGCTCTTTCTCTCTCTCTCTGTCTTCTCTCTCTCTGTCTTCTCACTCTTTCTTCTTGCTGTCTCTCTTTTTCTATCTATCTATCTATCTATCTATCTATCTATCTATCTATCTATCTATCTATCTATCTATCTATCTATCTATCTATCTATCTATCTATCTATCTATCTATCTATCTATCTATCTATCTCTCTCTTTCCTTCACCTCCATCTCTCTCCGTAACTCTGTAACTCTTGCCAGCTCTCCCTTGTTTCCATCTCTCTCTCTCTCTCTCTCTCTCTCTCTCTTTCCTTCACTTCCATCTCTCTCTGTAACTATAGCAACGCCGTGTCTGACACCGGCTCCTCAAATGAGACAGTATTGTCCGTTTGCTCAGACTGTAGAATATCTATGGTCATTTACAATATGTGATAAGTGTGTTTGTAAATGCCTGTGCATTTATGTGTGTGTGTGTGTGTGTGTGTGTGTAAGTGAATGTGTGTGTGTGTGTGTGAGAGCGTGTGTCTTATTCAAGGTCCCTGTCTCTCCAGTATTCAGAGTGAGGAAACTTAATGAGAAACAAAGCGGTCGTATGCTGCTTCATTTGCAGGTGTCAGTCAGGTATCGGTGGACCACCTGGCTGCTGGTTTGTTGGGTGATGTGTGGATGTGATGAGTGATTGCCGGAGCTCATTGTTGGCTCCTCCGGTTGCTGTAAAAAACGTGCAGGCTGATGAATCTGTGTGCTGGTGGCTTTGTGCCTCACAATCAGAGCCGGGCAGCAGCAGCAGCAGCAGCAGCACTCAAAGCTCTCCATCTGAACAGGCTCTTCAGCCCGGCACTGCACAATGCCTCTGCATAATTTCTCACTCCACTGCATCAGCAAGCCAGGCTTCATTTCCCCTTCCTTCACTGTAGGTATGCTTCTGTTAAGTCTGTGTACCAGAGCCACATGGGGTGGAAAAAATGGATAAAAACATCCTAGTACTGTCTGTAAATGGACCAGACGCTGGTCAACAAACAAGATGTAATAGACTGGACTGACCACAAGGACTTGAGTTGTAATACAAAAAGAGCCGTTCTGCTCATCCCTCCCAAACAGACACAGGTAGAGTTACTGTTCTGGTACTGATCACTGGTCTTAGACATGTGTATACTGTTATATTATACATATATACTATACAAAGCGGAGGTCAGCGAATGTAATGTTAGGCAGAAAATCGAACCTCAATTTGCATGTAAAGGTCAGCATAGTTACCCACTACACCAACCACAAGCAGTCAATGCCCTCTGTTCTGATTGGCTGTCCTGTGTACAGTCTGTAATGAAACAAGAATAAGTGCGCTAGGCTGCTGTAGGCCCAGTAGGTGGCATCTACTGGTCTTCTGGTCATCACAGAAACAAGAAATACATATAATATGAAACTGAAGAAAACTTGGGTTTCACTGATATAAACTTGTTAAAAGTCGACCAGAGAATGCATTTATTGAGTGTGGAGAATTCTCATAATCAATTTAATTCTGTTTACATCCCTGTTTTTTTGCCTTAGAATGAAACATTGCTGATTTTAGCTAGTTAGCTTTTAGCCTTCCCCCATTCGTTTTGAGTCTTCCCATCTACACCTGGCATTCGGTGTGGTACCAAAGGTTTGATATTTATGTGCTCTGTAGAGTCTGTAGATTCTATTGCCAGTTCTTCTCTACAGGGATCCCTGTAGAGAAGCTGGTAGCTACTTATGTTATCAATCTATAATATCAATGATGTCAATATCGTATATATATATTTGTACATATAGATTCCATTATGCCAGAAAAACACTGCAGAGAAAGACATGCTCTTTAAACAAGAAATACAGATTATTTGTTCATACCTTCATATCTGAAGACAGAATGAGTGCTTGTCCATAAATACACCCTACAGCCCAGCAGATAGAGTTATGTGGATGGATGCTGCACACTGTTGTCAGGAGACTTGAGGCAGAGTGGGCTTTGGGTGCAGACTGTAATATGGCCACGCCACTCAGCTGTCCGCCCTTCGCTCTGCCCTGTGCCCAGAACAGGAACGGTGATGAATGACACCTATTACTCCAGACATTATGGCCATGCGGGCCTGACGTTTTCACATGCTGGAGCATCAGTGCAGACTGGTGGAACAGCCCATCGTATAAACACACAGCACAGCACAAAGAGGCTCAGTGCATCCGGCATTTCCCAGAGCTGGAAGCTCAACAGCATCAACATTAAGGGCTGTGGTGCTGCTTGAGATACAGGGTTCTGTCAGAGAGCAGACTAGACTGATCTTGGTGATGAAAAGCTGCTGTACATATTTCTTGCTTGTGAAACATCTTTTTTTCCATCTTACACAAAATGCTTAATGGACTCCATCGAAGCAGTGGGTGTAATGAGAAATAAATGGGAGAAGCATAGGCACAGAGGAGACTGAGCCTGTGGAAATGAAGTTTCATGACAGAAAGGGAGTGGTAGTGTGAGTAATTATTCATCTTCCATCACAACTAAAGATCAATAGAATCAGAAGAATGTAACCTTCTAGTAGCAACTAGAAGTGCTGCCACTATGATCAGGTGATCGCAGGTTCGAATCCTGTTCATGTAGCTTGCAATCGGCAAGAGAGCACAATTAGCCTTGCACTCTCTGGGTGTGTAGATGGCGCTTTTTTCCCACATTACTACAAGGGATGATGTCGATCAGCACAAGGCGTCTGTGAGCTGATGTATCGGAACCGAGTCGCTGCTCTTTCCTCTGAGTGCGCTGTGATGCTACTCGGTAATGCTGCATCAACAGTAGTTTGAAAAGAGGCGGTGTCTGACTTCACATGTATCAGAAGAGGCATGTGCTAGTCTTTACCCTCCTGGTGTGTTGGGGCATCACTAGTGATAGGGGGAGTCCTAATGAGTGGCCTGGGTAATTGGGGAGAAAATGTGAAAATGGGAAAAATTCGACATACAATTATTAGAAAAATAAATTAATAAAAATAAAAAAACTGATATATATTTATATACATAAACACAGTATGGATTAGTAATAGAACACTGAAAGGCCACTCAAGATGTCTTTTTTGTGTCACATTCTCACTAAACCTGTCACTTACCCACCCTATTTAATTGCCCAAAAAGTTGGCAAACTTTGAATATACAGTGTGCTGATTTCTAGGATATGCGGTAGAATCCTGTGTATCACTGGAAAGGTGGGATGTCTGCTTTAAAAAAAAATATATATATATGGTTCTTCTCTGACATTACTCCCAGAAGACATACATTTTTGAGCTTGAGTTCTTCTGTTCCTGCACAGGAACTCAGGAGACTGAATATTGCCACAGGCAGCACAGCCAATCTCTTACAGGACAGTTTGAAAGTGAGGGAAGTTCCCAACTCAGATTTTTTTTTGCTCCCTGGGGAAAGACACTGTTTGAACTTGATGTTCTGAAAGTCATGACTGATACTTGTGAAAGAAAAAGGCTTAACAGGCTAATCATTAAAATATCTATATATTTTTCCTCATGCGGGGGCATGGGTGAACATAATTAGACACTGTAAGTGAAATTATTACATACAGTAGCTACTGCATGTAGTACTGTAGGCCTTAAAAAACACAGAAAAGGCAGAGATGTGTCTGAGGAAGATTTGCCCGAGGACCTTGTAGCATTGCAGTGCAGCAGGAGATGGGGGATGAGGAAGGATTGTGCTGAGGGAATTAGAGAGCGCTCCACTTTCTAAATCTCCAAAGGACCAAACAGAGCGCAGGAGCTGCCCTGAGCCCTGTGTCCCTTCCATGGGAGACACGATGGCTGCACATCTCTGCCTCTTATCCTGGTCCGATGTTTCGCCACGTACTGCATCACCACAATTATCCAAAATGGCAGTAATTACCCCCGCCTCCCCTCCTCAGCTCTCCAGAGGAGGCATCCTGGGGAGAATGGAGGACCTCGGGCCAAGAAATAATTAACTTGATAATGGCCTCCCTTTCCTCAGCCATCCCTCTCATTCTATCTCTTTCCATGTTCCCACTAATTACACACATACTGTATATTGTTCCGGGTCCATTTTCATACGAGTGCACTAATAGCTTTTTCCTACATGTTTGCATGTTGTGAAGCTCCACAGTGTCATATTACATGTTCCTGATCAGAGCACTCTTTAAAAAAATTAGGTACAAGATAAGCTGTGTTCCAATATTAGGACTGGTCCTCGGTAGGCCTTTCCTATGGAGAATCCTTTCTCAGCATAGCAAGGCTTCCTGTTGCCATTTTTGCCCAACTTTGTGCTGTTTTGCTTTTTTTCACATTGGATGTGTACATTGAATTATGGGCAACTGAAGGCCAGAAAGGATACTTCAGCTGCGCCCTTCAAATTGTAGGCTGATTTTTTTTGGCTATATAGGAATGAACTTTTACTTTGGAACAACCTTTTTTGACATGGAAGCTGACCGAGGGTACTGCCTACAATTTAAAACGCAGCTATAGTCTTATCACTGGCTGGATTTTCTGTGTTTCTTATTTGGGCAAGAATATCTGCTTTTCTTATTCTCATCCCTGCTGTCCTATCAAAAGCCTTGTATCTCCTTATATTCCCCGTTTCCCTTATGTTCAGTGCTCCAATCCAAACAGTCCTAAATGACTCTGGAATGATCTTTTTACATGTACTGTTCAAGATTCACTCTTAAAAGTGAAGTGTTTTACCATAGATAAACCCCTTAGGGGAAG
The DNA here is from genome assembly GCF_023375975.1 of Astyanax mexicanus. Lineage (NCBI taxonomy): Eukaryota > Metazoa > Chordata > Actinopteri > Characiformes > Acestrorhamphidae > Astyanax > Astyanax mexicanus. Next base: position 47,708,910 of record NC_064410.1, on the reverse strand, counting down.
TCCCACTTAAGTGGATGCAGGTGTTTGTGAGGCTGTCAGGTAAGACATTGCCTCACGAGCCTTACAAGCACCTGACACACTATATTTTAATCTTGTTAAGTTTTAACAATTTGATGTAAAACAGAATTGTAAGTTAAAGTATTTTGGCAAAGGCCCACCATCGTCCCATGTCTCATAACGTCTGGATCTTTGCAGATCCTGTTGAAGATACGGAAAGTAGGGAGAAGCCAACCCCAAGGGCAACACAGATTTTTTTTAAAGACAGGTGCAAGCTGGTGATTGGTTGGGAAATGAAGTGACTTAGAGTGCATTAGAGTCTCCAAGTTAAACTTTTTTATACATTTCCGTAACCGAGCCATTTCTCCAGGTGAGGATGTGCTGGTGATGTTTTTTTCTTCTTAAAATGGTAAATGCATTTGTTTATACATGTAGGTGGATCTTTTTGTATGATTTTATCACAATTTAGTGATTCTAGCAATAGATGCATCTCCTCCTCTTTGTAGAACAGTGGATATATGTTTTGTTTCGACATATTTGCATGTTATGTTATGTTGCCTTCTGTGAAAGCATTGCTTCCTTGGCATTCACAAATACCTATATACTTGCGCTTAATGTTTGTATTCATCTAAGTGATGTTGTCAGCACATGCTTTTAAGACTTTTCCTTTCTAATAGTTTCCCCTGACAACGCTGCATTGGATCAAACTCATAGGAGGACAGCTCTTGTTTGCCTCTTAATTTTAATGACGCATATTCTCATGGCAAGCTCTGCTGCCAAGCAGCGTAACCTGGAATGCGCTAATTCCGTCAAGCCTTCTGGAGCTCCAGCGCAGACTGCTAATAAAGGTTCAGTGTGTTTGAAGTGAACTGGCTGGCACTTTCACAGCCAATTTGGGCTTATCCTGGTCTGTGTGCTTCACGGCCCTCTGTAAAAGCCGCACGGCAATCTGATGATAATCTGAACCTGGATAGGCTGCTGCACCAGCACTCCATTTTAAGCCTGTCCAGCTGCGGCCACACAAAGCCTGGGCCAAATACCTGGCGAAGTGGACGGTTCCGTCTGGTTTATTGGCGATACGGATTGTCACACAACACAGGATGTACTAATTCCCTTTCCTCAGGCTTCCTGTTTTGGACCTCAAACTAGGAAGAACAATAAGATAGGTTAGTGAATTGTGCAAAATAAACTGTAAAAACAGCTTAGTTTTCCTGTGAAAATACTGTGCATTACCAGTTGTTCTTCCCACACATCACAAAAAAAGACATTTATAAAAAATTGATTGTGACCCACTATAGAGCCTGTAAAACAACAATCCAGTGCATAGTAACTGGCCGTCTTGCCGATTCTCGCTCAAAAAATGCAACCTTTTAGCTAATACTCTAGAGCATGCTGTACAAATGTTACCAGAAGACGCCGAAGCTGCTCACTTCAGTTTCATACACTGCAGATATGATAATATCTCATGCTAAAATCCCAAAAGCGAGCACACTGATGGTTTTCACTCATAAATATCCCAAAGGCCAGGCCGCATATCTCGGGGTCCGAAAAAATCAAGGACGATTTGCTCACATGAGTGGAGATGACTGCGCCTCTAAAACTAAAAACGTGATGTGGAGCAAAAATACCAGGCACTCTCATCTTTATACATGCATTTATGTATTGGGCTACACTGTCAGTTTATTTTTCCTTTTCTGAAATGTATTTATAATCAATGCTCCAGTAGAAATAGTCGTAAATTACTTTGGAATGACAGCTTATTACTAATAACATAACCATAACTACTGTTTTAGATACACTCTTAAAAATAAAGGTGCTTCAAATAGTAAAGTTGACTAAGAGCTAAACTAAGAGCTACGTACTCAAGCCTTTTCTCTGGGTTAAGCCCAATCCGGATGGGATTAGTTTCTCAGGGGGTCCTGGGGTAATTTTCTCTTTTATGGGGGGTCCTCTGTGATTTTATTCCCGTCTGGAACGACCTTGTATGTTTTTTTTTTCCTGAGACCTCCTCTAAGAAAATTACAGGATAAATTACCTGCTGTTTTTCCCTGAACTCTGTGGTGCTCCAGTAATTTTAGTCCCTTCCAGACTCAGTTTTGAGTTTTATCAGCTCGTGTATAATAAAATAGCTATTTGTCCACTGCCACACACCGTAATTACACTTTTGTCACACGTTTCCATAAAGATCCACTTAAAAACACAACAGCGAGTGAAAATGGAGGAGCTACTGAACGCGATGTCCTGTTTTTTCATTTGCATTCCAGATGCAAGAGTTTTATCACTGGGCACCGATGGTGCTTTGTATGTCCTGGTGCAGGTTTTCCAGATGTTTCGATTTGTAGCTGGATGTTATTGGACATTTAAATTTAGTATCATGTCCCTAACACTGTTGTTCAAGCAAAATTCTCCTCTTCATCCATATCCTATTATTTTGACACCCTCTAACTGATAATATTAATCTACATATTTTGTATGTTTATTATCTGTTGCACCAGTTTGGACATAAAGCCAGCATAAAGAAACTCTATTGTTTAATGGGAAATAAAATGAGTAATGCATCTCATTTTGCAGTGCATTGTCTCTCCGTTCACCATTCTCTTCTCTTCCCATTTCTATTACGGATGCGTTTCCTCATGTCACACTTCAGAGCAGACAGGCCAGGTGGATGGTGGAGATGGTGGAGGGAATTAGGCAGGTCCTGACTTTTAATCAGCCATATAATAACTACAATCAGCCTCTGCCTGGGTGTGGAACTGACACTTCCCTATGATATGCTTCTCAGTTTTTAATCTCACATTGCTGTGAAGCAGTGTTTGGTTGGTGCCCTCACTCTCCTAAACTCTTGACTCACAGGACATGAGGTTAAAAGGGCTTTTTCAGTGGGGCCAAAATACGTCATCTACATAGACCATGTAGACATTATGAGAGGGAAAGCTTGTTTTTTAGTGATTCATCCATAGCAGTGAACTTGCAGAGGCCAAAGTCGAATGTAAAGTGGATAATCTTTTTTTAGGACAGCATATTCAATAGGGATTAAACTGCTGAGCAAAAATAATTAATTTTAAACGTCTGCTTTAAGATGTGTTTATGTAGCTTTCTTGACCTAAATGCAGTATGGCGGAGGGAAAAAAAAACCCAAATCATGTGCTGAAAAAACGAATCTGATAAAAAACACCTTTATACAAGCTTGTTGAGGACACCATGAATTGTGTTTTCTCTGGATCTCTTTTTTCCAATCGTATTTTTTTTCTGTAAGCTTTTCTCCCATTTTGCTAACTCCACTCACTACACATATTTGTAATTTCTCTGAGCTCAGGCTTTGGCAGGGCTACAGAATTTCCCTCCCGGACAGATTTTGGCGTGTCATATGTGTCGACCTGTTTGTTTGGTCTAATTTTGTACATGCCATTACCAAACTCCCTGTGTAAAAAGCAGATTGTGTGTGACAGGCTGCTTCCCGTTTGGAGACTCTCTCTCTGTCCCTCTCTCTGAGCTGGGGGCCTCAGGTTGCTTATTTGAGTGCAGTAATTTGCCATTGACTGGAGACAGGTGCAGCTGCTACCGCCACCACCGCTAACAAGGCGTTTTATCATGGTTAGCTGGCCTTGATTATCCCTTGATGTTACCACAATAGTACGACCGGCCGTTCTGCGACGCTGAAGAAATAGTTCCATTAATATTACTAAGTCCTCTGTCCCCTCTGAGGTGTGCAGGACTTCTACTGCAAATGTGAACAATTAACCTGTCCTCATACATAATTCCTATCAGAGCTGCAGAGCTAATAAGTTGCACAGCTAATAATAACAGCTAATAATAATGGAGGAGGCAGAGAGGCTATCCCTATAGCTGGCTTACTGAATAGACTCAGGATAAAGAGAGGGACTACTGGACTGGAACACAGACAGGAGACTTGGCTGGGCCATGGACATGGTACTGAATAGGCAACTGGAACCATGACAAGACATTAGACAGGAAGGGAGACAGGACAGGTGATGGGAACACTGATGAGACAGGAATGACAGACAACATGGAATAGACATAAACAGGGATACAGGAGAACAGGGACATAACTGGAGCGACTGCAGGGACATAGATGGAGCCATGAACAGTGCAGGGGACAGAAACAGAGGGGGTTAACAGATGGAAAAGGGGGTAAAGGACAAGTAAGAAAATAAAAGGCTAGCCAAGCAGCATCCCACAGTGCCAAAGGAGGAGCAGTTTGAGAATCTGGTGTGGGAATAGTTCCAATAGCCAGCAAGGGAACAGTACCAGGTACAGAAGACAGAAGAGAATTTAAGGCCAAGGGAAAGGAAGGCTTCAGTAAGCAAGTGGTATCCAGAACATTGGACAAGGATTTGATGGCAGGTTAACTTAAAGCAAAATCCATGGTAATGGGTAGACAGAACCCAAAAGAGACAAGAAGGCAGTTACAATCAAACCTTCATTTTTTAATATATTTTGTTTTCAGCTTTGGTTCGATTCCCTTGAGCAATTGTGCTGAGATTTACCATGGAAGGTGATCTCTGTTCAGTCCCAAATGAACTCTCGAACAAACGTTCTCACATGGTTTGATGTTGTATTGTATTGACGCATTTTAGAGCATTCAGGGATTTTCTTTTGCAAAACAAACCAAACCAAGAGAAATACGCTCCAAATTTACAAACTCATTATCAGATTCAGATCAAAAATAGTAATCTAAGTGTGAAAATAAAAACCCTTAGCAGAACATTTGTCTATAAAAGGCCATAAAACACTCTTCTGTCCTGCCTTCTCTAGACCTCTTGTCCAAGAAAATACTATCCCACTCAAGAGCTTTTACTCTCAAAAGGGTCTACATAAAAAAGTATCTTTATACGGCTCTAGGGCAGGCCAAGTGCTTAAAATAAAGCTTACACTGCTTGTAAAACCGTCCACAAGGTGGACTGTCACCCTCATTTTCACTCTCACAGGAATGGGAAATGGAATGGTCGGATAAGATGTTTTCCAATTTTGAGATATTCCAGTTTGTTCTGTTGAGCCAAAAAATATATTGCTGGACCATTAGGATGGTCAGGTTTCGGTGACGATGGTGGACGCAGGGAGCAGGATGCCTCTTTTACTGAATTTTTATTGTGATCAGTTACGGCGCATGAGAAGCACGAGAGAGAATATGGGTTGTGACACAGTGGGTGGTAATGACCGGTGGCATCTGGTTAGAATTGTCCAAGCGAACAGACATGCATCGGCATTCTGTGCATATTTCACAAGCCAGTGCAAATATCATTATATTTCATTGGGCATGGCAAAAGTCATGTGACATTTCCTAATACTAGTACCTATCCCTTCATGCTGTATATCCATTGACAATAGTGAACATATGGATATGTACAGTATGTCTTAGATGTGCTTTAGTGTGATGGGTTTGGTGAATGGTTATTGTACAGTAGAGATACAGTGTTGAGTGGGATGAGTAAAAAAAATGCAATTTTTAATGGAGCGGTCTGATTTTAACACATCAAACAGTGCAGATTTGTTTGAATCAATACACATCAATACACGTGTGCTCATTTCCAAAACTTGACATACAAAAAAAAAATCAGGGCCTTTAGTCATGGGCTCTGAGGATGAGATCACTGAATCAGAAATGTCCTGGGCGCAGTAACCACATCTCTCTAGCTCTGTCTTCACCCCAGACAAACAGAAAAATGTCAGGGTGATTACCTCTGTGTCAGCACTTTCCTGTTCCACTCTGGATCCAACATATTCCCCAAAAGTCACCTCTGAACCCCTTCTAAATAACAGCTCTTGTGAGACCCTAGCAGCGGTAAATATAATCGTTAATGCCGGCTTTGGCTCCGTCTGCATTTCGTGCAGTTGGAATTGTGAAGCCGGTTGCCCATGGCAACATGGACGAAGCCTGCTAGGCAGATTCTGGACGTGTGCCTTAGAAAGCAAACGGCCGCATGTGCCATTCAGACCACATGATTCAACGGCCGCATGTGCCATTCAGACCACCTTTTCATTGCGGAGTATGCGGCCTGACTATGGAGGTGTGACCATCCTTTCATGTCTTTAAATGCCATGTCTTGTTCACTGATTGGGCTCCAATTGGCCATAATGCCAGGACCCAAGTGCGTCACATGGCTTGATCTTGGCATTCCATCAGATTTTACTGGAATGCTGCTCTAGATTCATGGAAATATGTGACAGATTGATGCAGACTTTCCATAAAGAGCCTGGGGGCTTTATGGACCTGAAGAACAAAGATCCTGACCTTGACTATTTAGTATGGGTGATTACAGTTTCATTATTTTGAACATTACCTGAAATACTCATCCTGTTCTTATAATTAAATGCAAAGTTATCTGCTTTTAATGAATTTCAAGCTGAAAATCATGCCACTTACAGAATTCCTTGCTGTCAACAATGCTACCCAGCTAATGAGCGCTTCTAATGCTAATGCAGTCTTGAGGAGTGTGCTGTGATTATTTGTTGAAACCGGTGTTAACAGCAATTTATAATCAGAATCAAAATAAAGTGACAGTAATTGCATTAGTAATTGCTGTCAATTGTGCAGCTGTAGTTAAATAGGCATGGACCTTCAGCTAAGTACATCAATAACTGCGCTATGATCTTAGCATTTAAGAAAAGCCTGATCTTATGTGTATTTTCCCGGCTGAAGAAAAAACAGCACAGCCAGATTAAGCTGTTAAACTGCTTAAACTGGTATATTTTGGTTTGAGTCAGATGGTTTAGTTAGTCTACTTGATCAAGCGATCAGTATAGACACTGTTTTTACCAGAATGACCAGCTTTTAAACCACCATGACCATCACAGATCAGCCTAGACCGTTTGAAACCATGTACCAGCAAATGCTGGTCTTAAACTGGATTTTTCAGCAGGCTACTGAATTTTGTGTGTATACTAAATTTCACAGCTATTGTTTTGTCTTAGAACGGAATTGATTTTAATCAACTGCCAAGCTGAATTGTTTTCCATATTTCATTCTGGCAATTACTGGTAACTGGATTAACGCGAATATGAGAGAAATATGCAAATGAGATCTGCTGATTATCTTCAGCAGTGCGGACACCATCACTTCAATAGGCTTATTCTGCAGAGCCTCATCACAGTCTTTTTTCCTTTCATACGCCCACTTCTATTTTCAACATTTCTATTTCTGACACAAAAGAGAACTGACTGGTGTGTGTGGAGTGAGAATTGAGTGTGTACTATGAGCACTGCGTGTGAGGTAGCAACAGGCTATCAGTCACTGGTTTAGGATGGGCAGTAGTGTGTTTTATACAGATAAACATGTCAATGTAGGACATGTATGGGTAGCCCAAATGTAAACTTGAGTTTTTGTCAGTGGGTGTCAGGTTGGCCACAAGTATGGATGTTAGTGATGGACCCCGTTAGGGTTGGTGATTGGGCCCATTACTTTTCTTGATGGAGACGACCAACAAATGTGTGTGGAGGCAATGTGGTCAACAGTTTGAGAAGGCCTGGGGCCCTATCGTACTTCCTGCGTAAGGCGCATCTCGATGCACATTGCTATCATATACCCTGTCAACAGTCTATTTTTGGAATTTATGAATATATTTACGCACATGGACTTGGTGGTCTGGAAATGAGCTGTGTTCAGGTAAATTTCTGGCATGGTTCTATCTTGGCTGTGGGAAATCTAGGTATGCCACTGACTGATTAAAACCCTGACAACAGTCAGTAGTCAGCCACCCAATCCTATTTTAGCCATGCAGGAGAGCCGTGTTCACTTTGCGCCCTCAGTGCTGTACTGCGCAAACCCAACTTTTACCTCAATAATAAACAGAATAAAGAATAAAATAACATCGCTGTTCCTTTAAATGAGCTGTTGGCATACCTTCACAGCATGAACGCACAGGTCAGTATCCTCTGTTAAGATGCTCAGAAGCGCCGCTCTGTAAGATACCAAAGCGCCAAAGTCAGAGTGCAGCTGGTTCGTAAAGGGAAGGACAAGTGACGCACTGATTGATTTATTTTACGCTATGCCCAAAAAGACACCTATGATTAATTAAAAGAATTAGTCCATGCCTTTTGTGCATTTCGAGCTGTGCAAGGAGTAGTTTTTGCTCACTCATGATACCAAAGACACACCCTAAATCCAGTTGCATGGGGCGTAATTGACAGATGTGCTATAGAATGCTGAAATAGAGCCCTTGGTGTTATGGTGTGGTTTGTAATTTTGTATGATGCCTTTGGTCTTAATTACAGGCGCTTTGACAGCCCAACATTATACAAGTGCAACCAGTGGTCCTACCTTCTGAATGCACAGTGCTCTATGGTGGACACTGCTCATCCACATACTGCCTAAAAGCCTGCTGTGAATACCTAAATACTATGCCATGGCCAGCTGCGTTACCAGCCCTATCCCATATTGAAAATGTGTTGAAAAGATGCTATTGGACACATTATCAAGACTCCACCCCTACAAAAAAAATGCAGGAACTGCGCAAAATGATTCAATCTGCATTGGATTCATTATCACAGGGCACCATTAGAAGCATTTTTTAAATTCGTGCTGAAACATCTGCATGTTTTATTACACATACGGTATATCACATAGTACTCAATAAATATGCGCATGAGTTGCCCTATCCGTTTAATTTTTTTAATTATTTATTGTCACTGGTAACCTTTATCTTGCTTTCATATAACATAGAAATCCAACACCTTCTTTGTGCAACCACTCTTTTTACCAATACCCCTGGCATTGAGTATATTTTTTCTTTATTTTAATAAGCTTTGGATGTTGTGCTCATTTAATACAGATAATAACCAAAATAGCCACTAGTAAAGCTAGCTTTGCCTCAGGAAGGATAGAGCCAAGATGTGCTGCTTTTTGATAATTATCGTTCAAATCAGAGCTTAACATTTCCTTTTTCTAAAAAAAAAAAAATGGAATAGTCTGTGATCCATATCTGAAGGAAAAACAGTTTTTAACGTTAAATTTATCTGTAAGCTAGCAAGCTAAATTGCAAGTGTGCTCAGCCGAATCCTCGGAGGGCTGTAGTGTCTACAGGTGTTTGTTCCGTCCGCACAACACAACACAACACCCGATTTCACTAATTAGGGTTTCTGCTGTGTTACAGAGCAGAGCTCATTAGTGAAATCAGGTGGTGTTGTTGAAAGCTGGAACAAATACCTGCAGACAGTCCTGCTCTTCTTAAGTACCGGGGCTGTACGGCTTTATGCTCTCACCTGCCTGCTTCCAACCATCTGACTCTGAGTTAATAAGACGAATCGCAGCCCCCCTTGTATCCCCTTAAAACGAACGGCTACCACTAGATGAATTCAGAGTTAACAAGATGAAGAATTTAAATGCGCTCTTTTTACTAACAAGGAGAATGCACCCTTTACGTCGATCCATGGTCACTAGCAGTGGCGGACTCAGGGTGGTTTAATGGCAGAGGACAAAAATAAAACCTACTGCAGGACATGGCGCCCAACCAGCTTTCAGACAGATATGATGCAGCACTTCATCCTTGATTAAGAGTTTATTGAGAGAACATCATTAGACTAAACCAGGGGTGTCCAAACTTTTTTTGTTGGGGGCCAGAAGAAGAAGAAGATATATTTAAAGTCACGGCCCACACTCTGTAATAAAACAAATAATGAAATATACCACTTTAAATAATACTTTTTACCTGATTATTTTATTTACACATCATTTTACTTGACTTACTATCTTTATCTTTGCTAGTGTTTTGTAAACTTTTCAAATTAATGTTTAATTTCATGATGTCTCTTAATATTAAACTCCTTAATTACGACAACTTTTAGACTCTTTGGCCCGTTTTTCTGCACTACAACTTCACCCTCTTCGCTTTTTTTTTTGCGCTAGAAATGCGCATCCTCTCTGCTTTTAGACTCTTTTGCCCGTTTTTCTGCACTAGAAATGTGCACTCTCTCCGCTTTTAGACTCTTTGGTCCGTTTTTCTGCACTAGAAATGTGCACTCTCTCCGCTTTTAGACTCTTTGGTCCGTTTTTCTGCACTAGAAATGCGCACCCTCTCCGCTTTTAGACACTTTGGCCCATTTTTCTGCGCTAGAAATGCGCACCCTCTCTTTTTGAGAGTTCAAACTTTGAATCTCTCATTATAAAAACCTGCTTAACAGCGGGCCAACTTTCATTCTATTTCTAAAATACCTCGCGGGCAGCTCCAAAAAAGGAAACGGGCCGCAAATGGCCCGCGGGCCGTAGTTTGGACACCCCTGGACTAAACTAAATCTTTATAATTTTACAGATAGCTTAATAAAATACATTCTTACACAGTGCAGTATATTGTCAAGGTTAGAGTTTAGACTGTATGAAGCCCTGATTTCTGTACCTTTTTGAGGGGTGTTGATAAAAAACGGAGAGGTTAATTATTGTACTCGTTTTTTGCTTTTTGAACTTTTTAAGGTTTTTAAACATTTAACTTTGTCTTTTAGTATCAAACACAGTTTATCCCATTGTGAAGGACCTGTAGAGCAACACATCACATTTCAGGTTTAAGAAACACACTCTCACACAGGTAGAGACACATTTATAGCACATTTTCTATTGTATCCACTGGGTGGCGTTTTTCCATTAGACGTGCTTCTAACCAGGCATCTCATAATGTTTTCCCACATGTAGGAGTACCCAAAACAGCCATGCTTTCCATTTTCCCTATTGAAAAAAAATCTATTGGCTGCTGAAAACACAGGTGCGCCACTGACTGAAATGAACCTAGACGAGTGCTGCATCATGCAAATCCAGCTTTTACATCAACAATAAACAGAATACAACATAATATAACATTGTTGTTCCTGTAAATGAAAAACGAAAAATTTAGCTAACTTGCTAACGACATGTTCTACCAGCAATTTGTAATGCTTATTATGAAGAAAGTGGCTATAATGCATTGAAGCTACAATAAACAAAGATTATGCAATGATAACTGATTATCACAATAAGAATCAGAACATTCTTCCCCTTGGCTTGACCAGAGGGGTAGGGGTAAGTGGTAAGGGCAAGGGCTTAAATGGGATTAGACCACTATGTAGTAGGCTTGGCATCGAAGGCACTTCCTTACAGCAGCACACTTTTGTACCCACAGATGGCATTTATTAAGGGTGTACTCACACTAGGCACAGTTCGGTTGAATCGTGCCGGAGAATCGTACCCCACTGGCCTGCACTCACACTGCGTTTAAACAATCCGTGCCCAAGTACACTTATGTCACTTACTGCTCTGCGGATTTGCTGGTGTTGTGCTGAATTTAGCACCCTCTCTCGGGAGCGCGTCTTCTTGATAAAAGCAGAGGTAATCCACTTTAACTTACTTAGAAATACACGACAAATGTCACGGTTATCTCAGTCACGGTTACATACATAGTGACATAGCACACACCCGAAAAAAGGGGTGCTTTTCCTGATGGCGGTGCAGAGTTTGGCACAACAGCGTCATGTTTGTTTACAGAAACGTCGCATCATCTTGTTCTATGCTCAGGCAAGGATTGCGCTCACACTGCATGCGGTTTGGAACGATCACACTAGTCAATCGAGCCGTGCTTTGGGAGATAATTGCCTAGTGTGAGAACACCTTAAGACACTCTCTGGATAAATACTCTTAGGTGTGTCTATTTTTAGTCCTTTGTGAGGCAATGACGAGTCTGTAAATGAAGAACTAAAGAGAACACACTGTGCTCTATTAATGAACGGTTGCTTTGTACTAAACTTATGATGTTCTTTTCTCTGCTCCCACAAGAACCTTTAGTGGTCAAATGTCAAGGATCAGAACCCTGATTGACGTGTGATGTTTAGACATCTCGGACACAGTGTTCCTCTCAGTTCCTGAACAGGAGTCAATCACATCCAGTGGTCCGCCAATAACAGACCTTTCCTGAGTGTTTACCAAGAACGGAATACCAATACAAACACAGAAAATCGGAGTAAAATTGGTTAGGGATTTATATACTGCAGTCGATAGACCTTACTCCATCTTTTTCTTTCTCCAGCATTTTCACAGAGCGAACAGTGTTGCCATGGTGACGTGAAATGGCTGCAGACTGCAGCAGTGGGTTGGTTCAGGTTTGCAGAGGACTGTGTTTGACACATTCAGAAACTAGAGGCTGAGATTTCACTGGGTTTGTATGGATAAGAAAAACTTACTCTTAAATATAAAGGTGTTTTAGATTGTTCTTTGACTGATGCCATAAAAGAACCACTTTTTATTCCATAAAGAACAATGTGTGTGATTAAATGTTGATATACTGCTCATCACTGATCATTGATTCCTATTTAAATTTGGTGAAAATTGCTTTATTTTTAAATATTGAAATTTAAGTTTCAATATTTTGCAGCCATAATTTTCATATTCAATTATGTTTACTCACACTATTAAAAATAAAAGTGTTCCGAATGGTCCTTTGAGTGGTTCCATAGTAGAATCACATTTGGTTGCACAACAAAACATGTAACATGTTCTTTGTGATTTTACAATGGCAGATTTAAAGAGGGCCATAGCACCATAACACCTTTATTTTTAATTATTTTATATTAAGTTTTTTCTTTTGAAATCAAATGTTAATCCTTCTTTTGGTGGAATAAAGTAAGCCTTTCTTCTAGATTTTGAAATATTGTTGTGAGGAAATGTTTTAATTGTGAGGTCAGAATTTTGGATTATTACTACCCCACTTCTTTATCCTCAGTTCCTCAACTCATCCCAAAATATCAGATGGCGCACCATCATTCCAGAAAACACAGTTTTCCACAGCTTCATGGGTTAATGCTCTCGAGCCATGTTTAGCATTAGGCATGGTAAATAGAGGTCCATGTTTACCTGTTTACAAGAGTCCTATTCTATTGGCTGTACTTTAAATGTATTGGCTGTACTTTATATTGGCTGTATCTTTATATTATATGGACTCGACAAGCTGTGTGCATTGCGTCACTGTCCAATGAAAAACAAGCATCTCCATTTTTGTCGATTTTTTGTTTACTACATAATTTGATCAGACAAATTGTCCCTTACACTGTGCCAAAATGTCTTGATAAACAAACTAATAGAAATACTTCAAAATTAGCTGAAACAAACTGTTCTTACATTGACTTTCATTGAAAGTTTAGAAGATTTTTTCTCTCTCCTGTAAAGTTGCTGTTTTGGAGATACTTATTTTTCATTGTTGACTTCCTGTAAAGTTGCTGAATGTATTTATTAGATGGCCTGACCAAAAACATCGGGACATATACTGTATTTATATAAAAAATGTCAGCCAATGGCTTATCAACATGGGTTTAGAGAGCTATGTGGACCTGAAAGTAGAATAATAATAATAGTAAAACTGTAAGAAGTGTTACCATGTTCTCAACATACACTCAGATGTGTACATATTAACACCATTAGTTCTCAGCAAAAACACTTGATTAACTCTCTTTCTGTTTTTCTCTTCTCCAGTGTGACAATGCAAAGGGATTAAGGGCCTTCTTCGATGCGATCTGCTATGGTCCCAA